>NC_132871.1:28085000-28737250 GCF_048164855.1 Canis lupus baileyi | reverse complement strand
TGTCTCTTGGAATATGATAAACATATTTAGGATTGATTTATTTCCTAATCACTCTCATTTTCTGTTGTTTCATTTTGGAACACCTCATCCATTCTGTTTGTCATTATCGGGTCAGGTCAAAGTCTTTACTTTTCATATTTGATTGTGCCTTCAGGTAATGGAATTTTCAGTAAATGATATGTATAATTAACAGTAAGAAATATGTTTGTACTCAAATTCTCTATTTACACCCCAATCTACCAACAATTTTGCCAATGGGATTTAAAATATGGCAAAGAAGCGATGCTCACTTTCTCTGTGTGCAATATAGGAATATCCAATGTCAGTATCACAGCTACTCCTATCACCTTTTCACTTATGCCTTAAAAAATAAAACTGATAATTATCTATGATTCCTGATATCATCAATTTGTTGTTAATTATTTTTCTTTTCTATAGGATGCTTTAGATACTCACTTCTCTTCATTCCTGTGTCCAAAACTCCAAATGTGATGCTACAGAACTATAATTGCAAGTATGACAATGTCTTTTTGGCTATCCATGAGGTTATATACCATCCCTCAAGGATTCCCTTTGGGTTCTCTGTTATTTATGAATGGTAGGACTAGATGGTGAGTCCGTCAGGAGGATATGAAAGGCCTCAGGAGAGGTATGCAAAGGAGAAGTGGAAGAGATTGAGGGTAATCTTTTTGGTTTTGCTTTTTGACTTGTATTAGTCAAGAACTAGAACTCAGGTAGCAATACTCATACCAAAGGCAGAGAATCTTTCCGGTACTGATAAAAGGACTCTCTCTCAGGGTCCTGGAAGAGCAAGAGATCTTGGCACAACTGTCATTCTAGTTCAAAGTCTCAGAAACACTTGCTGAGATCGTTGGCCAAACAACAGAGCGTGGTGACAGGGACGTATGTGGTCAGAAGCATTATCTGAAAACAAGGAAGTTGAAATTGAAATTCAACTCTTGCCCTTCTCTCACTCTATAACACAATTACTGAGCTCATCTAAAAGGGTAAAAGCAACCAACCATATTCACATTGGGCCTTGACTCTGCCCCCAAAGTCTTGTGTTTCCTTAGTTTGTTCTCTATCTAACACTCTACATGGACCACAGGGTCTATTTCGTTCCTCAAGCCCCTAACCATCCCCTTTGTTCTTTCTCCTCCTATCTAACAGAATAGGAGAAGCCAGACAGTGAAAATTACCTTACAATTGCACCAAAAACCTACAAAATCACCTGCATTGTTATCCCTTTTTCCTTCCCCTCTGTGTGAAAATAGAAGGGTTCTTCTTTTCTTTCCAGGCTACTTACCTGCTGCACTCCATTCTACCCCTTCTGACTTCTCAGACAACCCATTCTACCCATTTACTGGTAAATCTTTTGTAGCCACACTTCTGGAAAATGTCATTTGCATGATAATGTCTCTGATTTTCATCCTATTGGTTCCCCAGGGTCGGTCTGCATTTTCAGAGGAGAATATCTTTTATTAAGAAAAAATCAAGGGGTGGCTGGATGGCTCAGTCAGTTAAGCAGTTAAGCTCTGCCTTTGGCTCAGGTCAGGATCCTAGGGTTGTGAGAGAAGCAGGGAGTTTACTTCTCCCTCTCCCTCTGCCTCTCTCACCTGCACATGCTCTCTGTCTCTCAAATAAATAAATACAATCTTTTTTTAAAATAAAGAAAAGAAGGGGGGATCCCTGGGTGGCTCAGCAGTTTAGGGCCTGCCTTTGGCTCAGGGTGTGATCCTGGAATCCCACATCTGGCTCCCTGCATGGAGCCTGCTTCTCCCTCTGCCTGTGTCTCTGCCTCTCTCTCTCTCTTTGTGCCTCTCATAAATAAATAAATGAATGAATGAATAAATAAATAAATAAATATATAAATAATTGTAAAAAAAAAAAAAAGGAAAGAACAAAAAATAAAGAAAAGAAGGGCGCCTGGGTAGCTCAATGGTTGAGCATCTGCCTTTGACTCAGGTCATGATCCCAGGGATCTAGGATCGAGTCCCACAGCAGGCTCCTGCCTGTTTCTCCCTTGCCTATGTCTCTGCCTCTCTGTGTGTGTCTCTTGGAATAAATAAATAAAATATTTTTTTAAACAAGAAAAGAAAAGATCAAGTGCACAAGAAGAGATTCTTGAGGGGATATCTGCAAAGGAGCAAGGGAAGGGAGTATAAGAAGGTGAGGAAAGAGGCACCTAGGTGGCTCAGTCAAATGAGCAGCAGCAGACTCCTGATTTCAGACCTTAGGGTCCTGGGATCCAGCCCCGTGTAAGATTCCACTGTGCTCTTTACAGATCTGCTTGGGATTCTCTATCTCTCCCTTTGGCCCTCCCCCCACCCCAACTATCTCACTCTTAAAAAAAAAGAAAAAAGAAAGGAAGATGAGAAGAGCTTTCAGACTGTGATGCTGACATAAGCCCTTGAAAGAGAGAGCATGCAGGGGTGAGGGTCGGTTACAAAGAGTCTCAGAGGGTAGCATTGTTCTAGGATAGTGTCAACCTGGCAAATGAAGACACCTCAAGCTAAAGTTGCCCAGTTAAGGAAGCCAGGTCTCTTGGGAATGGACCTGCATTACACTCTCTCTGCTCAGTTATTGGCTGTGAACAGGCAAAGGGAATTATGGCCTCTGCTGCAATGGTGATCAATTGAGAAGGACAATGTATGGAGCCATCATTCAGTTCTGTTCCTGCAGCAGGATGCTAGAGTGGGACATTTTCCTGACAACACACTCAGCCTCCAGCAATTTACCAACAGTCATACCCCACCATTTAAATCATTCTCATCCAAGCTTCCAATGGACAAAACCAGTGAATTCTTTTTAGTCCTTAATTTTCTTGTCTTTTCCACTGCATTTGACACTGTTGACCACTCCCTCCTTGAAGTTCTCTTCTCTTGACTTCTGTGACATTAGATTGAGAATTTTTTTCTTAAACCTCTCTTTTTCTGAGGTTCCTCCTCTGAGAATCACAATTAAAACTCACCTTTCCATGTTTCTAAAACTGGCAAATGTCACTATTGTGTACCAGATTTGATATAAATGACAAATTGTAAAGCTTGGTCAGTCTGGGCTGCCATAACAAAATGCCATAAACCAGATGGCTTACACAAACAAACAAAAATTATTTTTTACAGATCTGGAGGCTTGGAAGTCCTAAATCAGGGTGTTGGCCAGTTCAGTTCCTGGTGAGGGCTCTTTTCTTGGCTTAGAAACAGCCACCCTCTCTTTGTATCCTAAAATGGCCTTTCTTTTGTGCAAGCATGGAGAGAGAGAGAACTCTCGTGTCCCTTCTTATAAGGACAACAGTTTTATCCAGATATGTGCCCCATCCTTATGACCTAATTTAATTAGTTCAACTTTAATTACCTCCATAAAGTCCCTGTGTCAGAAGATAGTCATATTGGGAGTTAGGGCTTTTATGAATTTTAGAGGGATACAATACAGTTTAAACAATTGAGCATTGTCTTTGATTTTGTATCTTGCTTTCTCACTATCCATACTTTGTCAGTACAGTACTTACCATTCTGCCTCTTAAACATCTCAAGTCAATTCATTGCTCTCTATCTTCATGGACTTTCTGAAACTATAAGCCACTTCCCTTCTTACTTGGAGTATTACTATAGCCTTTTTCACTGGTTTCTTTGTCATGAGTCTATCCTCAACTACAAATTGGGTGATCTTGCTCCAATTTAATCTGATTAATATCATTATCTTCTTAAAAACTCATCAAGATCTTTGAGATACAGGTCACACTGCTTAACAGAAAGATCTTTAATGCCTGGCTCCTTTCTACTCCTTCCACCTCACCTTTGCCATGTCCCATTAGACTCTGCATTCAAGTCAAACAACACTTCTTATAATTGTTCCCTTATACAATTTTACATCAGATCTGGCTGGATCTATTTTTCTTCTAATTACAAATTTGACCAACTCTTTCCCATTTTTCAGAGACCATTTGGGGAACCTTTCCCAAGTCTGTGAGTCCAGACCTTATACTTGTTTTCTGTGATCTAGGCATACTGTATTCTATTACAATTATACTGCAACTGTCCCATTTCTCTCCTTTGCTAGTTATGGAAACATAAAGTTTGGAATTACATCTGTTCTGTGCTTTGTAACAACGTTTAAGACATAATAGATACTAAATATGCCTGGTAGCCATTTTAACAACATGAGCTTGGAGCCATTGTCTTCTCCTTCTTATCACTCACCACACATAGATTCAATTATTTGAGCTGGGAATCAGACAACTGAGTGAAAGCCCTCATTGAACTATTAATTAACAGTGAAGCCTTGAACTAATCTCTTTAGCCCTAGTTTATTCATTTCGGGGTGTGCTCTCCATGTGAGCGTTGTCCTCCAAGTGTATCTCTTTCAGAAGATGGTTGAATTCTACTGGATTAGATGACAGTAAGACTCTCCCCAGCTCTGAAACATGTTTTTACTTGGCTAGAAAATATTGAGTGAATTAAATGATACTCGTACAGGGACGCCTGTGGTGGCTCAGTGGTTGAGCATCTGCCTTCAGCTCAGGGCGTGATTCTGGGGTCCTGGGATCAAGTCCCGCATCGGGCTCCCTGCATGTAACCTGCTTCTCCCTCTGCCTGTGTCTCTGCCTCTCTCTCTGTGTCTCTCATGAATAAATAAATAAAATATTTTTAAAAAAAGATAATATGTATACAGAATAACATCACTCAATTATATTAAACACTTTTTAAATTATAATTTCCTTTTAATATAAACTTCTTTTATTAATTCAACACTTGGGAATGCTTCCCTCGTGGCTTCAATTCTGTGTTGACTTATACAGACAGTGTATGTCCTGCACCTTCAGCCTCAGTTCTCAATTATTCACAAAACTAGCTGGCTTACCAACTGGCCAGTGTTCTAGAAGCCTGCTTGTGATACCTTCACATCTCTCTTCCTCAGTTTTCTTATCTGTAAAATGGGAAGAGTAATAAAAATATAAAGATTTTGGGGTTTTTTTTTTGTAGAGAATTAAGTGATTTAATTTTTATAAAGTGCCTGGCACACATGAAACTATATATAATGCCATTAATTATTATTATGGTAAGGGATCAGACCCTTGTGCATTTACCCTGATTTGATCCTTGGATTAATCATCCATCCTCACAAGTACAATGACCTTTCAACAGAGTCTTTTGTTCTCCAGGCCTTGAAATATTTCTCTAATTTGTGAGATCCCACAAACCTTCAACTTCTGCTTAATAACAATCTTGAGCTCCCTTTATCTCTCTGAGTAAGCAGTTTTTTGTTACCAAAACAAAATGAAACAAAACAAAAACACACCCTAATCACTTTTCCTTTTGTTTCCAATTTGTGTCCCCTGTCAATACTTCCTTGTACCTCACTATCCTTCCCCCTCTGCCACCTGAGTGTGAAGTAAAATAAGATGAGCGGCACCTGGGTGGCTCAGTTGGTTGACTGCCTGATTCTTGATTTCAGGGCAGGTTGTGATCTCAGGATTCTGGGATCGAACCCCACATCAGGCTCCCCACTCATTGTGGAGTCTGCTTGAGGATTCTTTCTCCCTCTCTTCCTCCCCATCCCTGCCACTCCTCCCGCTTGCTCTCTTTCTCTTTCTTTCTCTCTCTCTCTCTCAAATAATTTTTTGTTTTTAAATACCATGAGTGTTTTTCTGGAACTGGCATTATGTTCGTGTACCTACATTGCAATGACCATGGCCTCCAACCAATTGAGCGCTCTCAAATCCATTACAACTTTAAGGGAGAGGGTGTTTTACTGCGATAAATGTTTTTTAATAATTCCAGGGGAACTCCAGGACTCCTAGGGACAGAATATAAACCTTCCTACTGAAAAGTCGTTCCCTACCATGAGGCAGGAGCTTCACAAAACTCACTTCTTCTGAGATGAAGACTATAGGACCGAACATTTCAAAGGCGAAAGAAAGGAGGCTTGTTTTATACCTTACCTAGTTTGTAGAATTACAGGAATTTAGCAGAAAAGACCAGATATATTCAATACTCCTCCTATTCTCACCTCCGCCTGTCCTTACTCCCATTGCCGCCCCAGGCAATATGGCATGAAAAGGCTCAGCAAGAAATATTCATTTGTAAAAGAAAAACAAATCATTATAGCAACACTCACTGGTCATTCTGTAGCAAATGTGCAATGCTCAGATTTTGTATTTTCCTGAAATAACATGCACATTTTAGGCATGAAATTATGATTGTTTGACTGTGAAATGCTGCACCCAAACACCATGTGGCTTTTAGCAGCATATCATCATATCAAGAACTATTTTTACCCTTTGGCGATTTTTCCTGCCTTGGCTCTGAGAGCTAGTCCATACGGTATTTGTATGTGGCATCAGTGGCAAAGATTTTTTAGAAGAGTAGATTTCTTATGTAGTACCATGTACCAATGATAGCACAGAATCTAAAGTAGAAATTAAAATAACCTGCTTTCAGGTTCAACTGGCAAGAAATAAAGTCATAGTGAATATGAAAGAGGGAGAAACAAAGATGAGCAAAGACTTGAAGCTACTGCTCTGTTCTTACTTCTCTTAAAAATTGCTGTACGTGCCTACTAAGCTTTAGAATACCGGAACAATTATAGTATGTTTAAAATGTATATTCCATATTTCTACCCCATTGAATTTGAATACTAGTGGCAATGAACTTTGTCCAGCATCCCGTTTGATAAAAGCAGACAGAAATCCTTAGAACTTCAACGTATTTGCTGCCTCTCAGAAGCCTGGGCAGAAGAAAAGAGCAACTTCGTAAAAGATTTAAGCACATATTGGTCCCCTTCCAGGACGCAGACATGAAGCCATATAAGAAATATTTTGAAAAGACAACCAAAATTAGCCAAACTTTAAACTTCCAAAATGCTTGGAGCAAAAGTCTGTTTTAGTTTAATCCAAATTAGTTTGCAGACTTAACTAGAAAGAGGAGCTATAGGAAAATATGAGCTGGCTTCACGTTTGTGTCTTGTCTGTAACTACAAAGTGGGCTTTTGTCTCTTGAAGAGACAGATCTGGTTATGGGGGTTTCCAAACACATGATGACATAAAGGTATGCTGATACTGAAGCCTGGACTCTTGGATTTAAAAGCTCAATTTGCACTGAGCATAAGACAGAGGCATGCTAATGCACAGAACATTTCCACCAGCCTGTCCATTCTAAGGAAATAAGGTGTTAGAAAGATTCAGTAAATCAGCATTATTTTATACTCACCCAACATATATCGCTGTTTGACTTGGCAAGCAGATGTTTCCAAAGCTGTTGAAATCGCTTTTTAAGGTTTTCTAGTGTTAATCACATTATCTTCTTCTCAGAGTTACTTTGGTAGTTACTTCTTTAAGGAGCTTCCAAGCACTATTCCTTTATAATAAAATGTTCCACAGTTTCTATATTTAAACTGAAGCTCAACTTGTCCATGCAACCTAACTTGTTGCATATGTATTGCAAAGAAATTCCATTTTGTCAGTTGATTTATTGTTGCATCAGAAGGAATAAACTCTTGAACCCCAGGGGAGAAAAATTATGCTTGTTTCATTTTACTCATGACATTTCAACATAGGCCAAAAAATAACTGGGATTATTTTCTCAAGTGAACAAACTGAAATATGGTTAAAAAAATAAAAAGTAAAAATTCTGTCAAGATCAATGTTTCTAAACCTTTAATTATAAGAATTGCTCCTCTTTCTGACAATGTTTAAGCTTCACGTTATAAATTTATCTTTTCTAGAAAAGCATTGCTAAACCATTTGTTTTAAAAAATTTGTCCTTGAAATGAAGAAGCAGGAGACCAGGTAAAGACACAAACGTGTGAAGTGATACTATCTCCTGCTGGCTAAGCCTTTGAGTGAAGTAATACCTGCCTGAATTGGCTGAAGCAATGTAATTGTCTTTGTCATTTTTCATCGGATGTGTTTAAAGCTCCACACAGTAGCCTTGGGAACACTAATAAATAATAACCAGTATTACCTGTTTGAAGGCTGTGCAGATGCTAATGTAAAAGAAAGTAACACTTGAAGTTCTCAGCTGGGAGAAGCAGGAACTATGTAGGATCCAATTTTAGAGAAGATGAAACCGAGTTTTGGAGAAGTTGAGTGGTTTGCTCAAAATCATCTATCTAGGAGATGGCAGTCAGGACGTTGAATTGATTCACCTGACCTTTTAGCTCATACATGGATTCTGACCCATCCCTGGCCTGTTTCCTCTTGCACTGGAAACTAGCCACCGGGTCCTCGATAAACTAGATCACCAAGATTGTCTTTATTATGATTGTCTTTCAAGTTGCCTTCCTCCATCATACCTCTCCCCCTACTCCCACTGCCGTATGAGGGGAAAATTGCCTCAAAAATGTAACACGGGGGGCATGCGGGTGGCTCAGTGGTTGAGCGACCGTTTGCCTTTGGATCAAGGCGATCTCGGGGTCCTGGGATCGAGTCCCGCATCAGGCTCCCCGCAGGGAGCCTGCTTCTCCCCCTGCCTATGTCTCTGCCTCTCTTTCTGGGTCTCTGGTCTCTCATGAATAAATAAAATCTTTAAAAAAAGAAAAGATCTCTGCACGATTAGCATAGGCTATTAGAAGTCCGTTTGAGTTACTGCAGCTGACTCCCTCGAGTATGCTCATCAAAGGAAAGAGGCAAGGAACATCAAATGAAAAATGCCTAAATTAAGATTCTCAGTTCCCCCCAAATGTGCCATACCCAAAAGGCTTTTCTAATGAAGAAAAACACGGATCTCAAAAAGAGAATTGTGGTCCTTGAAGTTGTTTCAATGTGTTATTCAGCTTTATGCTGTGAAGCAACTTACAGTACTCCAATTGTTTACTCACCCAACTACGTGTAAAATGTGTACTTAGGAATGCTTTATAGTAAGATATTCAACAAAGTCGGTCTTATTTAACTGCACTGATTAGAAGGGGCAAGCATTTCACTTTGGCACAGTGTGGCCCACTACCTCATTTCATCCTGTTGGAAATATTACTCAGAGTTCAGAATGCCAGGCTTTGAGCAGAAAAGAACAATGTGTGGTTTAAAAAATAAATAAATAAAATAACAATAGTGATGATGAGAAGAGGGTGAAATAATGCCATCCCTGATTCTGTCAGACGGCAGCTAGTGTGAGGGGAAAAAGCGAGTCCAATGATGTTACCAAAACAGAATCTAAAAAAAACCCTACACTGACAAAGGACGCAAAGTCTAAACCTACCCTGTAGGAGTGAGGGTCACCAAAGCACTGGGTGACTCAATGAGAAAGACTCGAAGAAAATGTCTCTGAGGAGAGCAACTGGTGAGGGGCAGAGGGAAATTGCCAGGCAGCCTGAAAACAAACTTGACCTTAATGGTCACCATATTAAAAGTATAACAGAAAACCTCATGGAGCAAAACCAGAGCAGAAAGGAAAACAAGCAGAAACTCTGCGGAGTCGCTTACGTGGTTTTCATTTGTTAATCGAAATGAAATGACTCATGGCCCCTGAGACTTGCGGGTATCCCACGTATATGAGTTCCGATTCTGCTCCAACAAAGAGAAGAAAATCTACTCTTTTGTGAGTATAGAATGAGATCACTTATATGAAGGTGCAAGTCATGTGAGAGAATTGTGATCTATCACTTCAATCATCTTGAGGTGAGGAAACTAACAGATTAAATGACTCTTCGATGCCCTCAGAGTAGTCAGTCAGCGGTGTGCTCCCGGTGTGTGTGTGTGTGTGTGTGTGTGTGTGTGTGTGTGCCATGGGCAGGAGAATGATTTTTAATCCCTTCATGATATGTCCTGTATCTATTTGTCCACATTTTTACAATTCTAAAATATGAGTGTATTTGCATTTAATGTATGCATTTTTTAAGAAGTCGTGTTTGATTTTTTTTTACTTTTCTTTCTTTCTTCGTTCCTCTTTTCTTCCTTCCTCTCTCCCTCTTTCCCTCTCTCCCTCCCTCTGTCCTTCCCTCCCCTCCTTCTTTCTCATCTTTCTCTCCTTTCTTTCTTTCTTTCTTTTTCTTTCTTTCTTTCTTTCTTTCTTTCTTTCTTTCTTTCTTTCTCTCTCTCTCTCTCTCTTTCTTTCTCTTTCTTTCTTTCTTTCTTTCTTTCTTTCTTTCTTTCTTTCTTTCTTTCTTTCTTTCTTTCTTTCTTTCTTTCTTTCTTTCTTTCTTTCTTTCTTTCTTTCTTTCTTTCTTTCTTTCTTTCTTTCTTTTCTTTCCCATGTTCCCTCTTTTATTATCCACCTCCTCCCATCAAGAGCTTGCGTTAAATCTACAATCCATCTTACATTCTCAGCTTTGTTGAATAAAAAACTTCCAGACTGAGATCAAGGCCAGAAACAACAGAATTCCCAAAGGAGCAGATCATGGATAAGATGGAAGTTTGGGAATACCACAAGTACAGATTTTCCTTTTTAATTATTTCAAGTCCCCTGAAATACAAGCTATCTGAGGACTAGAGCACACCTTTTCTAACTATAAAGCTAGTGGGGCTTTTTTCACTCTATCAACATTTATCATTTTAATTATTGTTTTCATCCACTGACAAAGTCACAGGAAAAAATGGAGTACTTCACTCATTTTTAAGCTTCTGGTCAGTACAAAGTAAAACTGAGACTGAGACAATATTTTGTGAATTTCATCAGTGAAGACAGTTCATATTTTCTGAACATTAGGCTCCTATAGAAAGTTGCTCTAAACTTATTACACTTAATTAGTTGATAAAACTCCATTTACATTACTATATCCTAGAGTAAGCCTCAGAGTGTTTTACGTACATAAGCATAGATCCAGAAAGTGTGGGTAGAGACTATTTCTGTGGACTAAATTTAAAATTCAGAAATTCCATGAATATATTCAGCTGTAGCAATTTTAGATTATTAATGTGCTCAGAAGATACAAATTTTTTTTCTAAAAACCATCTCAAGAAAACTTCCTAAGTTGACTCATTGTATAGAAGTAGGGGAGAGTGGGTGAGAAACCAGCATGGACCATTTATTTTTGTCTTTTTTTTTTCTTTTGTATTGGCATTCATCTTTTATGAGTCTATATTTCTTTTGAAAATTGCCACTGGTTTGAACTGCAACCACTTTAAAGATTAGGATCATAGCTTATTTATGAGTTTTTACAACTATCAGTCCAAGATGGGGTTTTAAACAGTTTTAGGGGAAAATAATCATTCTCTCTCTTTTTCAGATTTCAGCAGTCCAAGATACTATTGATTTATTAAAATATCACTTCTGATTGATAAATCCAAATACTGTTTGTCCAAGTAAAAGTACATTGGAGATATTGGCCGGAAATTTACATTCATGCCAAGGAGAAATCTCTACATAAGAATTCATCCGATGAGTATGTGATGTAACCTTTATGATCAAAAGTTACCTTTTTGCTTGCTTTATGTCCCAGATTTAAAGAAAGAACAAAATTGCCACCACTCTTCCGACACGTCAGACAGCGCATTTCTCCAGTCTTTTCCAAATGAAACAATACAGATCTATTAGTGTAATTATCGCGTAAGGTCATTTACCACTTTGTAATTGCTGCAGGTTGTGAATGATGTATGAAATGAAAGCATCTGCAGTGCAAATAGAACATAGGCAAGAATGTGCTGTGTGCTAATTAGGTAACCATCTAATGATAAGACCCTAGGGAAACAGGACAGCAAAATCCCACAGTGCTCTGCAGTCATGAGGCAACAAAACATTCCTAAGGAGTTCAAAAATATATCCATTATTAAGTATAATCCTTTCCTCCCCTCAGACTCTCTGAACTCTGTTCCCGGCATGCACACACCCCTTCTATCTACTTCATCCTTTGCAATGCAAATCAGGCCCCAACAGTCAAGAACCATCTGATTGCTGTGAGAAACTGTCCTATTTATTTCGTATTAAAGATGGAGGACTTATTTGAAGAGTGTTGATGAGCTGTGGTTCTTATTGTTTCCCCGGTCCTTTCCATTGAAATTTTTTTTTCAAGAGTGAGCCACATTGCTAAGTAAGAGTGGCAAGGCTTAGTCATCACAACCTCAACTGCTTGGAGTGTAAGGAATGGAGTTCACGCTCCTTAAAGCAAACTCTTACTTGATGCAACAATCCAACAGGTTTAGAATACAGAGACCAAACAGTGTTTAATGAGCTGAGTTTTTCTGAACCGAATCTTACATATTCAGTTATTTCATATGGATGAACTGTACATTTCAGGAGTTCGTGAAAGGGAGCACATTTCACACTAAATATATTAATTAATTAGTTAATGAATTCAGTCAAATGAACCCACTGGTTATGTTCCTCCACTGCTTCCTCTACAAAAATTTTTGTTTAGTTTCCTGTTGGCCCCATTTGGGTAGAGAGAATTTAATTCCATAAGTTGCCTACCAAAATGCGTAATCTAATCATTTTGAATACCAATAACGACAATCACTTTCTTCTATTGTGATCTGTTTGCTATTTATGTAATATTTCCTACTCATCTGGCTTTGTTCTTGAGCTCAACATAATGTACTTCTTATGATGTTATACTGTCATTTCCCATTTCCGCTCTGGTACAACAGGATTACTATAAACTTGTCTTCAGTGACAACATTTGACCTTGTGGTTAGTTTCTTGTCTTTCCATTCACTGCTATTTGTGACTCATAAATGCTATTAATAAAATTTGTTTACGTGCTTCACACAACAGGTTCAAATCCTTTGTAAACTCTCCGTTTAGCTGGGAACTTTAGGCCACATTGATTTTTTTTCTGCCAATCTTCTAACTGATGAGCTCCTTCTCTGCATTTTTTTTTTCTAGCTGCTTGCCACTTCACAGCTACAGAAGTAAATAAATCTTAGTGACTGCTTTCCATTCATTCTACAGCATCAGTTTCCAGATTGGGAATAAGGTTCCCCATCTATTGATTGTCGACGCCAATAGGATAAATTTACCCTTAAACTATTTCTTAACTTTTGTATGCGTCTGCTTAGAAGGTGTAATCATTTTCTCTCTATTAAAAAAGATGTATGAGGGGCTTACTACGTTACAGCAATAGATATAGATTCTCAGACATAGGGGAAAAGAAGCAAATAATGTCATTTTTATCATGCAGCTTGCACAAGAGGCAGATCATCAACAAACAAATAACCAAGGAGATTCTCAGGTAGTTATAAGTATTTGGCAGAAAATTAAGAGTGTATGTGATAGTGAATGCAAATTTAGACTGAGGATTTAAGAAGATCTCTCTGAGGATGTGATATTTATGTGAAGATCTGAATGACACAAAGGAGCTAACTGTGATAAAATCTATGGGAAGAACATTTCAACTAAAAGGAAGAGTTAGTGAAAAGGTCAAAAGGCAAAAATAAGCTTAGAGCCATTAGAAGTTCCTGGAAGATCTTGAGCCTGGAAATATGTGTACAGTGTAGGATTTTACAAGCTTCCTCGGGCTTCAGCGGGAAGAATTGAAGAAACAGGATTTAAACCAGAGGCTTGGCAGTTAGTTGTTTCAATAGTCCAAGCGAGAGAAGATGGTGGCTTGAAGAGGGGTCAGGTAGTGGAAATGGAAAGAATCGGAGGGATTTGGGATATATTTTGGAAGCAGAGTTTATGGGGGATACTTGTGGAAAGGTGGGAATAGAACTAATAGAAAGAGGATTAAAGGGTAATTCCAAGGCTTTTGATGATCAACAAGTAGATGTGAGTCCATTTATTCAGGCAAGAATAGGGGAGAAAGCTCTTCCTTGGAAAAAGGAGGGTGACAGCTTTGCTTTGGCCATGTTTTGACTTACGCAGTCTTAGAGTAATGCCTTTGAGAATGTCAAGTTAGCACTGGAGATAAATTTGAGATTCATTGGAGCCCTGAGACTACAGAGCTCACCTAAGGAGTTTATATAGATAGACAAGATAAAAGGGAGCAGAACTCTGCCCCGAGGGGGCGCCGACGATAACGGTAGAACAGAGGAAGCAAACAAGGGAGACTGAAAGGAAAGGCCAGCGCAGTAGTTAATATTCCGACATCACCGTATCCCTGCAGGCCGGGCGGGAAAGCGTTTCCAGAAAGAAGCCAAGGGCCCGGGTGAGTGACGAGGTGACCTCGGCCTCCATGGCTACACGCACACGCGCACACACACATGCACACGCGCACACACACATGCACACGCGCACACACACGCGCACACACAATTAGACCGCTCCCCATGGACAAAAAGAGTCCGGGGAGCGCCCAGGGGCCCACTTAAGAAACTTCGGCCGTTCAGTGAAACAAAAGAGCCTGAGGATAACGGGAAGGGGAGGGACCCCCCGCTTCAGGCCCCCTGCGTCATCCCGCCTGCCCGCACGCTGCCCTGCCCGGCCTCGCAGGAAGCGCGGGAAGAGCCGGGCCCCGGGAGCCGAGCCGCGCCGAGCCGCTCCTCCGGCCTCCCCACCGGCCACGGCCTGGCAACGCGGAGGCCTCTGGGGAGAGCCGGGAGCAGGCCGCCGAGCAGGGGGTCCGGGCAGGCGCACGGCCGCAGACACCGGGACTCCCCGCCTCCAGGAAACTCACCCGCGCACCTGCCCCGCACCTGCCGCGCACCTGCCGCGCACCTGCCCCGCACCTGCCCAAACCCGGAGCGGCCCGAGCAGCAGGAACGGGGACACGGGCGGCCCCCGGCAGGTGCGCGTCAGGACGGGACCCTGCAGCCCCGGGGAGGGCGTGCAGTAGCCCGGGCAGCCCCTCCCCGCCCAGGCGCACACCTGCAGCCCGGCCCGCTGGAGGTGCGTGGGCACCGGCGGCACCGTCTCCCCTGCCCGGGGCTCTAGCTGCGCGGGCGCGAGGCGCTGCTCTCCGTCCCGAGCCCCGGCCGCGCTGAGCACCAGGAAGCGGATGCTCTAAATGTCGGTTAGGACCAGGGCGGAATTAACTGGGGAACGGGTAAGCCTTGCCTTGCTCACCGGAAACAGATTCTTCAAAATATTTGAAAGATTCTGGGATCCCTGGGTGGCGCAGCGGTTTAGCGCCTGCCTTTGGCCCAGGGCGCGATCCTGGAGACCCTGGATCAAATCCCACATCGGGCTCCCGGTGCATGGAGCCTGCTTCTCCCTCTGCCTGTGTCTCTGCCTCTCCCTCTCTCTCTGTGTGACTATCATAAATAAATGAAAAAAATAAATAAATAAAATGGTTTAAGAAAGATTTTATTGTAGGAAAACGGCAGTATGCACGCACCGCAGTCCCCAGGGGCCACCTGACCTGGAGCACTGCACTTACCGTCTCTGAGTCCCACGAAGCTCGGGGGCAAAGGGGGGCTCCCGATGCTTATTTCACGAGATTCATCCCGGGCTTGGTGAAATAATCACGTAAAACACCTAGCGTAATGCCTGGTGATCTGATACGCCCACGATACAAGGTGAATACGCTTATGAAGGCCCGCCCTATTTCATAGAACCTTGAAAACCATGGCCCTGATATTCCATTTTGTTGAACAGTAAGTCACATGATGGTAGGAACTGTGTTTCACTTACTTTTGAATGTCTATAACCGTCTGCAGTGGTTGCCACAAGCAGAAACCCTATAAATAGCTGCTGAGGCTACCTGACCTGAAACCCGGGATGGTTCTTATCCATGGCTGTGTAACAAACCCCTTTATTTTATTATTTTATTTTATTTTATTTTATTTTATTTTATTTTATTTTATTTTATTTTATTTTATTTTATTTTTTTTATTTATGATAGTCACAGAGAGAGAGAGAGAGAGGCAGAGACATAGGCAAAGGGAGAAGCAGGCTCCATGCACCGGGAGCCCGACGTGGGATTCCATCCCGGGTCTCCAGGATCGCGCCCTGGGCCAAAGGCAGGCGCCAAACCGCTGCGCCACCCAGGGATCCCCAACAAACCCCTTTAATGGCTTAAAACAACACAATATTTATTTTTGTTTTGGAACCACTTTAGTCCACTTAGTGTCAGCCAGGGTGGCTCAAAGCCTGGGGGCTACAATCCTCTGAAGGCCCACAAATGCACAAGATGGGCCCAGGTGGACAGACTTCCGCAGCTGGGGGGTGGCACAGCTGGCAAGGCCTAGGCGGTCTATCTCCACCTGGTCTCGCCAGCTTGAGGCCCCTTGAGGGCCTCTCGCCTACATGCCGGCCCAGAGCTCTCAAGGTATGAATCCTGAGAGAGACAGAGAGAGAGAAAGTCAGGCCGAAGGAGAATCTCCTTCTACAACCTAGACCAGAAGTCATTTCTACCACAGTTTTGCACTGAGTTCTAGAACATATTGTGGTCTTTTCTGAAAATACAGCTCTCTAAATGTACTGGCAATGTTGTTTAGTAGCTGATCCAAGGTAACCTGATCAGAATTCTGGAACGAGAGCAATGAAATGAAATCGGTCATCCTTTATTAATTGTCAAATATGAACGATAAATGTGTAAGGGGTTAATTGTTATTCTCTTTGTGGATAATTTGAAATTGCACATAATCCAAAGTTTTTGTTTTGTCTTTAATTAAGATCCTCTTTGGAGCTGGAAAGCTACCTCAGATTTTCTGGTCTTAATTTTGTCAGCGTTTACCTTCTATTTCTCTCTCTCTCTCTCTTTTCATTCCTACTCTACTTCCTATTTTCCCATTTTGGGGTAGGAGAGACCAGGTGCTCAAACAGACTCCTTGATGATATTCACCATTGCTTTTCAACTAATTTTCTACCAGCATTGCCGATACTGACCATGTGATCTTGGAAATGCCGAAAGGTTCTTTTCGTTTTTGTTTTTTTCCTGATCCGACCCTTAGCTTAACCTAGCTCCTGCTTAAACTTGGGCCAGATTATATTTCTGTTCAAAATCTATATTTCTCTTTCTTGTGGGAGATTATCTACCCCTGCCCCAGTGATGGCAGATTTGGTCATATAAAGTACTTTGTCCAGTGGAAATTTCAGGAAGGATGTGTGACTGTTTTAAGAGGGGTGATCATATGATTCTAATATTTTCTTTTCCCCTTGCCACAAAACCAGCAATGCCACAGGTGGCAGCTGCTCCTTCAGCCTGGCTCTCAGGAAGAAGATGATGCAGAGCAGGGTCATAGTCAGCCCAGGACAGACAAGCGATGCATGTGAGTAGTAAACGTGTTGTGAGCCACTTGTCTCGAGGCTGTTCCTGCAGCATGCTTTAGTCTCAGCTTCCTGACATAAACTCTATCACTATTTGCTGTGGCTTGTTCAGTCCTGGGTAAAGAGTTTTCCACCAGCAAATATCTGACGTCCACAAACATGGTTGAGTTTGATGTCAGATACAAAATGCAGTACTAATTTCATAAGCCATAGCAAGGTCACCATTATCTAGATGACTTCGCTTGTGATATCACAAGGGTCAGAGATTAATGTGTTTGTCTATATACGTTCATAAGCAACACTAATCCTTGTAATAAATTATTACGTGATGATCAGTATTATGCGTTAAACTGGTAAAATGCTACAGTCAGTTTATTATGTGTACCTAAATATCTGGAAATACCCATAGAATACTGAATAAAAGCAAGTGAACTCCGGCAGCAATAAATATTTATCTCCTGAGTTTCCATCCTTTTAGTGTAAGCACAGTGATAGTCCATTAAGATGAGTAATGTGCTCTTTTTCTTTAAGAATGCCAGCGTTAGTTATGCATGAAAAATAATGCAGTATTTTGTATTAGTCAAGACAGACTAGGTAACAAACAACCTCAAAGTCTCAGTGGCTCAGCGCATGATTTATTTCTAGTTCATGCAACGTACTAGAGGTCAGGTCATCCTCCTGGGCTGCTGTCCTACGCGTGGCACCGTAACTACCTAATGGATTTCCACCTTGCTGCTCCACCCTCTCAACAATTTCTCTGACTTCTACTGAAGGAATAGAGACTGGGGAGGCCCATGCAGAGGCTTTTTGTTGTCTTCATCCAGAACTGACACATTTCATCGGCCGCCGTCGGCCAGGTGGCCTTCCCTAAAGCCAGGTCAGTGCTGGCTCAGGAGGCTCAGGGAGAAGAGAAATATTGATAAGCCATAGTAATACCTATCACTGCCGCTTTCTGTGTCAAACAGCGTGAAAGGGTGCTTTCATAAGGGATTGTTGAACTGATGGAAATGGGAAGAGAGAGCTTGCACAAAATATTAACTCTGGTGTCACTGAATTCCCTCCTATATGCAAAATATCACAATATCGAAAGTAGTGTTTTACCACTAATGTAGCAAGATTTCCTTCAGATTATACAGTAACATCTCTCACCATTGTATTTCTTTCCATAGAGAAAGTAGGATGTCGCTGGAAAAATCGAGGTGGCAATAATATTAATGATAGCAACAACGACACCGTGAGCTAGCATTGGTTGCATACGTACTCTGTGCCCAGCACTATTCAAAGGACTTTGTAGGAACAATTTAATGTGGAATGGCAAAGAATACCTAGAAAATAGTTACTATTGCCCTAGAAAAGTATATTTACAATCTTCGAGTAGTCACAATGTACAAATTGTTTCAAAGAAAATATGAACGACTGATACCAAAGAATGTCTGATCTTAATGACAATATCTCATTCTATATAGTAGTGTTCCTATTTCTTTACATTCTTTTCTGATTTGGCAGGAGTTCAAAGATAACATATGTGCATTCCAGTGCTCCAAGTATTTCTGAGTCTGTGCTAACATAAAATGTGCTTTCACCTCACCAACTCTGTGCTATAATACCAACTGGGGAATATTCTCATGTATGTCAATCAGACATAGGGTAGACACTACAAATCTTAATCCTGTCTTAAATTGCATGGGGGCAGGGGGAAAAGCTTAAACAAAGAAATTACAAGACTACCAAATTCTTATGGAGGATAAAGGGAGAGGCATGCAAAATTCTGGATAATAGGGCAGGCAGGGAATGTGATAGGAAGGCACACCAATGCTTTTAAAAGATATTGATAAACTTTATTGCTTAAACCAGTTCTGAGTACATAAGTACTTGTTTTATTGTTTTAAAATGCATTTTACTATAAATATTTGCACAGTATAATTTCACAAATAGCCAAAGAAATTTGTTGGAGGGAAACTTAAGATTGACACAAAATCACAACTGTATTTGACTATTGAAATCACCTTATAAGTTTACTTTTGCTATGTAAAACAAAAGATTTCAGGGGAAAATGACAAATTTTTTTTGAAGCAATAGTGAAGCGTATTCATTAACAGACACTTATATACAGTGGTAATATATAAAAGTTTATCAGATTGGATCAACAATCATTGCAATGCTAAATTATCAGGAGTAGATTTTACAATTGACAACACTTTCATGACTTCCAACTGATCCCCCTGCACCTACTTCCCATTCATGAAATACATAAATCATCAACACTGATGCTCATGAATCATTATAAAATGCAAATCTGGTACCTGACTCCTGTTTGACATCTTCCAGGATCACCTCCATTCCATGGAAGGGTACCAGGATCTCCATGTACCTTTTAAGCTTTATTTCCTACTACTCTCATCATGTAATTACAATTCTACTCAGCCATATGCAGCCCAGCTCCCATGCTATGCTCTTTCTCAACTTCCTGCCTTCGCGTATGCTGGACTCTTTTCCAGGAATACCTTTTTCCTCTTCATCTGCCTGCCAAACTGCTACTTATTGATTAAAATTCAACTCAGATCTCACCTCTGCTTAGAAATTCCCTTGTCTTTCTAAGAAGGTTTTGGTGCTTGCTCCTTAGGCTCCCTCAGTACCTTGTCTATACTCCCACAAATGCATTTGATGTATTTTTGTTTCTTTATGAATCAGCCTCTCCTACTGGAATGAGAGCACATGGAAAGATGAACTGAACTCTATTCTAGTCATCTTTGTATGCTTAGGATTTAGAGCAGTGCTTGAAACACAGTGGGCACTCAATAGATGCTTGTTGAATGAAGAACTTAGAATGAATGAAGATGAGAATAGTTGGTGCCAACAGTAGATGTCTAAGTCCCCATTAGAGCTAAATCTGTTACTTCTCAGGTTTGACCAAATAACCAACAAATGATTCACATTTCTTCTGTCCAGCCATGATGATGATTTTCTAATGATATCTCCTTTAATAAAAAAAATAGTTTATTTTTGTTTCATGTGTTATAAACCTGACACTATAGTAGGTACTTTACATGCATTCTCTCTAATCTTTACCTCAATCTTTCTAAGGTGGGTATTATTAACCAATTTCGTGGTGAATACCTGGAGCTCAGAATAGTTAAATAATATGGCCAAAGTATTATAGCTAAAGAGTGATAGATTCAACTTCCAAATATGTCCCAAATTAAAATATTATAATCTACTGCATAGGAAAAAGCATCAGGATTACACAGATATGAAGATTTCTCAATCTACAATAATAACACAAAACCACTAGCAAGCCTCGATGATCAACATCTAGATGATCTGTTCCCAAGCACCGAGGATCACCAATAGGCTGTTCCTATATCCAAGATTGAAAGTATATGAAGATCCTGAATCTAAAGAAAGATCTCACCTTTTAAAGCCTGTATTTTTGGAGGCACTTGGGTGGCTCAGTCAGTTAAACGTCTGCCTTTGGCTCAGGTCATGATTCCAGGGTCCCAGGATCAAATCCCCAATTGGGCTTTTTGCTCATGGGGGGTAGGGGGGGTCTGTTTCTCTCTCTCGCTCTGCCTCTCCCCCTGCTCATGCCCTTTTCTCTGCTTCTGCTCCCTCTCTTTCTCTCGAATAAATAAAATATTTTAAAAAACCAAAAAGCCTGTATTTCTGAACTATACAAAAGGAGAAATGTTTCAGTAAACTCATTTTGAGAGTGCTCATTTATGTCAACGGTCTGGGCAAACAATTTTATTCCATTCAAGAATATTTGTTGTCAGTTCTCTCAAAAAGAAGAAAAGTCTAAAACTTTTTGGTTTCTACTCACATTGTTTTTATCTCAATAACAAAAACAAAGTAGCCTAGATTTTGTCAGAGTTGATTACTAGCTTGGAGATTCAGAACCATAATTTTGCACTTACATTTTCATCATTTTTTTTAGTTTAGATCTTCTATATTTGATAAAAATATTTTATCGCTCCTGTCAATTCTGAAAGATTTATTAAACTTTGCTTTTTACCTGTGTTTAATCCTATATGAATAATTTATTCAATCTTTATCCCGATTTTCTTATGCTTAAGTAATTAGGAATAACCTACTTTTGTTTTTTATTTTTTTTAATGGGTAGTTTTTCATGAGTTGATGGGGAAGATGATTCCCAAATTAATTGACTGTTTCATTTATTAAATGTAGGTGGTTTATAAAATGTTGTTTTTAAATGCATAATTAAAAGAGATATACAAGACAGATGTTCAGAGCAAATCTCCTTACCCAAAATAGAAGCCCTCTCTATAAGTTTGAGCATATAAATCCAACAAAAGGTAAGGTGCACCAACCAATGTGGCTATATTCATGCATGAAATGCTTAATGAAATATGCTATTTCTAGTACAAATAATTGCTTTTGTTTTCATCATCTTGCCTGGTGCATCGTAGCAGGCTACAGAATAGTGTACGTTTTATCCTGATCTACAATCAGACAGTTCATAAAACTCTAATGGAAATGAAGATTTTGCTATTTGAAGTGGTCAAATTTCCATTTTCAAACACATCACAGCTTATAACCACTGATAGCATTTGGGTTTGCTTTTGAGTTTTAGGATAATAGCAAATTATAGAGAAAATCTACCAATTCTTTGTCAGTTGAACTATGAGGGGGGAAGGCCCATTATCTGCCTGAAAGAAAAGCAAATCTACATGATGGTTTTAAGTGAAAAATATATATTTGTTTGTAGCTGTATGCTATTTATAAATTTAAGATCATTAGTCCTGCTTAAGAGACCAGGGAGTCTGTGGAAGTAGATAAAAATCTTTCTTTTCTTACATTGTAGGAATAAAGAGGAGGATAAGGAAAGCAATGTAAGAAAGCACTCTATTCCTATTTCAGTGGTCTGTGATCCATAAAATCCAAGTGCTTATTTAGAACAATTCAAACTGATTGGAAATGTGTTGTTGCATACCTTTGACTTTCTAATACTCTTCTTCTGAGTATTACTTGCACCTACGTTCCATTCCTTTGTACTTAACTGAAACCTTCAAGACCTCCCTACTTCAACTCAAATCCTGTTTTTCCTCTGAGTGTCCTACGGCCTACCCCTCCTCTCCCTCTGGGATCTCATTCGGCAAATATTTTGTAAGAGTCAGCTTACCCTCTTACCAGTCACCCTCTCTAACCTCTACCCAATTTAAGAAGCTATGCTATGAAATTCCTGACATATTTAACTGTTGGCTAAATGTAACTATGGGAGGCTCATTACTTTGCCATGCAGAAATTCCTAAAGCATCTTCTCCTTAATTAAGCTGAAATCTACCTTTCTGTAATCTTTATATATTGGGACTGAAGACAGCAAAGTCATCTAATCCTTTTTTTTTTTCAAACAATGCTCTTTCACATATATGAAGAACATTGTCATGTTTCATTCCTGCATTTTCTCCAACTCAAAATATGCCCAATCCCTTCTGTTGATTTCCATCATGCATAAGTTCGAATCACTCCATAATCTTGATCTTCTTTTACATACAATTTAATTATTAATTCCCTTTAAAAATATCACTCTAATAACTATTCTCTATCTTGATACAGAGTAAGTGATATTTACAAGATTTTATAAAATTAGCATATCAAACTATACACAGAATGGGTGAATTTTATCAAATATGAACGATACTTTTGTGAGAAACACCACCATTAAGCAAAAATAGAGATACATAAATATATATGCCATGTAAATGGAACACAGTACCTCAGGCATTGTCTAATGAGAACCAAATGGAACCTAATGCACTAAAGCTATCACCTCTCTGGTTCTGGAGGCTTTTCTACTTTAATTTTTCAGCCACGGCAATACTGGCTCATAGCAATCAGGCAGTCAAGAAAAATTGCAAATCCTCTGCAATTTGTAATACATTATATACAACTGATTTTTGAAGTCAAAGATAGGTCTAAACACACAGCCGGTTTTGTTCCTTCTTTACTACTTATCTTCAGTGTCTATTCATCCACGCTGTGCAGACACACTGCTTATGCCTCAGAAAGTGAACAGGAGCATGAGGACTCTCTTGCAGCTTGTAGTCCCTTGGGAGAGGTAAGTGTAAAACAAAAACGAGAAAAGACAAAATAATAATCACTTGCATTAGTGTAAAGAGGGGATGGGGTGCTAAGTAGAGAACAGGAAGGAAGAGGATGTAGAGTTGAGGCAAACTTTACTTAATGGAACACTTAAAGAAGACGACATAAAAAATTTTACACTTAATCTGAAACCTTAGTGTTAAACTGCAAGAGACAACAAAGGGAAGGCCTGGGAAAATCATAGTGCAGGCTGAGAGAGCAGAGCCGCATGTGTTTAAGGAAAAGACTGCAGGCCAGCACTGGGAGGACAGCATGAAACACTTGCAGGAGAGAAGGAAGGAGCGTTAGACTGCACCCGATCCGGCAGGCTGTCACAAAGGATTTGGACTTTTTTTTTAATGTGCTCTAGAAAGCCATTGTAAGGTTTTTAATAGAATGATATAATCCAAAATATAAATTTTATGAAGGTCACTTCACTTCATTTGTGCATAATAGATTGGATGTTTATAAGAGGAGGAATGAAAACACATCAATTAATATGTTGACCTGGGTTAAGCTCAAACCACAATGCTCGAGACCTCCCCTTAGATCATGATGTGTCCCTTTGTCATCACCCTTTGAATATGGTTATTAAACCTGTGGTCTCAAAAGTGTGAAGCACACTTGTCTTGAATTTGCAAATAATCCTTTGAGATAAGAGAAAAACTGTGAAATTTCTATTTATTTCATCTGTTAAAAAAATTTTGTGTCTCTTTCGTAATACGTGTTGCAGGACCATTATCCACATGTTTTATATATGTGTGTGTCTGTCTGTGTGTGTGTATTAATGGTGGTGTACACATACTTGGGGTGCTTAAAAAGTTAGACAGATATAAGTGCACCGTATCAAGCTACAAAAGACACAGTTTTAACCAGCAGATGTGACACCTCTATTCTGTCCATTAGTCTACTTCTTCCAAATTTGTTTTAACCTTATTCTCTGAAGTAATATGGCTACATATGAATTTAGAAAATGTCATATATTTCTGTTAGTAATGCTAGGTTGTGCTTTCTGTTTTTCGTTATAAACTCTTTAGGATAAGGAAGAAATGATTAGGATAAAGAAGCCTAAGCATTATATAGACGTGAATGATCAATTAGTCTCACTCAAATTAGACAGAAAGTCAGAAGGGAAAGAATCACTGAACAATTGAAGAATTTTAAACAACATCAACCAAAATTAAAAACAAAATATCAGTAACACCTGCGTGGCTCAATGGTTGAGGGTCTGCCTTTAGCTAGGGTCATGATCCTGGGGTCCTGGGATCTAGTTCCGCATCAGGCTTTCTGCAGGGAGTCTGCTTCTCCTTGGCCTATGTCTTTACCTCTCTCTCCAGGTCTCTCATGAATAAATAAATAAAATCTTAAAAAAAACCCAAGCATGGTATCATCTATAACTACTCCAAAAAAGTTAACTATGTAAGTATAAACCTAACAAAATATGTACAGGATCTATATATTTCAAGTGACATAATGCTGATGAAAGAAGAATTTAAGTTCATAAATGAGAATACTCAACTTAGTGAAGATATCAGTTCCTCCTAAAAGGATCCATAGGTTTAATGCAGTCTTATCAAAATCCCAGAAAAGTATTTATAGATATAGGCAAGCTTATTTTTAAATTTCTATGAAAAGGTCCTAGAATACCTAAAACAATCTTGTGCAAGAAGAAAAACTGGGAGAAAACACTCTACTAGATAGCAAGGCCTGCCAGATAGCAATAATCAAGACTATGAGATCCTGACAGAAGGGTAGACACAAGCGTCAGTGGAACAGGACAGAGACCCAAGAAATAACGAGACTCACACAAATATGCCAAACTAAATTTTACAAATATTGCAAAATTTTACAATCCAATGGAGGAAAATTAGCCTTTTCCACAAATAAGCCTAAAATATTGCATATACATAGTCAACAAAATAAACCTCAACTTAGGTCTCAACACCACATGCAAAATTTAACACATAATCAATCAGATTTAAAACATTTAGAAAAAGTTACAAAAAGAAAAATAACTTTTAGGAAAAAAAGGTAGGAGGGAATCTTTGAGATCTAGGCTAGAGAGGAGTTTTTATAATTGGCACCAAAAGAATTATTCATAAAAGAAAGAAATTAACAAACTGGATATTATTGAAATTTAAAGTCTTTCTGTGAAAGCTATGTGAGATGATGAACAGAGTACAGAATCAGAGGACATATTTGCAAACCACATAACTGATGAAGTTTCTAGAATATACAAAAAAAATTCTCAAAAATTCTCAAAACTCAAAAAAATAATTAAAAAATGGATCAAATACATGAAAGATATTTCACTGCAAGGATAGACATATAGTAAATAAGCACATGAAAAGATATACAACATCATCAGCCATCAGCGTAATGTGCTTTAAAACCCATGAGCTGGGATCCCTGGGTGGCGCAACGGTTTGGCGCCTGCCTTTGGCCCAGGGCGCGATCCTGGAGACCCGGGATGGAATCCCACGTCGGGCTCCCGGTGCATGGAGCTGCTTCTCCCTCTGCCCGTGTCTCTGCCTCTCTCTCTCTCTCACTGTGTGCCTATCATAAATAAATAAGAATTTTAAAAAAATAAAAAATAAAAAAATAAAACCCATGAGCTATCACTACACACCTATCAGAATGGTTAGAAAAAAATAATAATGACAACACCAAACGCTGTTGAGAATATGGAGAAGCTGTGTTACTCAACTGCCATGCTGAAAATGCAGAGTGGTATGACCATTCTCAAAAATAGTTTGGCAGTTTCTTATAAAACTAAACGTGCATTTTAGTTGACTACCAGATAACTCAACAACTGAACTCATGTATTTATCTTAAAGGCATGAAGACTTCATAATCTACACAAATATTCATAGCAGTTTATTTGTAAAAGCAGGAAATTAAAAAAAAAAAACCAGACATGTTCAATGATTATATGGTTATATTAATGTGTTATATCCGTGTCTGAATAAAACTCAGAATCAAAAAGAAACAAACAACTGATACAGATTACTTAGATGAATCTCCAGGAATTATATTAAGCAAAAAAAACCAATCCCCAAAAGTTTACATACCTCATGATTTTATATCTATAAAATACTTGAAATGACAAAGTTATAGAAATGGGCAGGGGGCAGGTGAGGGGATGTGTTTGCCTATAAAGGGCAATGGAAGAAATACTTTTGATGATGAAACTATTCTATGCTTTGGCTGTTTTCATATTGATATACAGAACATGATATGATGTTACTATGGTTTTGTTTGAGGTTAACATTGGGAAAGTAGTAAAAGGTATATGAGATCTCTCTATTATTTCTTACAACTGCATGCAAGTCTATATTTTCTTCAAAATAAAAAGTTAAATAAAACATATGACATATGAATACAGGGACAAATAATGTGATCTTTAGAAGATACAGCCTTCATCCTAATCTTTAGGACGCATTTTTTATGTAGTGATTTCTTTTTTTTTAAATATGTTATTTATTTATTCATGAAAGGCACACAGAGAGAGGCAGAGACACAGGCAGAGGGAGAAGCAAGCTGCCTGTGGGGAGCCCAGTGAGGGACTTGATCCCAGGCCCCTGGGATCACGACCTGAGCCGAAGGCAGATGCTCAACCACTGAGCCACCCAGGTGCCCCTATGTAGTAATTTCTGATGAGATAGTTGTCAATTAAAAAGAAATGTCTAAACGTGTGTGTGTGTATGGACATCAATAAAGCCCCACCCTCTTGTCTTCCTAAAGATGCATTCAAGCTTATTTGCCTAAGTGTGAAGTGTTAACAGTGAAAATGATTCTGTCCGGAAGTTCATCAAAGTTTATTCCAATAGTTTTAACATCAAGAAAGGGTGTGATGCTAATTCTTTGAATCCAGAATTATAAATTAAATAATTAAGATTTGTGAAATATTTGTATCCAGCATAACAAAGATAGTTCATTACAGAGTTAATATACATAGCATTGTTTGCGGATGTGTATTTTCTGCTACACAGAATTGTAAAATTGATAAGAGTCTTCCAGCCGATCTTGTATACTAATGAGTAATTCATAAAGGTTTGGTAATCTCAATAAATTCAGAAGCAGAAATAAGGCTTACAAGAGGAAGACTTAATAGTTGATAATATTTATACTTCAAGCCACATATATAAATGAGCAGAATTTTTACTTAGCATTATACCTACAATAACATAAACAACATACATAGGTGAATCTGACTGAAAAGAAATTTTTAACATGTGATTAATGGTTATGTTAGGATGAAGGTGGCATATACATGACACTTCTTTCTGCATCATAGCAGACATTATGATCAATTACAGGTACTGTGGCTAGATGTGGCCAAAGAATCTTTCTCAAGTCACTGCCTTGGAGTCATTACAAATCAGGCAAATTTGGCAGTGAAGTTAAAATATTTTTCCATTCCTTCGTGAGAAATGGCATTATGAATTATTTTGTCTATTTTTTAAATTTTCTATATAGTCTATTGTATTTTTAGAAACAATCTGATTACATATTAAATCATTTAAAATTTTAAGCCAGCATCAGAACTATGCAAAGGAAATGAATTCCTTAACATAAGAAGACTTGCCTACTGACAAATTTTTACTATCAGAATTAAAAGAATTAGAAGCTTAAGTTTTCCAAGAAAGAATAATTCCAAATATGGGAAAGGTGCCAGAATTGTTCCATAAACTAAAAATATTGCACACAAATATTTCCATATCAGCATTAGAACGGAGGTCAAGTGGTTTCTAAATGTAAATTATTACCCTACTAAAAGTAAATATCAATCCAGTCTGTCCAAATGCAATTAAAAATTCAATTTAGCTATTACCTTCTATGTTCCATAGCCTGTGTTATGGTCTAGAGAGCCAAGGAATGAGCAAGCTGGACACATGGTCCTTCCTTCATGTGGCTCACAGTCAATCAAGGGACAAGGCTTGTAAATAAGTACTTGTGGGTCAAGTGGTAAATGTCCTAATAAAGAAATATACAGAGTGTCAGGGGAACATGAAATATGGACACTTAACTCGGACCGGAGAAATCAAGGAAAGCTGTATGAAAACAGGCGACAGTGAACTAGCCAGCTCTTAAAAAACAAAATCCAGTTCTTCAAGCGCACCAATGAGGACATCCGAGAGAGAAATCATGCAGAAGTGAAAACCTCATGTGTTGAATTTTCTTATCTCCCCCCTCTGCCCCCGGCCTCCGCCTTTTGAACCTGCCAGAACCTGAAACCTTGGTCAGCACCCTCGGAGGCTGCTGCACCACGTGGAGAGGGAAAGCAGCCTTCAATGCCTTCCCACTGCCACAGGCCGCCCCCCGTGGGGTAAAGAAGTCGAGGTTGGGAAAACATTTAAGATTAAATTAGATTACTTTCTATTATTTTTTAAAACTGGATATTTCTAACTAGTGAAATTGAAACTGAATATTGAACTTAAGAAAGAAACAGATCACTTTTTTTTTTTTTTTTTTTTTTAGACATAAAGATAAGGAGGAAATCATGGGACCTGCTGGAACTTTCATCAAGGAGCAGGGTAGGAATTACCCACTCCCCCAACAAAAAGATGTAATGGGGCAGTGGGACAACTAACAGAAGTTGATTTCATTACTGCTCTTACTGCATTTTGTTTGTTCAATATGCTAACGACCCGATCATTTGCTGGTGAGGCTGTATGAACAATGTACAAAGCTGGTTTCTCCAAACATCGATCTTCAGAACTCTTGTAATATAGTTTAAAAACAAAAACAAAAGACAATGTCCAAAAACTGACCTTCAAACTAGTTCATAGCTTTTGAGTAGTTGCTAGGAGTCAATCACCTATCTGAATGCTTGGATTGTATGATTTCACTTCTTCCTCATTAAGTCAAAGAACAGACTGAGTTGTAAGCAAGTAGCAGGTCCTGGACTTTAATCCAAGTCATCTGAATCAGGCAAACGTAGTCGAAGTATGTAAACTACATTTCGTATCTGACCATTGTATTTATTACTCTAATTAAACATAAATATTGTCAGTATACATGCATGTAGAAAAAGCAATTCATCCCGGTGAGGCCACATAACATACATAAAACACATAAGACACAAGCAATCAAACAACTAAACAACAATAACAAGCACACTTTCGGTTGGAGCTTTGTGAAATATAGTGTTAAGATCTCATATTAGTCACTTTAGACTTGTGGACATGAGAATACTTTTTCTTGATGGATATGAGAAAAGGTTTCAAAAATAAATAACAGATTTTTAGGTATTTAAGTGTGGTTCACTAGCAACAGTTCTTCTTAGCCTTTAATGATATGCAGGCTAGAATCACTTAATGGTACCTGAAACAGTATCATTAGGGTCCTGCAGACAGTCTTGTCTGGGACTCGAAGTTGGAAGCACAGAAATCTGTTATTTATCTCCTTACTTATTTAGCCTGTCTGAAAACTGATAGCTGAATAAAATATTTAACAGCTAAATTCTTTTTTTTTCTATTAAAGACTTTTAATGTGAAGTCACAAACAGAAAAAAAAGCAGAAAAATTGCTTAAAAGGTTACAGAAATTGATGCATATAAAAATGTCCATCTAAAAATGACACAACCTCAAAAAGTTTCTATTTTTTTTAACAAGTATGTTCCAAAAGAATATGGCCACATTTCAGAGAGACATTTCTTCTCCCAACACCATGACAAGTGTTGATATCACTAAAAGGATTCTGAAAATGAATTCAAAGCAACATCAATTTTTTTTAAATGTTGGAGAAAGTAAAATGATTTTGGTATATATGTCTCGTAAAGACCTTCATTTTTACAGACTCTTAGCTCGGTTCTCTTAATACTCAAAAGAACTATTTGGACAGTTACATGGATCTTTCTCAAAAACTATTTTTTAAGCACTCGCATTCACACACAGATGTACGCAGGCACACACACACACAAACTTTCATATTTTTTTAAAGTGAGCAAATCATTTTATTCACGATCTCACATATCTTCTTTGCCCGGCGATGTATTTTGATCCCTGCTAAATAATATGAAAACAACTGTTTGCAGCAAATGCTCTTATAGGGAGAGTTAGTCGAATTTTCTGCAGGTACTCTCCAAGCCCAGGGTGATTTTTCCAAATGGTCTGTAAATTCTCTGTAAATTAAGCACTGGCATTTCACTTCCCTTCTGCTAATCACGTCAAGCTACCTAATTCCTAACTGTAAAATCAAATGTCTTAGTGACTTTCTCCCAGCCGAGTCTTCTCAATAGCCTCTCATATTAAGGATTCAATGGCTGTGCTTTAAATGAACCCGTTTCACTGGCAGGTGCCTGCTGGTTTTTAGGTTTTAAACGGTACCATTACTATCATTTATAAGGATAACATCACAATTAAGAATGTATGAATAATTTAAAATTGAGTAGCATTCAGTTTCACAGTCTGTCTGGCTCGAAGGTTTGAAAGTGCAAGGTCTTTATTTTATTACAAAACACTGGCTGTCTGGGTAAAAGGAGATGAAAAGTTACTAATTTCAGGCTTTACTTCAAACCCTTTAATCTTGCAAATAAGTGCCTTCAGTGAGGACTTTGTTATCTCCTAAAGCCTAGCCGGAGTCGTTCGCGTTGTGTCTTTTCCCAAGGTCCTTACCTTATCCTAGGTGAGCCAAATGAGACAAAAGGGAATCCACTAGAGGAAGGGATTATTTAATAGAGCTTTTCTTTTTAAATCCTAACTTGTGCTGTTGGCAAATATTATGAAACACGATCATTTCATTGCCATAAATAATGTTATATAATTAAAATTCCATTCTGCGGTTGGGAACAGTGTGATAAACTGTTTGCGAATTGGTAATTCTATTTATTAAAAACAGAGGCATTAATTTTGACACATTGAATTATAACACAGACAAACAGATCTTGTGTTTTAATGAAATGCTCTATTTGGTGAGCTTTTTTAGTCTAAGATTTAATACCAGATCCTACAGTTCGTACATTATAGGGCAGGAGACAATCTTTGCACGGAATACAGAGAGTCCAGTGGAAAAGCTCTGCTAGGATTCAAAAGGCACAGAGCAGGACCCCTGCCTGAGTCTCTCCCTCCAGCACCCCCTCTTTGTGTGGGGCCCAGTACCGTTAGCTGGTTTGCTAAGGCCTCTCCAAGCTCTCTTTGCCTTCCAGAACCTCCAGCAAGGCTTCCGGTCCTCTAAGGCATTACTTATTTCCTAATGATAAAGCAGGACTGAATATTTTTTTAAATAAATAAATAACAACCAAACTGCTTTGAGCTTTCTTTCACATTAAGCTACATTTAATATTCATTTCACATTTTTTTCCTATTAATTAAAAGTAAACCGTGTATTGTATGGTACATTATCCCTCTAACAGCCCCATGTGGAGATCATGAAGTGGAAGACTAATGGTGTAGACTTTAGCATTTAGTTTTAACCAGAATAATTTACATATCTGTGAGAAGAGTCCAAGGCATGTGTAAATAAGCAGAACTCTGAGATATCAGGACCCTTGCTCAGTTGACTATGGACTGCCGAGCTATGGGCTGTGTATTTATTCCATCAGTCAGGTAATTTAATGAGACTTACACAGCATCTATTTCTGCAGAAAGAGACAAAAGTTATTATTAAGGAGAGGCATGTGGCAGTAAGAAAAATGTGTTTGCTTGTTTTATTTTATTCTATTACCCCAAGTAGCAAAGGTGATTCTATTCAATGTTCATTAAAGTTTACCTTTATAATTTATCAAAGGGGACCCACATCAACAGTTTTATGCTGAGACTTCAAAATTGGAAACATTAAAATTTGATTCCCAAATGCCAGATATTTAGGAAGGCTTTTCATCAGAAAAATAACTCCATAGCTTTAATCTATAGGTTTTTATTAATGCTCAGCTCTGTGAAGTGACCAAGAGAAAATACATTAAAGAAAAGTCATCAACTCTGAAAGGGCACTTTAACTTCAAATTACCAAACCTTTGGACCAGTTCTAAGGGAGAAGAGATGTTTCTTAGAGAACTGGCAAGTTGACATAAAGGATCGCAAAAGCAGAAATTTCAGTGAATTTGTCTGCAAAGAGTTACGCTATATTATGAACAGTGTTAGGCAGTTACTAGAAGACTAGGGTTATTTTAAGAAAACACTGTGTCTCCTTGATAAAATGTAAATTGAATGACATCAGGATTTAGTATCCAAACCAATTTAAGTTATAGGCTCTTAAAATATGCCTTGCCTGGAATAGTGTTCTGTGTTAGGAAATCATTGTAAAGGGTACGGAAACCAGTGAGGACGACGGCTGTGTGACGCCAAACATCCAGAAGAACAGTGAAAAACTCAATAGCTGAGGATGTTTCCAAATAGTCATCCCTTTTGGCATCAACGTGGCCAAATGGGAAGTGAAGAACAGAAGCGAGTCTCACCCTAATGAAAATTCTTTTCTAGTAAAATATCTGGACAATTGATGCTAGGAGGCCCTCTAGGATTTCAATTCCCTAGATTTTTGTCTCCAAAGTTCTGGCAAAATTGACATTAATAGTAAAATATTTAAAACTGATCGAATCGATGCTGTTCCTTTAAAAAAAGCATCGTAATCTTTTGTAACCCAAACCAACAGTATAAGAGCACAAATGTTCAGACATAGACACTGCATTTTAACATGGCCTCTTGAGTGTTCACACTCCTACAAAGGCTGTCAGACCTGCTAAATGGCATAGCCAAATTTCTCTTGGATCTTTTTATAATACAATGATGCATAAGTGTAAGTCAACATAGCATTTGACTCCTCAAATACCACATCACAAAGTCCTTTAAATACGCAACTCAATCCATAGGATGAATTTGAGCCAATTCCACAAAAATATCTGTAACTTTACATACCCTTTGCATATTGTAACCTAATGTTAAACTTAACACACAATTCTTCCTGCGGCAAAAACTCATTTTAAAGTTCTCCACTTTGGTTCAGAATGAATTTACCTCATTCAAATCATGTACTTTACCCTGATTAAATAAAAATAAATCTACAGAATGCATATTCTGGTAAATGCGAATAACACATTCCCTCTGTTTTCATTTCAAAACAGTTATTTCGAAGAATATGGGAAGTGACTTATTCTCAAAGTACAGGTAAAGAAAAATGAATCTGACAACAAAATACTGAGAGTCTCAGAAAAATAAAGTTTTATACTAGTTCTTGTCATACTACATTTTAATTTTCTTTTTTGTCATTGCCTCCAATAGGCTCAGGGTTTCTAAGGCAGAGACCGTGGTTCAGCTCTTTCTCTCCTCGGCAGCATTCGTATTGCCTTGTACATAGAACATGCTTTCAGAAAGTATCTGTACTGAATATTGAATGAGGAGAACTTTTCAAGGAGTTCCCACAAGAATTCCAAATAGTTGAGCTGCAACTGGGATTTTGAGGCTAAAAAATAAAGAGCAAATTGCTTTGAATAGGAAAAGTTACGCATAAGTAATTAAAAACATATTTTTTAAAACAGAGAAATTCTTTCTGGGAGATGATTATCGTTCAAGTATTGGTGGGTGTGATAGATATGCCACACCTTTTAAACTTAAAAAGAGAGAGAAAGAAAGAGATATCCGATTCCTACTCTATTTTCACTTAAGGCTTCATGAAGTATTTCAGGTTGTCTGACTACGTCTGTCCATTTTATGTTTTAAGACATAATTTAACACTTAAAAATATTCACTTTCCTTCGTCTCCCAGCAAAGTGTGATAACATAGTAATACGTGTCAATTAAAAGATTGCTTGCTGTATCATTATTTGACAGACATGCAATGGAGTTTCCCAGCAAAATGGATCTTGAAGCGTTTGCCTTTCTTTTATTATAGAGTCTTTTTTTATATTTCTGTCATTACATATCTTTGGACAGAGATGAAAGCAGAGCTATTTTCTATGAAATTGCTCAGCTAACCATCAGTGGTTCTGAATTCTCTGTGCCTTCTTTCAGAATCTACTTGCATATGAACATGTCTTTTATTAGTTTTGATTTTAAATCATGGGTCCTGGGTATTTATATGTGGCATTCGCTCAAATAATTCTGATTCTCCCTCATATTGTCCCTCATACTTGAGAACTAGCACTGTCTTCTGTGACGTCAAGCTTCCAGGACCATGTCAGGTGAGCACTTCCATTTTTGTTTCCAACTTATTAATATGCAGTATACTAATATTATATGACTAAGCCCCTAAAATGTGGAACAAAGGCTCTATTAATTTTTTGATCTTTCAGAACCATACTGTTATAGTAAAGCAATGCATTTGAAAGTCCTGAATATTCAGAAATTCTTCAGTTGAGGTGCTGTGATTTTTCATGGTCTTTCACTTTTATTTTCTGCTTATTGGTATTTGATGACATACACAAATATATTGAAAAAATGCTTTTAATTCCTCTTTAAATCATAACACTTTTTAAGGGTTCTAAACATGTAAAATACTGCTGATGATCAAGTTATTGAAATTTAAAGAGGAGAAAAGCCCTTTCCCGTAATGTGAAGAATTTTATAAAGGATGGCATATGATTGTTTGGATAATGCTAGCTTTAGACAATAGGAACTGGAATGCCGTGACATGGAGTCTCTTTCCTTATGTTTTAATAACAGCCTTCTGAGCACACATATTCACTTTCAGATTTTTAAGCAATTAGTTTGCAGATGTCACTAAATAAATGGCATTCATTCCTTAAGCAGGAACCATACCTGTTAACCATCTCAGCCTATTCTAGCTTTAAAGCTGAGCTTGATGTGCACAGCATGCTCAAAAACTGTACTCACAGTTCAAATGAGCTGGATTACAGACCATGACCACTGAGACCCTCACATGACAAAGCCTTTGTGTAATTAATATGCAGGGTAAAATGCTCCCTGGACTGCTGCTAAAGCGATTTAAATCATGCACATAAAAAATGTAATCACAAATTTAGCATGGTGGACAGAGTAGTCACACTGGGCTTGATTGCATAGAAGGTTCCAAGTGTGTTTTAAATGTCCTTTAAGATTGAGATTAGGACTTGTACTTACAAGATGCATATTAATCTAAAACTCAACATTTTTCAGTGTGGGATCACAGTAGGAGAACATTATGGGCAATAGAGGTTCATTCTAATCCCAGTAGGTAATTACACTTTGAAATAATATTCTTTAATTAAATCTTGTTTGCAGTTGATTGATTTAAACACTAAATCTAAAAACCTAAATTTGAGTTTTTATCAATTTTTGATGCTTATTGCACACAACTTGGGCTTTAATTGATGTTTCTGAAGTTTTAAAGCCCTTGTCCACCGTATCCTGGTTGAATTTTGTGTGATTATCAACATCCTTCTTTAATACTCTTGATGACTTCCTCTGGAAGCTCAATAAGTTTGCGCACTTTGACAATTTTAACGTAGACCTGGAAAGTATTTAATATGCCACAGTGCCAATATTTACGTGGAAGGTTCTTCCGTCACACCTTTAGTAGACACATGTCTTAATCCCTTTTCTGAAATACAAAGGGTTTATTTATTTTTTTAAATCACCATTTGCAATATAACAGCATAAAAATCGGACCATAGCTCTCACAATGGACAAGTACAAAGGAAAAAAAAATACTAAATTTCGGAGTAATTTGCATCTTTTCAAGTTTGAGGTAATATGACATTAAGCCACAGAGACAAAAATACTCCTTCCGTGTATTCACAAAGAGAAGCTAACAATGAATACATCACCTTTTATGTTTATGGCTTCTTTGCCGCCATTTGGCAAAGCTTACCAAAACACGATAAAACGATTCATTGTGGACATTTTAAGATGAATTCCTTTTATATTCAATAATCCATATGCCACCAAATCTGTGTAATAACTGCTAACAGCAATATGTTTTACTGTACCATGGTGAAGGAAGACTGTTCTGGCAGGTAACATTAATATCTAATTGAGTTTTAGTCTTGTAGATTTTGGAACTCTTACAATTCCTCATTCCCCTGACATAAGTGCTTTTACTGAAGGAAAGTTGTGAAAAATGTCATGTCTTATAACCCACAGAAAGGAACTTTGAAATATGTCCTAATTTGGCAGATGATATTATCTGTCAGGGATGATCAAGGATCTTCATAATTTGTTGCAAATTTGCAAATGACAATGAGACCAATTTAATGGGCATCCATATAACCAACTAGTTGTACAGTTTACAGATTTATTTCTGGAAACACAAAATTAGGTCTGGTGTCCTAAGCATTGTGATTTAAAGATGTCGTTCACCCGTGTTTATATTTGAATTCATACAAACAAGGACTGGCTTGGTTTCAGCTTCAGCGGTGCCATAGAGCAGCATCTTGTAGATGTAGCCCAGTAAATTACATTCATGATGCCATATTTAATAACTGAAAATTCACATTTTACAACAATTGCATTTGTCATTGCTGAAAAACAAACTAGTACGTGGAATGTTTTATTACAATGACTACATTCTTGTGAGAAATGATTAAGTCACTATAAGAGAAAAGTAAGGCCAAAAGACCTCATTCACCGTAACGCAAATATTAATCACATATAAATAATACAGGTGTCTTGCAGTAAGCCACATTCCCCTAAAATATAGATTACACATCCTAGGGGCAAATAGTAGCACAACAGACTTGAAATAAATCCCTCAAGCCATGGTGGCCAAAAGGAAATCATTTATGTTTTGACAGTTTAATATACTTTTTGGTTATGCATAACAGATGAAAATATTTACACCAATATAAGAGAGTGAAAGAAAAATTAAATCTGACTAATCGACCTGTTCAAAGTATGATTTTTAATTTCAAGGAATTTTTTTATAACTACTCTAAATAACAAATATGCTTCCTACAATTCAACCGTATCCATTCATTTTTAATTATTTCACAGCAGCTAAAAAGAATAAACCAGTCTCTCAACTCAAAGAGAACTTTCCTTGGTATGCACACATACCCTGTCTGGAGAGAAAGGGAACTGACTGCCAAACCAGAACACTGCAGAAGGAGATGAATGTCACCAGGAGGGCTGCAGGGAACCTGGAGTGGGCAGTGCCGCGGGGGCAGAATCAGGGCTGCAAGAGGCTATGGGGCAGAAAGACCTACTGTGACTTTCACTTTTGTACTTCAAAGTTTTTGTTTGTTTGCTTCCTTTTTAACGTATGAATGTTACTTCTTCAAAAGATAATCTTAAAAAGGTATGTCAACAAAATAGGAATCATTGTCTTAGGAATAGGTCCACTTCCTGCTTTTCAAGAGGCATTTACTGGACACATACAATGCTTGAAACACGAGGTTAATAGGCCCCCCAAAGAGGGAGTGGGGGGGGCAATCAGCCAGCTGGCTCCTTGGCCTTAGTATTTAAAATTCACTGAGAAATGTATCTGAGAAATTAAATATCAGGACAGACAGTGTACAATCAAACATGACATTATATAATCCATACTAAAGAGTTTCAGGAAAAAACTCAGGACAATGAGGGAGTTTGGGGTACAGGAAGAAAAGGGATATGAGTAGAGAGCCTTCAAAGGGAATACAGACACTCCAATAATGTAAGGAGTCCCCAAACTGAAGTATAGAATTCTGAAATGGGCAAATACATGAAAAAATGATTTGTCACACTAAGAAATCAAGAAAATCTATGTGAAAGTTTCAGAGGTTTTAGATAGAACACATTTACATGTGACATTTGTACCAAAAATCTGATTTAGCCATAAGTACCAAATAAGATGGAATGATCTGCTGACAGTGATCACTATTCAAATGAATGGTGTCTTGGGAAGTTTCCATGTTAAAAAGACTCCAAATGTGCTTGTAAGAGATAATCAAGCTGAAGCGAGTTCTATTTTTTTCCCCTACATTTCCTACCACATTAATTGGTCCTTATTTCTGTCATTTTGTATTGATGGGTTAGGAATTCTCTTCTTTCAATAAAGTATGTATCTACATCATAACAATTCCTATATCTTTCCCCAACCAAAGTGACCATTCAGTCGACATCACAGGCTCTACTGTCCCATCTATTACTAGGAATAAAGTGTCCTCCTGCCTATCAATGGCAAGCCACTCCACCCTGAATCCTTCTTTCTTCTCACCCATTACACCAGGAGAATTTTGCTCCTTAATTATGTCCTATTCCTCTTATATTATCAGTTTCTCTATTCCTACAATATAATTTCCATCAGCATACAAGGATGACTTAAAATCTCCTATTTACAAAAAAAAAAAAAAAAAGGAAGAAGAAAAGAAAGGAAGGAAGACAGGGAGGAGGTAAGGAAAGAAATAAGGAAAACAGGAAGAGAGGGAAGGAGGGAGGAAGAAAAAAAATGAAAGGAGGAAGGGAGGAAAACAATTCTTTTTCTAGCCACTTCTCTTTAAACTGTCTCCTTCACACCAGCATTTCTTGAAATGAAAATCTGTATTCAACTTCTCTCCACATTCTCTCCTAGTGCCCTAAGCTTAACCTAATGCAGTCATACTACCACTCTCACAGCATCACTAAGACTGTTTTGAAGGTCATCGTATTTACAAATCCAATGATCCAGTCCATTCTGATCTCATTTAAACCCTCACCAGCATTGGACATAGTTGGCCTATCCCCCTTTCTGAAAATTCTTTTCTTTTTTAACCTCAGGGTTCCTAATTCTTGGCTTTGTTTTGGCTCCACAGATGGCCATTTCATGCTGTCACTTTCTATATTTTCCTATTCAACTCAATGTCTAAATTGTGAAGATCTGTAGAACTATCTTATATATCCTTTTCTTTCCTATCTACACTTTCCACCTAGGTAATCTCATCCAGGCCCATAACTCCAAATTCTAATTTTTAAGGTTCAGTCTTTATCTTTCTAAAACTCGCAACTCACATCCAACTGCTTGATTCATTCTGCTCCTTGAACACTGGAACAAAATTAACATAGTAAACATAAGTTTTTTTTTCTTGCTACAATTGCTTCTTCATGAGTTTTCCTCATTCAGTCAAGATGATTCGGTCACCATTCACCCAGCTTTTCAAACCAAAATGTAGGGTCATGTTATTTCTTGCTTAAAAGTCTCCAATAAATCCCCATAAGACTAAAAATGGAATTATGCTCTTTACCTTGTTTCCAGTGTTCCACACAACCTCTTCCTATGCAATTCTCCTCATGTCCTAGCCTATGCCTTCCTCCTTCTTCACTATGCTCCAGCCATATCAGCCATTTTCAATTTTTTGAACATTATATCTTTTTTTTGAACATTATATCTTAAATTAAATGCTAAACTTGCTAATCTAACGTAGCCACCAAAGTTCTCTATCCCATTATTCTTTTATAATTCTCCACATTGAAATTATAACTGTCTGATATTTATCTTGTCAGTTTGTTTGTTTTCGATCATACTAGGATGTTAGTTCTAAAAGAAGTAGAAGCCTCACCTGTCTATTCTCCACTATATGCTCAGAGTCTAGAACATAGTGCATCATAGACCGTGCCCTTCCTTCCTGATATATAGTAGACATTCCAACAACAGTCACAGAATTATGGTGAAAATTCAAGGATGACACATTTTAAGAATGTTTGACTCAATACATATTAGCTTGGTTGTTTTTAATTATTTTTTCACTGATATAAATATTTATATTAATCGCATTATTAGTGGTTACAGGTAAAAATTGTATATACAATGAGTCTATCTGTTAAGAAAACTGTGGCTTCCTACTAGAGAGTTGATGTAACAAAGGCATATGTTTAGCTTTATTCTTCATGTGTGACGCTAGCCTTCACTAACTACTAGCAAGGACTTGGAGGCTGGAAGGGAGGGCATTTGTCTACTTCACACAACGATGGGCAAAGTGGTACTGTACAATAGCCCCCTGGGATTAGAACCTAAATGAAATGGGGGCTAGCCATGTGAGGCTGAGGTCCCACCCAATCCTTTTTGGAACCTGGACTACAATCAAATGTTGCCCTCTATCTCTGCACTTCCATCTGAGAGTCTTCCAACTTCAGGCATCTCCTCAACCTTTCCCTAAGGAAATGTCCTCAAGAGTCCCTGTGAGAACCTTTACCACTATTGATGAAAACACATCAGGAAATGAAAGTAGTTCCTCTCCGTAAGGCACACAGGAATGTGTTTAAGGAAAGAGGACAATGGTATTTAGAGATTTTCAGCCCCCAAAGAAAATAAGTTATCTTGTTCCAGATACTCAAAATGAAATTGTAGGTGAGACCAAAACACTTTATTCAAGTGTTTATTCTATGCCACAGGATATTTAAAGATTGTTTCTTTAGGAAATATAAATATATGGATTTTTTTTCAGTATATTTGGACTCCATGACTTTTCTAGGCCCTAGACACTTTTGTTTTTGTGGGACTGCTTTCTCCATAAAAATTATACTTTTTACTATGTTAATTGATAGGAAAACAACATGTTATTATTATATATTAAAACATTTTTCACAACCTAAAATTTCTTTTTTTCCAGACTTAAAAAAAAAATAAAATATTTTCATGGGTCCCCAAAAGTATATTAGGCCCAGGCTGCTGTGCTTAGTGTGCCTGGTGGATAAGTTGGCCTCACTCAAATGAAAGAGAGAGAAGTATTTTGAATATGATTTGTCCACCATAGGCCTAAATATTTTTCAAAACAACACTGCAATTGCACCTCAGTTTTTTTATGATATTTTACATTACTAAATGATTATTCAACATTTTGAGTACTTAGACAAATGAAAGCAAAAATTGTAAATCATTAAAAATATTGCCATTTAGTATCCTTGAATATATGGATTTATAAGGGCACACTTTCACTTTTTGGAGTATGATCTTTAAAAGCTAGAAAGATCTACCTTGGGGAAAAAAGTTTTATATTTCAATTCATTAAAAACCTTGAATATGCAATTAATAAACCAAAGATTTTGTTATAATGACTCATTATTCTTCCCTTTTCCCTGCTCTTCCTGAAAATGTTGAGGCAAGTTTTTATATACTATATCCTACCTCATTTCTCCAACTTCCCCCTGCATAGGATGACTATACATTCCAGTGTGCTCAGGATACTTCCTGTTTATGACTTTTGCCCAACACACCTGTTTCACTTTTACAAGTGGTCCAGATTGGACAATAAATTGTAGTCATCTAATCTATAGTAACTCAGATGTTGATTGTTCTTTCAAATATATTTATATTCTTGATAATAAACTACTTAAATACAGATAAAGGTACAGAAGACATTTCTACCAGATTAAATCTCTTCAAGCATAGACCTAGCTCTGTAAATTCCAAGTACAAAAAGTACCATTAGCATCCATTGCTTACATAATAAGGTTCAATACAAGACTCCCCATAATCTGATCTCAACCTATGAATAAATACTTTACAGTCTCTCCTGTCTAATCTCTTCACTTCTCCTCATTAGTTTTTCATCAGACTCTCACTTTTCCCATTCCTAGCTGCTCTACATGAAATATTTTGCATGCCCAAGGCCCACTCCTGAGAGTCAAATCTTAAGAACTGACCTATTGTACCAGCATCCCAAGCAGATTTTTCTGTCTCCTTCTCTCCCTACTATGAAGAGAAATTATGAAGAGATATTACTGGTAATATCATATGGCTTCATGTTCTCAACATTGATAATTAGCCTTGTAGGTAGGAGCACAGATGTCCATCTACACAGATATTTCAAGACATTGAGTACAAAATTTGTCTTCTACCTCTAAGAATACTACTAGAACTTCATCAAAGATCTTTTCCTTTTTGATTAACATTCAAATGCCCCTGGGGAGAGCAATTTAAAAAATTTTTTTCTCAATAATTTATACCCTAGTATAATTTAAAATTTTCAAAACAGCTTAATAAGGAGTATGGGGAGAAAATGAAGGCTTTAGGGTTAAGGCAGAGCAAAATGGTGCTTTGCCAAGAAAATCATTATGATTCCTGTAGCCCAGCTAGCTCTATAGCTCAACAAATCTTTTCCTGCTAGAATCAACTTAGAATCCAACTTACAAATGTCTTTTTTTTTTAATGGGGGCATCATAGTATAGCATTAAAAAATGTACTCCAGAATCAATGAGACTTAAATATAAGTCTATGAGATATAAATACTGATTCAGCCATTTACTTACTATGAAAACTCATGCAACTTAAAAAATGACTCTTAATTACTCACCTGTAAAAGAGAGATGATAATTCTTAACTAATAGCCTTATTGTAAAACTTTGAGAAAAAGAGCTTTACCATAGTGTCTTGGCTACCCTGAATTTCAGTAAAATAATAATAATAATAATAATAATAATAATAATAATAACCCTTTCCTCTGTTACTTTTCAAAACAATGAGGCACCACAAATATATCAATATTACAAGAAAAAAAAACATTCTAAATGAGAACACTTGAACAGGGATGAGCATCTAACTAGAAATAAGCAGTTTGGGTAAAAGGAAGCCAAGGCCCTATCTATACAGCCAAACACTGCATTTCTTCCATCCCTACAATTCTCAAAATTTTAATCTCTGAAGAAAGACAAAACAAAACAAAGAAATCTTGTATCTGGGGACACCAGGCACAGATGGTGGGAGAAAGGCATCATGCTGTACACAGGGAATGAAATAAAAGTCTATGCATTTAAGAATGGGATCTCCAACCTTCTTCTCACCCTACTCTCAGCACCCATGCTAGGTTTAGGCCTTTCTTACAGATTTTTATTTATTTATTTGAAAGAGAGAGAGAGAGAGCATGCTTGAGTAGGGCATGGGTAGGGGCAGAGGGAGAGGGAGAAACAGGCTCCCCACTGAGCAGGGAGCCAGATGCAGGGCTTGATCTCAAGACCCTGAGATCATGAGCTGATCTGAAGGCAGGTGCTTAACCGAATGAGCCACCCAGGCACCCATATACCTTTTCTGTAGACAAGCAAGCTGGCTAGCAGGGGGCCCTCCCAGAGCAAAGGCAGCCAGTTGGCAGTCCTTCCTCCCCACAGTATGCTTCCATTCAGTACAGCCCATAATTGCCAGGTATTTCCAAGAAGATGTGAAACTTGAAATAAGGGGACTATCAAAAATCAAGATAATAATAAATATAAATAGCAAAATGAAATAAATAAAAATAGAGCTAATGATGCAAAAGAAACTTGTGGAGGAAATGTTATTAGTGTACTTAGAAAATAATAGACAATACTGCATTCATAAAACATAGAGTATGCTACTACTTTTAAAATCAGGGAGTAAGAAATGGGCCATGGGCATTATAAAATATAAAAACAAAGTTTAAAAACATCAATAAAAGAATCAGAAGATAAGGCTAAGGAACTATTACGAAAAACAAAATCGTGGTAAACTGGATGAGAAAAGATAAGACAATTAGAGGACCAATTCACAAACTCTGACATCTGACTAGTAGAGAGCATACACTGAGGAAGTTATATGAAGAAGAAGTTATATGAAGACAAATAAAAGAAGGAAATCTCCCAGAAATAAAGGATATATATTTCCAGACATGTTCCCCCCAAGAAAGATGAACAACTCCTAGCAAAGCACAAAATTGTAAAATTTTAAAATATCACATATTATAATTGGATTATAATTGCTTGCAGAGAGAAAAACAAAACTTGCCTTTTAAAAAAGCTGATATACAAGGGATCGAGAACCAGAGAGGTTTCAGACTTCTCAGAAGACACACCAGAAGCTAGCAAACAATGGAACAGGTAAAGCAGGGTATAGACATTTCAGTCAGATGCTCTGACAACTTAGCTTTCAAGAACCCTTTCTCAGAAAACTTGTTGGAGGATTTATCCCACCAAACTAAGGAAGTAAAGCAAGAGAGAAATAAAGAGAAATCCAGAAGACCATGATGAGACCATACGTGTTAGCAAGGCTAGGTTAAAAAATATCATCAAGCCAGGAGTGAGACGTGAATGGAGTCTTCCGGGGAGGATATCACCCGGAAATAAGATCAAAAGATGCAAAAATTTGAGTGCATAGAAAATGACACTGAGAATTTGAAGGTTATGGAGATATTTACAGTTGAAATAAAGAAAAGAAAATCAAAACAATTTATTATCTCAATGACAATTATAAACAGCTGTGCCATAAAAGGACCACATCTGGGAGCAGAGCTCTCCCTTCTGAGTGCTGGCATGATCAGAGCTTCCCACTACCTGCCCGGCGAAGTCCTAAGGTCCAAGTCAGCCCTCTTGCAGCCTAACCCTTTTCTGTTCACTCAGGCCTTCTGCAGCAGATGTGACTTCTGGGGACGAGTAGGACCGTGTTTGGGAACATATAAAAAACTCCATAAAAAAAAAAACAAACAAAAAACCATAAAGCCTCTTTCAGCTTTGTTTTCAGCTGACTGGCTTTCCCCATCGCTGGCATGCTGTTCCATCTTCATGAGAGCCAGTTAAATTTGGCAGCCTATGTATCTTTTAGTGGTGGGAGAGCAAGTCCATTTTCTTTAATTTTAGTATTGTCCTGGGATCCCGGGGTGGCTCAGCGGTTTAGCGCCGCCTTCAGCCCAGGGCCTGATCCTAGAGTCCTGGGATCAAGTCCTGCATAGGGTTCCTTGCAGGGAGCCTGCTTCTCCCTCTGCCTGTGTCTCTGCCTCTGTCTGTCTGTCTGTCTCTCTCTCTCTCTCATTAATAAAGAAATAAAATCTTTTTTAAAAAAATCTTTGTATTGTCCTTCATCACTATACATTCTCCAATAAATGTGGGAAGAATTAAAAGAAAAAACCGTGACCAGTTGAGTCTTTACCATGAAAAGATAAAGTGGACTTCAAGAGGACACCTGGGTTCCTGAGAGCTGGAAAAGCGGAACTCACCTCCAGGCTGAGCCTCTTGTCCTTTATTTCTCATGTTTAATCTTATAGAAAGAGTGCCAGAAAGTTAGTGAAATATTGATTTCCTCCAATGTCAGGTCATTGTGTAAACACGGTGAGGGATACACAGCCCAATGATTCTAGGTGCCACTGGCATAAGATGGGATTAAAGTGAGAAGCAAGAATGTGCAATGTGAAAAAAGAAATTATGGGAAATTGGGAGCCTTCGTCTTTACTTTTTTCTACAAGCTAAGGGAAAAACCCACAAGTGTCTATACCAATTGTGGAAGACAATAGAAAAAAGCCAAGGTGTCCTATACCCAAGAGGACATGTTGCCATGGTTCACCCTGATGTTGTCATGAGACAGGGTCCCTTTCAGTTTGCTGTCCCCTTCTTTGCTTTTATCACGAGATGTCCTCCCTTGCTGAACTGCTCTCCATCTGGCTAGTCAACTTGCCATTTTCTTGAAACGGAGTCGCAAGACATGGAGAGTTAGCCTTCCTGAGTTGACGAAATTGCATTGACTGTCTCCTTGGATGTTTCTGGAAGGATATTATTTATGAAGGCTGCAACCAGATTTTGCAGTCACTAAGTTGGTGGCGAATGTAACAGGAATGCACAGTAGAAGTGGACATGGGCTCCCCACGCGCCACATGGATCCTCAGGTGGCCCAGTCGTGGGTGAATTGCTGAATGGCCACTACCATCTGCCCATCCAGATAGATACTTGACATGCGCTGCCCTCAAATTCCTGTGAAGTTGACTGCGGCCCAGCAGGTGCCATGGAATAGCTTGTGCTCCTTAAATTCATAGTGTGTTCAATGTTCAAGGAGTTAATTAAAAAATACTCTCCAGATTTACACATTTTCTCAGAATAGATCAAAAGAGGGTTTGGAAATACAAGCCTAAAGTAAATAAGACCAACTGCTGATTTTTCAATTAGGTTATGTTTCAGGGATACAAAATTACATATTCCTTTCCTATGCACGTCCTCTGCACTTTTTAAACACAGAGCAACCCATTATTAAGCTATTAATCACCTCTTCCAATTAATTGCGAGAAAATGACCCAGGTTTTAGTAGTAGAGTTGCAATTGAAAAGCTCTTTGATATTTGGCAAGGTAAAGTTACAGGCAGTAGTAATTTGAGAAGGTGAAGCTATTAGCTGCTGTTTAGAATCTCAATTACTCTAAAGATAGATAATTACAAATAAAACAAACTTGTTCTCCTACATTAGTAAGTGCTTCTTTTTTCTTTACAAAATTTATGAGTGATTTTTTTCCCACTCACTAAATATAATTTCCACATGAAAAATTGACCTTAACGATATGAAGTATGGCTACAAGTAAAATCTGTGTTTTCACTGAAGAGAATAAATGCATTTCCTGAACTCTGGCCATTAAAGCTAATTGATTTATTGCCTCTCTATATAGTGTACTATTATCTTTATGCTCTTGGGACAGGGAAGCTCCTCAGAAAAAAGAGGTAAATTCCGTCACTTTGATATGACAGTTGAAGTACACTTCCCTTTCTTCAAGTGTAGGGTTTCTTGGAGTTTAAAAATCAGAATGTAAAAGTCTTTCCAGGATTGGTTGGAGTTAACTGAATGTGGCTGCATCCCTTGGCTTACGGAATGTGTACTTTTACTGCTTTAATGTTCCTGAGAAGTTAATAGTGTGGGGGTTCTTTTCTTTTTAATCATATTCCTTTCATAGTAAAATATTTATTCAAGCAAATGTAAAGTACTTGTCAAAATATGAGAATATGAAATTCCCATTTTTAGGTTTCTTTAAACACAGCAGTGATACAAAATAAAAAGTGATGCATTTTCCCCCAGGGCTAGTTTTTAAATTCACGAAATTACCAAATATGTTTTTGTTTTATTTCCCTTTTACCTTTTGGTGGCTGTATAAATTAGTAAATATAATGAGAGAAGTTTCTCAGCTGTAGTTGTACATGGTACAATCATCTCCATAAAATGGTATAAAGGAAAACAAATAAAGTGAAAATCCCACATACTGAAATGGTTCTACCTAGATTTTTCCTTTCACTTGTGCTATTGTCAACAGATTTGATGAAGGCTTCAAGGAGAATTCAAGTGCAGAAAGCAAAATAAGGATCAACATTTTGCATCGTGTGTGCGTATATCAGACTGACACCAAAAGGGAGAGAATATGGATGAAATGACTCTGGGTTTGAAGTGTCCCATGCAGCATGCAGGCCTCTGGCCTTTGATGTGAGTACATTCTAATTTTTCCTTGTTCCAAACTCATCCTTTGTATAGCTATTGTTCCGGGTTGGTTGGAAAGACAGGATGGTAGGTATAAATTTTTTCTCAGAAGTTTTCTTAACCCCCCAAGAATATACACTTACTACTATTCTGTATAAAAAGAAACATTCTTCCCCAAGGTAAGAGCATTAGTATGTGATTTGCCAATGTCACCTTCATGCTTGGCCCAGGTGTCTACTAACTCCATGCGCTAACTGCAGTCAAAACCAGAAAAAGAAAGAGAGGTTTAGATGTTTCCAAAGGAAATTAATAAAATGAATTTCTCTTGCATGTCAAAAAGGTCCAAATAATATCTGGAAAAGAAGTTAATAGGTATAAGAAAATAGGGTTCATCCTTTTTTCAGATATGCTGCCTTTCAAGTTAGTTCATTATACTCTCACCAGAATTTATTACCCCACCAATCTGTGCAGGTGAACTGTCCCATATGTGTAATTGTTGCCTTTTTCATAGCAGTGCAACTTAAGGGGAAAAAAAAAAAGAGTTCTGCTTCCAAGTTTAAAGAGGAGAAATATCACTAAGTAATTCACAAATTAAAATTATCTTCCTCAATGCAGTAAACTATGGGGATTCATTTGAAATCAACAGTTTTAGGAGATCCCTGGGTGGCATAGCGGTTTGGCGCCTGCCTTTGGCCCAGGGCACAATCCTGGAGACCCGGGATGGAATCCCACGTCAGGCTCCCGGTGCATGGAGCCTGCTTCTCCCTCTGCCTATGTCTCTGCCTTTCTCTCTCTCTCTCTCTCTCTCTCTCTCTGTATGACTATCATAAATTTAAAAAAAAAGAAATCAACAGTTTTAAAACACTGAAAGTTTGAAAATCCACGCAGATGTAACTTGGTCTGTGTGTGGGGACAAGGACAAGGCAAAGGTTCATTCTGAAATAGGATTTTTTTTTTTAATTAACAAGCTACAAATGTTTTCTGAATGATCACTGGGAACAGTCAGTATGGCCATATGGGGGACTGTTTAAGAAAGAATATGCCCCCTTTATTCAAAGGTTTGTTTTTTTAAAAAATAGTAAACAGAGTAATAAGCATCTATACTAGCACGTATCCATGCAATAATTTCCAAAGAACATGGCATGGCCAGTGGTCAGAATTTTGCAGAGTGGGTATAAAAGGAAAGCTTACAATCAGATATTCTATATTCTGTGTATGTGCTGGATCATGTACACAGGTGATCCCATCTCTTAATAGCCATCATAATGCTGGTTAAAGGAGTCAGAAATCAAATGAGAAATCTGCCAGTGATGAGTAATACCCAAATTTGACTTTTCACTACTTCCACGTTTATTAATGCTACCATTTTGTTGCATGTTCTACATCTTTGCCTCTGTAATAACTTCCATAGTGTCCAACACATTGCAGCAGCTAAGTAATCAGCCGATGGCTGAGAATGGATAATGGAATAAGGAAATCTGTGTTTTCTTGTGCTGAGATGAAGCATGGAGCACAAACTGAGGTCATGCCTTGTTATACATGAGGATAACCTCTGTCCTGGAATCAGAATTCTCCTCTGTATTCTCCTGCTCCCATAATGTTTGCGATCATTATTTATCGTTGGCTGTCAGTTCCTGCCTACCTGGTGCTGGACTCAAGCTCTGGAATGCAACTTTGTATTTCAGTGTCTATCTAATCATTTTTTCCTGCTTAGACCTCTACTTCTGATCTCTCCTAGCCAGCTATACACTATTCCCATGTACATTGCATATTAATATTAACTTTGTCAGTGGAACAAGCTGAGTTGAACATAATCCATCATTACTTTGAGGTCTGTATCAATTAAACTGACCACTCTGAGCAAAATTACACAACTCTTTGCTAATCATTAAAGTAATTTGATCACCAGAAGTCAAGCTTAGCTGCCTTTATACCTCTGCAGATAAGAGAATAAAAGCAGCATTTTTACTAATGCATATAAACTGTTATTCTCCACTGACAAATGAGTAAGGAGGTATAGGACAAGGTTTCATGGTGTATCCTTGTCAACCCAAACTAAAGCAAGTCCACTTCTAATATTATTTTTCTTTTTCGTTAACAGTCCATTTTTGGTGGGACAAACACTTCAAGGTAAATGCAAATCCAAAATGATGATAGGCGCTAAGCAGCACACAGTAGCCTAAAGATCAAGCAAAAAGAAGAAAGAAGGAGGAAGAGGAAGAGGAGGTGGAAAGGGGAAGAAAAAAGGAAGAAGAAGAAGAAGAAGAAGAAGAAGAAGAAGAAGAAGAAGAAAGAGGAGGAGGATAAAGAAAATGCTATGGGAAAGCAGAACACATCAAATCTCCTAAAACAGGGACACCTGGGTGGCTCAGTGGTTGGGCGGCTGCCTTCGGCTCAGGTCGTGATCCTGGGGTCCAGGATCAAGTCCCACATCAGGCCCCTGTGAAGAGCCTGCTTCTCCCTCTGCCTGTGTCTCTGTCTCTCTGTGTCTCTCATGAATAAATAAACATATCTTAAAAATAAAAAGAACTTAAAAAAAAAAACCTCCTAAAACAATATTTAAAGCTCTTACTTAATCATGCATGGCCAAGACTTATGTTAATCTAATATATATAATAACATGCACGTTTTTACCCAATCATACATAATCAAGGTCCCTTTAGATAACAAAGATTATCATTCAGGATACACATAGATAATGCATTCCATTTTCAGGGAAATGTTGACCAAGAAAAAGAGAATATCAATTACAAAAATTTGAGTAATGATGATTCATTACTGTTTTTTTTTTTTCAGAATTTTCTTTGTTTTTAATTTTTTAAATTTATGTACTTGAGAGAGAGAAAGAGAATGAGAGAAAACCAGCTGGAGGGAAGAGGAAGGAGAATCCGAAGCAGACTCTGTGCCAAGTGCAGAGCCTGACATGAGGCTCAATCTCATGATTGGGAGATCATGACCTGAGATGAAACCAAGAGTCAACAGACTAAGCCATCCAGGAAACTTTTTTTTTCCCAGAATTTTCAAGCAAATCTTAAAAATTGTCCGGTAGACACAGGAAGCCTGTGGCTTGCTTGCTTCTGCCATCCATCCTCCATTAATGAAGTCACGAGGCCTGGGCCAACTGGTACATAGAGAATGAACTGTTCAGTCAAGTGATCCTGGGTACAATGTTGCAGGAACTAGACAAGATGTAAAATACTAGGATTCTAAATTAAAAAAAAAAATCATTCTTCAGTCATTTAACTTGAGTTCATCTTTCTGTTTCGTTAGAAAGCCTGGAACTGACGGTAATACCACCTCTTGCAGAAGAGGAAGACCAAGGTGTGAAGTATCCCTGTCTTTCATAGGAAAAGACCATATATCTACTCTGACTGAATATCAGGTCTGAGCCCACAATCCATGCCATATCCCTTCTTCTGCTCAGGCCAGCTGGCTTTCAAACCCAACCTCACCGGTGGCTCAGGAAGTTAAGTGTCCAGCTCTTGATTTGGGCTCAGGTCGTGATCTCATGATCATGGGATCGAGCCCCTCATCCGCTCCTCAGGGAGTCTGCCTGAGAGTCCCTTTCTCCCTCTCCTTCTACCCCTCCCCATGCTCGTGTGCTGGTGCTCTCTCTCTCAAATAAATAAATCTCTAAAAAAATATATAAAAAATAAAACCCGACCTCATAATGGTTTAAAAAATGCAAAATTAGAAAATAAAGAAATGACATATAAACAATATTTTTTAACCAAATTTTACATATTTTCTTAGGATGTTGAGGATGAATAAAAGGGGATTTTGAGAATTCCATGTTATTGACCTGTTCCTTCAGTGTGAAGGAAATAGCAATGTTGTGCATAAATGGCTACTCCTGCCTTCCTAGCATTCTTATGCGTCTAAAGCCCTTTATAGTATCTGATACCCAACTGAGTACTTCCTTTTACCATTAACTCCTTAAACCATGAATATTTAAGGCAAACAAAGTTTAAACCCCTGACTCTTTTCACAGTTAGTATCTATAATCCTTTTTTCCAGACTAGGTATTTCTAAATCGTGTTAAATCTTTCATCTTCCTTCTGGTCAATTTCAAGGTTTTTACTGAATCAAATGCAATTTTTTTTATACCAAGCTTTCCTTTGCTTTTAGACACTTCCACTGGCTTAGCAAGAGCTGTTCAAATTAGGTGATTATCCTATATGTGGTACATTGATTTAAGCATTCCTTATTTTCAGGCTCCAACCTCTAAGTGAATCATTTATTTATTTATCTATTTATTTTTAATGCATGCGATAATTAAATTTGGTCCTGAAAATCTGAGGGCATTTTTTTCTTTCTTGTGGACTTTGAAAAAGTTTGATTCTTTTCACATTTTGACAAACAGCCCAAACTCTACTTTCAATAATCCTAAAGGATAAAACGTTAATAAACAAATCTGCAATTAGATATTACTTCTTTTTTCTGATTCCTTGTTAGAGGAATACATGAGAAACAATAAGATTGAACAGTAAGTACAGTGATACCGTACGAGGCTTTTTTTTTCCCACCTTAAGCAAATTTATTTCCTATAAAGTTACAAAAGCTTGTGTAGCTGACTTTGTTATTTATTTCCCTTAAATTGTAAAACCAAAGAAAAGGTAAAGAGGAAGAACAGTTAACCTCTGGTGACCAAAGGTGCACTTGATCTGTTATTTTGTATTCTATACTCTTCAAAAGAGCAATATAAACAGAATTATTTATGCCCAGCAAAATGTTGCTTAATTACTTATGCACCACTGTTTGCTTGTATTTTAAGCTCTCTCTACCACCCACAGGCAGACGTTAAACAGCTGCTAAAAGCTAGCTTTAGTCTTGCCTGTTTGAAATTAGCATACTTGAGCTTTGAAAAAACTTTGTTACCAATTTACATATGCATAGAGACTGATATTTAGACTCACCATATGATATGTCCCTCAAGAGCTTTTCTTATTGCCTCCATCCTCAGGTCTCAACCTAGAGACTGTAAATCTAGCAGGTGATTAATTCTATACCCTTGAGAAACTAGCAATTAGCACTTGCAACCAGTAAAAAATTGTCATTTCAAAACCCTGTTTACTATGCCCATGTATTTTCTATGAACTCACAGTTAACTCTAAATAGATGTGTATGGCAATAGATCTGCAGACATTTCTGTCTCTTTATGTAAAATATAATATTGCTACCAGCTAATCAACCTATTAAATATATATAATTGACATTCCTTTTTTAATATAAAATAGCAAGATGTAGCAAGCACGGAAGCACCATACATGATGTTTTATGTTACTAAACCTTAATCAGTTCATTTCAACATGATGACTTTGTAGGGTTTACCTGTTCTGTGTCAATTCTTATCTCTGATAGCTGAAATTACCGTACTTCCAGATGTTCTTATGCATTATTGAGGTCTTCTGCAGTAGATGCTGGAAAAGGTAAGATAAGGTTTTATTTCTTTGTAGTAGTCACAACACCGAGATCAAAGACAGTAAAGTGCAGTGCTTAGTATTGAAAACTATGATGAACCCAACATTTATTTTCAAGTCGCAAACCTATCATAAAAACTGCTCATCAATCTTTAGTTAACCATTTCATGTGTAATCGGGGAATCGGGCATGGAAATGGTCTGAAAGGCTTAAAAACATGTCTCTGACCACACAATACATTAGTACTCATTATGCATGTGCAGATCACAAGTTTTAAAATGAAAATATTTGTTGAAAGCTCTATCCTATGAGACGAGGGTGAAAATACAAAGGAAGGAGAGACGTGTGGAAATTATTTCATGCAATAATTTGCATTGAACAATTCACTTTGGTCAGATTTAAGAATCTGTTAAAGAAGAATTTATACACATACACACATATTTTTTTAAAATGGTTTCTGATAAAATCTGGCAGTGCTCTGGAGAGTGCTAACTGAAGTGAAAACAGAGTAATTCCATTTTCTGAGATGTTTTCAGTTTGGTGCAAGGGAAAGAAGATAGGTGAAAATAGCTAACATGCACGCTACCCACAGTGTGTTACCTTACTATAACCAAAACATTTCATTTTGAATTACATGTTACACATTTTTTATGATTATGAGATGAAAAGGGGCAAAGTGACACGTGAAATATCTTAATTCCTAACTTCAGTAATCTTCAGTTGACAAACAGCCTTCCTTTAAAAATAGACATTAAAAACCCAGCAAACCCAGGCAGAAACAATTTAGCTCCCAATCTTAGAACACCAAGGGCAGCAGATCGCCTTTCTTACAAGAAGTGCAAAGTGAGGAGCAAATGCAGAACGATCTTGTACAAAAGTGGACCTTATTTTCTCCAGTTGCACCGTCATTAGACAGCCTGCAAAAAAAAAAAAAAAAAAGCCTGCTAGACTTTCAACTAATTACATCATCGGATCATCATACTGTTAAAATCAGTTGCAGGGCACTTGTACACAACAAAATCCCTGCTTCTAATTACTATTTTAGTGTCTTTTTCCTTGTGACATGTTGGTGATAGATCATTATTTTTTCAGCAATTTGTTCGCATTTATATGCAATATAATTGGATCTGATTAATTATTATGATTAATGACTGCAGAATTTCCTTGCAAAGCTATTAATACTGGTAGTATCAAATGAAAGACATGGACAAATTAAAGCCAATGGATTCCTGTTGCTCGTACTTGCAGCTCCTGGGCTGAAGTAACCCTTTGCTGGTCCCCAGCAAACAGTGAGTGCACACGAAGAGCTCTTCAAATGGCCATCGGGAGCTCATAACGTATGACACGTTTAAGATGTATTTTTTGGCTTATTTAGATGCATTGTAAGCGGGAAATCTAGGAGGTCTGTGTTCAAAAAGAGCGCATGGTGTTATGGATCTAAAGTTGTAAGGAAATGATAGCATCCAAAATATGCAGAAAGCTATTAAGAAATAATTGTCTTAAAGGATATTTTTAATTTCTCCATTTTCCTTGACAAACATGATATAAGGCACTTAGTTAACTTCCATTAAATGTCAGATTACAAAATTTCTAAAGGACATATTTATGTAGAGTGTGTTTTGTATTTTAAATTATACTCTGGCTTAGAAGTAGGATATTACATGTAAAAAAAGCAAACAACGACTGAGTAGCTTAGGGGATCGACTTTCCTGTTACCTCTGGGACCTGACTTTAAATCTGGCTTTGAGCAAACTGAAGAAAAATCATTTCAATCTAATGGCAGCAGCAAATAAAAAAATCAGATAGTTTGAGTTCCTTGAAGGTGGCAGCAAGCTTTTTGCTTTATGAAGTGCCCAGAATTCTGGGCTGTAAAAGAAAGAATTGGATTTGGGGAATGTGTGCCTGATTATAAATTGTAAAATACAAAAGATGTTGAGCATAATTTGCATCTGCCATAAACAGTTCCAGCCCTGTTCATAGCATGAGACTTAACAGGGGGGCATGAAGTCTTGAGTCTTGCTGAGAAAATGGATTTATTCTATCTCACCCAGAATTGGTAGTGGTGCCTGCATTACCGTCAAGATGCTTAGAAAAAAAAAAAAAAAACAAGAACAACAACATTAAATACAGCTTTTTAGTTAGAACTGGGTAAAGGTATCTGAAAAAGTTCAACATGAAACATAATTACTTATTTTTTTTAATGAAACAATGCATCAACGCCATCCCAATATACAAATAAAAGAGACAAATTTGCTTTATAAATGGCTGCAATTCTTGCTTGATACCTCATATTAAATGAAGCTCACCAAAAGGAGAAAGAAGGTAAGAAATAATTCTTTTCAGGTAAGTAGCAAAGCATTTAAGACACACATCACTTCTATTACTTTTCATTTTAACAGAGTGAATTCTTGTAAAGCTTTCACACGATTATTGACAATGAAATGTACAACTCTTTGTTCAAATTCACACGTTGGAAGTTATTTGGGTCTGGCCTATATTTCTTATGAAAATGTTTAAAACAAATGTAGGAACCTCATTCACAATCTTCTAGCCCTTACCAGAAGAAGTAATTTGGCCTATCGGAGCTCTTAGATAAGCCCCAGCACCACCTCACTCCCCTGCCGAATGGCTTGGTATAAATTATTTATATAAGGATAATGCTAGTTTTTCTTCTGAGAGTAGAAAAATGGGATTAATGTGAAGATCAACACTGAAGCCGTTTTCATGGGCTCCTTGTATATATAAACTATGTTCACGGCAATTATTTTAGAAATTAGAGCTGGCCTTCACCCCAGGTGACAGTAGGAGTTGTGGTAAAAGCCAGGAATCCTGCTAAAGGATTTCATTTCTTTTCCTGAGTAAAGCATTACGGCCCAGGAGAGAGAAGGCACTCATATGCCTTATAAATAATGTTGGGTGTTCACATTTGTTAATATGAGAAAGGTAATGAAACAATTAGTAACAGAGCGATTAATGACATTATTAAAAACACTGTGTATGAATTCCATTAATAAAACTGGTTTTGAGGTACATTTTGTTGGGAAATGAAACATCAAGCAAATAAAATCTTCTACCACCCAGGGCCTAAATAAAAATAGTCCTGGGCAGAGGGTGTTTACAATTAGAATAGATGACCTATCCGTCACGTCAAGAGAACATCCTTCAGTTCACATCTTAGCTGGACTACAGGTAACCACTTTGGACTACAAAAGAGACGTGATATGTTTATAGCTGTAATGTCTTCTAGCAACATGCATCCAAGCATTTTACACATTTTTGCAAGAGAATCTTTACATTTGACTCTTTTAATGCCATTATAGAGACACAAAGACCATAGGGTTGCATCTGATACGTGTGGCCAACGGACTCCCAGAAAGCAGCCTGTTTTCATTTTAATTGAACCGAACAGCAGTATGATCAGGATCAATTATTCCCAGACTACTATTTTAAAGGATGGACTTATTTATCAGTTTTTATCTAATTCATCAGAGCCAATAGCAAATCATCCAGCAAATTCAGAGATGAATCAAGAGGAAATACTAGATCCTTGCATCACTCCTAAGCCACTCACAGACAGCTAAAGAACAGAATCTCTGGAAGTTACCCTTTGGTATACTGCACTCTAAGCAGCCAGCCCTAATTCAATTCTAATACCAAGAAACTGCCCAGACACAGAAGAGTCTGAGAAAATCTAGTCAGTCCAAGACTGACCAAGGCTTTGAAACTTTTCTACCCAAAATGGAATTAAACTGCTGGTCAGAGCATAGGATACTTAGGAATAAAAATTCTGGGTTCTCCCACGTGTATCTACAGGATAGAAGGTAGGACAAGGAACTGTCAAGATATAGGCACCCAAAGGGGAATAAACCCTGGCTATTCCTCAGTTTATGTTTATTCCTCAGTTTATCCCTCCATCAGCCTTTTCCTACCATAAAATAGACACCCTAGGATGATGGGGAATTGCTATTTTTCTCTGGAATCATCACCTCTCCTAGCAAGTGATGGGTACATATTTTTTTTTCATTAGCATTATGTAATTTTCCATTTAGAGTTTTTAGGCACTTTGTAGATGAGAAAACAAGACTTCAAGAAGTGAGATAGTTTGCCTAATGCCACTAAAGTAATGCGTGACAGGGTTTGAAACAGACCACATTTCCTCTGCTCTCAATCTATAGCCTTTCCAATATGCTACACAGTTGCTGACTGATACAAAATATAATATAGCATTTAGATTCTGATTTTTTTTATTCCGACTTTAGTCAGTGAGAATTGTCTAGGAGATTAGTATTTTTCATTTGAATAACCAATACTATGGCTCATAGTTAAAGCACATCTTTTGCAATTATTCTTTTGAAATGGGATTAAAATGGGAAACAACCTAAATAAACATCCACTTATAGGTAATTTATCCAATAGATGCTGACATATTCATACAATAAAATACTGTTAGGCCATTTTCAAGAATGAAGGAACTCTTCATGAAAAGATAAGCATCATATATATATATGTATAATATATATATATATATATATATATATATGGTTAAATGTTTAAAAAGCAAGCAGCAAAAAAGTATGTATGGAATGATCCATTTTTAAATTCTATATTTGGTTGTATGACAAAAGAACGTCTGACATGATACACACCAAATGTTTAATAGTGGGTATCTCCAGGAATAGAATAGAAAGGGAGGGAGAAAGAATTTCATGTACTGCATTCTGAGCTACCTGATTTTATTTTAACAACAAAAATATATCTACTTCAGTAGTTAAAAATTAAAAGGTAAAACTAAAGTAACTGCACAAAATAAAATTCTACATTCTACAGGATTATGTGATATTTATAAAGATTAATTCCAGAAGATTTTTTGCTTTCTTTTGTTTTTTGCTTTGTTTTCAAATTCTTAACACATTTCTAAAGTAAAGATAGTTTTTGGTAAACAGAATGTTTAGTGACTAATTTAATACCTTGCTAAATATTTGTTATTTTTTCCTCAGTAGGAAATGTAAAGTTGTAAAATAAGTTATGGAGCATTACATTTTTGTCAAATAAGAAGAAATTATTCTATTTTATTATAATTAATACAGTGCTATTTAATGCAGGGAAACAAGAATCAATTAAGTCTTGTTTATTTTGTTTTTTGTAATTCTTAATAATTACAACGTCACTTCCGAAGATATTGATGCACATTTCTTAGTAAAATGATTCAAAAGACAAAGCAGTGTAGTTGTCTGGCAACTGCCAATGCCTCTGTCATGCAATATCAACATATAATTGCAGCTCCTCAGTTTCCCATGTATACAACTTATTCTTAGAATAAGAAGATGCAATCTCATGTGAATTTAGTAAAATCATATTTGTTAGGAATTTGGAACCCTTAAAAAGAGGACATTCTACAAATATTACATTTGAAGAGTACCAGAACTGCCTGAGTACCTAGTGTGCAAAACAGTCAATCAGTTCATCAATTTGTGAACTCCATCCTCATCCAAACATCTGTTTCAGCCAAGATTTTTAGAAAATGCTAATATAAGTCCCATTACTTTTACAGAAATCTCTACCAGCAAAACAAGATTCTCAATGTGTATTCTGAGAGTAAATATCCCATTTTTAAAAAATAAAACTTTTTTAAGTAAAATTTATAACAGTAAATTAAAAAACTACTCACGTGAAGATAAATGTTTTCTAAGTGATTAATGATCAATTCTTGTATTGATGAAGAGAAAAAAGGAAAGAGTAAGGTAATTTTACGTTTGACAATTCCATATGAGTGACATCTTTCTACTTGATTATTCAGGTCTTTTATAAGAATGAATTAATGGGAAAAAGGTGTCATTTTATTTCTTTTTTTTAAATTTTTTTGTCATTTTATTTCTGATAAAACAATATACAGAGAGGTTCAGTTGCTCCCCCAAGTCACAAAGCAAGAAACAGAAAATGAAGTCAAGAACCAAAGGACAGACAATGCATTGTTATTCTCCAATACTCTTACTTTGATATGCCTTTGACATATTTTAATGTTTTACATTCCAGTATCTTAGATAAATATTAGATAAAATTCCTAGCAGGAAGGGGCGTGTGTCTTCCGATCAAATTTATCACAATAAAAAGCTTCATAGAAATTGTTGTGCTAAAGTCTTATAGAAATTGTTGCACTAACAACAATTAGTAGTAGTTGGTTTTTCAAATGTTGCGGATGGGACATTACAAAAATATGAATCAAGTCAGCAGCAAATTTACAGCTGGAAATGAATTGCTAGATATTCTTGTTTCCCTGAATTATCCTAATCCCCGAAGTACATATATACAGAATGACAACTACGCATTTGAAATTAAAGTTTGTAAATCTAATGTTTAGAATTCAAGAATCTGAGCTTCACGGAAGAAGGGTAAATGGCACGGTACTGTCAAAGAGCTCTACAATCACTAATTATGTGGAAAATCGTACATTAAGATATGATAAATGCAATTAATTAATGATTATCTCATGATATGATAGTTTTGCAAGTATGCTGCTTGTATTCACTTTCAGTAAAATAACAGTGATTTGCCATTTTACTGAAAGTAGCAGCCCTGGATTCCAGTTCTATTGCTCTGGAAATACTTCTTAAAGCTGTTTTACAAGAAGAGCTGTTTGTCTTCTACTGTTGAGCTGAGACACTCGCATATGTTTTGTTAGATCAAACCCAGCAAAGGTCAGTTTATTTACTGCTGCCAGACAGCATCATTTCAAAGAAATCGGAAAGCAAGACAGAAGGGTAAGTGAAGGAAGCTGTAAAACATAGTAATGGGGGAGGTAGAGAGGAAAACAACAGGTGAATAATATCTAGCTGTGAGTAAGAGAGAAAATTCTTTAATAATAGAAGGCCCAGGAATGAGAATTTTGTGATAATGCAGTGAGGAACAATATAATTTGCTCCTGAAATTGGCAATACTTGTCAAAAGAAAGTATATCATATGTGATGAGGAAGTACAGTAACACCCTTCACTATTTTTTTTCAAAGATTCACATGAAATCCATACAATCAGAGGAAGAGAATTCCTCAAATATGTCTGTTTCTCTGCTAAATGACATGCCCATATACTAAACCAAGAATCTCATCACTTTGTTTTGGAATCACAGAAGATAATGGCCATGAAAGTTGATACCAGATTAGCTAGGTGTAAAGAAATGCCTGCTATTTTTTTTGAGAAGTATAAAAGAATTAGGAATAAATGCTGATTTCTAGTGAGGCACAATCTAAGCTTAGTATACTCATCTGTTGTCTGTATATGTGTATGAAACACAAGGCTCGCACACCTCAAGAGTCATGGGAGAAATAGCGATCAGAAGCACACTTGGTGAAAGCCACACTGTGACCTTCCAGGATTGCTCTGCTTGTCTGTTCTTGTGCCAAACCCTTTGCGGCAAAGATCCTAAAGATCCTAAGTAGCTTTACTGGTTTTCTAGGGCTGCCATAACAAAGCAGCACAGATTGAGTGGCTCCAACAGTAGAAATATCTCTCTCAGGATTCTGGAGGCTGGAAGTGCAAGATCTGTGTGTTGTCAGATTTGGTTTCTCTCTTATCGACTTGCAAATGGTCATCTTCACATGGCCTTTGCTTTATGTGTGCATCTTTGGTGTTCTTTCTTATGTCTAAATTTCCTCCTTTCAAGGACATCAGATAGATTGAATTAGGGCCCATCTTAACAATCTCATTTTAATTTAACCGCCCCTTTGAAAGTCCTGTCTGTAAATACAGTCAGTACTGGGTCTTAAGTCTTCAATATAGGAGTTGAGGAAGGGCACAGTTTAGCCAATAATAGCATGACTTGTAGTCTCTCCTAAATATCCATAGGAATCCATCACAAAATGTTGTTAACCTGCAGAGAATGCTATTTATTCCATCTCTGAAATTCTGAGTATCATGACTGTGTTGCATGTGACTGATAATTTCTTCAAACATCATACTCCATAGTCAGCAGTCAGTGGCAGATTTAGAGATGGACAATGGCCTTCTAGAAAAGAAAGGAAGCCCTGATTAGTAGCCTTTGCCAGCTTCCATGGTGTAAATACTGCCACTATGACCAATTACAACCTACCAATATCATGTTGCTGAATGCAAAGTCTTCTTATCTATTTTTTAAGTGGTTGGACTGATCTCATTAAAAAAAAAAAAAAAAGCCTGAAAGTATCTAATCACCTAAGATCTAAGGTTTTCTAACACCATAAAGCTTTTACTCTTGAGTCTAGTGTATTGGGTTTCCATTATATTTTTGATAGATTTTAACAATCTTTAAAAGAACCGAATATTGTTTTTCCACTGCCTCCTTGATTTGACCAGTGATGTATGTTTCTTAAAACTCTCCTTTATCTACATGATGCCAAACCAATGAATCAATGTCCTCAAATTAGCTCATATAGTTAATTGTCTTTAATTTCCTGTAAAACTGCAAGTCACGTGTTAGCATCTGTTTAGAGTTTTGCTGTTATTGTAAACATAGCGTCTAATATAAAAAAGCTTTGAGAAGAGGGATGCAACTATTACCAAATTATAGGAACTTGAATGAATTTCTTCCTTCTACTTCAGTAGTCTTTCTCCTACGTTCCTACTAATTTCTGAAATGCCTTAATTAGAGCAATAATTGTTTTGATCAGCAGGCATATTCCATTTTATCTTTTCACTAACACTCAGAAAAAGTATCATATTTTTGTCTATATCTGTAATACCAAGAATTTATTGTACACATAATAAATATCAGTGGATTGAATAATTTATTGTACACATAATAAATATCAGTGGATTGAATAAGTATTAACCAATAGAAAAATCAATAATTAGTCCTCAGAAAAAAAGATTAATTATTAGTACTATGTAACACACGATATGTGGTTTTCAGGAACAATAAAGGGTTAAATTGAGCACTTTTTAATTAAGAGAACTTTCAGACTGGAGAACTTTCTATATTTATACTAACATGTTATTTTTAACTTTCAAAGTCATTTTTAGCAAATCTTTCCTAAGGAAATTCTTAGAAACAAGTAAGCAGTGTATGACTTTGCAGTGTTTGACTTCATGTAAATGTTTTAATGAGCAAGAACTGCGGGGTAGTTTCAAGAAACACAGAATAACCAATGAACAATTGCTAATCCATTAGAGAATATTTTGTATTATTAGATATGATAAATGTTGACTAATCACTAAAAAAGTGACTTTAATACTTGCAATAATTTCCTAATTCTAACTTTATTGCTTTTATTATATAAAAATATAATTATCATCATCATGATATTTCCTTGGTTCAACAATATTCTTATTTTAAAGTCACTAAATACATACACAGTGTAACTCAAAAACTCTGTACAATAATTTAGTCTCAAAAATCAGCCCTCCCCACATAGCTCTCAAATGTGTGCAATAAACCACATATATTATTAATGCCGTCCTGTTGATCTCTATGAATCTCACTGACTTTAATGTACAAATACAGAAAAAGGATCATAAAGAAACACACACACTCACATTAAAACAAAGAAGTCATATAAAAGACACAGTTACACAGTTTGGATAGCTCTATGCCCTAGAACGTAAATGGCCAAATCGAAGTCATTCAAAGTTAATCCCTAGTCATCCCTAATTGCTTATCTAAGGTTTTAAATTTTCTTTTTAAAGTTGGGGGTGGGGGAACCCTCTAAAGTAAAAGCTATCTAATAAAAGGTAGTCGGGTGAGCCTATTGTAGTTCTAGAATGTAAACAGCAGAGGTTTGAAATTTCCACAGTCACACAGTGTATCCCTAACTACAAATTCCAGGTAGAGCAAACAAACCAAGCAACATTAACAAATGATGCAAAGAATTTCTCTCTCTCTCTCTCTTTTTTAGTAAGAAATAGTCTGTTTCTATATTTTCTTAAATGTGTTACCCTTTTTCATATATATCACATGTCAATCAACTTGTATGTATGTGTGTGTGTGTAATTTTCATATTTCTCATTGTCCCATCAAATGTACCAAGTAGATCTATGGAAAACTAGATCTGAAGTGGCCAGATAGACTTTAAAAAAGATAAAACTGAAAGTTTAACTGACATTTCTATGGCATCAAAGGTAGCCTGTCCCACACACACACACAAAAAGTAAACCAGTATTTAAGTATTTATTTCTTCCCTTCGCCCTGTGACACTGCATCTTTATATTGACAGGAGTCATATTTCTTTAGGGGAGAAAAAAGAACTGAAATGTGTATTTAACACTTTGAAATTAAGTAGGATTCCATTAATAGCATAGGGAGAAATAGAATCCATAGACCCCAAAATTGAACTGGCCCAAAGGAGGTGGCCATTAAACATCGTGGCACCGGCATACTAAAGGAATTAGGATGTATGATTTCATAGAAATTTGTTTACCTGTTCTAACTGTATTTCCTTAAATGTTCGGTCTGCTTAAAGGTCACAAAACACTTGGGAATAAGAAAATGCCTAGCAACCTGTGGGAAACCTAAGAAAATCTACAACATAACTCTTTTAAAACAGCAGCATATAAGCATTGTAACTTAAAAGTTGTAAAATAAGTAGTTCTCTCCTCTAATATTCTACTTTTCCTTTGGTGTGACTTCTTATGGAACACCAGTGCATTTTCTGGGCTCCCACTAGCCAGTTTTTCTTCCTCAGAAAAAGAAATTTTTTGATACCTAAGCATATATATCTCAAATCTAATCAACAAGAGTGTATGTGACGAGGTGGGGAGATCCTTTAGCCATAAACTGAAGAAGTTTGAAAAGTGTAATATTGAAAATTTTTAAAAAATGTTTCTCAAGAGGGTTTCTTTATAATGAAAGCAGATTCTGATAATGAGCGATCAGTGAAGACATCAGTTTGAAAATGTAATTTAGAAGGTACTAGTAGGCTAGGCAAGAATGAGGTTCATAATCTGTTAGCGCCTTGCATTGTATTAGCAAAATACCATATCATCAATCTCCTTTCTTTTTCTGTGTCTGACTCTGCCACCTTCTTGGCTTGCACACCCGGAGGAGCATAATTATAGGCATGTAACATATGCATTGTGACTTTGAAGGTATGGAATTTAAATTACCTCAGTACATAAATCACCCTTAGCTTATAAGTCCATATTACTGTGCAAATGAGGAAAACATAGTGCTTGTTTACCATACTTTGGGAAACTTTAAAAAAAAAGTAGAAAGGAAGAAGCCCAGTACATTGCATAATTATTGGATTTGTAAAAACATGCTTTGATAAAATGAAATGGGCATTTAGTTTGTTCAAAGCTACTTTTCATAATCCATTACACAGCATAAATTTCACATAACTGCTCACATAGCAACTTATAAATAAACCCGTATATTTTCCTTCACTTTAACATTAAAGAAAAAAAAGTGATTAAAGATATAGCGTGCAAATCTCTTTCCCTCATAGCTTTTCGTTTGAGTTGAGAATCTCAGACTATAAGAATTAACCCAATAAGCCTTCAGCATTTATATGCATCTGACACTATCTCCCTCCCCTTTGCCACATCTTTAATAATAACAGACGAAAAATTTGGATGTCTGGTAAACACCACTGATTCAACAGGACAAAAATATATGCCAGCATCTTCTCCAAACCTGAAGTAGACATCCATGATATTCCAAAAACCTAATACAAGGAGAAGCCCAAACCTTAATCTTACCCTAAATTAAGATAAGGGAAGCTTGCAGAATGTCATTTTTGGCTTTAATTATTATCTTCTGCAAAATAGTGCAGTGTTCTCTAGGGCATGTCCAACCAAGGAAGATTAGAATTCAGTGGGAGGTCCCATTATTTCCTTTTGCCAATCTAAGAGAGGGAAACACAGAAGAGTTCTGAGGGAGAGAAAATAATCAAAACCAATTAATACATGCCCTCGTTTTCTATACAATTGTGATGGTGCTTGTCCCATTCAGTCATTCATTCATTACATATTAGGTTCTAAAGTATTTTTTATTTTCAATCACAAGATAACTACGGAAATTCAAAGTAGCTGACATTAAAGTGAATTCCTCTGTGGAAATTCGTATTACATGTAAGAAAAGCATCACTTTCCCCACCCAAAAAGTGTCAGTTCTACAGGACAGAAAATTCACAGAAATGTGAGTACTGCTTCTATAAAATTCTCCCAAAGATCTATAATTTTCATCCATTTTCAAAAATCTGCATATTTCCCGAGGAGTATTACGAAAAAAATGTAATGAGTAAAAAAATAAAAATAGAAGATGATAACTAGATAGAATAGTGCTCTCCGACGGGCATATAATGAAAGTCATATGTGTAATTTTAAATTTTCTAGTAACCACATTCAAAAATTAAAAGGACACAGGTGAAATTAAAATGTTTTTGCTTAGCCACTTATATCCAAAATATTATCATTTGATCATATAATGTATATTTGATCATATAATACACTTTTATACTAAATCTTGGAAATCCATTGTGCATTTCACACCAAACTACATTTGGATTTGAACACTAAATTTTCATTGGAAATACGTGATCTAAATTTAGATTTCACACAAACTAGAGCTCAAAAAGTAGAGCTATATACCCAAATTTTCTAAACATACTTAACCACTTTCCAATAATCAAATACCAGTTTTTAAATTTATTTTTTAAAGATCTTATTTGTTTATTCATGAGAGACAGAGAGAGAGAGAGAGAGAAGCAGAGGGAGAAGGAGGCTCCATGAAGGAGCCTGATATGGGATTTGATCCCAGGACTCCAGGATCACACCCTGGGCCAAAGGCAGGCACTAAACCACTGAGCTACCCAGGGATCCCCTCAGTTTTCAAATTTAAATTAAATGAAAAAGAAAATTTATTTCCAGAGTCAGATTAGTACATTTTAATTGTTCCATCGATATTCATATATAGCTAGTGGCTGCCATAATGGACAGAGCATAATAGAGAAATAATAAGGATAATTAAAACCTTAACAAGAAATACTAATGGCTTTATTATCTAATTAAAAGTCTAATATCCCTACCCTATCAATTTCTGCCATATTTGAAAGAATGTAAGTTATTGTTCATTAGTTAACTAAATTACTATAAATACTGTATAAACTTATTCACATTTTTCTCCAGTTGATTGACATAGTATTTCTACCTTATATTGAGCTGAATACATTTTAGTCTGTGAAAGTATTCCATATGATTGCCATTGAAAACATCTAAGTACTTTTGGATCTCAACCTAAAGCAAGTTAACATTGAGAGACTACTTCATAGACATAAAAGTTTGGATAAGTGTCACTATTTAGTTGATTTATTATTTTTTTATATATGATTGGATGACTTTGGTATGAATTTAAGTATATTTTTCTCTCTTGTAAATCGTCAAAGTCAAGGGCAGAAACCACTTAAAACTTCTTGGTAATCCCTCACAAGACTGAAGAAAGCAGTTTATAGTGACTACAAAACTATAACTAGAGGGAAATCTTTGTCACATGTATAGAATTTATTTGCCAGGCGTTGCAGTAAAGTGCTCTGTATTCACTATCTAACCTTAAAAACAAATAAACAAGGCTAATTCTACACTCCTTATTTTACAGATGAGAGTACTAAGCATCAAGGTTTGGAGACGTTATGCAAAGGACTAATACCTACACAGTAATTAAGTGCTAAAACTTTGATATGCCTGCTGAATCGGGAACTCAGCCATGTCTATGTGCCACTTGCATTGTGCTTTTCATATAGAAGGCATTTGATAAATTCCTGTTTTGTTGAATTGAACTGAGATGTGAGTTCAAGTTCCCTACTTTGTTATTAGTGACTTACCTATAGTAATCAGCAGTGATGGGGCAGGAGAGGTCTTTTCCTCTCTCTGAATTCTCACTTCCTGATGCATATTTAATAAAAGGATTAGATTACATGCAAGGTTTTAAAATTTTATTTTAGTAACAGAACCCATTTTTTCAAGTACTTATTACATTAAATCACAGTACACAAAATAGATGGAAGCACATATGTGTGGTTATTCAACTCCCAGTCCTCCTTGGTGTACTCAGAGAAAAAATGGAAGTGCTAGACAAAACCATAAATTAAGCCCACAAGAAGGGGCCCTTAAATCTTTTCTGTGCCATGGACACCTTCACAGCTTATGGACATTTCTCAGAATACATTTTTAAGGATATTACAATCAAAGAATCCATTATTTCTTTAAGTGGAAAGTTGAGTAGCAACTGGTTACAAAGCCTAGAGTAAGGGATAATGGGCAAAAATGAAGACATAGTTTTGGAAGTTGACATAATTGAAGGTTAACAGCTTAAAAGTTATATTTCAAACCATTGTCCTGGGTGACATCTACCTAAGAATGTCTAAATGATGAAGAGATATAGTCTCAGGAAAATCCTTAGGGAATTTTGCCTTAAATATTCTGAAGTGGAAGCTGAGCAAAGAGGTGTTCTGCATTTCAGAGGTTTATTTTGATTAATTCAATCAGAAGTGCAATGGACCAGATGTCCCTGTTGACTTTGATCAGATCATTTTCTGATGGAGATTGGAGTGAGTTCAAGAGAAGCAACAAATAAGAAAATGGATAAAACCATTTTAGACAAACTATTGACAAATTTTGCTATGAAGTGATTAAAACAAATGGGATAGTGAATAATAGGAATAGTGGGTGGGAATAGGAGGGATTTTTAGGATGGGCAATAACTTAAAAGATCTTTTTTTACCATCAATATTCTGCTCTTCATAAAGAAAAACCTTCAAAAATACTATCTTAATGAATTGCACTGTGGCATGAGTGGCACCTCTCTACTGTATTATAGAGGGAGAAAGGGAGGCAGAAGAAGAGGAGAGGGAAAGGGGATAGAAAGAGGGAGAAATGCAAGAGGACCAGAATAGACAAGAGAATAAACTAGAGAACACAAGAAGAAAGGTTTGCCCTTGGTTAAACCATGAACATAGTTTTTGTTGTACCAACATGGATGGCAGAGCAATTAGGTACAGATGCATGCTGACATAAGTTTTAGTAGTGGAAAGGTGAGAGATCTCATACCCTATTGTTTCACTGGAAATGAAAGTCTGAAATGATGGAAATATATCTAGGGTACTTTGCAAATATTAGTCTGAACCTCATGCATCGTTACCATATTTGATGTCACCCTGAAATAACTTCTAATATCTTTCCCGATTTTATATCTTAGTGAAACAATTAGGATCTCTGCTTCCCTTAACTTCCCAATTTAGGAATAACCCACATCAGTCAGATACAGTGGAAGACAATGTAGGGTGTAGTGATTTAGCTTGGTCTGAAACTTGGATTGGTCTGAACATGTGTGACCTTGGACAAGGTTTATTCTCTCTATTTCAGTTTCCTTTCTGTAGAATGCATATAATAGTATCCATTCTGTAGGTTACTGTATTACCAAGATAATACATTTAAAAAGCTTAGAAAATATCTGGCAGTTTGAAAACAAAAAGTAAAGTTGACTGTCTAATAGGGAAGTGACCTGAGCTTGTCTACAAAGAAAAATATACATATGGCTATGTAAATTTTCAGTACAATACTATTATTTCTTATTTCCCAGTTTTTTTTATTACATGTACAATAATTAGGAGTATGTCAGAATATTTTTACATAAGTTTTGTTAATGAAAATTTGAAAGTTGTGGGACACACTCAATTCTAAGAGTGGGACTTCTGTGAAATCATTCTTGGTTTCTATTTACCCTTTATTTTCTGGAATTAGGCAAAATTATAACTATATAAAGTTGTAATTTATATACAACTAATATAAAGGTTATATACATATACATACTACATATATATATGTAATTTATATACAACTAATATAAAGGTTCATATATGTGTACCTACAAAAAGGTAGACCAAAAAAATGCTTGGTAAGCTCATTCATTTATCTTCCTTTTTGAAGGACTGCCTTTCCTTTTCCCTCGTTCGTAAGTTGTGTGTGTTGTCTACTACTGTCTCTGAAATCTTACAGTAATTCACATTTCCTTTCAGCTCTAATCTCTCCTCAAATCATTCAATGTCTTATATCATCTTCCAACTACTTAAGTTAATGGGTTATATTTATTTTTAAGATATTTTATTTATTTTTAATAATAAAAATTTTTTATTTTTAACCCAATAAATAAATCTATGTTTTAATCCAAAACATGTCCAAGTTCATGTTTCCTACCAAATTACAGTGCAAAATAATGAAGTAGCTTTAATTGACTGTGAATATTACATTCTTCATAATTTTGGCAATCATTCCCCAGATTTTAGGGATTCCTTCCTTCTACAACTGCAGAATCAAAACATTCATGATACCAGAGAACCCTCCTATACTGAAAAAAGTAAATAAAAAATAAAATTTGTGTAAAATGAATTACATAAAAATATTTTGAACTATACATATCAGCAATGTGAAAGATTTTTAGAACATTGGAGAATGGAACATTTTATCTGTATATTTTCTCTCATTACTTTCCAAATTCTATTAAAATGACACAAAATATTATAAATAAGAGAAAGTATGTAATAATAATGTAAACGTGTAAATTAAAGTCATCTGCTAATAGAATGGAAATATAATGCAAAACTTCTAGTTAAATAGAAAAAAGGAACCACAAACATTTGATTTAGCAAAAAAAAGAAAGTAAAAAAGGAAACTGTAAACTAGAAAACAAAAATTATAACACCATTATTAGCAAATTTATAACAACAATAAATATAAGTGAGTTATATCTACTCACATCTAATATCTAGTGATAAGTTATGAAGAATATCAGCTAATAAAGTAAATGAGAAATCAAGTATACTTTTTTAAAAAATTTTATTTTTTAGAGCAGTTTCTAATTTACAGACAAATTGAGCAAACAGTGAAGAGAGTTCCCATTTGCTTCTTGCTCCCCCTTCTTCACATGCACAGCCTACCCTACTTCTACCAGGGGAGCATATTTGTTATACTCGGTGAAACAACATTGACATAACATCATCACCCAAGTCCATAGTTCATGTTAGTTAGAGGCCATAGGTTTCATTCTTTTTTTCCCTAAGATTTTATTATTTATCTTAAAGACAGAGAAAGAGTGAGGGGAGAGGCCCAGGAAGAGAGAGAATCTTAAGCTGACTCCCTCTGGAGCACAGAGCCTGATCCAATGATCCTGAAATCAGGACCGGAGTCAAAACCAAGAATCACTCAACCAACTGAGCAACCCAAGTGCCCCTATATGTTTCATTCATGGCGCTATACATTCCATGAGTTTTAACAAATGTATAATGACATGGATCCACCATTAAAATATCACCCAGAATAATTTCACTGTCCAAAATTTCTCTGTACTTCATCTATTCATCCCTCTCTCCCCACTAGCCCATGGCAACCACTGATTTTTTTAGTATGTCTTGTGTTATCTTTCCAGAATGTCATAGAGTTAAAATCATACAGTACATACCCTTTTCAGATTGGCTTCTTCACCTAGTGATATGCATGTAAGTTCTTTCCATGTCTTTTCAGGGAATATGGTTTTGTTTATTTTATTTTTTTAATTGAAGCCACAGCTAAATCAGAACAACTCAGAAATATGAATAAGTATATTCATTTTCTATTGCTGCACAACAAACTTCACTTAAAATAACACACATATATATCTCACAATTTCCACAGCTCAAAAATCCAGGTGCAGTGCAACTGGGTTCTCTGCAAAGGGTCTTAAGAGACTGAAATCAATTTGTTGGCTCAGAGTCATCTTCCAAGTTATCTAGAGCCCAGGGTCATCTTCCAAGTTCATTCAGGCTATTTTCAGAATTCAGTGTTTGTGATTTAGGTCCCAGATCTCCACTTTCTTGCTGTCACCTTAAAGTGCCCCGGGTTCTACCCACATGAGCCTCTTACAGGTGAGCAGCTTATTCAAGCAAGGCCAGGAGAAGAATATCCCCAATCTACTCAAATGGAGTCTTTTATGAAGTAACATACCACTCTGGCTCATATAATGTAACCTAGTAAAGAGAGTGTCCATCATCTTCATCACTTCTGCCAACACTCAAGTCAGACAGGCCTTATCTAGGATGTGTGCACCAGGGGTGGGGACCTTGGGAGCCAGCTTATGATTCTGCCTAACAAAAATAAGTATACTAAATGGGTGGGAAAAAGAATTAGAAAGCTACTAATATTAATTTGGGGCAAGTTAAATTTATATATATATATATATATATATATATATATATATATATATATATAATAGGCTCCATCTATGTGAAAAAATGTTACCAATAATGATTGCAATTTTTGTATAAGTCGTGGTAGCCTTTATGGTTTATGCACTAAAAATCAGAGCACCAAAATATTTAAAGGAAAAATATTGTCAGAAATAGAAGGAGAAATCAGCAAACCTCCAGACTTAGGTCAGATGTTTCCCAGAATCTGACAGAAAAAGTAGAACATAAAAATAGGGAGGGGAGACTTAAATAAAATAAATAATAGATTTGTTGATGAATACATAGTGCTTTGTATTATGGTCTAAATACAAAACATACCTGCATTTCACAGTAAAAAAAAAAAAAAAAACAAAAAAACTTTTAAGTCCTTTTTTCTCAAAATAGATAAGGAATATAATCAAAACCAATCATAAAATATCTAATTATTTCAAAAACTTAAAGTTTATAACTATTTATTCTAAAAATAAACTTCCAATTGACAATAGGTAAGTTAAGGTAAAAAAAAAAAAGTAGAAGAATAAAACTAAAAAAGATTAAAACAGAAATTTAAAGATGTTGACTCACCTTTTTAATATTTTTCCCTGTATACACAATATAATAAAGCTAATCAATCAAAACAAAAGGTGTTTTTATCAGGAATATTAGCCTAAAGTTTTCTTTTCTTACAATGTTCTTATCTGGCTTTAGTATCAGGCTAATATATATATATATCCAAGTATTATGGTGTTGTATTTCTTCAATTGACATAATATTATATGACATTTATATCAAAAAATCTGGAAAAATATTTTTTATTAAGTTAGCTTATATTTTATTCACAGTAACTAACATGTGTTATAATAGTGTCAGGTGTACAATGTAATAATTCAACAATTCTATATGTTTCTTGATGCTCATTAAGAACAGGGTACCCTTAATTCCCTTTATCTATTTCATTCATTCTCCTCACTCACCTACCTTCTGGCAACTACAAATTTGTTCTCTGTATTTAAAAATCTGAGTTTTTTTGGTTCATCTCTTTTTTCTTTGTGTATTCATTTGTTTTGTTTCTTAGATTCCACATACGAGTGAAGTCACTAGTATTCTGTCTTTCTCTGACTGACTTGTTTCACTTGGCTTTACACACAGTAGGTCCATCCATGTGGTTGCAAATGGCAACATTTTATTCTATTTTATGGCTCAGTAACATGGAAAAATATTTTAAACAAACCAAATGCTGGTGTTTCAAAAGCAAAGAAAATAAATAAACAACAGAATTTGAAGTTTAGAATGCTAAATATTGAAGGTTAAGAATGAAAAACACCATAATCACAGATTCGGAGATTTTCAAAAGTTTATTTAATTTATTTTTTTTAAAGATTTTTATTTATTTATTCATGAGAGACACAGAGAGAGAGGCAGAGACACAGGCAGAGGGAGAAGCAGACACCTCACAGGGAACCTGATGAAGGACTCGATATCCAGTCCAGGATCATGCCCTGAGCCAAAGGCAAATGCTCAACCACTGAGCAACCCAGGCATCCCTTAAAAGTTTAAAAGATAATTTATGTTAGTTAATAAAACCTAAATGAAATAAGTCATATTTTCTTGGAAAATTTAAAGAAAAATTTATTTGAGTAATGATAGAAATTTGAACAAAAAAATAAATATAAATAAAATGAAAAAGATTGCCAGTTATCTAAATTTTAAATTTGTTCAGCATAGGAAGGTATTATTACAGTAAAATTGTATACAATTTTCAAAGAACAAATACTTCTTAAGGTTTTTTGTTTGTTTGGCTTTTTTAAGTAAGGAAGGAAAGGGGGGGGGATGGGAGACAGAGAGAGAATCTTAAGCAGGCTCCACACCCAGCACAGAGCCTGATGTGGAGCTCCATCTCACAACTTTGAGATCGTGACTTGAGCTAAAATCAAGAGTCAGACACTTAAGTGACTGAGCCATCTGGTGCCCTAAAATACATCTTAGGTGTTATAGTCAATTCCAATAGTTTTTTCCCACCATTTCTAACACCAGGCCACAAACTCTGTTTCTCAACCTTGAGCTAACATCAAATTGTGGAGGTTTTTTGCTTTTGTTTTTGTTTTTTTGTCTTTCTGTTTACCAGCATATAGTCCTGCACCCATGATATTTACTTTCATTTAGGCATCTCTTCCTCGTCTCATTTGTATTCTGATATAATTTTTAAATTTTTTTCTTGTTTATGTATTTACTTCTTAAATTGAGACATGCTTTATATATAATGACTCAGTAAATTTAAGTGTACAGTTTAATGAGTGTTGACAAAGACACAATTTTGTATAACCACTACCATAGTCATAGAGTAAAACATTTCCAGTTTCCCAAATAATTATCCTTTCACCCTTTGCAATCAATCCCTTTCCACATTCCACATCACCATTAACCATGGCTTGATATTTTGCCACTATAATTATTTCCTAGAATTTCATGTGAATAAAACCAGGCAATATGTAGTCTTGTGTATCTACCTTTTTTATTTAGCATAATCCTTTTGAGACTTAGGTATGACTGTATATTTAGCTCTATTTTACTGCTGAATAGATATCTATAGTATGTAAATAGCACAGTTAGTTTATCCATGCTTTGGCTGATAAATATTTGGATTATTTTTAGTTTGGGACTTTTCTGAATAGACTGTGCTAAACAATTGCATACATGTCTTTTTGTGAAGAGCTTTTAGTTCTCTTGGATAAATATCAGGGATTGAGAGTTCTGGCTAGAAAGGTAGTTATATATTTAATTTATTAGACTACCCGTTTTCCATACTGCTATATTATTTTGCAATCCTACAGGCTATAATAAAAGTTTCGGTTGTTCCACAACATCATCAATACTTGATATTGTCATTCTTAGTTTTAGCTACTTTAGTAAGTGTGTAATAATAAATCATTTGGTTGTATTTTTTCTTTCTTTTTTCTTTTCTTTTTTTCTTTATTTAAATTCAATTTGCCAACATATGGTATAACATCCAGTGCTCATGATATCACATGCCTTCCTTAAAGCCTGTCACCCAGTTATTCCATCCCCTCTCCCACCTCCCCTTCAGCAAGCCTCAGTTTGTTTCCGAGTTAAAAATCTCTCATGGTTTGTCTTCCTCTCTAATTTTTCCCCATTCATTTTGGTTTAAATTTGACTTTCTCTGATGAGGGCTGATGTTAAGCATCTTCTCATGTATTTCTTTATCATTTATATTTCTCCACTAGTAAAGTATGGGGTCACACATTTTGACCAACTTTTTTAAGAATTAGGTTGTTTATCCCATTGTTGTGTTACAAAAGTTCTTCATACATCATGGGTACAAGTCCTGTAACAAGTATATATTTTGGAGGTATTTTTTCCTAGTTAGTGGCTTAGATTTTCATTTTTCTTAATACTTTTTAAGAGCAGGAGTTTTTCATTTTGAAGTCCGTACTTATTTTTTTCCTTCATAGTTCATGGTTCATGTGTTCTCTTAAATAAATCTTTGCCTAATCCAATGTTACAAAGACTTTTTTTATGCTTTCTTTTAGAATTTGTGGAGTTTTGTGATTCATTTCAACTTATGATTCATTTTGAATTGATTTTTGTGGATGACATGAGAGGAAAAAGTATTTTAACTCTTGAGCAACATGAATTTGAACTACTTGGGTCCACTTATATGGGAATTTTTTTTCAATAAGTATATTGTAGTAATGTTATTTTGTATACCTTATGATTTTCTTAATAACATTTCTTTTTCTGGCTTACCTTATTATAAGAATACAGTATATAATGCATATAACCTACAAAATATTTGCTAATCAATTGTTTATGTAATCAGTAATACTTCTGGTCAAAAGTAGGCTAGTAATAGTTAAGTTTTGGGGGAGTCAAAAGTCATATGTAGATTTTTAACTGTGCAGGGGTTGACACTTCTAACCCCAATATCATTCAAGTGTCAAGAAGTTGACACTTCTAACCCCAATATCATTCAAATATGTACAAACTGTACATATTTTTGCATAGTCCAATTGTTTAGCACAGTTTGTTGAAAATATACTCTTTGCCATTCTTATTTTAATTCCACACTATTAAGTCTTGAAATCAGGAGTCTAAGTCATATAATTTTTCTTATTTTTCAAAAACTTTTTTTCCTTTTCTAGGATCTTGGCATTTCCATAAAATTGTCAATTTCAAATCAAAAGTTCTAAAAATCCCATAAAAATTTGAGTCCAATTTCATGAAACCTACAAATGAATTTGTAGAGAATTGATATCTCAAAAATATTGAGTCTTTTGATCCATGAATATGGTATCTCCTCCTCCTCCTTTTGTTTAAGTATTTTTTTTTAACTTTTAGCCAAATTTTATCATTTTGGAAGTATAGATAGTTTAGTATTTTTTTATATTTATCCCTAAATGTTTTCTGTTTTTCATGATAAGTTGTTTTTGTGAAGTTCATTTTCCATATTCTTATTGCTAGTATAGAGAAATACAATTGATTTTCATATACTGACTGTGTTAATTTCCTCTAGCTCATTTAATTATTGGCAAAAGGTTGTTCAAAATATTCCTTTTTTTTTTTTTTCTGTTAACATCTGCAGCTCTATAGTAGTATCCCTTCTTTCACTGCTGAGTTAGGTAATTTGTGTTTCCTCTTTTCTCTTTTTTCCCCCTTATCAGTTCAGCTAGATTAATAAGAATTTTATTATTTTCAAAAAGCACCATTTCATTTTATTGTTTATTTTCTATATTGTTTAGTTTTCTATTTTATTGACTTCTGCTGTTATCTCTATTATATTCTTCCTTCTCCTTACTTTGGCTTAGTTTGTTTTTCCTTTTTTAGTTACTTAAGTGTAATCGCCATGAAATTATTATCAAACTCAAGATAGTAAATATTTTCATCACTTCCAAAAATTTCCTAGACCCCCATTGTTGCATAGCTTTCCATCCACTGCAGTTCATCAGGCATCCATTGATCTGCTTTCTGTCACTATAGGTTTTTTGCATTTTATAGAATTGCATTATAATTGGAATTATATTGTCAGCCTCACTTATGAAGAATAAACTCTGGATTTAGAAATCTTGGTTGTCTTATTTGTTCCTTCAGAATTTTGAAAACTGTCAAGCCAATATCCTCTGGCTTCCATAGAGATTAATACCTGTAGAACCAAAAACATGAGACATAGGTCTATGGAGAACTCAACATTTTGAAAAAAAGTTTCATCACTTTTTTGCAAGATTTTGTGTTACAAAACAACATAAAACTGTATGAGAAAATTTTTCAAAGCAGAAAAATATAACAAAAGAAGAAACTATGCAGTTTTTCTTAACAAGGATCTGGAAATTCCACACCCCTGAGCATGAGTAAGTGTATTGATTCCTATTCTTCCTTAACCCATTTCCTGTAAAGTGAAACATGAGTTCCACTGACAACATTAAAAAATCACATTTTAAAAATATTTGAAGTATTACATTATGGATTTCAATGTAAAGATTTAAAATACATGAATCAGGGATACCTGGGTGGCTCAGTGGTTAGATGTCTGCCTTTGGGTCGGGTCATGATACCAGGGTCCTGGGATTGAGTCCTGCATCACACTCCCTGCGGGAAGCCTGCTTCTCCCTCTGCCTATGTCTCTGCCTCTCTTTCTGTGTCTCTCAGGAATAAATAAATAAAATATTTAAATAAAAAAAATATGAATTAATTATTGTTTGAAGTTCAGAATAAAGCCATATAAGGTGATTTTTCAGTGCATGAAAAAAAATGAACCAGATTTGTCTTTTATTCCATGAGAATGAAAAAAATGTTTTAAAAATCTTTGAAATATACATATATACATATATATTTACTTTTAGTCATATTCATTCAAATTATTGGATTTTGATTAACTACTTTGTAGTCTTGAGCTGTAAGTGACTTATTTTTTTGACTGTAGATATGTTCTCCAGAAGTTTGTTTTACATTCAACACTTTTGATATTTTCACACCATTTAAGCTCCAAGTTGGCATAAGCAGTGATGCTCTCACACCATTCTATCTTAGTACTAGAATTTCACAAAAGAAAAAGATCTACCAACTTCCTGTTTCTCTAAAGAAGTAAGAGGGAAAAAAGAATCAATGACGTGATAAGCAGATGTTAAGATTATAGATAGAAATAATATATTCACATATTAATAAACCATCCATTTAAGCAAGTTTAGTAACTTCTTCCTTGGCATGATAATCTCATTGTTTTTTCTATATAAAGTCCAATGCATCAAGAGGTCAGAAGACTTTGGGCAGAGGTTTCCAAACAATAACAAAACATCATCACTGGTGGCAAACTCAGTAGCAACTGATGACAATGAGCCTAGTAAGAATCCGAGAGTCAGGCAAGCAAAATCACTGGGATTGTAAATCAGGTAACTGTACAACCTATATTATTCAAACCAGAACACTTTTAAGAGAGAAACAGTAGACTAATTACACTAGACAACAAATGAATCCAAGACTTTACTGTGCAGGGCAACCTGTATGGATGATCTTCTTAGTAATAGGCAACAGAGAGAAGAAAGGTAAATGATAATATAAAAGAGTCAGAATTGCAATCCATCAAGCTAGAGTGCTCAAGAAGAGCTGCCATAGTAAGAAAGAATGATTTCTGAATGATATTGCTATACTTTGATACCTGACTGAAATCTCAAATGTTTTGTAACTCATCCTTTCATGCTAAAGAGCAAGGTACTTGCTAGAGCTTAAGGAGCCTAGACCAAAAGTGGCATTGTCCTGGAAGAGCTAGATAAAGTTTTTAATCACAATTTTTGTGTCTTTTAGGCCTAAATGTTGAACCACATATTTATTCTAAGTCAGTTTTTCCCCGAGTATAGTCTGAGAAACACTAGACCTGAGAGATGTAACATGTTACAGAGGAAAGAAATGATCCCACTGTTAAATACATTTACACTAGTCTTTAATATGTGAAGTCCGTGGACTCTCCAAAAGTAGGTAGCAATGACAAACACAAATATATTTGTCTTAAATCAGATCTCCCAGCAGCAGAGCTTGAGTCAGACATTCTTGTGCAAGTGATTTACTGAGAAAGTGTTTTCAGGAGCAACATACAGCTTTAGCTGAAAAATACCCTCAGTCTGATCCCCTGTAGAACATAAACTGTGCCACAAAATCAGTCCCACTTTGAAAAGGCAGCTAGATTATGTGTGTTCTTTTTAAAGTCAATTATTGGTTATGTGTTGCCTGGATTGTCAAGGTAGAGGAGATGCTACCTCCTATGCCACACAGCTAGTGTTTAATAAAAGCTAATTCTCTAGAAAAGAAAAAAAAAAAAAAAAAGCAGTGGTGAGTAGCTGAAAGATGGTTGCACCTCACAGTAAAAGTGATCTGGGCAAGGCTGCCATCCTCTGACCACATAATTGTGGTTTTCACCAGGTATCTAATGAGAAAAGTGTTCCATTAATACAGTGGAAAGAACACTGCTTTGAGGAGAATATGCATCACACAGTTTCTTTATCTCTTTTGCCCTTTGTTATGCTAAGCTCTGGGAAATCCATTCACATTCTGGCAGGAAGATCTCAAACTCCATCATCAAATAGGCTCTGAACAAATAAAACCACAAGCACCTGGAGCAGGAATCTTGACATCTGGGAAACTAACAGCAAATTATATAAGAAACTAAGCTCAACTTGTAAAAGCCTAAATTTTCAGAGAACATGGAATCATCAATATTTGACTTTTTTTTTTTTTCATTGAAAGAGACTATGGAAATCTCAAATATGCCAGGGCAATTTTTAGACTGAAAGGTTTAGGAAGACCTAATATCTCATAGTTTGAATATACGAGTAATTAGAATTGCTGTTTGCAAAAAAAAAAAAAAAAAAGCCAAAACAATTCCTTCTCAAGGAGAATTTATTATCTATTAAGAAATATTTCCAGTTTTAACCTAACTCCCAACTTAATAACATTTTACAAACTGAAATATTCAAAATAGTATACCAATGTTTTCACTGCCCCTACAATACCTGGAATTCAAAAACCAATACTAAATTATACAAAATTTCTAGAAGTTGGAAATAATGAACCAAATCAGTGGATCTCAGCTTTTCAAATAAATTCAAACTATATTATTATTCAGTCAGTTGTATAAATAATAATAAAATAACTTTCATATAATAAACATAATTTTGTAATTTTTTTAAAATACTGCTCTCTTCCAGTATTAAGGAGTATTAAGATAATAAAACAGTAAGACACAAACTGGGAAATATTTGTGTATCAGATATCTGATAAAATAGATTATTCAGAATATATATAAAGAACTCTTGAAACTTTATAGTAAGAAAATAAACAACTTAGTTGAAAAACAGGGAAAAGATTTTAACAGATACTTCACCACAAAAGAAATAAATAGATCAAATGAGTATATGAAAAGACACTCAGCACCATTAGTCATTAGAAAAATTCCATTTAAAATTATAATGAAATGCCATTCCACACCCATTATAATGGTTAACATTTTAATACAAGTAATACTCATAATTTAAAAGACCAAAGAACTGGTGAGAATGTGGGCCTGGTATGAATACGGAGCAACTGAAACTCTCATACATTGTTGATAGGGGTGCAAAATGCTCGAGCACCTTTAGAAGACAGTGGCAGTTTCTTTTAAAGTTAAATATACACTTAGTACATAACTCAGATATCCCACTCATAGGATTAATTCAATGTAATGAAAATTTATGTTCACACAAAATTTTGAATGCAAATATTTATAATGGCTTTCTTCAAAATCACCAAAAACTAGGAAATTGAGGAAATTAAAAAATAGACTTCAATAGGGCAATGGATGAATAATATACGTAATGGAGTATTACCCAGCAATGAAAAGGTAAAAGCTGCCAATACGCACGACAACGTGGATAAATCTCAAATGCATATGAAATGGAAAAAAAGCCAAAATCAAAAAAGATACCTACTGGATGGTTTTATCTATATAAAATCCTGGAAAAGGCCACATTGTTAGGATAGAAAACAGATCAATGGTTGCCTGTGGCTGCGTTGGAGGAAAGAGTTAGTGAACACAGGCACGGGCCAAGCTTGTAGGTTGATAAAACTCTTCCATATCTTGATAACCCATCAGGTCTGTGCCTTGGAGAGCTGTGCCTCCCACAGGGACTCTCCCTTCACCAAGGAGTTCTGAAGCTGTCGGTGCCTGTCCCCCCAGATGCCCCACGTCCCTCCTCCCATATGTGGTGTAGTGTGGCCTCTGCCCCTTGGTGGTGGGTCGGCGACCTGCTTGGCCTGCAAGGGCTGGGTCTCAAGAGCAGTATTAGTAGGTTAGAGCCTCTTCCAGTTTTGCCCTTCTTGTCCAGCTGGGGAACGTAGGACCCCCGTACCCTTTTCTGACTAAGTTAAATCTACAAAGTTGAAATAGTGCCACTAACACCTGGATTTTGGCTGTCGGGAATGGTAACCTTTTCACCCAGACTTCTTGCCTCAAATAAAGAGTTCTTTTGTGAACTTGAAAAGCAAACAAACAAACAACAACAACAAAACCCCCTGTGATTATAAAACTATATGTGTTTATCAAAACTTGCAGAGTAGTACACCTTTTAAAAAGGATAAGTTTTATTCTAGGTAAGTTATGCCTTAATAAGAAAAACCAGAAAAAAGTAATACGTATTTATTCAATAAAGTGATTTTTCTTTATCTTTTAAAGACTTACTTATTTGCGAGAAAGAGAGAGTGCATGAATGTGTGTGCAAGCTGTGGGAGGGGTGGAGGGAGAGGGAGAGAGAGACAATCCCCAAGCGGACTCTGCACTGAGCAGAGGGCCCCAGTCTCCCCACCCTGAGATCATGACCTGAGTGGAAACCAAGAGAGGGACACTTAAACTACTGAGCCTCCCAGGTGCCCCAATAAGGTGATTTTTCTTATCAGAATATCACGGTGCCTAATCTCATCATGATGTTTCAGCTTGAATAGAAACTACATACTACCCACTCTACTAACCCATTCATGAGAAAACACTCACCCTAAGATGAGTCAAGGGGAAACTCTTTAAAACCAACATTGGTTTGGTTAACCTATGAGGACAACTTTCGTTCAGCTAGTTTTTTTTAAGCGTGTCTACTATCTCTATTTTCCTATTTATATGTGAATTATTTTAAAGACTCCATACTACAATGTACTCTAATATTTGAATGCAATCCAGAATATTTTTGTCATATTTAAATGATTTTCCTCACTGAAAGGTTTTCTTTTAATCAAAAAAAAATCTTGCTTGTTGAATTTTGTTTATGAATCTGTCTCCATTAGAAGACTTTAGAAAATAGTGAATGTTGATTCCAGGTATGCCTATACAAATTAACAGTAAATCTTCATATCTTCATAAATAGAAATTGCACTTAAAGTCTGAAGTTCATCAAATCTATTTGCAAAGAAAAAAAAAGATAAGCCAAGATGGTTACTTAATAAAATTCAGGTTGAGCACTCTCAGCGTTACCAATCAGACTCCACGTAGAGGAGAACTCTGGAAATGTCCTCAGAGTGTGGTTCATGGCCCTCTACTATCCTGTCCTGGTATCCTAAATGAAAAATCTTGTCGTCTTATCATAGAGTCCCAGAAAATCGTGGCAACTTTATCTACTACGTGAACTTTAATAACCCCAACTTTAACTTCAAGAAAATTACCCTTGGAAACATTGCACAGTCTTGCAGGTTGCTGAGGATACGAAGATTTCCCCTCTCCAAGAGTTATTAACCCACACAACAGATTCCCTGAGACCTGCACAGTAGCAGTTCAAAAATATTCAATTACTATAATCACATTTTGTCCTTTCCTTATAAAACTAGTTCCTCCTGATTTTGCATAGCAAAACAAACTTGGGTCAAAAAGCATTAACGATTTATTAACTTAGCAGCAGCCTAGTCCCTAAAATTAAATTTCTACTTTATTGACACTGTGGAGTACACATCACCCCTCAGGATATGTCTTATGAGGTATACCTGAGATTTTTTTAAGCGATTTTGAAAATATTCTCAGAATATTGGGAATTCACAGAACTAATGGAAGACATGCCTACCCAAGAGGCTAGAGTTTTTCTTGAAAACCAGTTTCCCTCAAGTTGCTTTTATTGGAAGATCATGTTTTAAATTTTACGTTTTGGGGATGTCTGGGTGGCTCAGTGGTTGAGCATCTGCCGTTGGCTCGGGGCATGGTCCCCTGGTCCCGGATCGAGCCCCACATCGGGTTCCCTGCAGGGAGCCTGCTTCTCGCTCTGCCTGTGTCTCTGCTTCTCTCTGTATGTCTGTCATGAATAAATAAATAAAATCTTTTTAAAAAAATAAATTTTACATTTTTAACCTTTGGGAATCTATTCTGGAAACCTACAAACAAAGAAAGAGCCACAATCAGCCTCCTCAGATACTCCATCTAACTCGCAAGAGGCTGCAACAAGTTATTGGATATAAGGAAACGCAGGGCATCTGCACCACAAGCAGGAGGACATCCTGACTGGTAATGCTAATACTAATCGCATGTTGCAAACTCCCTGTCAAGGAACTCCCTGCACCCTCTAATCCAAGCACCTGAAAATCTTCCCTTTCATGCACCCTGCTTTGTCACCTCTGTGCTTTGGTTCAAACAGCTCTACTGTGAATGTCCTTCCTCCCTATCTCACTGTGCCCCAAAACCAACTCACTAGGCAAGGGGCATGTCAAGCGTACACTCCTACATGAGGCTTTCCTTGACCTCGCAACACCGGACTAATTAATCAGATCCCTCCTTTATTGGAACTCCAATAGCACTTCATTTATAACTAATGATGTTTAATTACTATATATTATAACACAGTTATTGATATACATGTGTTTATCCATAACTTGATTAAAATCTCCTAAGAGTCATGAAATTTTTCTGATTTATTTTTAATCCCCTCACCCAGTCACGCCAATGCTTAACACATATCCAACTCTTAATAAATATTTGACCAAATGGAGGAAGGGGGGGAAAACATGTCTCAGCACATTTCTAGTTCAAATAAAAATTATAAAAAGGTACTTGAGAGATATGCGGTTTCTGCATAATGTATTTTTTTAAAGTCTATCTTTACTATTTCAAAAAAATGTTGCCGCTCAAGAGAACAGGGAGAGACTATAAAAAGACAGGGAAACTATCATTCTGATAACACTGTAGCTGTCTGTGTATTGATACTAAGAAATACTTTTACTTATTCTTAATCACTTCATTATTTTAAAAAATACTTATCGAATTGGGCATTGTTAATACAATGTTGAGAGGATAGTGCTCTTCAAGACACTTCTGTCCTCAAGTCAAAACAAAATTGGGGCACTGGGGTGGCTCTGTCTGCCTTTGGCACATGACCCCAAGGTCCTGGGAGGGAGCCCCAGGTCCACCTTCCAGCTCAGCAGAGAGTCTGCTTCTCCCTCTGCCTGCCACTCCTCCTGCTTGTGCTCTCTCTCTCTCTCTTTCTCTCTCTGTCAAATAAATAAATAAATAAATAAATAAATAAATAAATAAATAAATAAATCTTTGTTTTTTTTAAAGGCCAAGACAAAATCTATAGGTGTCTCTAAACTGGGGTGTCAGAAAGGTAATAACAATATATGTAATAAAAACTGCTAGGCATTAGCACAGGTATTTTGAAAGCACACAGCAGAGCATCACAACTTGGAGTGACAAGGAAATCTTCCCACTACAGGGACAACGTCAGCCGTGTTCTCACGTTTCCCAGGCAAAAATTGAGAGTCATGATGAGGGTCAAAAAACATCCAGAAGGAGGGTGGGGTGTGACTCCTTCTGAGAGCGAGGCACAAAGACAAGACATTGGTGAAACTCCCTGAAACAGCTTAGACCCATTAGAAATGTGAGGAATGCTTGGAGATCACGGAGGGGAGGGGGCTGGCCAGTGACTGTCCCTCTGCCCACACTCCTTCTCCCCCAGCACGCAGGAACATTGTGGGGTCATTCTCTGCAGACACTATTCACCAAATTATCTGACACTTGCTTTATGATCCAATTTGAATGAAAATTCTGTAGGCTGTGTACTCTGCAGGGCTGGGTAGAGTGTTCTGCAAATGTTAATTAGCTCAATTTGGTTAAGGTTGTTCACATTTTCTGTAACTTCTGTAACTGATCGCTCCTATGTTTGTTCTCAAAATTACTGAAAGAAGATTTATAAATCTCCAACTATGATTATGGATTTGTCTACGTCTCCTTTTTTATTTCTCCAGTTTTGCCTTTATAAATTCTGTAATTAGGTAATTAGTTGCATATACATTTAGTATCCTTAGGTCTTCCTGCTGAATTTAGTATCATTAGGTCTTTCATAGCCACTCTGAAATGTCCTGCATCAGCTCTGATGATTCTCTCTGACTTAAGTCTACTTTATCCATTATAAATATAGTGAAATAGGTCTTTTCATCTTTCTACCTTGATGTGCATAAATACATATATATATATATATATATATATATATATATATATATATATATATGGCATTTAGATCTTATTTTATACTACCTGACAAAATCTTTTAACTGGACCTTTTTTTTCAAGGCTGGATGTTATTACTGTGTAGTTGAATTTCAATATATTTTGTTATTTGTTTTCTATTTGCCCATTTTTTTCTTCACTGTTATCTTCTTTTCTTGCTTTCTTTTGGGCTAATCAATAATTTTTTGGAATTCCATTTTAAAATCCTCTATTGGCTTTTGGTTACAACTTTTTGCATTTTTAATTAGCCACTCTAGAGATTACAATATGCATATTTAACTAATTAGAATTTACATCAAATTAGTATTTTATCACTTCATGAATAATGTAAGAACCTAGCAATAGCGTATTTCTATTTATTCTCTCCTCTTGCATTTTGTGCTGTTGGGTATTGGATTTTACCTCTGTATATGTTATACACCCCACAGTACCTCAGTACTTCTGTTGTTTTACATAATTTCTTTAAAATTTTTTAAATGTTTCATATTTAACGAAATATTTATTTCTTCTTGCAGTCCAATGTTTTTCTCTAAAAGATTCCCTTTCAACATGAAACTCATCCTTTATGATTTCCTAGACTGTGGATATTTTGGCAATGAATTCTCACATTTTTAAACATTCTTAAGATGTCTTTATTTGGTTTTATTTTTTGGTAAAGCTTTCCGTGAATCACTGATGTTTCCAATAGAGTCATAGTTGACAGTGATCTGCCGCCGAACTTTCTAGCTACTATTCCGCTGCAATTTTGGCTTCTGTAGTTTGTGTTTAGAAATCAGCCCTCAATATTATGGTTGCTCCCTGGACATACTGTATCTTTTTCTCTGGCTGCTTTTAGGATCTTCAGTTTATCTTTGACTTTCAGCAGTTTGACTACGGTGGTGTCTACGTGAGGCTTCCTTTGTATTTATCTGATTCGAGGTTTATTGAACTTCTTAAAATATGTGGGTTGAATTCTTATTACCAGTTTCAAAGGAATTCTTGGTAGCTGAGCTGTCTCATCAAAATTGTTCCTGACCTCTTCTTTATCTCCTCCTCTTTCAGGTTTCTAATTACTCATATGTTAGATGATTTGACAGTGCTGCTCATGTCTCTCTCCCACTCTGCTCTGTTAGTCAGGTCTTTGTTTTCTCTCTGTGGTTAATATTGAATTATCTTTTTTAATTTATAGAACATTTTGTCTGCTGTATTCAGCTGTTGTAAGCCAACACAAGTAATTCTTCATTTCAGATTATCTTTCCTACTAGAGTATCAGCATGTTCTTTTCTTTAATTTCAAAACTCTTTAGTTTTTTTCCATCATTCCTTCATTTTTCCATCTTTAAAAAAAAATTTATAATGTATTTATGATGGCTATTTCAAAATGCTTGTCTGTTTATTGCAACATTTACATCATGTGTTTCTGTTTCCAATGAATATTGTTTCTCCATTCTACGTGCCAGTTTTTTCTGCAACTTTCCATATCTCATAAGTTGATTTTGTGCCACAAATTCTGTATTTTAAAATATTAGATAATATATATACACACACACATATACATAACCCAGCACCCTACTCCATAGAGGGCATGCTCTTTTCTCATAAGCCAAGTGGTTAGTGTGAGGGCCTATTGCCTTGATATAATCAGGAACTGAGCTATGTTGCTGTGTTGAGGTTGGTTTACAGCTTTATTATCATTTTACTCCATATTAAATGTCTTCAGTATAAGAACATTCTTGTGTTTATGTCTAGTCTTTTTTTCCAGGATAACTGTATCCTAAGCATCATGCCCTGTGGGAAGAGTTTTATCCCTGCCTTTCCAGCTCAGCCTCTGTGCCTCTCACCCCAACAATATCCTTAAAGGAAAACTGATGGTGAGGAGTGGGGTTCCCATCAAGGAGCTGAGGATTCCTGAGACCCCAGTAGGTCACACTGGCCTGCAGGCTCATGAAAATATACCAGTTTCTTCTTTCTTCTCTACTAAGGGAGCTTCACCATCTTCGCAATATTTTTACTTGTGCCCAATACGACCAATGCAACCAGCAAAAATAATTGCTACTGATACCGTTTATCCAGAAAAACTTCTTCCTCTATGGAATTTAGTTCCCTGGGTTTTCTTATGGCCATAGCTTTCCTCTGCCTTTCCATGCATATGCTATTGTAGTTTATCTGGTTTTCTCTAGTTGCAAAATACAAGTTTGCTATAACTTTCTGCATTCTAACCAGAAGTGGACCTAATTTACTTGCTATAAAAATAGAATTTTAATCGCTCAAAGTGAGTAAACATATTTGAAGAGTGTATGTATAAATATATATATGCATATATTTATTTATGTGTATATATATATTTAGGTGTATTTCTCCTTTAATCTACCCATCCATCTCATAGACTCCTAAAAGATTAATGTTCCTTAATTAGGATATATAACAAAGAATAAGCAATAAATTGAGTGGCTATCAGGAATACCAATTAGTTCACCAAGTCGTAGATGAATACTTAAAATTTACAGGTGTAAATTTCAGTAAAGAAAGCATTTCTTTACATTGTTTAAGAAGCTCATTACTGCTCCCTTTTCTATGCCAATAAGTAATCAAGAAAAAATAATTAAAAAGTAACAACCTCTTCATGGGTTATAGGAAATGAGGGAGGTGATGGAGTTTAAGTTGTATCCCTTAGTTTCAAAGTTGTGATCATAGATGACCATGCACTCCCACACCCAGCAGCTTGGTGCAATGGTAGGAGACAAGACACTTGGTACCAGACTCCAGCTTTGGAGTCAGATATCAGCTCAGCAATTCTCGTCTTCATCCTATGGCACAAATATTATTTTTATGTGTCTTTATGTTATTTTTTGGGAAATAGAAATGATCATATCCACCAGTAGTTGATGCTTGCAAAGAACATGGCTTAGCTTAAGAGCAGCATTTTTACCAGTATTTTTTAAAATCTCTCTCTTTTTTTAAAGATTTTAGTTATTTATTCATGAGAGACACACAGAGAGAGGCAGAGACACAGGCAGAGGGAAGAGCAGGCTCCATGCAGGGAGCCCGACGTGGGACTCGATCCTGGGTCTCCAGGATCAGGCCCTGGGCCGAAGGCGGTGCCAAGCCTAATAGCCTAATAGCCATATTAGCCTCCAGCCTAATATGGAGTAAAATGATAATAAATAAAGGGACACAGGCTTCCCTTTTTAAATCTCTCTTTAAAAAAATTTTAAAATAAACAACTTGCAACTTCAAATCTAAAGTATGATTACCAGTTTTTTAGAGAAGTTATGCCAAGTAAGGATATTTAATTAGATGAACAAGGGTATAAAGAGAAATAGACAAATTTACTACACTAAAGGGGCTTCTTAAACAGTGATTTAGGAATATTGACAGCACAAATTTCAGAATTACTATAAGTAAAATCTTGATTTTAAAAAAGTAAAACTAGGGCAGCCGGGTGGCTCAGGGTTTAGCGCCGCCTTCAGCCCAGGGCGTGATCCTGGAGACCCGGGATCGAGTCCTGCGTCGGGCTCCCTGCGAGGAGCCTGCTTCTCCCTCGGCCTGTGTCTCTGCCTCTCTCTCTGTGCCTCTCATGAACAAATAAATAAAATCTTTTAAAAATAAATAAATAAATAATAAAACTGGAAAAATAGTATATTTTCTTTCTTATCTAAGATTTGTGTGTGTCTGTGCATATACAATTCTATATGTATATTTTTCAATACAACTCAGTTCCCTCTATAGTTAAGCTATCAGCAAATGCCCTCTTACATCGGACTCATTAAAGGGCATCTCTTTTCTAAGCACAAGAGTTTCATTCTTCCTCTATTTAAAAGAATAAAGTCTTTTCCCATATGTCTATGACAGAAATTCGCTTTTTAATTTATTTTAAAAGTAAAATTTCCTTTAAGTCTTCATTAAATTAGATTCAATTTTCAGGAAAGTGAGAACTAATGTAGCAGTCTAATAGTCCATCTCTTTTTCGGGGGAGAATTATATATCATAAATTGCCGTTTTTCATACAGAAATGTTGAATAACCATTTTCACTAAAGTTTTAAACCGCTCAGTTTGGATCAAACGCTGTACAAAACAGAATGCAAAATTACTCATTTCTAAGTGTACTTGTGAAGATATGGCCAGCGGGGGGAAAAAAAGATTCTTTTATTAAGTTTAACATCCTGGCAATTGAAAAATCAAACATATGACTCAAAACATAAATTTAGAAAAGAAATTCTTCTAAAGTATACTTTAAGCTTTTATTATCTCCCATGAATTGTTTTGAAGACTACAAATATTAGCTTAATACTTGAAAGATAGTAAAATAATAATAATTGGTTGACAAAAATGATAGGATGACATGAGATGAAGAGAAAGTTCACAGTTTGATCTGTCAAATAAGTTCATGTTTGTCACAAGAAGGTCACAATTTAATCTGACCACACTGGTTGTCAGTATAATCTTTTTGAACTATATGAAAAATGATATTAAATAATGGCATGTAGAATATTCTCTTTTTACATTGTATTTTCATATTTTTTGTATTTTCGTATTTTATATTTATATTTATTTATTTATATTTTAATTGGCTCTCTGAAAATAACAAAAATATAGACTGGGTGACTTCAGGAAACAGTACATTTCAGTCTTACTTCTTAATCCAAAGAAACGTCAAGATATTTCACATTTTGAATTCTAAGACATGACTGCCAAAACATAACTATAGTCATTTTATGATGATAATATGCCACTAAGAAGATACATAATTTTGTATTTTAAAGGTAACCTCAGAGAGAAAGTATGTTTCTTTTCCTCATAACTCATGAAGAACCTTGCCTTTATCATTTTATCTTTCAAAAATTTAAATATATGGTAGAGGAAATGAATGTTTTTTTCATATAAAGTAATCAAAGTGGCATAAGAATCAAAGAATATCATATCACTGGTCAATACATACAAAATATTTTTCTCTTATGATGATTCAATGAAATTTTTGTCATAATGTCTAAGGACTTCCTGCTATGTTAATGTTACCCACTTAATCAAATTCTGGAACTGTGTTGCCCAAAACTGTATTTATTTGAGAGAGAGAGCATGGGGGGTGGAGAGGGCAGGAGGAGAAACAGTCTCCCCGCTGAGCAGGGACCTCCCCCCCACAGGGACAGGGGCCTGATCCCAGGACCCCAGGATCATGACCTGAGTCAAAGGCAAAAACTTAACCAACTGAGCCACCCAGAGCCCCCCTCCTATATGTATTTTTATCCATAATTTTATCTCAGACCCTCTGCACTATACAGTTTAATTCCATGCTACTTCTTAACATTGCAAGCATACAACCATCCTATGCAAACATAGGGGGGTAGGACATCATCTAACTAATGACACTAATTAGTGTGTGACTAAGTGTGTCATTTAACTTCTTAATGTGTTTTGCATTACCTGTAAATAAGAGGATTTGGGGGGCCAAAAAATATCTATGGGATTAGTTCCTTCTAGTACTACCTGTAAAAATGTGTTGTCCTGCTGTTGGCTGATGGTTTCCCATCCATAAAACCATGTGTTACTTTAGGTTCAACCAAGGATGCCACTTTTCCTCCCTCCTTCAGCATTTCCACGTCTACATAACTCCTATACCTTTGTCTGAAGACCAATGTTTCACTGACCCCCTTCCCTTCTCCCTGCCTCTAAAATCCTCTACCATCAAGTATTTGGTGATTTTAGTAGGTTTTACTGATCTTGGGAGAAAGGGCACACAACATAGCCATCTGGCAGCCCTGACTTTCTGTCACTTTTGCCCACCAGCTCTCTCCCCAGAGAAACAAATGCATCTCTCCCTTCTCCCCCACTGCCTACCCTCAACTCTGATATCTCATCAAAGATTTGTCTCCTCACCTGAGGCCCTCTTTGTTTTATCTCCCATCCCAAAGATATTTATGAGAGCATTTGCTTCCAAAAAAAGAATCTTAGGAGCTCAACTCCTAAGAGAAATTATAGTAATAAACATTTTTCTATTTTATTACCATTTGATTTGACATAAAACATTCTTCCAAAACAATTCATTTTAATTTTCATGAATTACATTCCATAATAATGACAACAAAGTTCTTTCTTGTTTGTTGCTTTCTCAGGATTTTGTTAACATCTAACCATTGCTTTTTCTCAATCTCCATTTTTCCAATCTCTATGTTTATTTAATAGGATCAAGAACATTTCTCATTTCTCTTTTATCAAGATTGAGATTTCCTTAAATCATTTTAAGGCTAGGATTTGTGGCTATGAGAACCAAACACATTTGATCATTGTGACTCTTTTCACTTTGAAGAAAACATATATGACCAATGCCAATAAGTTAAAATAGGAAGATATCTTCATCGGGACTTGGAAAAAAAATATGGCCTAAAAATCAGTGCCTTCTAAGTCACTATTGTGACGCAAATATACTTCACTATTAAACTCAGGTCACTTAATAGTTCAAGATTTGCAAATTTAGACAGATGAAATATTTTGGAGCCTAGTTAGCATACTTTACTTTTGTAAATGATTTTTGAAGACCTAAGCATTAGCCAGGAAAAACTATGCCATGAAATAAGTTAATATTTCCAGATAAAACATACAATAAACTCTACTTTCAACAGAATATGATCTAGAGAGGATGCATATTGAAATATAAATTATTGGGTTGGATTAAAACCATCACAATTCACTGTCTGAGGCAAAGACGGGTTAATATTTGCAATGTGCACCTTTGAAGTCACCATTCAAATATAATGCCTTTATTTTAGTCAGAAACAAACAGGTATAAATTTACGGTATATAGATTGCATAGGCATCTATAAAAGCTTTTAAACTATCCCTACAAAGCTGCTCTACTAGATATAGATTGAAAGAATCCATTATTAAAGGAGGGATCAAAACAGGCTGCAATTATGCCCAGTTAATCCCCTCAAAACAGTGTGGTATTTCTTCACCAGAGTAATTATTTGCACAGGAGAGAAAATAACAACCATATAGAACAAATTAAAACTTTACCTTCAGATGCTACCTCAATTGTTATGCAGATTTCACTCTGTGCATTCAGTGACCAGCCAGAGGATCAAATAATAAGATTTTTCTTCTCTAATCAAAATATTTTAATATTATTTATTCCCCAAATAGTTGAAAATGGTTATAACATTTGGAGATTTCCTCTTTCCTATTACCGTATACATTTGAGCACACTCAAAGGACGTCTTTAAATACCCGTGTATTAAAAGGGTGAGCAAATACATCAAGCATCCTTAGAATTTCTGTAGGCTGCACCTGAATGCATGTGCAAACACACATCAAATGACCACTGCCGTGTACAAACTGCTTGTTTAGGCTTTTTTAAATACGACGATCACATGTTTAAATGTCATGCTGGGATTTAGTTAACTAAGGTGGCAGGTTCTTAAGATGGAGAATTTATTATGTTGAAATTTTCCAAATGCAGGACTGAAAAGGAAAAAAAAATCTGTCAACTTTTATTTATCTCCTATATAAATACAGGCAATTTAGTTCTTCCCCCAAAATACAGGCGGATTAGATGAGTAAGACAGTAGTCAATTCATTTTGCATAGGAATGGCTCATTAAAAAAAGGGCCCTGCATTTGTATGAAGCTCTGATTGGACGGAGCACAAAATGAATTTACAGTGTCACTCAGAGATGTAGCAGGACTAATGAGGGAGGAATGGTGCGGCGCAGGGTGGGTAAATCTGTGGTGTGTTCATTCATTCCTTCAGCTGGTACTGCTCCTGAAACTGAGGTGTCCCTCATTATGCATGTGTCCCAGGGGCATTCTTTAATATTTTAATAAATAACAACATCAGCCCAACAAGAAATTAATGAATAGTATCATTAATAATGAGCTGGAGTCTTGTAGTGATAGGACAGATATTAAATTGAACCACTGTGGTGCTATCTCTAGAGACTTGGGATATTTCCAGTGGCAAACAAGGCGTCTGAATGAAGCAACCACCTCTCTGTGCCAACAGCTTTTACAACAGGTTGGGAGTAATAAAAGAGGATTTTCTGCACGATAAAGTTAAGCCCTAGAAAATCTGCTGGTGTAGATCGGTGTGAAAAGTACTGCCAAACGTGATCCTTAATTAAACTTTAATTAAGATAAAGCTTTTATTTTTTTTCTCTTCCAGGAAAAGTAGCAGCCAAATGGGCCCTGGCTATTTTCTACCAAAATCTAACCTAAAATCATTTTGTATTATACCATAAAAATTATGCTCAAATAATATTAGGGTGTTGACTTAAATCCACCAAATGAGGATATTATTAGGAATAGCTGAAATGGCATAATTGCACATTGCAATGAGAAGAACATGAACAATGAAGGCGTTCCCGGTCTCAATTTTTCACTTTCTACTATTTTCATATTTAAGCCAGTTTAAATTTTCACAGTTTTATATCATAATATTGAGAATATTTTTACATTGAAAATAATGATATGGGGTGTATAACTTTTCAATTAACCTTGAGTCTCAGATTACGTTCAGATTGTGTAAAATTGCTCATAACTTTAATAATTCTCATTTTTTAAAAAATGCTTCAGACACTAAAAAATTCTTAACCCTAGCTTTCATCCCTCTAATTACATGACACATTGCTGACAGCTTTATTTATGATAATAATTTTCTTGCTGTGTTCTTGTAAACTGAGGTTGTATAACTTGGTTTCTGCTTCTCAGCAAAATAATTATGCAAAAATATGTGTTATGCTGATAACCAAATAGAGTATTTAGAATAAGGTTAATAACAATTTTATTCAAATAGTTTACATGTAGCATTGAAGGTTATTAATGTGGAATTCCTATTTTCTACCTATCTAATTTTTTTCCACATTGTAGATGACTAGAATATGTGATTTTAAAATTATTTTTTATGGAAATTTGAAATTCTTCTCTAACACAAAAATTCTCCATTTGCTATTTTAATAGAAGAAAAAATAGTTGCAAGGTACACACATTGCTGCAATTCTCTATGCTTTTTATCCATATGCAGTTATAGGCTTTATTACATGGTGACAGATTTTAAACAGTTTGTTCTTTTAGTAGACAGTTTCAGATTTCTAAGAATTCTGATATAAAGTGGTTTGAATATAATCTATGCTAGTTTTATTATATCTTTGTAGTCTACCACTAAATTTTTTACACAATATAAAATTGATAACTTATCACTTATTTAAGGAATACTTTCTAGATATTGTACAGTCAACTTCTTTAGACACAAGGTTAACTCCATAAATAAAGTATCTATAAAAGGTGTCTTGGTTTTTAACCATCATATGGCCTTTGACCAGCATAAGCATGGAGAGATCCAGAATTAATGCAAATTTTTCCTGAGGAAGACTTTGTAAAGGAGATACACATTTTTGCCCTGACCATCTTCTTCATCTTCTTCTCTTTTGTTTTTCTGTCCGTACAGTCTCTAGTAAAGTTCAGGAGATAACATCCCTCCAGTTCTGAATAGTGGCAACTGGATGGGAAAATTCACTATCCGTAAGGGGAGCTATAATTTTGTGACAGGTGTTATATCATTACAAATAGTCTGAGACAGAGGAAGAAATTTTGCGGATTTCTGGCTTAAATAAGAATGAAGGCTATAGGGCTCAAGGTGTTAAATAAGCAGAAAACCTTGTAATTCTCTCTGGTGTGCGTGGAAATGGTGACAAGGTGTTGCAGAGAGGAAAGGGAGTCAGAGATGAAATGCAAAGTTATGATTTTTAAACTTAGCAAAAAGGACAATTGTTCATGGCCCTACTATCCTGTTTTATTTGATTCCAAATCAAGTTAATTATACATCCTTTTTACAACATGCACACACAGACCTTAAGTTAAATAAACATTTAAATTAGTTGTACTCTAGAGAACTTTGAGCCATTTCAGCTTATAAGCTATAGAGTTTCACTTGAAGCTTACTTTTTCAAATTGAATTCCACTAAATGTTGGATCAATAAGACTTACTGTCTCAGAACTGAATTAATCTATGGTTGATTCAAAGCAAAAAATGACAACTGCATTGTATTAGATGTCATTGTGGTTTCAATACGACAGTGCTACCATTGTCATAACAGCTAGCAAAGGAATATTCTAATAGTACAGTTGAGACCCTACCATTTATATCATATACTCTTAGAATATATTCTTAGCATATATGTACTATTTGTAATCTCCATTTGATGCCAATAAATCATATGGATCACAATCAGATTCTCCCACAGAGGAAAAATTCTAAGTGCAAAGATGTTCACTACAGAATTTCTTATAATAGAAGAAAATTTGGACTATCCACAAATTATAACAACTGGAATTATTAAATGAAAAGAATGACAGGCTACTAGGTAGCAATTTAGTTACAATAATAATAATTTAAAAAAAAACTAATTAGATGATAAATACTTGAGTCATGAGGTAAAATTTAAAAGTTAAATTCAAGATTATTATAAAGTAAGAAAAGACATGTATAAGAATGTTCATAGAAACATTGTTCACAATAACCAAAACTTAGAAACCTAAATGTTCATCAGAGGTGGACAGGTATTTAAGTTTGTGTATTCCCATGTTAGAATATTATATAGTTAACAAAATGACTTAACTACATTGACATGCAACAACATAGTTGAATCCAAACATTATTAAATAAGAAAGTAAGTTGGGGCACCTGTGTGGCTCAATGGTTGAGTGTCTGCTTTGGCTCAGGTCATGATCCCGGGGTCCTGGAATCGAGTCCCACATTGGGTTCCCCACAGGGAGCCTGCTTCTCCCTCTGCCTGTGTCTCTGCCTCTCTCTCTCTGTGTCTGTCTCTCATAAATAAATAAATAAATAAATAAATAAATAAATAAATAAATAAATTTTTAAATAAATAAATGAGAAATTAAGTTTAAAATAGTTTCAGCATGATATTTTTTGTATGACTCTAAAAGTAACATAAATACACACATCATACAAATGCAGCAAACATATAAAAAGGAAAGGAAAGTAATTATAAATATGAGATTCAATGTGATAGAAAGGGGGAGAATTTATAGAAGGTCTTTGTTAAGTTCTAAGCTAGATGATAGATTCATGGGTTTTTTATTGCATAATGCAGATTGTTGATGATGATGAAGATGAATAAGACAGAGAAATAGGTAATAGAAGAAAGATAGACTCACACAGATACATAGATAGAAAAAAAATGGGAGAGCTAACTGAACAGGTTAGCTGTTCATTCATGAAGATTATGAGTAATCATTTCTATGTACCTAAATTCTGAGAAAGAATGTGAAAGTGAAAAAGGCAATATGTTTTAATGGTTAGAAGCACAAAAATTTCAACTAGATGGACATGGGTTTGAGTCCCAACCTAACCACTTAATAGCATTTAGATAGAGGAATTATATAAACTAAGCCTTGGCCTCCTCACATGTAATTGAGGTCAATTAACAGCATCCTTCACACACTTGTACAGCACACCATATAGAAAGCCCTTATGAAGGTGCATGGCTCATAGTGGAACCTCACAATAAATATTAAGATCATTAAATATATGTGTGTAATTTAGATAAAACAAATACAGAAAAGACTAGAGTAGAATATTTCAAAACCTTGACTTTGGCTATTTTTGAATTGCATGGCAAGAAATTAGTTTTATTTTCCTTTTCAATATTTTCCGATTTTTTGGTAATGAATGTGCATTGCAGAAGCCTGAAGACAGAGCCTCTATCCTGAATGATCAAGCATAGGACACTACAAGGGAGTAGAATTTTACAAGGTAGTTATGCCAAGAGCCAAGTGAATGGGGAAAATAGCCACACTACAGACTTCAGAGGGATGCTCAAGTCCCTTATCTGAGCAGTCTGAGAATCTTCACAGAGGTGAGTCTTGGGAAAGTGTGATTTAACCAAAAGAGATTAGGAGGCTTAGCATCCTAAGCAGGACACAGTAGTGTGAAAAAAATGACATATGAAATAGTATGCCTGTTATATTTTGTAAATAATGAGTAAACCATTTGGTTAAGAAAATGGTTTTATAGGAGCAAATGGAGACAAGATAAATAAAAAGTGACATGTGGTAGTAAATCTTAGTTTCCAAAGCCAAGAGTTTGTATTTTGTCTTCTGTGCATGGGATCTATGAAAGACTGTTGAATTTATTTATTTGTTTGTTTATTTATTTATTTATTTATTTATAAGAAGTTTAGAGAGATTAAACTGTTGTAGAATGTTATCTTCATTCATGCTTCTCTGAAAAGAAGTGGGGCAGAGAAGGGAGAGAAGCATTAAATGTGCATTAATGAGTAGACTGGCCCTTGGGCGGTCGGGGTTCAGCACTACTAGGTACCCTGAGAGATGTGGAACACATCTCATAATCATGCCATCTGAGGATAGGAAGGCTGGGACATTTATCCATCTAGTCCTACCCCTTATTGATTAAAAGTTGTCCCTGAAGATATTAACTCCCTTGCATTCTCAAATTGCCCCATCTGTGGGCAAGCAAGCTCCTGGGATGGTAGAGAAAGCCCCCAGGCAGAGATGAAGACAGCCACAGGCATTTGAGCATGGCTGAGACTATCTACCAAGCATAAAGGTGACCTCAGGAAGATCAAGGGGAAATGAGGCCAGATACCATGAATAGATGTATTCAAAAGGAATGAAATTGGGAGAAGAGAAAATATTTAAGATAACATTTAGCATTTAGAAATCTGTATCAAAAGTTCTTTTAAGGGATCCCTGGGTGGCACAGCGGTTTGGCGCCTGCCTTTGGCCCAGGGCGCGATCCTGGAGACCCAGGATCGAATCCCACGTCGGGCTCCCGGTGCATGGAGCCTGTTTCTCCCTTTGCCTATGTCTCTGCCTCTCTCTCTCTCTCTCTGTGTGACTATCATAAATAAATAAAGAAAAAAATATTTTTTAAAAAAAGTTCTTTTAAAATAACAATAATCTATGCCTTAAAATTCCATTTGAACATCTATTCTTTAAAAAAATAAAATGTAAATAAAGACTCTGTAGAAAGCACTATATATCTGGCTGAATTTGGATTGGAGGCAATTGCTGCCCGAGGGCATTGATCTTGCTGGTGGTGATGATGATGGTGGTGGTTGTGGTGGTGGTAGTGGAAGATGGTGATAATGATAACTAAATAATTATCAAAATAGCTAACATTTATTTTTTTAATTTTTATTTATTTATGATAGTCACAGAGAGAGAAAGAGAGAGAGGCAGAGACACAGGCAGAGGGAGAAGCAGGCTCCATGCACCGGGAGCCCGATGTGGGATTCGATCCCGGGTCTCCAGGGTCGCGCCCTGGGCCAAAGGCAGGCGCCAAACCGCTGCGCCACCCAGGGATCCCAATAGCTAACATTTATTGAGCAATGAGATGACACCTGACATGACTCTAAGTGTATCATAATTCATAACTCATTTGTTTTTTATGACAATCAAATGGTATTAGTTTCTCCGTTTTATGGATTAAGAAACTGGCACAGAGAGATTAAGGACCTTAACCAAAATATTAAAGTTATGAGAGAATTCTGACTCTAAAAACACAGAACAATTTAAAATCATAGAAAATGAAATTTATGGAGAAATCGTAGTCCATTTGAGAAAGTACATATAATGTTAAGTGAAATTAGAGTATACAATTGTGTATACACTGATATGAACTTAGTTTCTAACAACATTTTGAATGGTGCCTACATAGATTTCTTTCCAATTGCAAGTACGTAGAAATGCTGGATAACAGCAGGACTAAAAATCAGTAGAAGAGAAATTCCTGAGTGCCAAAGAAAAACTGAAATTTAAAGCAGAATGGTACTATTATCAGTCAATGTTACAGGAGCCAAGGTGATCTTGCTCCAAAATTCAGGACCTACAAATTAGGGAATACAGTTTTAATACTCCATAAAACGTAAAAAAATAAAATAAATAAACCAGAAGGTCAGGGAAGATTTGGGCATTATTACACCTAAAACATCTAGGTAGGAAAATAAAAAGACACCCAGGAGGGGACACCAAAAGTACAAGTTAGTAATAACCATGAATTGGAGTTAAAGTCTGCTGCATTTACTCACACAACAAACATTTATAATGTAAAATAAAACAATGGTAATGATAGACGCTCACATTTGGTGAGATAAAAAATAGGATGAAGTTGAAATACAAGACAATAGTATCATGAACATGAAAAAATAGGGGAGAGATTTTAGTTGAAGCATGCTGGTTATTCTATGGTATGCAAAGACAGACATGCGGGAGGACTTAGGTAAGTTTGCGCCACTAAAACCCTATCATAGCCGTTGAAAGACAACATGAAAGAGAGAATAACTTCCAAAAGAGTGGAGGGAAAAGGTTTTGCAGGGTGGGGGGAGGCGAAAAAAATGCAATAAAAAGGCATTTAGAGGAGAAACAAGTAAAGAAAGAATATTATAAATAAAATTCATAGAATCATAATTCATATCTATGAAGACCCCATACAGTACCTTTTATTTGATCACTGCTTTCTTGTGTTTTCTGAAATCCTGTGGGTAGTTCTTAGCATACTTAAGTTCATAAGTTGGTTCTCAGATAGCTTTATAGATTGGAAGTGCTTTATGAACATGAAGATGTTAAAATGTTTCATTAATTCCAGTGTAAAATATTAAAAATACAATAAGGTAATGAAACTTTTGAGATTCAATTAACTTTACTAAGTTTATTATAAATAATAAGAATATATTCTACTGTTTTTAAAGTAATTATGTGCATATGCATATATCTTTAAAATGCACACTTTAAAAAGGCATGTGTATGTGTATGGTAGTAAATATAGTGATATTTATATGCACTTAAGTGTGTCTGGATATCTCTAGAAGAATATACAAGAAACCGGCAGAAGTGATAACTTTTGGGAGGACACTAGCTGGCTGGAGATACACTGTAGAGAGAGGCTGATGTTCATAGCGTGCGCCTTGTGTTCATTTTGAACCATATGCATGTTTTACTTATTCAAGTTTTTTTAAAGATTTTATTTATGTGAGAGAGCAAACAAGCACTCACAGGAGGCAGAAGGGCAGAGAGAGAGGGAGGAGCAGACTCCTCACTGAGCAGGGAGCAGGATGCAGGGCTCCATCCATACCAGGACCCTGAGATCAGGACCTGAGGAGAAGTCAGATGCTTTACCAACATAGTCACCCAGGGGCCTCAAGTGGCAACATTTGAAAAGTATCTAATGGTTTTGACCAGAGAGCATTGTTGCAGGGCTCTCTGAAGGATCTCCATCGTTATGGTTGATGGAAAGTCATCAGATGTACAAAAGTGCCCATTTATGGAGTCCACTGTCCACCATTTGACTAATAATTCCTTTCTTTTTTTTTTAAAGTAAGCTCTATGCTCATCATGAGGCTAAAACTCAGAACCTTGAGATTAAGAGTCACATGTTCTAGGAACCAAGCCAGCTGGGTCCCTGACTGATACTTCTTTGGATTTCGAATTACAACTGCTATTTTTCTGCTATGGTCTGACTGTTTGTGCCCCTCCCCCAAATTCATACGTTGAAATCCTGACTTCAAGGTACTGGTATTAGGACATAGGGCTTTTGAGAAGTGATTAGATGGTAAGGAATTGGGATTAATGTCTTCACCTAAAAGAGGTTCCAGGGAGTTAGCCTGTCCTTTCCACCAAGTAAGGACACAGCAAGAAAGTGGTATGTATCTATAAACCAGAAAGTGGACCTGCACTAGACTCAGAACCTGCTGGTACCTTGATCTTAGACTTCCCAGCCTTCAGAACGGTGAGAAATAAACACCTGTTGTTTATAAGTCACCCGGTCTCTGGTATTTTGTTACAGCAGCCCAAACAGACTGACCCACCCTTACAGGCAGGAGTAGTTTTGCCTTCACGAAATCATCTTTGTTTCTGGCCATGATTATTGGTGCTTTCTGAATTCACAGCCTGGCTGAAAAAGAGCCTACTGACACATGGACAGCTAGATTTTGAAAGAGTTTTCCACTAGACCTTTGACTCATGCTCTTTGTGCCAGTTTCTGCACCCAGAATTATGTATGGGCACAAATTGCACCAAGGATGTAGAAACTGTGAGCCCTTATACTTTCAAATGAGGTCAGATGGCTAATTGAGCTGGCAACTGGTCATCTGTTGGCACTACTACCTAACTCCAGCATACTTGTTTGTATTTGTGATTTGAAGTCCAAAATAATTGAGGCCACAACTATAGAGATGGAAGCAGGGGCTCATTGCTTTTAGATTTCACTCTCCATCTCTTCCTCTGTCAATTAAACAGCCTCTCTGTCCTCTCACAAATAGGATGCTTATTTTATTCTAGCAGTAAGTACTGGGCAAGATATTCAACATACTGATAAATTATGGAGTAAAGATATTACTTTTATTGAAGTGTATTATTAATTAGGGCATAATGAAATAGCTAGGTGGCCTTTTCACTTGACAGCTAGGAGTTAAAATTCGAAAGAGTTGTTTATTATAGAGTACAAATGGCATCAAGATCCCAAAGTAGAGTATGAGGAAGGTACGCCTGCCGGTATACGCACTAAATATTCTCATTTTGGGTGACTCTATCATGCAGCTGTGATGCACTAGCACCCAAGTATTTTTTTGACAGCTTTCTCTTAGCTTTTCATTTCCTCTGTAGGGAAAAGAGGGTGGGAAGTCCCTCATTTCTCTAACACGAGGTGGTCTACACTAGAATGATACAATAGAATCATACTAGTGATCTTTGTGAAAGTCACACTTTGTTAAAATACAATACCATCTTCTATGACCACACTCAAAAAAAAAAAAATCAAGCCTCTAAAATGGGAATTGATCTACATACTTTTAAAATATTTTCTGAGTTCATTCAAGAAGGGTACATGCTATGACAGTATGTAGCATTATATACTATGCTATACCAAGACTTTACCTACTTTTATGTGCATCACTTCTATACGCATATCCATTTAAAGATGTGTGTATCTGTGGTTCTGTGTGTATATACACAACGGAGAATGCTATTTAGGTCTCTAAATGATTTCTCCCTGCCCTTAATCTGTATTTAATCAGGAAACCATTCTGTAATGAGAAAACTGTTCATTTTAGTCTTTTATGTTTGCGATCCCAAGGTTCCTCCTTAGTGATTACATTTAGTAACTCCCTTTCGCTGTCTGAAAGCACAGGCAGTTTTTCCATAATAAAAACTGGATTAGCATGTATCAGGAAGAGACACCACCAGCTGTCACTTTGAAATCAGACCACTCAGCCCTATTTGAGATGACAATGGATAAACTGGTAAGTGACAGGCAGTTTTCCTATATTTATCTAGTAAGTGGTTAATATAGGCTAACACGTTCTGTAATAAAGCTATAAAAAGGGTCAAAGCAAAAGAAAGTTCCATTTGAATGTGATAAACATTATTGGTGGAGAAAATTTCACTATAGGGCGTTATATTTCTTAATTTATTCAGTTGAGCTGTTATAATCATTATTAGTATCTCTACTTCTCTTTCCTTATGCCTCGCTATCTTCTCATTTGATAATATTTGGAGTTATAAGGCATTTGCTGTGCAATTTCACATATACATAAGTTTAAAGACAGAATCCAAAATGATTAAACTTTAAGAAATACCCTCTTCTTAGGACTTCTGCCAAACAAGGTATTTCAGAGACTTCTATGAAACCAAAATTAGTAGGGGAATTTTTAATTCTCACTATATTTAGCAAATAATATGCCTCAGGCAGGTCTCAAACATTGTTTAGCCCTGTTAGACAGTTCCTGACTTCAGGAAAACTGAGATAAAAGACATCTGAGCAGTGTGGACCAGTGAGAGATCTAGCAAGCACATGTCATTGACAATGGTTATCAGTACCCAGGAAATTACGAAAGTGTGATGCTCTGATCATCGCCATTCAAATAACAGTTTTGGAGATTTAAATAATGACTCTTAGGTTTAGGGCCTTTTACTTAAATAATATTGTTTTCAATTTTTCTTCATTAATTAAGTTATAAAATAAACATACTCTTTTCAAGTATGGAAAAAAAAATATATGTATATCAAGAAAAAGCTAATACCTTTTCAACCTCTTTTCACTTCCATCCTCTCAGCTAATTTATATGATCAGATAGTATCTGTTTTACACATATTTCTCTGTGTGTTATCATCCCCACATTAGAGAGGAGATCAGCACAGAGAAGTTAAGTAATTTGCAAAAGATAGAGATAATAGAGCCAAGGTTTCAGCAAAAGCAGTCCACATCCAACATCTAGAGCAAACTATTGCATTAAAAGGCTGCTTCTGTTAGATTTGATGATTGAATAAATCAATGGGATGAGATAAAAATTACAGTTGATTCCCAACTTGTGGGGAAGTGAGTACTGTCAGATACTGGTCACAAAGTGAAAGGAGTTTGGAGTAAGAGTGAAATAGTAAGTTCATTTTGGTGAATGTAGTTACATTCTAAAGGGCATCTGGGCTTCAGACATTGCTAAGACTTCCAGCTGCCAAAAGGTGTCTGGATGGATTCATAGAATTGAAAGCCTTGGCATATAGGTCCTGCTCATAGCCCTATGTGAGAGAGAAACATCAGATCACCGATGAAGCCCTGCAAGTGTCAAAGAACAACAACAACAACAACAACAACAACAAAACCTAGAAAAAAAGAAGACTAAAAAGAAGTACTCAGAAACCTAAGACCTTAAAAGGAAAAATGGAGTCACAGAAGCTGATTGAGTCAGGAACTCCACAAAGAGTAATCAAAAATATCTATCACCTCAGACGGGCAAGTTAGAGGAAAACCAAGAAGACAACATTTGATGTAGCAACTGGAAAATCATCCCACATTTTTGCAAGAACAGTTAGTAGAGAGGAAAATAAATTGGGGTGGTGAAGGTAGAAGACGCTTTCATAAAGCTAGCTGGGACAGAGACTGGTAGCCCAAAGGCATTGTGGGCTCAGTGTAGTTTCTTTTCTGTTGTTTGCCTTTTTGTTTTAAGTAGAAGAGATAATTGGGTATATTTAAAAGCTGCAGGACAAGAGTCAAGTTAAGTAGGAGGGGTGGAGAGAATAAAATCTCTCCTGCCCATCACTTTATCCCCACTATCTTCGGAAGCATCTCATACTGACCGGGTGCTTCCACTGATGTGATGTGAAGAATACTAAATGCACAAGTTGTTCTTAGAAGGAGAATTTCATCCACTAGAATTTTCACTTAATAGAAGATATATATTACTCTGAAAATTGAAAAACTATATAATGGCTGAGAATCTGGGAAAGGATTAGAAAGTCTCTCACTTCTCATGCTCTGGTTAATATTTTCAACCCTCACCTCCTCTTTTTGGAAATAGAATTTCTGGCTTCTACCATTTCCATCCAGTTCTAAAGGCCCTCTTTAGTGTCCTGGGACACAGTCATGCCATTTGGACCCAGAGACACTGGCTTCACCTCTCTGCTTTTGTTCACTCTGGGGTATAATATGTGTGGTATTTACAAAGTTGAAAGACTGAGCTAGTTTGAGAGTCTGTCAGCATACATGTCCCAAAGCAGTGATATTGTCCCCATGCTTCTCCAGGCCTAACCCTTGGCTGACACTGCTCATTGCTGGTAAGACTGGCCATCCACTGCTTTGCCCCAACAACCTATGGCTGAATTTCCTAGAGCCTCCATTAACTCCAGAGACTCCTCCCAAATGCTAAGAAGCTAAAATATTTTAATATTCAGATTTTTTTTGGTATCAAAATGTATACTCTGCATGGTACTAATTGAGGTTGCAGTATGATACACATACAACACATATCTGTATGTATTAATATGTCATATATATGATATCAGAGAATATAATTTCCTAAAGTTACTATCATGCAGAAATGTGAGGATTTCTCAGTGAGACAAAAAAAATGGTTGAATTTGTTAATAATGCTGTTATAGTCTTAACTTTCAAATTTAAAGTTTTAACATTTAAATCTAGAGTGCTCTATTAAAGATTTTTGGACATAAGGTATTTCTAGGAAGGAGAGGAGTCAGTGAATAGAACCACATACACAAAAACACTGTGCTTTTTTAAGAAGAAAATAAGTGAAAGAACTGTCTAAACTCTCACTTCAGTGCTTATTTTGAATTTATGTTTAATTAAGTAAGCCCTTTGGAGTCTCAGCACGTTCATATATGAATATCTATTTTAAGAGATCAATGAACAATTTTCCAACATTATGCTTTGTTATTTTACATTCTCTTCATGTGTATTATTTGGCCAGTTTCTTTTTGGTTACCTTAACTTTCTTTTTCTTTTTTTTTTTTTTTAAGATTTTAGATATAGTCCCAGTCATTTTTGCCATTATTTATAATACCCAAAAATAACATGAATAAGGGTTTTTCCTTTGCCATTGTTTCACTCAACTGAGACTAAACTTAAGTTTATAAATGCGGAAAGCCTTAAATAGAATAGCTTATCACAGAGGAGTAAAGGTTTTTCTAAAATCTTCTGTGTGTAATTGCTATAGGCCTGGACTTGATGTGCTGTTTCATTAACTTGTCTACTGAGACTTGCTCTAGAACAATCGTGACTGATATGGATAATATCCACATGCCTGTGACGAAACACCCATGTATGTAAGTCAAGTTCAAAAATTATTTTTATCATTCTGTTGTCAAGTAACACAAAATCATTCTTAAAATTATCAGAGACCTCAAAAACTTTCTTTTTGATTGCCTGTTAGCCATTCACTTCCATTCTTCTTTGTGAAAAACAAAACTAAACAAAACCTCATTTTGTTTGGGTATGGGTCAGTCACATATGACCACATATGGGTCAGTCATGTTTTAGAGGAGGCTGGGCATTTCACCAGACCTATGGATGAGTCTTGATTAGTGAGAGCCAGTCACGGTAAATCTGGTCTCCATGATCATGGTTGTTCAAGAATGGGCTTGCAATGGAACTCTGGTGGACGAACCTTAAGGGAAGAGAATATTTGGTAAATCTCTTAGAAAGAGGCATCAGAAGAAGCATTTTCTCATCCAGGCTTTGAATTGTGTGTGTTTATGGGTAGGAATATGATGCTTGGAACTTTTGCAGCCACTTCATGACTATGATAACATAAGTCTGAGGTCAAATGGTAACATAATAAGGACAGCAGAGCTGAACTATAAAAAATATCTGAATCCTTGATCATATAACATAGCACTGAATTAGCCAATATTGGAATCTTCCTACCTCTTCATTCCTTGTTCAGTAAAAAGTGAGTTTAGCAAGGTCATAAGATACAAACAAGGCCAATATTAAAAGTTAATGACATTCCCATATATTAGTAACACTCAATTGGATTTTTAAAACGTCATTGATAAAATATTTAGAGATAATTTTAATTAGATATGTGTAATACTTATGTACCAAAAATAACAAGATTTTGCTGAAAGAAAAAAAAAAAAGAAGACCTAAAAAACTGATTTATAGGTTTCAATGCAATCTCAATCAAAATGCAAGCAGGGTTTTTAGTAGGAATTACAAGCTGCTTCTAAAATTTATGTGAAAAGATTTATAATAACAAGTAATTTTGGAAAAGGACAAAGTTGGAGAACTTATTCTATCCTATATCAAGACCTACAATTAAGCCATAGTAAGCAATGTGGGATTGACAAAACAATAGACATTTAAGTCAATAGAATCAAATAGGTGAAAATAGAATTATACAGGTACCAGTAAACCTATTTTGACAGCTATGCCAAGATAATTCAAGGGACGAGAGTAATCTAAGAAATAGTTCTAGAATGGTTGGATATTTTATATACAAAATAAGTAAAACTTTACCCTTCCACACACCATTTGCAAAAATTAATCTGAAATAGATCACATATCTAAATGTAAAAATTAAACCTGTGAAGGAAACAGAAGGAAACAAAGGAGAAAATCTTCATAACCTTAAGTCAGCTAAGGCTTCTTAGATATTATTCCAAAAGCTGAATACATACAAGAAGATTGATACCTTGGACTTGACCCAAACTTTTTTTTTTTTTAAGATTTTATTTATTTATGAGAGACACATAGAGAGAGAGAGGCAGAGACACAGGCAGAGGGAGAAGCAGGCTCCATGCAGGGAGCCTGACGTGGGATTCGATCCCGGAACTCCAGGATCATGCCCTGGGCCGAAGGTACCGCTAAACCGCTGAGCCACCTGGGCTGCCTGACTTGACCCAAACTTAAAAACAATAAATAGCTTACTCTCTTAAAAAAAAAAAAAAAAAAAAAAAAAAAAGGAAAACTTCAAATCAGAATATGTGAAGCCTTCTTAAAACTTATATTAGGAAGACAAACAACTTCATTTTTAAAATGAACAAAAATTCAAAAATGAGCAAAAGCTTTAAACAGATAGTGCCCCAATGAATTGCAAATAGGCACATGAATGAAAGTCAACACAATTATTTAGTAGAAAAGTATAAATTAAATTCAGAATGAGATATTCATATGTACCCACATGAATGACTACAACTGAAGACACTGACCATACCAGGTATTGTTGAGAATTAGAACAACTGGAACTCTAATACATTGTTTGTGGGAATGCAAAATGTTAGGAGCCATTTTAGGAACAAACTTGTCAATTTCTTATGAAGTTAAATACACTTTTACTATATGACCCAGTAATGCCACTCCTGGATATTTCCCCAAGAGACATGAAAATATATGTTCTCACAAAGGCATGAATTCTAATATTCATAAAGGCATTATTATTTTTTGTTTTGAGATACACAAAACAAGTGTATTTCAATTAGTGAATAAATAATTTGTCATATATCCATATAATAGGATACAAGTCAACAATGAAAAGAAAAAAATACTGATATAAAAAACAATATAGATGAATTTCAAAATATTATGCTAAATGAGAATAAAACAGAAAGAAAAGATTTCATACTTTATGATTTTCCTTATACTAAATCTAAAAAAGGCAAAGAGAGGGGGAGGAGCAAGATGGCGGAAGAGTAGGGTCTCCAAATCACCTGTCTCCACCAAACTACCTAGAAAACCTTCAAATTATCCTGAAAATCTATGAATTCGGCCTGAGATTTAAAGAGAGACCAGCTGGAATGCTACAGTGAGGAGAGTTCGCGCTTCTATCAAGGTAGGAAGACGGGGAAAAAGAAATAAAGGAACAAAGGCCTCCAAGGGGGAGGGGCCCCGCGAGGAGCCGGGCTGAGGCCGGGGCGAGTGTCCCCAGGACAGGAGAGCCCCGTCCCGGAGGAGCAGGAGCTGCACCGACCTTCCCGGGCGGAAAGGGGCTCGTGGGGAGTGGGAGCAGGACCCAGGAGGGCGAGGATGCCCTCGGGCTCCCGGGGACAGTAACAGCAACTGCGCGCCCAGGAGAGTGCGCCGAGCTCCCTAAGGGCTGCAGCGCGGGCGGCGGGACCCGGAGCAGCTGAAGGGGCTCGGGCGGCGGCTCCGCGGAGGGGGCTGCGCGGCCCCGGGAGCAGCTCGGAGGGGCTCGGGCAGAAGAAGAGGCTCCGTGCGGAGGGGGCTGCGCGGTTCCAGGAGCAGCTCGGAGGGGCTCGGGCGGCAGCTCCGCGGAGGGGGCTGCGCGGCCCGGGAGCGCGAATCCACCAGCGCAGGCTCCGGAGCACTGGGCGCCGGGACACAGCCCAGGATCCGGCCTCCCCCGGGACAGGCAGAGGCCGGGAGGGCCCAGGACAGCGAGGACGCTCCTGCCCCGAGCTGAGCAGATCAGCGGCCCCGCCCGGAGCCTCCAGGCCCTGCAGACGGAGAGCTCGGAGTTCCTGCCGGAGCTGAATCCAGGTTCCCAGAGCTGCCCCGCCACTGGGGCTGTTCCTCCTGCGGCCTCACGGGGTAAACAACCCCCACCGAGCCCTGCACCAGGCAGGGGCACAGCAGCTCCCCCAACTGCTAACACCTGAAAATCAGCACAGCAGGCCCCTCCCCCAGAACACCAGCTAGACGGACAACTTCCAGGAGAAGCCAAGGGACTTAAAGTACACAGAATCAGAAGATACTCCCCGGTGGTTCTTTTTTTGTTTGTTTGTTTTTGTTTTTGTTTTTGTTTTGTTTTGCTTTTTGATTTGTTTCCTTCCCCCACCCCCTTTTTTTCTCCTTTCTTTTTCTTTCTCTTTTTCTTCTTCTTTTTTTTTTTCGTTTTTTTTTCTTTTTCTTCCCTTTTTTTTTCTCTTTCTCTTTTCTTTCCTTCTTTCTCTCCTCTCTTTTTCTCTTTTTCCCAATACAACTTGCTTTTGGCCACTCTGCACTGAGCAAAATGACTAGAAGGAAAACCTCACCTCAAAAGAAAGAATCAGAAACAGTCCTCTCTCCCACAGAGTTACAAAATCTGGATTACAATTCAATGTCAGAAAGCCAATTCAGAAGCACTATTATACAGCTACTGGTGGCTCTAGAAAAAAGTATAAAGGACTCAAGAGACTTCATGACTGCAGAATTTAGAGCTAATCAGGCAGAAATTAAAAACCAATTGAATGAGATGCAATCCAAACTAGAAGTCCTAACGACGAGGGTTAACGAGGTGGAAGAACGAGTGAGTGACCTAGAAGACAAGTTGACAGCAAAGAGGGAAACTGAGGAAAAAAGAGACAAACAATTAAAAGACCATGAAGATAGATTAAGGGAAATAAACGACAGCCTGAGGAAGAAAAACCTACGTTTAATTGGGGTTCCCGAGGGCGCCGAAAGGGACAGAGGGCCAGAATATGTATTTGAACAAATTCTAGCTGAAAACTTTCCTAATCTGGGAAGGGAAACAGGCATTCAGATCCAGGAAATAGAGAGATCCCCCCCTAAAATCAATAAAAACCGTTCAACACCTCGACATTTAATTGTGAAGCTTGCAAATTCCAAAGATAAGGAGAAGATCCTTAAAGCAGCAAGAGACAAGAAATCCCTGACTTTTATGGGGAGGAGTATTAGGGTAACAGCAGACCTCTCCACAGAGACCTGGCAGGCCAGAAAGGGCTGGCAGGATATATTCAGGGTCCTAAATGAAAAGAACATGCAACCAAGAATACTTTATCCAGCAAGGCTCTCATTCAAAATGGAAGGAGAGATAAAGAGCTTCCAAGACAGGCAGCAACTAAAAGAATATGTGACCTCCAAACCAGCTCTGCAAGAAATTTTAAGGGGGCCTCTTAAAATTCCCCTTTAAGAAGAAGTTCAGTGGAACAGTCCACAAAAACAAAGACTGAATAGATATCATGATGACACTAAACTCATATCTCTCAATAGTAACTCTGAATGTGAACGGGCTTAATGACCCCATCAAAAGGCGCAGGGTTTCAGACTGGATAAAAAAGCAGGACTCATCTATTTGCTGTCTACAAGAGACTCATTTTAGACAGAAGGACACCTACAGCCTGAAAATAAAAGGTTGGAGAACCATTTACCATTCGAATGGTCCTCAAAAGAAAGCAGGGGTAGCCATCCTTATATCAGATAAACTAAAATTTACCCCAAAGACTGTAGTGAGAGATGAAGAGGGACACTATATCATACTTAAAGGATCTATTCAACAAGAGGACTTAACAATCCTCAATATATATGCTCCAAATGTGGGAGCTGCCAAATATATAAATCAATTATTAACCAAAGTGAAGAAATACTTAGATAATAATACACTTATACTTGGTGACTTCAATCTAGCTCTTTCTATACTCGATAGGTCTTCTAAGCAAAACATCTCCAAAGAAACGAGAGCTTTAAATGATACACTGGACCAGATGGATTTCACAGATATCTACAGAACTTTACATCCAAACTCAACTGAATACACATTCTTCTCAAGCGCACATGGAACTTTCTCCAGAATAGACCACATATTGGGTCACAAATCGGGTCTGAACCGATACCAAAAGATTGGGATTGTCCCCTGCATATTCTCGGACCATAATGCCTTGAAATTAGAACTAAATCACAACAAGAAGTTTGGAAGGACCTCAAACACATGGAGGTTAAGGACCATCCTGCTAAAAGATAAAAGGGTCAACCAGGAAATTAAGGAAGAATTAAAAAGATTCATGGAAACTAATGAGAATGAAGATACAACCGTTCAAAATCTTTGGGACGCAGCAAAAGCAGTCCTAAGGGGGAAATACATCGCAATACAAGCATCCATTCAAAAACTGGAAAGAACTCAAATACAAAAGCTAACCTTACACATAAAGGAGCTAGAGAAAAAACAGCAAATAGATCCTACACCCAAGAGAAGAAGGGAGCTAATAAAGATTCGAGCAGAACTCAACGAAATCGAGACCAGAAGAACTGTGGAACAGATCAACAGAACCAGGAGTTGGTTCTTTGAAAGAATTAATAAGATAGATAAACCATTAGCCAGCCTTATTAAAAAGAAGAGAGAGAAGACTCAAATTAATAAAATCATGAATGAGAAAGGAGAGATCACTACCAACACCAAGGAAATACAAACGATTTTAAAAACCTATTATGAACAGCTATACGCCAATAAATTAGGCAATCTAGAAGAAATGGACGCATTCCTGGAAAGCCACAAACTACCAAAACTGGAACAGGAAGAAATAGAAAACCTGAACAGGCCAATAACCAGGGAGGAAATTGAAGCAGTCATCAAAAACCTCCCAAGACACAAGAGTCCAGGGCCAGATGGCTTCCCAGGGGAATTTTATCAAACGTTTAAAGAAGAAATCATACCTATTCTCCTAAAGCTGTTTGGAAAGATAGAAAGAGATGGAGTACTTCCAAATTCGTTCTATGAAGCCAGCATCACCTTAATTCCAAAGCCAGACAAAGACCCCGCCAAAAAGGAGAATTACAGACCAATATCCCTGATGAACATGGATGCAAAAATTCTCAACAAGATACTGGCCAATAGGATCCAACAGTACATTAAGAAAATTATTCACCATGACCAAGTAGGATTTATCCCCGGGACACAAGGCTGGTTCAACACCCGTAAAACAATCAATGTGATTCATCATATCAGCAAGAGAAAAACCAAGAACCATATGATCCTCTCATTGGATGCAGAGAAAGCATTTGACAAAATACAGCATCCATTCCTGATCAAAACTCTTCAGAGTGTAGGGATAGAGGGAACATTCCTCGACATCTTAAAAGCCATCTAGGAAAAGCCCACAGCAAATATCATTCTCAATGGGGAAGCACTGGGAGCCTTTCCCCTAAGATCAGGAACAAGACAGGGATGTCCACTCTCACCACTGCTATTCAACATAGTACTGGAAGTCCTAGCCTCAGCAATCAGACAACAAAAAGACATTAAAGGCATTCAAATTGGCAAAGAAGAAGTCAAACTCTCCCTCTTCGCCGATGACATGATACTCTACATAGAAAACCCAAAAGTCTCCACCCCAAGATTGCTAGAACTCATACAGCAATTCGGTAGCGTGGCAGGATACAAAATCAATGCCCAGAAGTCAGTGGCATTTCTATACACTAACAATGAGACTGAAGAAAGAGAAATTAAGGAGTCAATCCCATTTACAATTGCACCCAAAAGCATAAGATACCTAGGAATAAACCTCACCAAAGATGTAAAGGATCTATACCCTCAAAACTATAGAACACTTCTGAAAGAAATTGAGGAAGACACAAAGAGATGGAAAAATATTCCATGCTCATGGATTGGCAGAATTAATATTGTGAAAATGTCAATGTTACCCAGGGCAATATACACGTTTAATGCAATCCCTATCAAAATACCATGGACTTTCTTCAGAGAGTTAGAACAAATTATTTTAAGATTTGTGTGGAATCAGAAAAGACCCCGAATAGCCAGGGGAATTTTAAAAAAGAAAACCATATCTGGGGGCATCACAATGCCAGATTTCAGGTTGTACTACAAAGCTGTGGTCATCAAGACAGTGTGGTACTGGCACAAAAACAGACACATAGATCAGTGGAACAGAATAGAGAATCCAGAAGTGGACCCTGAACTTTATGGGCAACTAATATTCGATAAAGGAGGAAAGACTATCCATTGGAAGAAAGACAGTCTCTTCAATAAATGGTGCTGGGAAAATTGGACATCCACATGCAGAAGAATGAAACTAGACCACTCTCTTTCACCATACACAAAGATAAACTCAAAATGGATGAAAGATCTAAATGTGAGACAAGATTCCATCAAAATCCTAGAGAAGAACACAGGCAACACCCTTTTTGAACTCGGCCATAGTAACTTCTTGCAAGATACATCCACGAAGGCAAAAGAAACAAAAGCAAAAATGAACTATTGGGACTTCATCAAGATAAGAAGCTTTTGCACAGCAAAGGATACAGTCAACAAAACTCAAAGACAACCTACAGAATGGGAGAAGATATTTGCAAATGACATATCAGATAAAGGGCTAGTTTCCAAGATCTATAAAGAACTTATTAAACTCAACACCAAAGAAACAAACAATCCAATCATGAAATGGGCAAAAGACATGAACAGAAATCTCACAGAAGAAGACATAGACATGGCCAACATGCATATGAGAAAATGCTCTGCATCACTTGCCATCAGGGAAATACAAATCAAAACCACAATGAGATACCACCTCACACCAGTGAGAATGGGAAAAATTAACAAGGCAGGAAACAACAAATGTTGGAGAGGATGTGGAGAAAAGGGAACCCTCTTACACTGTTGGTGGGAATGTGAACTGGTGCAGCCACTGTGGAAAACTGTGTGGAGGTTCCTCAAACAGTTAAAAATATACCTGCCCTATGACCCAGCAATTGCACTGTTGGGGATTTACCCCAAAGATACAAATGCAATGAAACGCTGGGACACCTGCACCCCGATGTTTATGGCAGCAATGGCCACGATAGCCAAACTGTGGAAGGAGCCTCGGTGTCCAACGAAAGATGAATGGATAAAGAAGATGTGGTTTATGTATACAATGGAATATTACTCAGCTATTAGAAATGACAAATACCCACCATTTGCTTCAACGTGGATGGAACTGGAGGGTATTATGCTGAGTGAAGTAAGTCAGTCGGAGAAGGACAAACATTATATGTTCTCATTCATTTGGGGAATATAAATAATAGTGAAAGGGAAAATAAGGGAAGGGAGAAGAAATGGGTGGGAAATATCAGAAAGGGAGACAGAACATAAAGACTGCTAACTCTGGGAAACGAACTAGGGGTGGTAGAAGGGGAGGAGGGCGGGGGGTGGGAGTGAATGGGTGACGGGCACTGGGTGTTATTCTGTATGTTAGTAAATTGAACACCAATAAAAAAAAAAATTAAAAAAAAAAAAAATAAAAAAAAAAAAATAAAAAAGGCAAAGAGAGAAAACAGATCAGTTGTTGCCAGAGGTTGATGGTAGATTGGCAACAAAGGAGCATGAGGGAGTTCATCTGAGTAAGGAAATATTTGATATCATGATTGTGGTGTGGCTTATACAACCACATACATTGCAAAATTCATTGAATTGCACAATTAAATTTGTGAATTTTATTTATGTAAATTATACATCAATAAAACTGATTTTTAAAAGTATCCGCATCGTGCTTGTTTTGCACCCTCTTTTCATCTTTCTTGTCACCTCTGAGCAGGGTAAAATATATCTAATTTTTGATCCTTTGAAACTCTGACCATTTTGGACAATGTGACCTCTTTGAAAAATGTTTTAGGCATTTTTTTTTTTTTTTTTACCAGTACTAACTCTGAATAATAGTACCTGTTCCAGGTATTACATTTCCTTGGAATAGAAGTACTGAGTTAAAGCAAGGAGCATTTTGTCTCATTGAAACATAGAAGATGTCACTGGAATTCAGGCTGAAGAATTAACTAAGTGACAATAGTAATGTGGTCAGTCTCTTTTCTCCCTATGCCCTGTGTAAAGTATAGTGCATAAAATTGAACTAACACTGGCCCTCATCCTTGACATCACCCTCAGTCTCTGAATACACTTGAAAGAAATTACCAGTCATTTTTAAGTCTGTGCTTTCTCTCTGTCTCTGTCTCTGTCTCTCTCTCTTTCTCTAGCAAACCATACAGTTTTTCATATATAAATTCCATTTTTACTTCTTATAATTAAGAAAGTTTGCAGCATTTAAAAGTGAATTAACTACAATCTTATTCTAAAATTCAAATTAAAATGCTTTTGAAATGTGGATATATTTAGTTAACTCTTTATTGCCACTTTTTTTGGCAGACTATGATGAAAAACAGTATTGGTACGGCATTTATAATGTTGCTACAGCCAAGAAAAGTGAACAATTTTCTGACAAGAACTCCATCCTTATGCCTCAACAAAAGAGACTTAAATAAATCTCAGTTCTTAATCTGAAATCTGAGATGATTAAGCCAAGAAAATCACATTTGGCATTTTAACACTTTCTAGCTTTACTTCTTCTCCCGCTCCCATTGTGTATTTTAGCCATTTTTAATGAAATTTTATTTTTATGCATTTTTAAAATTACTATTATCATGGGAAGCTCGGTGTTCCTGTTCTGCAACAGACAGGTTTCAGAGACACAAAGGTAAATTTGATTCTCTTCCAACTCCAGGTACTAATTTCAACAATTCCCTATTTTATTATTTAGTTTTCCTGAATGTAAAAGGATAAAAGTAGCTATGTCAGCTAATATTCACATGGTAAGAATGACAGATCTTTTAAATATGATAATCAGATTATCCAACAATTATCTATATTTGTATACAGAAAAGAAAACTCAAGAAGTTTTTATCTATGTTCTGAGTCTATTTCTTAGACATATTTTTGTGATAGACCACTCTATGTTCTCTTTTTTTATAGAAGACAAACTTCTCTCTCTGCTGGACATCTTTTATTTGTTCATTTGAACATTGTTTTTGGAAACTCTACGAGTATTTCCAAACTATTTTCATTCATTTCTTTAATTTAAAAGTAATAATAAGTAAACTTCAGGAAGATGATGAATAAGCAATAATTCAAATATTTAGAATCACTGTATCTTCTCAGATGCATATAATTCTGGTCATAACTTCTAACATGCTTTGAAATCAAACACAATGTCCAGAATCAAAATTTAGGAGAATATTAGTAGGTGTTTTGTTTTTTTTTTAATCTAGCAATTTTAGGCTTTTGTTTCCCCTGTGCTTATGAAAAAAGAAATTCTATATTTTCTGGAACTGTGTGAAGATCATTTAGTAATAAGCTGCAAACACTTATAGCTGGTGGAAAAGCTGGTCTCACAGTGCAAACAATACTTCTTGGTTTGAGAAGAGGGGGAGCTAAAGGCCAAAGGGTAAATTCCACTTGTAACTTGCTGCATATTTTTGTGGGCAGAATCAATGCCAGAATGGTCAGCAGCCTTTCCACCACCAGACTAGCTTGTTGCTAATGGGACCAGCTTCTCTTAGATATGATAGAAAAGTACTTTGAAAAACTAAACGTATTGATAAATCGTGAAATTTTTATCCTGTCTAATTTTTGTTAGATTTATGACTTCTGCATTTGCTTCATGAAAATCCGCTTTGTGAGGTTTGGTCTTTGTTTTATTCAGAGTGTAGGAAGAGAAGGAGGATGTGAGGAAGAAAAAGCCTGTGAAAGAGTTTGTTTATAACATTTGTTCTTATTGTTTAGAAGAATTTTTAAGCCATTATGGAAAAGGCCAAAAATAAGAAGAAGGAATAATTATGAAGACAATATTTTTAAGATTCCTTTTGAGAATAGGGGTAAAGAAAAAAATTAAGCCAGTTATAAAGAATGTCTCCCCAAATCCAGGTTTCCTGTCTAATTAGATTCTGGCAGAAGTTACATTCTAAAGCATTCTTCAAAACATTTGGGAATTTTTAAAAATCTCTCTACAGGGGGCTGTATTGGCAAGCACAGGCCCAACAGTGAAGAAAATGAAGGAATCAATAAGAAGTCCCAAGTCAAAGGAGTAACATTCTTGTACTACATCTCCCTAAGGGCATGTCTTTTACATATTAACTTGAAGAAATAAAAATTCAAGAGCAAGAGACGACCACCAAATGTGGTGAAATATACATTGTTTTCATTCAAAGCAATTTTTACTATGTTCAATAGATATTGATAGTATTTACCTGCCGAAGTAAAATATTGGGGGGCACAGTTTAAACACAAGCTTCTATTGTCAAAATGTGAAAATCAGAGGACATTGCATGGAGATTATGTACATTTTTGTTCCTACCAGGTTCAGACCTATAAATACGTCAAATAAAAAATAAAAAGGAAGATCGGTTCCTGAACACACATCAAGAACTTGGAAGTTGCCACTCCATCCTAACAAGTAAAAAGCTGAACAAATTGAAAAAATCAGCAATTCTTCCGGGATCTGTAAGAGAGAAGAAAATACAGGGCAAACTGTTGCCCCCTAAAACTGGAGAGACAGAGAGGTGAGACATGAACTCTCTACTAATTGTGGAGGGAACCAGTGTCAGCTAGGAAAGCCTGAATTGTGATTAATGAATGGCTGGAGGCTCAGTATGGATAAATAAGAGAATTAAAAACCCCAGGCGGGATACAGTCATAGGGAAGATCCCACAGTAATGTGAGATTTACCTCCAGATGTTTGACTAGGTTCCCACAGTAAATATCAAAGAAAAAATGCCCTCTTGCTTATAGCAGAGGGAGAGAAAAGGAACCATTTTGAACTATACCAGGCCACTCTTAACAGGACCTGCCCTTAGGGAAACCAGTTCTTAACAGGACCTGCCCTTAGGGGAAACAAGTTAACCAGAACCTCGCCTGCTGGGGTATTATCAAAACTTAAGTGACTTAAGAAAGAGAAATACACAATGCCAGCCCACTCTTGCTATTTTGTCCTGCCCAAGGAAGAAGAAAAAACTGAGAAGCACCTATGAAGGTCACAGTCCAGAAGCACAGACTGACTAAAGGACTGAGACCCGTTATTGGAATATAGAATACTTCTCCCTTCTACAAAAATCCCACAGCTAATATGACACTTAATGGTGATAAACTCACATGGTGACTTTCCCAGTAAAATCAGGTAAAAAACAAAGATACTCCCTCTCATATTATACTAGACCTTTATAAAATGCAATAAGACAACAAGAAGAAAAAATATATATACAGATTGAGGGGAAAAATAAAAGCATCTTAGTTCACAGATGACATGATTGTGTACAAAATTTGAAAGAACTGATAAAAACACTCCTGTAACTAATAAGTGATTATAGCAAGTTTACGGAATACAAGGTTAGTACACAAAAGTAAAAAATAAGTGTAAGTGGTATATGAGGAAAACTACAAAACTACAAAACTCTGATTAAAGAGATCAAATCAATGTTCATGGATAGAAAGACGATATTGTCAAGGTGTCAATTCTCTCCAACTTGATCTAGATCAAGACATGATTCATGAAAAAATAATTCATAAGCTGGACTTCATTAAAATTAAAAACTCATGCTCTGTGAAAGAGGATGTCAAGAAAATGGGAGGACAGGTCACAGATGGGAGATAATATTTGCAAAAGACATATCTGATAAATGACTGTTATCACTCTATACAAAAACTTCTTAATACTCAATAGTAAGAAAAGAGACAACTTGATTTTAAAAATGCAATAATAAAAAATAATAATAAAAAATAAAAATAAATAAATAAATAAACAAAAATGCAATAAATACCTGAACAGATACTTCATCAAAAAGGTATACAACTTATAAATAAGCAACTGAAAAGATGCCCTTCATCATAAATTATTAAGGAAGTACAAATTATAACAACAATAAGACCACTAAACACCTATTAGAATGGCTAAAATGCAGAACACTAAAATGAAATGCTGGCAGGAATATGGAGCATTTATTGCTGGTGGGAACGCAAAATGGATGGCCACTTTGGAAGACAATCTGGTAGTTGGTGGTTTTTAAAAAACATTTTTTTTAAAGATTTTATTTATTCATGAGAGACACACACAGAGAGAGGCAGAGATGTAGGCAAAGGGAGAAGCACTCTCCTATGGGGAGCCCAATGCAAGACCCAATCCCAGGATCCTACCTCAGAACCCAATCCCAGGATCATGACCTGAGCCAAAGGCAGATGTTCAACTGCTGAGCCACCCAGGTGTCCCAGTTCCTTACAAAATTAAACACATTGTTACCATCTGATCTAGCAATCACACTCCTTGGCATTTACCCAAAAGAGTTGAAAACTTACCCTGATTAAAAAAAAAAAAAAAAACAAGGGATCCCTGGGTGGAGCAGCGGTTTATCTCCTGCCTTTGGCCCAGGGGCGATCCTGGAGACCCGGTATCAAATCCCACATCGGGCTCCCGGTGCATGGAGCCTGCTTCTCCCTCTGCCTGTGTCTCTGCCTCTCTCTCTCTCTCTCTGACTATCATAAATAAATAAATAAATAAATAAATAAATAAATAAATAAATAAATAAAAACAGGCACATAAATGTGTAAAGCAACTTTATTCATAATTGCAAATAATTGGAAGCAAACAAGATGTCCTTCAGTAGGTGGATGTATTGATAAACTGGCACATCCGCACACTGTTGTATTATTTGTTGCTAAAAGGAAATGAGCCGTCAAGCCATGAAAAGACATGGGGAAACCTTAAATGCGTATTACTAAGTGAAATCAATCTGAAAAGGCTACACACTGTATGATTTCAACTATATGACATTCTGGTAAAGGCAAAACTATGCAGATGGTAAAAGGGTTAGATGTTTCTAAGGGTTCTAGGGGTGAAGGGAAAGATGAACAGATGGAGTATAGAGGATTTTTAGGACAGTAAAAGTACTCTGACACCATAATTATGGATACATACCATTATACATTTAACCAAACCCATAGAATATACGATACCAAGAGTAGACCTTAATGCAAACTATGGACTGGGGGAGATTATGATATGATTATGTGTCAGGGTAGGGTCATCAGTGGTAACAATGTACCCCTCTGGTGGGCATACTAAATGGGAGAGACTGTGACTATCTGAAGAAGGGGTTATATAGGAAATCATGTATGCGCCCCCAAATTTTATTTTGAACCTTAACCTGCTCTTACAAAAATAACTTTTCAATTAAAAAAATAAAATACAAAAAAAAAATATGGGCAATATTTTAATACTTTGCAAATATGTACCTTCAAAAATATTCCTTTAAGCATGATTTGGAAGTCATTAGTTATAAAAAAATGTTGAGGACTTCTGGTGGAAAGGCTTATGTATAAAGACATTTGAATTATATGCGTTTTGTTCTATGTGGGTTCATGGACAAGTCACTTTGCAACTCTGGGATTTATCTTTCACATCAGTAAAATGAAGGCTTCCTGATTTACAGGGTATCCTCAAACTCTATGACCCTGTTATTGTCCCATAGGTGGCGTTAGGCACCAGCTGTATGCCATCACTAACCTTCCTGACCTATTCTGCATCAACTCTTTGTCTTCCATTCAACCACAGTTCATCTGAGTTCATTCGACATGGAGGGTTAAAGAAGAATGATGGACTTTTTACTTCATGTTTCATCCCTCAGATAACATTAAAAAGACAGAAATCTTAAACCAATTAATTATCAAATATATTGAGAAATTTCAGGCATCATATCTGTTCAGGGAGAAATATTTTGCAATTCATACCTCTATCCCCACCCAAATTTCTGTGTCTTGATAAAGTTAAAAGATAAAGTTTTAGTTAGCTTGGTGTGTTATAATAAAACAACACAGACTACATGGCTTACCTAACAGAAATGTATATTTTAACCATTCTAGAGGCTAGAGGTCTAAGATGAAGGTTCTGGCCTATTTTCTTCCTGGTAAGAACTCTCTTACTGGCTTGCAGATGGCCACTTTCTCACTGTGTCCTCACATGAGGTCCTCACATGAGAAAAGTAGAGGGAGAGCAATCTCTCTTGCATCTCTTCTTATTGGATCAGAGATCCACCTTTTTAATCTTATTTAATCTTGCTATCTCTACATGGCTATCTTCCAATATAGTCACACTGGGGGTTGGGGCTTCAACATATGAACTTTGGGGGAGACATGAACATTCAGTCTGTGACGGTTAATCTGAACATCCCTCCTGGCAACCAGGTTAGAAACTGACTTGTCTTTCACTTTATTGGTTATGAAGTTAGATTGAATTCTTCTTGAAGATGTGTTTTAAATTCTGCTTCTTCTTCCCTCCTACACACTTCTCGGTTTTGTTGCTTTTTTCCATAAAGGTACAGTGAGTAATTAAAGTCAAGGAGAGAGAATAAGCAAAGAAGACAGACAAGAAGTAGTCTCAGAAGGAAGAGGAAACCACACAAGTGATTATGGAGTGGAGTCCAAATAAACAAGTATTTTTAAAGCGAAGAGAGGGATTAAAAGTGTCCCCCACACTGCTCTTAAGCCCAAGAACATGCTGTCTGATTTACAGTCCCAGAGACATCATCACATATACTTGGTGTCTTGGTGTCCCCCACACAGCTATTACTAGCTCCCAGCACTTTTCACTGGGTGTTATTATAATGAGGGCTGAGAATTGACAATTGGATTTAGCAATAGGGAAGTCACTGGTGACCTTGATAAAGCACAGCTTCGCTGTAGTTGAGGATAATATATCGATTGAAGCGTGTTCAAGAGAAAACAAGAGATGCTAAATCAGAGACAGTAAGTACAATTCTTTCAAGGAGTTTTGGTGTAAATGAGAGCAAAAACTGGATGATACTGGAAGAGGACATGAGGCCAAAAGAATTATTTTTTTTAAGAAGATAGAATTTGGTTTTGTTTTTCCTTGTTTTGTTTTCTGTTTATTTGAATTTTCCGAATGAAAGGGGAAAATTGATTAAGTGGTGGAAAAAGAGAGGGTGGAAAATTGCAGAAGTATCCTTGAGTAGGAAAGAGGAAAGGGATCTAATGCACAATTAGAAGGTATAGCTTTGGTTAGGAGCGTGGACACTTAATCTCCAATAGCAGAAGAACAGCAAGAGTATAGGTGGCATAGAAGATAAGCAACTAGATGCAGTAGTAAAATCTTGAGAATACTCTCTTTTGATTGCTTTATTTTTCTCAAAAGAAAAAAAGTGAAGATTTTCCACAGTAGAGGGTGAGAATTAGGAGGAGCCCCGGAAGATCTGAGGTGAGTAGAGAAGTGGTAACAGTCATCTAAAAGGATAGGAGAATGAATGGATTATGGAAGTGTAGGATTCTTGCACAGCTCTGAAGTTCCACTGGAATTCAAGGGTCATAAAATTAAAATGAAAATAGTGTGATGATATGACCTTGCTGAGATTCTTAACCTGAAATCCACCCCCAAGGACCCTGTAACTAGAAAACACTTAAATATAATTGGTTTTCTTTGTAATCCCATGTGTTATGATCATATGTATTTGTGTGTGAGAATGGATGCATTTAACTTTTTTTTTTCCCCTGAGAAAGGGTACAAAGAATTCACCAGACTGACAAAGCAGCACATGCCACAAAATAAGGTAAGAATCTCTGTACTCTAGGGAGTAGCCATAAAAGTAGAAGCCAGGGTCAGTTGGAGGACAAGAACATAAAGGAAGACTCTCTTGCTTGACCTTTGCTAATAGAGGCATAGCATTCTGCAGAAAGGCAGTCTTATTCTGCCCAAGGATCACTCGAAATTTGTTGAATAAATGAATATACTCACCCCAAAATCTGAGCCACTCATTTCAAAGATAGATCCTTAATACTTTTCAATTTCTTCTATAAATATTTCAAAGATTATTTGAAAAATATTTTTTGAGTCAAATTTATTTTATTTTACCTATCCATTCATATTTTATACCATCTATTTTGTTCAGATTATAAATATATGAGGGGATGGGCTAAATGGGAGATAGGTATTAAGGAGGGCACTTGTGATGAGCACTGGGTGTTATACATAAGTGATGAATCACCAAATTCTACTGCTGAAACCCAATATTACCCTATATGTTAACTAACCAGAATTTAAATTAAAAACTTGAAACAAACAAAAAATAATTTACAACATATCGCTGTAAAGTTGGGTATGGTATTCTCATAAAAAAATTTATTTTTTTTTAATTTTTATTTATTTATGATAGTCACACACACACACACACACACACACAGAGAGAGAGAGAGAGGCAGAGACACAGGCAGAGGGAGAAGCAGGCTCCACGCACCGGGAGCCCGACTTGGGATTCGATCCCGGGGCTCCAGGATCGCGCCCTGGGCCAAAGGCAGGCGCCAAACCGCTGCGCCACCCAGGGATCCCTCATAAAAAAATTTAAACTCTGGCCCATACTTATATTTTACCTTTTTTATTCCTAATGCTTACTTTTTCATTGTCTTTATTTCTCCACTTTATCAGGCTCGCTATGGATTATATTGCTTGAGTTGGTCTTTTTAGAATTGGATGATGCAGCTCAGTTGATTTGTCATCTTATCAGTGCCAACTTCCCCAACTTGGTCTCAGATAACCTCAGGCAACTCACTTAAGCTTCTTGTACTTCAACTTCTTATTTATAAAATAGCAATAGTCGCCCACCTCAAGGAGGTGTTTTGAAGTCTCAAATTTATTCGTAAATGGCTGACGAGTATAGCTGGCATGTAGTAAGCCCTCAAGAAATATCAGTTTTATGATCATTATTTGTCTTTTTTCTAAAACAGAACACATTAAACATTTTCCACTTTTCTTGTTCTCTCCTTTTTATAATTTTAAATAATTTATGGTGATAAGTTGTATTTTGTGAGTTTTGCTTTGGCTTTAACTCACTGTTGATATGCACAAGTACTCTTTTTGTCATTCATTTCAAAATTGTTTGCCATCTCAATTATGTTTTCATCATTATAAACAAGAGTTATGTAGCATGTCTTTTTAATATGTTCCATTAGATAGATTATTGAGGCCATGTGGCATTTTGTAGTTTATTTCTAAATTTACCATCTAGTGATTAAATATATAGCTTGCCTCATTTTCATATATTAGAATATTTAGAGAGCTTCCTGTAAATTGCCCATGGTTTTTATTCAACAATTTTTGTGAATGGTCCTTTGAAATTTGAATGTAATATACTTTATCTGTTTATTTGGTATAGGTAGATGGATAGATCGATAGGTGATAGATAGATAGATAGATAGATAGATAGATAGATAGATAGATATAGCTATAGAAAACAATAATATTTACATCCATTTCATTGTTATTTACTTTATTGTTATATTACTTTGTATTGTTGACTCATTTTGTCTGTCTCTGAGAAAAATAGAAATAACTTACTGATTGTAGGTTGTTCTTTTTTAATGGCCTATCTTTCTTTGTATTTTGAAGCTATTATATTATTAGGTGAATAAAGGCATGTAACTGCACGTATTCATGGTAGAGGGTGCTTCTTTTTATTATGTAATATGCCTCTGTCTTATTTAATGCTTTTTTGGTTTGACTATTTTGCCAGAAATTATATTATGTAAGTAATGGCCTATAAATATTTTTAATTCTTTTATTTTCATTTTTCTGTGTAATTTTGTTTTATGTGGGATTCTTATGGGATATATCATAATTTTCTTAAGACAAATCAAGAGTCTATGTTTAAAAGTATTGCTTAACTCATTAATATTTATCATGATTTACTGGTCTGTCTGGGATTATTCCTGCTATATTTTTCTAGGTGTTTTACTTAGCCTGCTTTCTTATTCTTGTATTTCCTTCCCATTCCTGCCATTGGTTGGATGGTTCAAGCTTTTTTTCTCCATTTTTCTTTTATTTATCTAGGGTTTTGGAAGTTATATATCCATTTCTATTCTCCTGTTAAATTTTTAAACAGTGTATTTAAACTTTAAAAAATGATTTCCAAGAGTTAATCCATATCATATTGTTCTCTTCAATGAGACAAATATAAATAAATAAATAATCGTGATTTTACATATTCCCTCTCCCCAGCTCTTATATGTTTGGACTCACAGGATAAGATTTTTTCTTTTTTAATTTCAGACCCAATTCTTTTGACTTTTATCATCGTTGAACTCTTACTTGGATAGAGCGCTTAGTATGGTGCTTCAATTCTTCATGAGATAGAATTTATAATCAAATATAGGCCTACTCCATACTGTCAGAATTTTATGGTCATAACATAAAATAAAGCTATAGAAATACTTAGTGTGCATTTGTTGCAGAAATATTTACACAGATCATTGGAGGAGAATAGAGAGTTCAGAAAGAGATAAATGACTGTGTAAGCATTTAAGAAATGTAATCATTTAGGGAATATGAATTTTTCATAAATGACCATATAATTAGCTACCTGTTTGGAAAACATAATGTTGAATCCCATATGCATATACAACATAACCAAAAGTATATTAAAGTATATTTCAGGGATCCCTGGGTGGCACAGCGGTTTGGCGCCTGCCTTTGGCCCAGGGCGCGATCCTGGAGACCCGGGATCGAATCCCACGTCGGGCTCCCGGTGCATGGAGCCTGCTTCTCCCTCTGCCTGTGTCTCTGCCTCTCTCTCTCTCTGTGACTATCATAAATAAATAAAAAAAAAAAATTAAAGTATATTTCAACTAGATAGAGAGACAAATGTAAAAAAAATTTTTTTTAAGATTTATTTATTTATTCATGAGAAACACAGAGAGAGAGAGAGAAAGGCAGAGACACAGGCAGAGGGAGAAGCAGGCTCCATGCAGGGAGCCTGATGTGGGACTCGATCCTGGGACTCCAGGATCAGACCCTGGGCTGAAGGCTGCGCTAAACCACTGAGCCACTCAGGCTGCTCTAAAAATTTTTAAATATGACACATGAAAAAAAAATTTGAAAAGATTTTAATAGTCTTAAAATGGAAAAGGTTTTCCCAATGAATTACAAACTGCCAAATCCATGATGGAATACTTAACATATATGGCCAATTTTTATATTTTAGTATTTTAAAAGATCTTTTTGCCAAAAATAAAAGTCAAAGCACAAACTAGAAAAAGAAATTCAACATATACAAGTCAAAATATTTATAATTAGAGTATAGCAAAAATAAAAAAATAAACAGAAGCAATACAATGGAAAAATGAAAAAAGAAAAAGAAAAAGCAATCCAGGGAAGAAATATAATTAGCCAATAAATACATGGAAATATTTCAATCTTGCTAAGAATCAGGCTAAAACAATTTAAAAATAAGATTTTATGTTTCATCAGAAAAATGATAAAGACATTTTAAAAGACATTAAATATCCAGTTTTGATATGGGTGAGAAAAATGTGCAAGTTCCTTTATATTTAATAAAGCCTTGAAAGAGAGAATTAAATTTTTTTTCCAGCTCTAGGATTCTGTTTTAGAAAAATTCAAGCATGTATAAGTAAAGAAGACTATATAATGATATTTATGATAGTATTGATTGCTTATTTAAAAAATTGTTACAACATTTCAGTGTTCTTCACTAAGGAATGATGAAATAAATCCCAATTAATTCATACAAAACAATACCTGTTAAAATATAAATTAGAACTAAATACACTAATATGCAAATATTTTAAACATAACATAAAGGATTTTACATACATTTGCAAATACATATATGTTTATATATGTATTGTACATTATATATTTCTATTCATTTGGTATAGAAGAAAAACACAACAGAGAGATAAAGGAAAAAAGAAGGTGGAAAGGAAGGGAGGGAAGTAGAGAAGGAGGAAATGCATTTATGTAGGAAATATTAGTTGAGCATATACTATACACCACTCTCATTCCATGATAAAGACAGATAAGGCCCTTGCTCTCAAGGAGCTCTTTTTCTGGAAGCTGAATAACAAAATGGAAACAAGTGCATGAACACATAAATAACTGTGCGAAGAAGTTATTCAAATAGTAATTATTCACACATTAAGAAGTGCTGTAAAGGGGCGCCTGGGTGGTTCAGTCAGTTAGCCTCTGGCTCCTGATTTTGGCTCAGGTCATCATCTCAGGATCCTGAGATGGAGCCTGACCTCAGGCTCCACACCCAGCGCAGAGTCTGCTTACCTTCTCTCTTCTTAAGATTCTCTCTCTCTTCCTCTGTCCCCACCCCCATTCATGAGCTCTCTCTTCCTCTCCCTAAAAAAAATAAGAAAAAAAGAAGTGTTATAAAGACAGATAGAGACAAACACCATATGATCTCACTCATATGTGGAATTAAAGAAAAAAACAGATGAACAAATGAAGAAAGGAGACCAAAAACCAGACTCTTAAATAGAAAAAACTGGTGGTTGCTGGGGAGCCATGACATAGGGGGTTAAGAGCCCATTTACCCTGAGGAGCACTAAGTAATGTATAGAATTGTTGGATCACTATATTATATTATTATATTATATTATATTATATTATATTATATATACATAGTTCTAAAGAATTGCATTTATCTTATAGCAAATTGGAATAGGAAGAGCATGTTTCCTCATAAAACCTACAGTGGCCATTAAAAGTCATCAATATTTCTCTAGAAAGATTGAACATTCATTCACAGTCCACCAAGCTTCTTTACGGATAAAGAAATTAAAGAAGTCAAATTGATCTATTTCTAAGACCTTCACTACACTTTTTTGTGAGTTTGTTTTTTTTTTTTTTTTTCTAAACAAAACAGAAGAAAAAACATTTCTTTGCTCCCATTGTCCAGTCTTGGGCAATGCTCAGCCAAAAGCACCTGACAGCTCTGTCTCCTTCCTCAACTGTTGACAAATGGTTTGAAAAAGTATTATTGTAATCTGTGAAATCACTAGACAATGGACAAATAATGCCCTTCCATACAACACCTCTTGAAATTTCGAATCAGAATTTTATACCTCAAACAGCTGGATTTGACAGAGAACCCCACCATAAAATGCCAATGTTTATTCATTCAGCGCCCTGTTGCCTTTAAAGGAAGATTCTGGCTTTGTCCTCATGCAGTGAAGAGTGTGATCTTACATTTTTAGACAGCATTTCACAAAGTTCCACATCAGAGATCAAGGTCTTGGGAGAGAGATTGAGGTCTACACAAGGAAGAAAACAGAATGGACACAAATGTACATAAAATGGATTGAATGTTGGGTAAAGGGCAGATGAGGGTATGGTCATAAATAAAAACTTTTCATGGTGGCAAAGAAGATTGTTGCATCAGTATGAGGATTCCATTTACTTGTTAACCGGTAAGGTGAATTTGGGAATCAAATCAAAAGGAAAAATACCCGGTTCTCTAAACATCATTATATTGGGAAAATGGAGAATAATATTGAAATTCGATTCTTGGAGGAGAAAACAATACTGAATTGTGTTATATAATATATAATTTATAAATTAATAAGGCTTCTGCTGACATATTCTTTTGTGTATTTTACTTCCTCATTATTATAAAGATGGATGAGTTAGGCAAATGGAAAGAGAAGGAAAAGTAGAAAGTCAAGAGTCCATGAAATAGAAATGGAAAGAAAGATCTTTTTCCAAGACAACCAGGAAATTATGGTCTCGGCACTGAGCTACCACGGCTGGCGGGCCCCTTTCCCCTCTGACACATCATCCACAATTTGATTGTCAGTAAAATACAAGACTCTGGGTGAGATTTGAATTTTAGATAAACAAATAATAAATTGTACAGGTACATCCCATGCAATTTTTATGGTACATAGTTATACGAAAATTTAGTTAGTGTTTATCTGGTATTCAATCCTCATGGATATCCTGCTTTGTTTTATTACTGTTGTTGTCTAAATTCTACAATTCCAACCCTACGACAAACTGCCAACCAACAGTTATGGACTTTTTGTAAGCCCTCTGGGGAAAGAATGGGACACTTGGACACACTAGGAAGAAAGCTCTGGCTGTCGTGCAAGTGGAATCAAACAGAAACAATTATCATTATTAAATTAGATTTTTGCATGAATGTCTTTTGAGTTGTATCTTCTTTAAAGAATTGTACCTCCTGCTTTACTTTTCCTGCCTCCTTCATTATAAATAAGATCATTTGTAACATTTTGGGATGGCTAGTACTAATACTCTTTTTAGTTTGGAGGGTATTTTTGTGTTTTGCCTTCTTTTAATAGGAAAAAAATATTATTTTAGATTACTTTAATATATCAAGGTAATTTTAGTCAACATGAACTTAAACCAAGTTCCTCAAAGCTTCCATCAATGAAAAGTAATAATAATAATTTTAACAAAGCCACATGATATTGTCAGGAGAGACAAGAAATTTAGCTTCCATCTCTCCCACTAGGTAGCATTGTATCTTTAGATAAATGTAACTTCTTTTGACCTCCAATTATTCACATGCTTTATGAAAAAGCAATGTGGAGGGATCCCTGGGTGGTGCAGCGGTTTGGCGCCTGCCTTTGGCCCAAGGCGCGATCCTGGAGACCCGGGATCGAGTCCCACGTCGGGCTCCCGGTGCATGGAGCCTGCTTCTCCCTCTGCCTGTGTCTCTGCCTCTCTCTCTCTCTCTCTCTGTGACTATCATGAATAAATAAAAAAATTAAAAAAAAAAGCAATGTGGAAATAAATAGTTTATATTAAAAGTGTTTTTAAGTTTTAAGACTTTAAAATGTAAAAAATGAGAAAACACAATGCAGGGGTTGGGGGCAGTGACCCTTCCTTGCAGTCAAAACCTGCATATAACTTTTGCCTTCTCTGAAACCTTAACTAGACTTAATAGACTTAATAAACTTAAGAGACTCCTGTTGACCAAAAGCCAAAAGATAACATAAAAAGTTGACTGACACATATTTTGTATGTTACATATATTATATGTATATATATACATGTATGTATATATGTATTATATATGTATTACATACTGTATTCTTACAATAATCTAGAGAAAAATGTTATTAAGAAAATCATGAGGAAAAGACTACATTTATAGTTTTGTATGGTATCTATCAAAATAAATCCATGTATGGGTTCAAACCTGTACTGTTCAAGAGTCAACTATACTTGCATTGTAGATTGAAACCTTTAAAAATATAACTCCTCCATTATGTTGAACCCTCTATTCTTTCATTTATGGCTACAGGGCCCATGCAACTTGAAATATCTGGAATAGTCCAACATCAAAATTCAGTTTCAGGGCTTGCATTTCCAGTAATACAACTGACTGGTTACTATGAAAATGTCCTTCTATGAAAACCTTATTAAAATGCATAAAATATAACATAAAGCCTTTTATGTTCATAACTGAGCTCACAAGACAGTAAGAGTTATCTCCAGGAGTAGAAATTGAGGCAGGGCACCTGGTTGGCTCAGTTGGTTAAGGGTCTGTCTTCAGCTCAGGTCTTGATCCCAGAGTCCTGAGATGGAGCCCCATGCTGTGCTCTCTGCTCAGCAGGGAACCTGTTTTTCTCTCTTTTTCTGCCTGCTGCTCCCCACTGTTTACGTTCTCTTTACTCTCTCTCTCTCTCTCTCTCTGTCAAATGAATAAATAAAATCTTTAAAAAAAAAGAAAAGAAATTGAGGAGAACTGAAAATAAGAAATGGAAGTGAACTCAGGACTTAGCTATCCTGGTTGTGAGTATAGAAAGAGTGGCAGTCTGTGGTTATTGCTCACCTTGGTAACCAAGGATTTGGGATTTAACAGACATTAAGAGACAAGATATAAAAGCCTGGATCTATGTGAGATGAAAAGTTGGAATTGAGATACTTATACAAAGCCAAGATCTTCAAAAGGATACATCCTCAATGGAAGTGTAGATTTTAAAATAAGTACTTCCTTCCTGGCAGAGAGGGATGAAAATGAAACTGAAACATCATGACCATGACACTTGGTACAAAATGAATTCTCCCTTAAGAATTATATATACATATATATACACTATACACACACACCCGTGTATGTGTCTATGTCTGTGTGTGTGTGTTTATTTCCCTGGAAAGCAAAATTAGGATTTAATCAAGGACCTTTCTACAAGGAGAGGCTTTCATGATGACTGTCAGAGGGATTTCATAATTGCTATGAGCCAGCAACTACTGTGTCTCTTGTTTTTCTCTTTTCCAAATGAGAGCAATTAACTATGGTTATTTTATTTCTATTCTACAGTTGTATATTGGTTTGATAGGAGAGCGAGAGGTAGATAATTAGCCTTTCTAGTTCATAGGCCATTAGACCATAAATGATCTCGTCTAGACTTGATGAAGAGAGCTGTGCATTACCCAGAAATCCCAGCTGGATTTAAGACTGTGTCATTTGGTGGTGGTGGAGGGGGCCATGTGATATATGTTTGAAAGGAAGAGTTTGATGGATGTCATAAAAATCAACTCTTGCAGGAGTAGCCTACATTCTAGTTTTCTTCCTCGTCATATTTTGATGTCATCTCCTAGTCCACTTGTATTCAGGTGTGGCTTTATCACAACTTTGGCCAATGGAATCTGATAGAAATGCATGTGTTTCACTCTTAAGATAATGGGTGCTCAATAAAAAAGAATGAACATCTTTCTTTACTCTCTCACATTTATTTTTGATTCAGATACTCAATACATACCAACTGAATGCTCTCATCCTTTGGCCTCCTGAGATTCTCTCACTTGGGGTTTGACCTAAGACTTCTATCTTCAATAATATCTTATGAGCCACAGTATTTCACTCATTCTCTCTACTATCAGAATTTTACTTCCCTTTTCCCAGTGTCTTCCAAATTTTCCAACATGACATCAACTAAACTGTTAAACCATCATGAGGGTGTTCTCAGTAGTTTCTTTTTGGTTGTAATGCTGCCCTAACCTAGGAGATACACGTTAGAGGAGATCACTCAGGTTGTAAGTCAAGTTAGTGGGGATTTGCCCCTTCTGATACAATTTTCCCATAGGGATTGCCCTATTGCCAGAAGTTGACAATTAACCATTGAGAAAAATTTTATGAAAATATATCACTGTACATGTAGTTTCTGGGAATTGTATCAATAGATCCTTGATAGTTGATAAAAGCCCAACTACAATGGGTTGTATCTAAAATATGTCCTTGGAAAGCAAAAGGTTGCATGAATAATTGTTAGGCCAAATTTAAATTTTCTGTTATCTGATGTATCTTCAGAATAACGGTACTGTTTATCTTCCCTTTGTGTGATCCAAAATTATCTGCGGGCAATCTAAAAAGAATTCTAAAATGGTAAATATATGCATTCTTGAAGCTAAACAAACACTTTTCAGACATGACCAGTTGCTTAAACACACTATCGATCATTATAATGAAGACCCGAGTTTTTTACTAACACACAAAGCATAATCGTTTGGCTTATGAATTTGCCTGTGACAGAGCCCTTCCCCCTCCCATTTTTTTATGGTCTTTGAACATAATTCCCCTACACTTTTATGTATATAGACTAATTAAGAGAATAATATTACATTTGATTTTCCTATTTTTATCAAAAGTGATTATCTTTAACAAATTCTTTAAATTGTTCTGCTTTTGTATCAGTGATTAATGTATTGTGCCTGGTTCTTCTTGCCCGTTAATTGTTTTATACAAGTGGATGCTAATATAAGCAATAAGGTTTTATTAATGTCCCAATCAAATATATTGAAGCATATATGTGTTAAATACACGAGTGCTAAATAGGTGATCTTTCTTAAAAGAACATTAGGTTTTGAACATTGATCCATATTTATTAATTAATGTCTCTTTCAAAGCTTTCCTGCAGGATGATTAAAAATTGTTTATTATATAAAACAGTATACCTATTAACATATAGATTTATTCAGAAAGTATAAGTGAAACTATAACCCTTGAAGATGAAAATTTGAATATAGACAGATCTATAATTCAATTCACATTTTTAATTCAAAATATATCCTCTTTGAATAGCACTTTAAAATAAAGTCTTGCTCTGACAAGTTATAAAAATAAATTACCTGGAATTAAATAAAATATAGTTTTTTGAAGCCTGGAAAAAAAGAGAAGAAAATGTATATTGAGATACTTTGATGCTATCAAAACTGTAGTTTCCTTTACCAAGAAATACTCCAAAAATTTAATTTGAAAAAAGGACATAGCAAAGATAGAATACAATGCTGAAGTCACTATAAATGTGGTCATACCAAGCAGTATTCATCTCTTTCTTCCCTCAACTTTCTAATATCTGTTACCTTGAAATCTTTACTATAATATTTGCCTATTTAACCTTCAAATTAAGTTGCTCACCATGAGTGAATTAAATCTGGTCTTAGTCTCTGGAAATGTAGTTATTTAGTTTAGTTTTAGTCATTTTTCTTTTTTTTTAATTTTATTTATTTATTCATGAGAGACACACACACACACAGAGGCAAGAGACACAGGCAGAGGGAGAAGTAGGCTCCATGCAGGGAGCCCGACATGGGACTCGATCCCAGGTCTTCAGGATCACACCCTGGGCGGAAGGCGTAGCTAAACCGCTGAGCCACCTGGGCACCCCAGTCATTTTTCTTTAATTTTGATTTTTTTTTAAGAGAGAGTGAGATCAGAGGCACACATGCATGGGGGCATGGCATGAGGGAGCAGGAGAGAGAATCTGAAGCAGGCTCCATGCCCAGTGCAGAGCTGGCAGGGACTCGATCTCACAACCCTGAAATCATGACCTGAGCCAAAATTAAGAGTCAGGCATTCAACCAACTGAGCCACACAGACCCCCCTAAATGTGGTATTTTTAATTTCAAAAATAGGGTACGTAGGTGACAGCCTGATCAAAACAATTTGTAATAATCATAGGGTACAAATGGTTCATAGCCATAATAAGCAAAGAGTAAAAATCAATGGGAAAAAGACAAAGCATCTGTGGTGGTTTTAAATAAAGTACTGGGTTTACACTATTTTAAGGCTCTAACACTTCTCTCAGTGAGAGAGCGGGTCTGCTAACCCTCCCCTGAAGTCTTGGCAGGTTTTGACTGTTCGAATCACCAGAATATGACAGAGTAATGGTGCGTAACTTCCAGAGCTGCATCATAAAAAAACAACACAACCTCACCAGAACACTCACTCTTCGCAGGACCCTCTGCTATGAGGAAGCCAAAACGCTTGGAGAGACCAGAGGCAAGGGCTGTGGTCAGCTGTCCTAATCTTTGAGTCATCCCAACCCACAAGTCAGAAATATGAGTGAATGCATTTGTGAATGTATTAGGATTACCTGTGTGTATTAATACAGGTGAGTTTTAGTTTCCTAATAAACTACCATAAATTTAGTAACTGAAAACAACACAAATGTATTACCTTGTAGCCTGGAGGTCAGAAGTCCAAAATGGGTTTCACTGTTCAAAGTCGGTGTCGGCGGAATTGTGCTCCTTCTGGAGGCTTTGGGGTAGGCTCTGTTCCCCTACCTTTTCCAGCTTCTGGCAGCTGCCTGCATTCCTTGGCTTCCAACCTCTTCCTCCATCTTCAAAGTCATCGATGGCTGATGGAGTTCTTTCATTACTCTGCTATTCCCCCTCCTTACCTCCCTTTTTCACTTACAAAAGCCTTGGTGATTACTTCAGGCCCAACAGGATCATCCAGGACAACCTCCCTACCTCAAACTGCATAACCTAATTACATCTGCCGAGTGCCTTTTGCAGCTAAGGGAACAATTTCCCGGGGTCTGGGGATGGGAAGGTGAGCAGCACTGGAACTCCCTATTCTGTCCACCACAGGGTGATACAGCCCGAGTCAACCTCACAGTCTGCAGAGGCCATTGTGAAATGAAATGCAAGACCCATATTTAAAAATTATTAAGACTTTCGAGATGGTGCCCGCAGAGCATGAAACCAAGCCTGGGGCCCTCCTAAGCGCAGAGCCCCCTGAGCCTGTGCAGGCCACACGGCCACTTGTGAAACTGGTCCTGGAAACAGCCCGCAGGCATCCCTTCACTCTCAGAGTTCTGGTCCCCACAGCTGACATCCCAGACATTATGGAGCAAAGATCTCCTGTGATGCCTTTTGAAACTGTTCACCCCCAGAATGCAATAACGTGGTAAAATGATTATTTTAGGGATCATCTATGGATTTTTAGAACATAACAATGGCAAAGAAAACACCACCCAGTAGAAGTAAGATTAATGACAAACATACAGTTTTCAAAAACAAGACTGCAAGTAAAAAAGCCCTACGTCTGGAAAAATCCTACCACCTTTATTATCAGCCCAAAAAATGCAAATTAAATGATATTCAAACATCAATCTGCCCCTTTCATATCACCAGGGGATTGAAACATGCCACGTTGCTGAGAGACTGAAGAAATCTTGGTCTGTTTATAAGTTTGTCCAAACATTTTAGAAGAGCAAATTGTTAACATCCAATGACATTTAAAGCGAGTATGTCCTTTGACCCAATATTTCTACTTCTGCAAGTATTCTCAAACATCTGCTCAAGGTTATGAGTACAAAGATTTTTACTGTAGCATGATTTAAAACTGAAAAAAAGGACAACCTAAGTGTATAATAATGAGAAAAATGTTGCATAAATTATGATACGCCATTATTATGAAATAGATTCAGTCCATAAAGAGCGATCTCCGAAGACTTGCTATAGAAGTATGTTTATGATATAGTGCTAAATTTAAAAAATAAAATCTGCACAATAGTTCCCCCCTAACTCTTGTTTTGGTAAAAATGGGTGTACTTATATATGTACAGGAAAAAAAAAAAAAACTAACTAAAAGTTCCAGCCTCATCTCCTCCTACTTTTTTCCCTAATTCATCCCACATTGTCTTTACAGATGCGCCAGTTTTACCTAAGCATAAAAATACTTTTTTTCTATCTTCATGAATGTCTTCCTAATTTCTCTACCTGGAAAGCTTTCCCTCACTCTAATGAACTTGATTCACAGATTCTCAACTAGTATCATCACAGGAATTTTGCTGTTAGATTTGTTTGTTTTGTGTCATTTTGTTTTTATACAAATGTCCAAGCCCCTTTCAAGGGACCCACTTACTCAGAATCTCCAGGACGTAGATAAGATAAAACTATGATCTTGAAAACATATGCAAGTGATTTTACTGGGTCTAAAAAGCAATGACCTAAGGAAACTAAAGTAATTTCTCCTTGGCAATCATCCCCTTTCTGCAGGTATACCTAAGAGTCGTGCTTAACAATGTATTAGTATTCATCATAATCTTACACTCGTCTAATCAATTACAAGGTTCAATTCATGTAATTATGTCCTGAAATATAATTACTTCCTTACTATGTCTGTAAACTCCACCCCTTTTCATTTTCACTGCCTTAATTCAACATTCAGACTATGGCTATTCAAGATAGTCTGTTGGCTATTCAACATTCAGACTATTGCCTCTGCTCCTGATTGCCTTCTCTCCAGATTTCGCCAACCAATGAGAGGGTTCTTTTAACTTCCCTGGTTAAAACATTTTAATAGCTTTCTATAAGGCAAATGTCCACAGTAAAGACCGATCCCTTCAGAACTTTCAGAGGACATGTCTCCTCTAACTCCACATTCTCATCCTTTGCTTACCTAATCCATTCCTCAGGTCCCAACTTAAATGTTACCATCATTCTCTTAACACTGTTCCACACATGCACACAGGCGTGCCCTTAAATTAAGCGTTTTTGCTATTTGTTATCAGGATCTTTGCTCTTCTTTTTGGAGCTGACATCCTATCTTTAATTACTTTTTTTCCTAGATATACTGTAGACTCAGAGTAAGTGGTGAGAACTCCGTATTTAGTGAATAAGTAAATTAATAAGTTAAAAAAAAAAGAAGAAGTGAAAAAAAAAGAGCATTTGTTTCCAGTGCAAAGATGTTTTGTTTTGTTTAAACACAACTTTAACAATTACAGAATGCCAAGATAAATATTTTGATTTTATTTAAAAAAAAAAAAGCTTCTTGTTTCTCTCTATAGATGCTTAGAAGCTTTGGATGAAAACATTAATTATTTGTGAAACACATATTTTTATATATATAAAAAGAAACACCATCATACACTCATGGATAGTGTATTAGTTATGGAGTAGGCAGGACACAGATGGCGTATCCCTAAAAAGTATTCAATAAAAGGATCTTTGTCAAGAGATGGGTGGGTGTAGGGTAACCTCAATGCAGGATTATACAGCACTGGTTACCAGCAAGCCTACCACCATCACTCTCTGGCACTTTCATTGATGGAATCCTACTGGAAACCAAAGCACCAGGATTTTGGAACCCAGGTTAATCTCCTTGGAATAGAAGACAGTAAAAAGAGTGGACAGTGGGTGTCTGGGGCCAACCAAGACCATGGAGTGCAGTGAAGGAAAGAGCCATGGCTACATGCATAACCCAGGCTTTTTATCCAGTTCAGGCCTTTATCAGAACTATCAGCAAGCGTTATAACACCTTGGTCAAAGGAGAGCAATACGTTTTTCTCTTTCCAAAAATGCAACAACAGAGAAGTACTACTGACTATAGTAACTCTCAAGGGTGACAACTTATCTTTCTGTTCAGCAGAAAGCAAAAAATGGAAACCAGTGAGGGTAACTCTACAGATTTTCATAGGATGGTTCCAATAAAAGCCTGCTATTCCACCTCAATTAATAGTACCTCTTTTAACTCTCAAGAGTGTTCTAGTTTGAACTTCAGATTCTATGGTTATACAACTATCAAAGTACATAAAACAGAAGTCTTAGCAATAAGAATAGGAAAGGCCAGGGACAAAATTAAAGTAGAAGTCCTGACCATATCATGCTTAATCTTTGACCACATTGTGAACTACCTGAATTACAACATAGAGTGTTTAATAATGTACTTTAAAAAGATGAATTCTATGGGGTGCCTGGGTGGCTCAGTCAGTTAACTAACTGCCTTTGGCTCAGGTCATGATCCTGGCATCCTGGGATCAAGCCTTATGCTGGGCTCTCTGCTCAGTGAGGAGTCTGCTTCTCCTTCTCCTCCCTGCTCATGCTCTTTGTTGCTATCTCTCTCTCTCTCTCTTTCTCAAATAAATAAATAGAACCTTTTAAAAAAAAGGTGAATTCTAGTTTTAAGTAAATTTCACTCTATAGAGTTTACCTTGCTTGTAAAGATCAAAAATAAATTCTTATAATAAGCACAAGAGAAACTCAATATTAGTTCCAAATAAGAAAAGAATTTTAAATGTATTTTCTTACCCACAGTGCTATAAACTAGAAATGAATTCTAAAACTTAAAATAATAATTATATTCTCAAAAAATCATAATCAAATTATAATTCCCTTAAGTAATATCATTAGAGAGTCAAAGAAGAAATGAAAGTTACAGTTAACAAACAAACCAATCTAGAAAATTAAAAAAAAAATGAAAACCACACAACCAGGTCCATGGAATTCAGTCAAAGCACTGTCCAACGGTAAATTCATGGGTGTAATATTTTTATTTCTAAAAAAATTTTTAAATATATATATTTATATATTATTTTATAAATATATATTATATATTTATTATATATGAATATATGATATATTTATATATAATATATATACAGCTCTAAAAGGTAGAAAGAAATGCAATGTTAGCCCAAGGAATGTAGAGAAAAATAATAAAGAGTAAATCAGTGAATTAGCAAAAGATAATTTCATTATTCAACACATCTAATTCTTAATTCTAATGAAATAGATTTGCTGTTCAAAATTCACCAATACAAGAGAAAGAAAGAAAGATATATTACTTTAAAATCATAAAACTTTTTAGTGTTAAAATGTATTCAAATATAAAATATAAAGACATTATTATTTAGAGTTAAAAGGAGATTTTTTGCTGTTGTTTTACTTTTTTGCTTTATGTTTTTACTTTCACCAAAATAACCTTATTTTACTAGTGGGTTCTCTCAAATTTTCTTGAAATAGATCTTGCTTGACATTGCTCTCCCATGTGTAAGACAAGTTTACTTTGATTATATTAGGAACGCTTCCATTCCCAAGCATTAAAATTTTGCAAAAATAGGAAAACTAAGCTGTTTTTACTTCTAAGCAGAGATAAGTAATGCTAAATAAAATAAGAGCAATTAAATTTAGCCAGCACTAGAAGAATTCACCACAGGCAAACAGTATTTATGTGTAACTATCATTTAATATTAAAAATAAATTAACAAATTGTATATACTTTCAAAAAGAAACATGTTGGGGCACCCCAGGTGGCTCAGCCGTTTAGCTCCTGCTTCCGCCCAAGGCGTGACCCTGGAGACCCAGGATCGAGTCCTGTGTTGGGCTCCCTGCATGGAACCTGCTTCTCCCTGTGTGTCTTTGCCTCTCTCTCTCCCTCTCTGTTTCTCATGAATAAATAAGTAAATCTTAAGAAAAAAAAAAGAAAGAAAGAAAGAAGAAAGAAAGAAAGAAAGAAAGAAAGAAAGAAAGAAAGAAAGAAAGAAAGAAAGAAAGAAAGAAAGAGAAAGAAACATGTTTGCTTCAGTGATCTCAAAAGGGAGGTTTTTTTTTCTTTGTTGTAAGCTGTAGGCCCAACATGGGGCTTGAACTCAGATCCCTGAGATGGAACGGCATGCCTCACAGACTGAACCAGCCAGGCGCCCAATTAAGGAGCTTAATAAAATGTGATACATATCCTTGATGAAAAATTATAAACAAAACCTTCCAAGTACACTAGAAAGAGTTCTCACCTATATGGTAAATCATATAATATCTTCAGAAATATTATTGGTAAAGAGGAATAATGTTATGTGCAGATAGTATGATTGTCTTCGGATGCACTCGAGATAATTTAGACAATGTTTAGCCTGAACAAGAGAACGCAGGCAGTGGCCGGTTACACCAATAATGCAATCGCTCTTTGCAAGTCTCTTTACAAGCTACAGAAGCCGTAGAGTTAATGTTCAGTTTCCCTCTTCACACCAAACATGTTCCTTGCACGAAGTCAAGACAAATATTCCCTCCATGCTTTTTATTGGTTTGATGTTGGCTCTCATCTACTGTACTTACATCAAAATGAAGCTTTATCTTTCATAGTATTTGCATTTATATGATGCAAAATGGCTCTCAAATTACTAATAAAACTATAAACACCAATGTGTACTCAACTCTTCAGGAATCATATATATTTTATTAATGTAACCCAAATATTACCCTGTCCTCTTACATTAGCTAGAACTGACACAAACCCCATCAGTCCTGAGAGAAGTTCATTGCAGTCCCAAAGGCGAGTGCAAAGGCCCAGGGAATTGTCCTGCTCAGGTCCGCCTCACTCTTTGTCCCCAGTTCTCTTTTCTTTCCTATCACTACCTTGCAAAAAAGCCTGCTTGGCGTTCCCTACCCTCAAGTGTCTGCTCATTTCTCACATTGGAGGATTTAGAAACTCTCCTACAGTCTCTTTCTGCCCTCCCAGAACTTTCTACAACCAAAAAGTTTAACTCCCTGTTTCTCTGAACAAATAAGTGGAATTCCATTCCAGAGAATCCCGTTGTCTCTTGCCGAGTGAGTTCACCTCATCGAATGTGTAATTGCATATGCATATTATCAACACTATCAGCTTGAAAGACAATTTTGCATAGAAGTTAAAAATATGTCAAACTGCTGTGGCCTGAGTCCAGAATTCCCCACCCCTTCCCAGCAGCGGGACCACAGGGAGCAAAGCAGACTCTTTAAAGCTTTAATTTCCTCATCCATGAGAGGCCACAGAAGGACCAGCTTCAGAGGGGAGAGTGAAGGCTACATGAGGCAATCATTAGAAAACATTTAATGTAGTGCCTTCAGGAAGCCCCCAGTTACTATTTTTATTAATATTATTTTTATAGTTTGCTACTTGAGCTTACTTTTCATTTAATGGAGACGTTTTCATAATAATTATAATGCTGAAAAGTGACAAGTACATAAGTGCCTTTTGAAGTTGATATTTTTTTCTCTTAAAATATCAAAAGCCAATTGCAAATAAAGACATGAAATACCTCACTCACTCTAGCAACCAAAATATTAAGGATAATTCTAGCAACAAAAGTGAAGACTTTGGGGTTCTCGGGTGGTCAGTCAGTTAAGCACACCTCTTGATTTCGCCTTAGATCATGAACTCAGGGTCTGTGGAGGGACCCCTCCTCCAGCACCGTGCTCAGTGGGGAGTTGGACTCTCTCTCTCCCTCTTCCTCTGCCTTTACCCCTCTCAAATAAATAAATCTTTTAAAAACGAAGAGTTAAGGATTTATAAAGGAAACTATTTTTGTTTAAAGATTTTATTTATTTATTCATGAGAGACCCAGAGAGAGAGGCAGAGACACAGGCAGAGGGAGAAGCAGGCTCCACACAGAGAGCCCGACACGGGACTCAATCCCAGGACCTTGGGGTCACGCCCTGGGCCGAAGGCAGGCGCTCGACAGTGGAGCCACCTGGGCTACCCTATAAAGGAAATTCTAAGTACAGAATCACCCTGGCATATTTCTCAGTAAGAAGACAGCACTGACTGGATGATTAATTATTCAGGTTTTTAAGGTAGTTCTAATAAAAAACCAATAGGTTTTTTCTTTCTTTTTCAACTTTAGAAAATTATTCTAAATTTCATCTGGAAGAATCAACAGGCCAGTATAGCTAAAAATTCTTATCAATATTGTTTTCCTATTGAGAACAATTTACAGACCATTGGGACGTTATTAGTTTTTCTGTGACTCCTATTAGGAAATGACAACACTTACAGGAACAGCATCACCATCCCTTTCTCGGTGAGCTTAGAAGTGCATTGTTGTGAAACTATCATTTGTTCACTTTAAGACAACACTGAAGGAAAATAGGATTTGAGGCCTCTAGTGGAGTGCCCAAGATAATGTTTCTATCTACTTCCTTCCCTAAGAGATTTTTTTTCTCCCCTTTTCTAATCTCTTAACAAAAAATGTTAAGAACAGGTAAAAGAAAAAAAAATTTAAAAAAACTTAAAATAAGACTTAGTTTTGATGTCATTGTATGACTGAACATTTCCAGGCTGAAAAAATGTGTTATATTTACATTTCAGCCCATTTATTTTGGCATCAAAGACGTTTGTGGTCTCTAAAGCAAAAATATAAAATGATAGCACTAGCTCTTGCTGTTCTCTTCTACTAGACAGAAAGCTCACTCTTGAGGGCACACATGCTTTTCTTCCTTCCAAGAATGCCATTTTATTTCCTAATAAACAAGAAGTGAATGCTTTCTGAGTGGAGGAAGACATGGCCTCAGAGCATTCTATTGCTTACCAGGTTGTTTATCTTCTAAGTGAAATGGATTTATTATGTGTTGATGCTCTAGTCAACTTATGGTGTAAGTTTGGCGGGGGGGGGGGGAGTGGTAGGGGGGTTGGTGAACGGGGAGGGAGGAGAGAGATTGGTTAAGGAAGAAGATGGAAAACCTGCCTAAGGGGAAATGAGTGACAAGAAGAAGAAAAATGGCTTGATAGCCAATTTTTCTACTATATAGAAATCATAAAAGAAATGCATAAATTACCAAAAAAAAACCCACCCCCAAACAGGAATAAGCTGTATTTATTTATTTTTTTATTGGAGTTCAATTTGTCAACATATAGAATAACACCCAGTGCTCATCCCACCAAATGCCCCCCTCAGTGCCCGTCACCCAGTCACCCCCACTCCCACCCGCCACCCCTTCCACCACCCCTAGTTCGTTCCCCAGAGTTAGGAGTCTTTCATGTTCTGTCTCCCTCACTGATATTTTCACTCATTTTCTCTCCTTTCCCCTTTATTCCCTTTCACTAATTTTTATATTCCCCAAATGAATGAGACCATATAATGTTTGTCCTTCTCCGACTGACTTACTTCACTCAGCATAATACCCGTCAGTTCCATCCACGTCGAAGCAAACGGTGGGTATTTGTCATTTTTCTAATGGCTGAGGAATATTCCACTGTATACATAAACCACATCTTCTTTATCCATCTTCTGTCGATGGACACCGAGGCTCCTTCCACACTTTGGCTATTGTGGACATTGCTGCTGTAAACATCGGGGTGCAGGTGTCCTGGCGTTTCACTGCATCTGTATCTTTGGGGTCAATCCCCAGCAGTGCAATTGCTGGGTCGTAGGGCAGGTCTATTTTTAACTCTTTGAGGAACCTCCACACAGTGTTCCAGAGTGGCTGCACCAGTTCACATTCCCACCAATAGTGCAGGAGGGTTCCCCTTTCTCCACATCCTCTCCGACATTTGTGGTTTCCTGCCTTGTTAATGTTCCCCATTCTCACTGGTGTGAGGTGGGATCTCATTGTGGTTTTGATCTGTATTTCCCTGATGGCCAGTGATGCGGAGCATGTTCTCATGTGCGTGTTGGCCATGTCTATGTCTTCCTCTGGGAGATTTCTCTTCATGTCTTTTGCCCATTTCATGATTGGATTGTTTGTTTCTTCGCTGTTGAGTTTAATAAGTTCTTTATAAATCTTGGATACTAGCCCTTTATCTGATAGGTCATTTGCAAATATCTTCTCCCATCCTGTAGGGTGCTTTTAGTTTGGTTGACTGTTTCTTTTGCTGTGCAGAAGCTTTTTATCTTGATGAAGTCCCAATAATTCATTTTTGCTTTTGTTTCTTTTGCCTTCATGGATGTATCATGCAAGACCTTGTTGTGGCCAAGTTCAAAAAGGGTGCTGCCTGTGTTCTCCTCTAGGATTTTGATGGAATCTTATCTCACATTTAGATCTTTCATCCATTTTGAGTTTATCTTTGTGTCTGGTGTAAGAGAATGGTCTAGTTTCATTCTTCTGCATGTGAATGTCCAATTTTCCCAGCACCATTTATTGAAGAGACTGTCCTTTTTCCAGTGGATAGCCTTTCCTGCTTTGTCGAATATTAGTTGACCATAAAGTTGAGGGTCCACTCCTGGATTCTCTATTCTGTTCCATTGATCTATGTGTCTGTTTTTGTGCCAGTACCACACTGTCTTGATGACCACAGCTTTGTAGTACAACCTGAAATCTGGCATTGTGATGCCCCCAGCTCTGGTTTTCTTTTTTAATATTCCCCTGGCTATTCGGGGTCTTTTCTGATTCTACACAAATCTTAAGATTATTTGTTCTAACTCTCTGAAGAAAGTCCATGGTATTTTGATAGGGATTGCATTAAATGTGTAAATTGCCCTAGATCATATCAACAAGAGAAAAAACAAGAACCATATGATCCTTTCAAAGAATACAGAGAAAGCATTTGACAAAATACAGCATCCATTTCTGATCAAAACTCTTCAGAGTGTAGGGATAGAGGGAACATTCCTCAACATCTTAAAAGCCATCTAGGAAAAGCCCACAGCAAATATCATTCTCAATGGGGAAGCACTGGGAGCCTCTCCCCTAAGATCAGGAACAAGATAGGGATGTCCACTCTCACCACTGCTATTCAACATAGTACTAGAAGTCCTAGACTCAGCAATCAGGAAACAAAAAGAAATAAAGGGCATTCAAATGGGCAAAGAAGAAGTCAAACTCTCCCTCTTCGCAGATGACATGATACTGTACATAGAAAACCCAAAAGACTCCACCCCAAGATTGCTAGAACTCATACAGCAAGCAATTCGGCAGTGTGGCAGGATACAAAATCAATGTTTAGAAATCAGTGGTGTTTCTATACACTAACAATGAGACTGAAGAAAGAGAAATTAAGGAGTCAATTCCATTTACAGTTGCACCCAAAAGCATAAGATATCTAGGAATAAACCTAACCAAAGAGGTAAAGGATCTATACCCTAAAAACTACAGAACACTTCTGAAAGAAATTGAGGAAGACACAAAGAGATGGAAAAATATCCCATGCTCATGGATTGGAAGAATTAACATTGTGAAAAGGAATAAGCTTTATATTCAAGTAGCTCGTTCTATTCAGATATAGAGTGCCACAAAGAATATGGACCCATATATGAATAAATGGAATTAGAAAAGAAAAGTTGACCTTGGTAGGTTATCTTCCTCATTGCTCATCCTTTTTATTGTTTCTGAATCTTGGACTATTTTAACTAAGCTTCCCTAAAAATCCCTCTGTTAGATTCTTTGACACAAGTAAGGTGACCTCGGAAGGACTTCTTTTCATCCCGCCATCTTGCAAATGAACAATTTCCTGAAGTTCCCTTCTTTTTTGTTGTCTTCTGTTCAGGAAACACAATCATTTCCATTGCCTCAATTATCGCATTTATGGAAATGACTCTGAGATATAACTTTAAATTCCTGATGCTAGTTCCCTGGTTATAATAACAAATGGAACATTTCTACATTTTTTGTTTTTACATCTCAACCATGTTCTTATCTTAACTCAAAAAATTATGTTCATATATTTCTCCTTTAATTGGCCCTCAATTTTTTAAAATATTTTTTTAATTGGAGTTCAATTTGCTTACGCCCCCCCCCCTCAATTTTATAACTAGTTTGCACATTTCAATGACTTTTGCATTACCCAATCTCCTTCCCAACCTTGTAGACACCACTCTGGCTCACACCCTTTTTATTCCCTACCTTGTCTGCCAGAACCACCTGACTCACATCCCATCTTCCCACACTCATGCTTATCCATCCTGTAGTAGCCACACTGTACTCACACTAGTCTGACTAAAGCACTACTGAGATCCTCTTTGCCAACAGAAATCCTAATCTTTCGTTTAAGGTCCCATTTGGAATGATAGTTCCTCCATGGTATTTATATAAACTGTTTGTAATATCTCTCTCATTCATACCCATAACATTTTGTGTAGACATGTTTTTATGTCAATTGTCTTACCCTTATGACTATTATTGTGGAAAAGCACAGAGAAAAAGAGGCATCTAAAACTCTTCCAAAAACCAACATGACAGAAATGAGTCTGTCTCCTGTGGTGATAGCTGCGTTTTTGGTTTATGTAAACGTTCAACAAGAGGATTAATTTGATGCCTCTGTTTTTCAACATTTTTTGAAATCTGATTCACTCTTTTGAATGTTAGGCATCCAGACTGAATTCCCTTAATTAATCAAGACCTATGTCATCTAGTAAGGTTTTCAGCATTCTATAAAATGATGATTTGGAACAAAACAATTTAAGGAGAAAGAGTAAGACGAGACACAGAACTCAATATGTACATCCTATTGCAGTTTTGTGAACTTTTAATTTAATTTCTGAAGGAAAGCTGCTCACTTTTGAATGATGTGGAACCTCAAATATGAATGAGTGAAACCCCAGCAGCCGGTGATTCCTAGAGGCTACGCAAAAGCCTGGCTCCAACGAAAACACTAACCTCTACTCCTTCTGTTTCTTGGACTACTGTCTCTTATAGTTGTAAAAGTCACAATTGCCCAACGCCCACAAAAAAAAGTGTACTGCTAAAATCAAGGGTATACCCAGCTCATTTATGTAGATTAGAAATATCAGTATTCCTTAAAGTTCTTACTTGTCCCCATAGATGGAGCACCACCAAAAAGTTAGCAGCCCAAGAAAAGTATACCATTTTCTAGGCATTTTCATGGTACAAAATTATTGCCATAGGGCTGACAATCTAAAAGACGGGTTGTCTGTAAAAATAACTTCAACTAGAAGTTAGCATACGTGGAGTCCATGTGAAATCAAGGTCATGATAATGAACAGATTGCTTGACCTTATTGCCCGCCCCTTTGTTTACCCTCAGAAGAAAAAAGGTATGCTGGTTAAAATTAAATATTCAAATTAAATACCGTAAGAAATAAATAGGTCTGATTGGGAGACAGGAAAGGTTGAGTAGAAGCGAGAGAGTACTTATAACTGATTTTTTGTGTGCATGGTATCAAAAACAAAAATCAAGCAATGACAAACCCAACATCTGTAAGCTTCATAATAACAGTGCTATCTATCTCCCTTCACTTTTTTAGAAAGAAACTGAAACCTCCTTATTTACTTAATTCTTTGAGGCAAATATTTTATGGCAAAGTAAGGCTTTCACCTAGAGATATAAATTCTTTAGGTTTTTGGAATACAGAAAAATGTGAAGCCATCTAGAATTTCAAGGCAGTATCCCTGAAATTCTTTCCCACAGTTTATTCATCTTCCTGATAAGATCTCACCAGATTTTTGAAAATCCCAACTAGCCCAGTCAAAATTTAAATTTTTAATTTACCTGACTGATTAATATATTTGTGTAACATTTATAATTTGTAGAGTGATGAGATGTTTGGTGAACGACACATAAGATACCATCAGACTTACGTCCTTGAACCTACACGTAAAGCAATTACAGTTGGAAGAATCTGAACTTCATTCACTGTAGAATTCATGCTTAAAAATAAGCTACACCTCTTCCTCTTTTTCCCTCTCCTATAAAACCCACTCTTAGAGCCACGTTGCTTTGTTAACTTTCATAGCATGTCTTCCACTACAGCCTTCAACACCTGAAAAATTAGTGGAAGAATTTGACTGATTATAGAGGCTGTTTTCCTTGTTCCATGGCTTGTTCTAAAAGGGATACTCAGCAGAACTTGCATTTTTTTCTTTCATTTTGTGCTGTCTGCATGAGTAATTACCTCCCTGATTTCTGAGATGCAATTGAGTAGCTTCTACATTAGAAAAATCCAAAGATTGATAGAGGCATCGCTCCTAAAGGATTAGTTTGCTGCTGTAATTCCACAGAGTAGGTCATTCAAATAGCAAAATGCTGCAAAGTTTAATTTCTTCTGTTTTTAAAAGCCAGATATTGTTACCAATTTCAGGGAAACTGGAAAGGTCCCACGGGTCTGTTAAGCAGGTGATGATCTTTCAAATTCCCCTAAGGGGTTGTTTCTGCCCTTAGGGGATATGTTATTCCAGAGGGTGGCTTTGAAATAACCAAGGCAGAGACCACTTTCTTGAAAGACAAAGTTTACGACAATTAATTTACTCACCTGTAAATTACAATTTCTAAATACCTATACTGATAACTTCATAACAAGCTGAAATCAATGATGCAAATCCCTTAGCAGTATTTGAGCTACAAGAAGCTTTATAACCTGGTTCAGTAAGGAAGAATTACTTCTTTTAAAACAGGTGTCATCATGCGGTCAGGTCGCCTACCTCAGTCAGCTTGGAACTACGGTGACAACAGCACAGACTTGCATTGAGGTTGGCTTCAACGACACAAGTTGATTCTTTCACAGTATGGAGGCTGGAAGTCTGAGATCAGGGTGTCGGCGTGGTCTTAGGCAAATTATTTTCCTGGCTCTCAGATGGCCATCCTACTGTGCCATCACATATCACATGTGGAGAGAGAAATCTCTGATCTCTTCCTCTTTTTTTTTTTTTTTAATAAGAACACCAGTTCTTTCAGATCAAGGCTCCACCCTTCTGATCCTATTTAGCCTTGAAATCACCTCCTCAAAGGATCCATCTCCAATATAGACACGTGAGGGGTTAGAGTTTCAACATATGGATTTGGGGCCATGCATTCAGCCCATAGTGTAACCCAAAGACTCAATGAAATTTCACACATTTTAGATGCTCAAAAATTGCATAATCCCAAATTTGTGTTACATGTGGAAGTCAGGCTTAAACTAATCTGCCTTTTTATTATTTTCTTTCTTTGTCTTTCTCTCTTTCTTTTTCTTCTTTCCTTCTTTTTTTTCTTTTAACTAATCAGTCTGGTGGTCCCTTGTATCAGGCAGGTATCTGACATGTATACTACAGAGATTGCAAAAACCATTACAAATAAAATTATTTGTAGCCAGCCAAAGAAAACGGAATCAAGTTTGTTTATTCCCTAGTACTTTTCAAGTTAGCTTATTTATTATATTTACAAGCTTATTTAATTTGTTGCAGATGTTCAGAGGAAGGTTTTGTAAGCATTCACTGTTAGAATGTTTTTTCATTAAATCCATTTTCCAAATGTCTAAATAATGACAAAAGACCTCCCAGCAGAATATTAAGCCAGGAAATTCATCCAAACATTACAACTGTAATCATAAGTGGTATATGCTGTAGTTGCTATCTGATTAATTTGGGCTCAGTATAATGTTGGAATGATTACTTTTGACTTAGTTTTTTTCTCTTATATAAAAGCAAACACTAAAGTGGAGAAAACATGGGAAGAAATGGTGGCTTCTTAAACTAAATTCTTAATGAAATCAAAGAATTGAGTTTTTAGGCAATATTACTGTTTTCTTCTAGCAATACTGAAAATAGGCTCCTACTTTTAATAGAATGACAATGGTTTTTTTTAATTTAAATGTTTATTTTCATTCTATTTATGGAGTCTGGGATATTTGCCTTTTTAAAAGTTTTCTATTATCCTATTTATTCTTGGCTTTTGAAATTAGTTCTTTTCCATAGGAAGTTTAAGTGAGAGGCAAGACTTTTGTAAATTAGCTGCACATTTAATTAATTGAAATTCAACCTCCTAAGACAAACCGCAGATGCTCTACATATTTAGCACAGTGTCTTCTAACCAGCTGTACTAATCTGGGCAGTAACACTGCCCTGTAGCAAAACATCTGGACAGAGCTAGAAACCAGAATAATAATTAGTTTTAGAATTCCATCAAACAGATGCCTACAGGTGACATCACAAAACAGAAAAACAGTAAAAGGAAAATATATATACTTGTTGCCAAATACAGTATTATAACTTGAAAGACAGATGCAAATTTCCCATTACTGCTCTCAACAAATTTGACTAAAAGCAACAACGCTCTCCATTGTATAAGTAGCTGTCAGATTGCATAGTACAAAATCTTCAAATTCAAATGGAGGTGAGGTAGTACAGTTATAAAAATTGCACCACATTTTGAAGAGGTAAAGGCTCTGGCTCTTTTACCATTTAGTACTTGTGTTAGAAATAAAGTTAAATTCCCTAGAGAACATTATGTCAGAAAAATGCTCCTGTGCCTAAATTCTGCCCACCGCATTAAGGCACCATTGGATTCACCACAAGAATTGTGAAAATGAGTCACTTGCCTTTAAAGATTCTATCGTGGAGGCATATTTTCCTTTCTGTACAGAATGTACTACAGTAGTTGATATTATTTGTTTCCATGTTAACATGGGCCGAAGTTGAAAGGACTTCTACACCATTTGCTTTGGGTGTCAGGATTTCAGGATAACCAGGCAACTTTAATCTCCATGTCCCTAGGGTAGATTTAGGAATTTTGTTGTTAAAATAGAAGAAGTAAAAAATTTCTCCTGCTTAATGGCAGATTTCCACTATAATAGATAGGAATTCAGATACTGTGTTCATCTGATAAACATATTTCTTCTAGACAGAAATCAATTGGAAAAATCTTCTCCAGTTTCAGATTAGAAACAACCAACTAAACACAGTACTCAATCTGATTCTAAAATTAGCATCACTAATACATATAAAGTAGAATGACTGAAAACTTTAGTTTGATTCTACAGGAAGACCAGGCATTCCAAAAGCTGATTTTTTTCGTCTGTGCCAGCTCATAAGTCACTAATTAAAATCTCTAGGCAATCTGAGAAAAAAATATAAAACTTTTTTTAGAACTGTTATTCCATGATGAGACATAAACATTTAGAGTTCAAAATTCCTTTTTACACTTTCAATGATATTTCAAATATTTATAGAAAGTGACTGAGCATTTAAAGCTTTCTAATAGATGTAAGCTTAGATCTAAATAAACATCAATGAGAGAAAGTATTGTTCTCTTAAGCTATCAGGCCAGGATATTTTTCCATCTTAATTTTAGAAAATTTTCTTTCTTTTATATTCAAATGAGGAAGGTGTTCTCATATAAATAAAATTTAGGAGAAGCTTGAAATTTTTATTGTCTTTTCCATTGCAGAATAAACTAGTCAAGTGTGTGCTGCTAAGAACTCATCGCTATAGCTGAAATGTATATACCAGAAGTTTACCATATGATAAAGAGGGAGGAAACAATATCCTTAATATTGGTAGTTGCTGAGTATCATTTTTGCAGTAATAAAAAAGTAAATAAAATTCTTAAGATTTGTCCAAAAAGGATTTTTCCATTCTAACATTCAGTGTCTTGATAGAAAAATGATCCAAGATTTTGGAAATCCTAAAAACACTCTGTCAGAGGTCCTATCTACATAGGAATCCAGAAATAAAAATTGCAGTAAGGTCAAAATTATAGGAAGATATCAGAAGGAATAAGCTGGACATAGAATAAGGTATGGGGAAAGAAACTAACATGTTTACTTAATTTATGTGTGTTCACACATAATTGTATAGCTAGGAAGATAGTTATGTAGCGTGACAGACATATATGAATATCTAACTATATCCACAAATCTATGCATATATTTTTTTCCAGGAGCTAAAGTGTAATTTTCAGTTGAAATTAACAGAATATCTCCCTTAGACAACAAGAAACAAATTCTACTTGTGCAAGGGTAATGGTCAGTTAATGTTTTATACTTGTTGCCAAATGCTTCATTATATTACATGCTACATCCCCAAACATAAGCCTTAAGACAACAATATGTAAGGAGAATAATCTTGACAGTCTACTTGGATAACATGCTTGACTCAAACTATTATTTGGAAACTATCCAGGCCAGGTAACAATACACATAAAGGGGGTGATCTTCCACAACATATTTATAATTTTTTAAAAATTATTAATTGGGAAAGATTAATCCCAAAGTATGGAATAAGGGCTATATATAGTATAGACAAAACATACATACACACATGCATGTTTGCACATGTATGTATAGATTAGATATTATTATATTTACATATAATAACATATATAGTATATAGTATACTGTATTATATATTTATGCATAATTTTAAATAACATAATTCATACATATATTTATACATAATTTTATATAATATTTATGGTTTTATATATTGTTACATATTGTATTAAAATAACATTTGATTATTAATATATTAAATACTATGTTTTACATGTAGAATGTAAGTACATATATTAATATGTAATGGGATGGCTTATACAAATTAGAGTTAAGATTTGAATATGATGCTGACAGCAAAGAAAGAACAAAAACTCATTAAACATGCAGAGAGAATAGTAGGTAAATGTCAGTGTTCCCTGCCCAGTTTGCTCTCCTCTAACTGCCATGCTGTCTCTTGAGCATATCAGGTATGTTCTTGCCTTAAGCCTCTGGATTAGGATGTTCTCCGTCCCTGGAATGTTCTTCCATAATATAGATGCCATTTTCTCCTTTACCTTCCTCAAATTTTGTTCAGCCTTCAACTTACCCATAAGAACTTCTCTGGCCATATTTAAAACTTTTCTTCTGCACCATTAATTACTGTACTGCCAGTTTTCTTACTTCCTTTAGCTGTTTTTTATCTAGACCACTTACAACTTTCTAACATGCTACACAGTTTACTTACTATGCTTACTGTCTACTTCCCACTCCCCAAACAAAACATAAGCCCCCTGAATATATATATATATATATATGTTTTTTTAAAGATTTTTATCTATTTATTCATGAGAGACACAGAGAGAAGCAGAGACACAGGCAGAGAGAGAAGCAGGCTCCCCTCAGGGATCCCGATGTGGGACTCGATCCTGGGACCTCAGGATCATCCCTGAGCCAAAGACAGATGCCCAACCTCTGAGCCACCCAGGCGTTCCCCACTGAATATGTATTTAAAGTCCCTATTGCTTTGAAATGTTCTGCAAAATATCTACCACCACATTCATGATCACAAGAATGGCATCTCTCTATTCATACTACGTCTTTCCTTTTTGCTCCATCCCCCAGGGCTTCTCTGGTGGAAAGGGTTATAATTTAGTGGAAGAGAGCATCTTCCAGATGAAATCTAACTTCTGAAATATTCTCGTCCATATAAAAGTTCATATGCTATGATAGTTCTAATATAATACTCCCAAGCAACTTTCTCTGGCTACATCCATTCTGTTTTACTGTCTCACTATTTCATGTCTACTTTTCTATAAGCCACATACACCAGATGGGATTCCCCCATGAAAACAGAACACCTTCATGCTCTGAGGCTGTGAGGGATTTAAGACATAGACATGCATATCTGACTTTGTAAAATGTAGATTCACTGCATTCCTCTAATAAAAAGTAACACCTCACATTTCCACAGCACTTTATTTCATTGCATCTTCACAAAATAGAGTTATGGCAGATATCATCAGTCTTCATTTTTCAGATGAGGAAACAGGGGTTTAAATAAATTAAGTAAGTCACCCAAGGTCAAATTTCTAGTAAGTGAAAGAACTGGGACTATAATATGTCTTTTGGCTTTTAATCCAATGCTGCTTTTCCTAAATCATTCTGTACCCCTTATTTCAAATCCCAGGCCACAGTAGCTCTGATGTACTGAGGACACTGATATACCACTCATTCTAGTTCATTTTACTACTTTTGTTTCCCTAGCTTTTCAATTTCATTATTCCCTCTAAAAATAATAATTGTGAAGCAAGTAATAACTGGTGAGGACCCACTTATGACAATCGTTATACTAGCTGTTTTATATGCACTACTTCTTTTAACCCTGTATAAGAATCCAAAAAGAAGTTTGAGAGACAGAGAGAGAGAAAGAGAGAAGAGGGAGGGAAGGAGGAAGGAAGGGAAGAAGAAAGGAAGAGAGAGGAAAAAAGAGGAAAAGAAGGAAAAAAGGAAGAAAGAAAGAAAGAAAGAAAGAAAGAAAGAAAGAAAGAAAGAAAGAAAGGAAGGAAGGAAGGAAGGAAGGAAGGAAGGAAGGAAGGAAGAGGAAGGGAGGGAGGAAGGAAGGAAGGAAGGAAGGAAGGAAGGAAGGAAGGAAGGAAAGGAAAGAAGAAAGAAAATAGATCTGATTATTGTGTTTTCTTCTAGGCATTCTAATAAATCAATGGACTGGGTAGATTTCAGATATTTGCATTCCTATTTTTCTAAATGCACCCAAGAGCAACACAAATATTTTTGGTATCCCTTAGGAAAGATTGAAAAAATTCTCTACATTTGTACTCAGAATAGGACTTTTTAATAATTCTAACAATAACAGATATATATATATATATATTAATCATTTCATATCCCTAATTTCATAGGACCTCTTAAAGATCCAAAGGAATGTTCTGCCCATTAAGCAGTAAGCCTTAAATAACTGGCAATATTTCACTAAGTCATTCTACGTTGCTTATTGTTGGCATAGATTACTGTGTAATAGATCACATGTTCTTTACCCTGCTGAAATGCCCTATACAGGCAAAAGTGTAAAGCAAATTCCCTGAATCTTAACTTGATGCCTCTTTTCATCTTATCACTTATAATCTTTTGCTCAATTTCCTGGTCCACCCCCCTGCCACATCTGGCACATAAAGGATTAAGGAAAAGATTGAATAGAAGCCTGCTGATTCCCCAAGGTAGCTGAATTTCTTTTCTGCATACTAAAATCTTACTATCATGTTTTATTTTCTCAAGGAATTAATGTGATTAGGAACCCCTTTGTTAAGAAACTGAAAACTAGTTGCTACCCTATTAATTCATACAAATCACCGGAAGGTTTGGCGAAATTACCTGTGACAAGTCCAGGAGTAACACCAGCTTCATTTCAACCAGATGGATCTGGTGACCAAAGATACTTGCCCTAAGGGTCACTCCAATCATCTCTCCCTAGAGTGTGACAGTGTTTCTCAGAATCTTGTACCTATAAAAAGGAACTGGATAAAGAAAGTGAATTAATTAAATAAAACAAGGCAAGAAAGCCAAAAGTACTGTGATAAAGGACTAAATAGGTTATTTTTATGCATAGGTTAAAGGATCTTTAATGAATAAGTTTAAGAATTTAGGATTAATTCAGTCAAGAAATGGGCTGAAAACATGAACAGATAGTTCTCCAAAGAAGCTACAAATGGTCAACAGACCTATGAAAAAAAATGCTCAACATCACTCAGCATCAGGGAAATACAAATCAAAACAACACTGAGATGCTATTTCACACCAAGCAGAATGGTTAAAATTAACAGGTCAGGAAATGACAGATGTTGGTGAGGATGTAGAGAAAGGGGAACCTTCTTACACTTTTTGAGAATGCAAGCTGGTACAGCCACTCTGGAAAACTGTATGGAAGGTCTTCAAGAAGTTAAAAATAGAGCTACTCCACAACCCAGCAATTGCAAAGATACAAATGTGATCCAATGGAGCACTTGTTTAACATCTCTGAAATCAGGAGTATACTGCTATACAAACTAAAGCGTATTTTATGAGCAATGAAATAATCTATATTGCTATGTTCTTATAATAATACAAATATGTATCTGGCTTAGTAGATTGTTCTTGTTACATAACAGCATTGGAAAGAAAGTTTTAAATACTCCACATATCTGAAATGGTCTCAGAAAAAACTAATATGTGGTTTAGAAAAAAACAAATTTTATGCTAAAATTGTAAGGAGTGAATTGAAGGCATTAGGGCAGGAAGTAAAGCCTTGGGGAAGTGATTAATGATCTAAAGTTTTCAATCCAAGCAGGAGCATTAATTCTACACACTGAAACACTAAAGTTGTGGTGTTGATGATCATATTGTATCAGAAAACAATGAAGGTATGGAAATTATGCTTCTATGTGTTTCAAATAAAATATAAATATTACAGTATAACTATCCATAGTCTTATCTTAAGAAGTTTAATTGAATATAATTCAGGTTAAACCCCATTGATGAGGACTCTCAGAATAAACCAAACTTTCTTTCCTATCCTAATAAAATATCACAGACATAAAATTATTAGAGCTGGTGCAGTGCTTGTTATGCATTCAGACCCAGGTATCAGTGATAGGGCCTATCTTCATGGAGCCAACCATCTCTAGAAGCCAGCAAGGCTATTTTAGGAGATTCCAAGTTACTCTGGGGACATGGTATATTTATCAGTAGACTCAGACTCAGCAAATTTGCATAATGTATGCATGTCTGTTGGTTTAGTAGCACATTCAATTTTTAACATAAGTACAGTCAATCCACTTAATAGTAAAGGACTAAAAGTAGAACTGAATGGGAGATGAAATGGAATGGCCTAAAGAAAAGTAGACATGAATTCATGAGACAGTAAGACACAGTTGGATGTAATCAGAGAAAGTGATTTGAGAGGATTATATTAAAACTGTCATAGAACATGAGCCTATATGGGTGCTCTTTTGCACCCTAGATCCTATGTTTCCAGCGCTCCTTACTTGTACTGCTAGAATTGTATGATAGAGGAAATGGGGAGAAGGTATAGTCAGTTGCATGATGGCCTCCAAACTACATCCAAGTAATAATCTCTGGTATCTATGAACGTGGCCTTATTTGTAAATAATGATCTTCGTAGATGTAATTAAGCTAAGGATCTGGAGATGAGATCATGTTGGATTAGCATGGGCCCTAAATCCAATAACCATTGTCCTTCCAAGAGAAAGGAAAGAGAAGTTCGAGAAACAGAGACACTCGGGAGAAAGCCGTGCAAAGACAGAGGCAGGCAGAGATTGTAATTATGCAGCTACAGACCAAGGAAGGCCAAGGATAGCCAGTGCCACCAGAAGCCAGGAGAAAGCTGTGGGACACATTCTCCTTCAGAATCTTTAGAAAAAAACATTCCTGCCTGACACTTTGATTTTGAACTTCTGGCCTCTAAAACTGGGAAGAAAATACATTTCTGTTGTTGTAAGTCACCAAGTTTATGGTAATTGGTTACAGCAGCTCCAGGGAACTAACACAAAGGTTGAGCATAAAACTGCAGGGAAAAGGCAAAACAACGAGAGAAAACAAAGTATTGTGCAAATGAAATGAGCCAGTAGCCTGCAAGCCATTACTCACTCTAGAAATATTATAAGAAGCACTAAAGGTAAATAGGTAGCGTTAGCACTGGCTGCATTTTTTTTTTTTAATGATAAAATAAGACTCCTTCAGAAGCTACCAAATGAGCTGCTCTTCAGTTTCCATTTCTAAAACAATAGAAAGTGTAGCAGGGAGGGTAGCATATGGACACTCGGGCCAAGCTGCCCAGGCTCAAATCCTCCTCTCTTGTTCATTCAGCTTGTGCTTTATGCTAGTGTGTTTGCTCCATCTGCAAAATGGGAATGATGATGGTATATATCTTACAAGGTTATCAAAAGAATTAGATGCATTTATATATAAAGTGCTTAAAGCATTATAAATTCTATGTATGTGTTTACTTTTATTACTCAAGGAATCGTGAATACCAAAGTTTGCGGTCTCTAATTCTAGTGCAATCATGTCCAAAGTCTAAGGTACTGATGTAAAGACGTAATGCAGAAGTGAATACGTCAAATCACATTACAAAGAAAATAGAAATGAGAGGAGGAACTCTCAAAAGGTAATGAGAGAAAACAAAAATTAATCAGAGTTCTTTAGCACATGTTGACTGCTGTGCTCCGGTCCATGAAACCAGCATCCGCTGACACAGCGTCAAGAAGGACTTCCAGGAAGATGCCGGAGCCGTCCCACACTGTCACGTCTCAGGCCCACGGACTTCCTTTGACAAAGAGTGTCCTCTCTGCCTATATACTTTGTCTTTCTCTGTTTGTGGTTTTGAATTATATCCTTAATTTTTTTTTCTATTCAGTCTCCTTATTTTTCCCTTTGATGAACTCTCTCATTTTGATTTGTTATGTCTATATTCTTACCACTTTTCATCCACCTTGTGAGGTAGCCCATTATGCTCTAACCTTTTATTATTAAAGAATACTGGGGCGCCCGGGTGGCTCAGTGGTTGAGTGTCTGATTCGGCTCAGGTGTGATCCTGGAGACCCAGGATCGAGTCCCACGTCGGGCTTCCTGCAGGGAGCCTGCTTCTCCCTCTGCCAGTGTCTCTGCCTCTCTCTCTCTCTTTCTGTGTCTCTCATGAGTAAATATATAAAATCTTTTTTAAAAAGTACCACAAAGAGTGATGTCTATCACCAAATGATTTGGCATTGGGGAAAGAAGATAAGGAAAGAATGAAAGGAAGGGGGGAAAGGACAAAAAATAAATTACATCATCCCTCTTTGATTTTGTGCCTGGGTGCCGCTCTAGAACAGAAAACCTTGTTCTTACTAACAGACGATGTCTCCCAAGACCTGTCTACAAAGCTATGTAGACGCCAGTCTTTAGTGACACTTATTGCCACCTGTTGAAGGGGCAGAATTGAAACATTTGTGTTCATTGAGTTCAAATTTAAGAAAGTGCATAAATTTAAATTTAAATTTAAAAGAGGAGCCTCTGTGTGAGGTCTGGAGGGGCGAGCTGCATCTGGATCCCCCAGCAAGGGAGTGCGGTTGTGCCACTGCCCCGTCGGCCCTGGGTTTGGCGGCAGGACAGCTGTTCCCACGGCCTTCCTGAATGTTCTTCGCCCACACCTCCTTGAATTCCATGTTCTTCAGAAAATAGAACTCGCTTTCTGAGGCACATCAGCTACGTCCCTATGATGAGAATTACGTGAAGTGCTGCGGGACAAAATGTAGAGGACTTCGGGCAAAGTCAATGGCCACCTTTACCTTTGCAGATTCTCTTTTCTTTCACATGGCAGATAGGCAGTTACTTCTGTTCTTGCCTTGTACAGAATTTTGACTTGTACAGATGAAGTCAAAGACATGCAAAAATCATGACAAACACTCAAGATGGAAGGTGGGGTGGAGAAGGCTTTTGAAATTGAAGAGAACCTCTAGGCTAGGTAGTAAGGCATGTTGGTTATCCCTGTGGAGTAGCAGTGACCATCGGAATACGTGCAAAACAGACATCAGATCCTAGCCACTGGGATCCCAGACCTTCAGGATCCCTCTCTGCCCCACATGTGGCAAAACATGTGAAGAACCTCCAGACTGAAAGGAGCATCTCCAAAGTTACCGGTGTGAGCCAGTGACTGTAGCTCTAATAGGCTTTCTCTATATGTTGGTTCTAGAGATGATCTTCTTAAGTTTCAATTTTCAAACAATCCTATAGGAAAAGAACCCCAGAGGCAGATTTGGGCAGATTTTTAAGAAAATTAGGCAAAGTATTATCTCCTTTGTACTGAGTTTGTGAACTAAAACCTGTTAAGCATTAAAGCAAGACTAACTATAGAAATTCTGAAGGAAAAAAAAAAAAGAAATTCTGAAGGAAAACAGTGTTCTGTGATCTTAGGAATTCAAGCAGAGATTAAAAAAAAAAGTTAACTACAGGAATAGAATTACAAACAATGCCCTTAGGTAAGACAGAACAACCAAATGATCAGAATAACTCTTTTTGAGGAAGAATTCAGGAGAACATCGTTTTGAGAGTAAATTTATAAACTTCAATATATACACAAATCAAACTATAGTTTTTGTATTTGTAAAATGTGGAATATCTATTGCAGTTTTCGTTCTTTTCAACAATGCTATTCATTCTAGTTGTAATCGCATAGAGTGAGAAATATTCCAATTTAATAAAATGTTAAGATAGGAAAGAGTAAGGCTACTTGTTAATGGATAATTATGACAATAAAGTATTCATTCACCCCATATGATCAGATGTCTATTTTATCAGAAATGTGGGAATAAAAAAAGAGGGAAATATGGTCCTGTTCTTGGGGATCTTAAACAAAATCTATGAGTAAACAATATGAAAATAATGCATCTATCCAAATAGCATATATGGTAGATGTTATACAGTATCATAAACATTTAGAGAAAAAGATATAGCAGGGGAATGTTCCCAGAAGACAGAAAAAGGACAGAGAAGAAATTCAGGCCATAGAGAGATGTTTCTAAATATATGTATTTCTGTCTGTCTTACTTTAACAATGGATAAATAGTGTCACTATATTCAAAATAAAAATAAAAATAATTTAAATAAAGGGATCCATAATACATCAACATTGGAAAATAAAGAGAGCTAAATACAATTATATTGCATTTATGTTTTATGTGTCAAATGTACATTAATTATCATAATCGACATGAAAATTTAAATTTACAAATGTCCATGGGGAGAAGAAAGGATCATCTCAGAATTTTAAATCCCTCCTCTATTTTACTTCAAATATATCCTGCATTTACTAAACCACATGATATGACTGTTCATAATAAAATGTATGCAAATAAAAAGCATCCCTGGCACAGAAATTCCCCCAAACTCCAAGTGTCAGCTCTGAGAAAAAAGCAATTGAACAGATTTTATACTCAGCCCATCATGAGTCTCCTAGGTAAATTCTGAGGGTTTGGTAAAATGATAAAAATCTGCTTCCCAGTGGGAAGTCTAGTTGACTACAATAGCTAGACATGGAGCTCTAATCATTATTCAGCATGTCTTATGAAAAGGTCCAAAGTCAGAGGAAAAGTCTTTTGTTTTTTTCCCTCACTTAAGTGGCACACGAGGAGGTGAAAACCTACAAAAGCCACTGAACATAGTTCTTATTAACCAACATTAACTGCCTGCCCTGGGAATTGAGTCCTGGTTCTCAAAAGCAAATAATAAAAAGTAAATTTCATCACACTTTTTTTTTTTGGTTAGGTTTACAAGTATAGGAAGGAGATTAAACAAAATGGCCTTAAAGGCCACTAATGTCCTACAGAGAAGGCTTGCTTCCCAGGATTCAAATCTATTGCAAGAATTACCTGTTTTTTTCAGAGACAGCTTTCTTTTGATCTCTATAAACTGGCACTTTTCCCTTATGCTCCCATGACACACCAACCTTTTATTGGAACTCCAATTAGTTTCATTGTTTATCTGAGTGAATAAAGACCTACCACTTCATTGCAGATAAATCACAAAAAGTATTCATGTTATTTTGATAATTGGTACATGTGGTTTTTCAGTATTTATATGCAATGTATTAGGGAAATTTAGACAAGATTATTAGTAGATACATTCTGATGGATTCCCTGTGGTGTCAGTTCACTGATAAAACATCCATTTGGCAAGTAATATAATAACAAATATGAGATCTTGTTGGCATTATTAGACTTTAAAAATAGACCACCAGATGAGCACTGAGTGATGTATGGAAGCGTTGAATCACTGTATTGTACACCTGAAACTAATATCACACGGTATGCTAACTAACTGGAATTAAAATAAAAACTTATAAAAAATAGACTACCAGAATAATTGCTTATATTCTTGCTCCATTATCAATTACTTAATTACTGAGAAAGTTAATTATTTAATCCAAAAAAATATTATGAATGAAAGGTGAGCTAACTCATATCATTCTCAACTTGGTTGTTTATGGTCCGTATACACAGGAAACAAACTTTTCTGTACCAAACTTCAGCAATCTATATGGAGTTTAGAAACTGGGTTAATAAATGTACATGGTGGTCTACATTTCCCTTTTATGTTCCTTTCCTACCTCCTGGTTCCATTTACCAATCTAATTACCAATTCTGATCTTTAATAGAATTTAATTAATAATATTTTACACATAAGCCATTAGAAATAAAGTAAAAGATTAACTCTACTGAACACCTTTGAGCCCCATGCTTTCATCTTATCCTTCCTAGAAAGACCTTCAAGTTCTATATTTCAACACAGGAAAAATGGTTCTTTTCAGAGAGTCATCAAATATCCGTGTTGATCTGAAACTAAATTGCTTTATTGTGCTCATAAAAATCCTAATAAAAAAGCTATCATTAGTTATATAAGCATTTCAAACATAAATGCCTACCCACGCCAGGAAGCTAATTAAAATTAGTAAAGTTGTCAAGGGTGGACTGTTATAAACTGGGCAAACATGACTCACCCAACTAAACGAGGCAGCCACCATTCAGCAACACCTTATTATTTCCAGAGGGCATAGAGCTCAGACCAGCCCAATCTTTTGATGCTCCGAGAGAAACCAGAATTCTAGATTTTTATGGAAAAAAATCTTACGGTTTTTAAATTCTGGTACCAATTTCAACATTTTTAAAACATTATGCAAGTCAAAATAAGTACATCTGCTTCCCGGATCAGCCCAATTTTGGACCTCTAAATTAAATAACAATGCACTTCAGTTGGAAAAAAAAGGTCATATTTGACTCTTGACAGCTGCAGTAGACAATTGCCATTCCCCTTTCTTTCCTCCTAGAAAGTTATCCTAATTTTGCTTCTTTCACATCCCTTTTATGTATCTTTCCATCATTTAATTCAAAATGAACCATAAATGAATAGGGTTAAGAAGAAGGATAATGGTAGGAAATACTTGCATGCACAACAAGTGTGGTTAATTGCCTTTTCCCAATTATCTTCTAAAACATAAGTTTAGATTTTCCACTCCAATCCTAAAGTAACCCTTCAAAAAAAGTATATATTCCTACTGGCCCTTGTTAATGGAACAGAACTAAAAGAGCAGTGTTTAATCCCTACAAACCAGAAGACATTTTAAAACTCCCCTGTATGGGCGGGGGGTGGGGGTGACTAGGTGGCGGGCACTGAGGTGGGCACTTGACAGGATGAGCACTGGGTGTTATTCTGTATGTTGACAAATTGAACACCAATAAAAAATAAATTTATTATTAAAAAAATAAAATAAAAAATAATAAATAAAACTCCCTGTATATTTTACTAAAACTAGAAAACAAACAAACAAACAAATAAATAAAGCTCCTAGGACATCATTTGGAAAACTTCTGAATTATTATCCCTACTGTCACTCAGAACCCATATATGGACATTCACAAATCAAACCAGTTGATCCAATATACAAGACCCCCCAAATATCAACCCAGCTTTCTTTAAAAAAAAAAAATGTTTTAGAAAGAGAGAGAGAGAGAGCACAAACCGGGAGGACAGAAGAAAAGGAAGAGAGACTCCTCAAGCAAATTCCCCACTGAGTAGGGAGCCAGACATGGAGCTTGATCCCACAACCCTGAGATCATTACCTAAGCCAAAATCAAGTCAGATACTTAACCAACTGAGCCACCCAGGTGTCCCTCAATCTGGTGTTCTGAGCCGCCCTTTCTACTGTCAAGAAGACAATAGGTCATAGCCCTTCCATGAATGCTCAGAAGTTTGATTACACAGTATAAGGGTATTTTCCAGATAATTCCAATTAAAGGTCAATGAAAGCATCACAGTGGAAGAATTAATAATTTGCTTGGGTCATATTATAATTTCTCTATAACACATAGAATCAAACTGGTCACTTTAAATCATTGGTGTTCAATTTACTAACATACAGAATAACCCCCAGTGCCCGTCACCCAATCACTCCCACCCCCCGCCCTCCTCCCCTTCTACCACCCCTAGTTCGTTTCCCAGAGTTAGGAGTCTTTACGTTCTGTCTCCCTTTCTGATATTTCCCACACATTTCTTCTCCCTTCCCTTATATTCCCTTTCACTATTATTTATATTCCCCAAATGAATGAGAACATACAATGTTTGTCCTTCTCCGACTGACTTACTTCACTCAGCATAATACCCTCCAGTTCCATCCACGTTGAAGCAAATGGTGGGTATTTGTCATTTCTAATAGCTGAGTAATATTCCATTGTATACATAAACCACATCTTCTTTATCCATTCATCTTTCGTTGGACACCGAGGCTCCTTCCACAGTTTGGCTATCGTGGCCATTGCTGCTAGAAACATCGGGGTGCAGGTGTCCCGGCGTTTCATTGCATTTGTATCTTTGGGGTAAATCCCCAACAGTGCAATTGCTGGGTCGTAGGGCAGGTATATTTTTAACTGTTTGAGGAACCTCCACACAGTTTTCTAGAGTGGCTGCACCAGTTCACATTCCCACCAACAGTGTAAGAGTGTTCTCCGCATCCTCTCCAACATTTGTTGTTTCCTGCCTTGTTAATTTTCCCCATTCTCACTGGTGTGAGGTGGTATCTTTAAATCAAACCATTCATTTTTATTGGAGAGATAAGAGACATAAGAATTGAAATAATTCACTAGTCAAGAAACAAAGGTGATTAGTTTTCTTTCCAGTTATCATTAAGAGAGAGTATGTGGCATTCTTTAGCCATACCTGACAAAGTATAAGAACTTAATGAAGACTTGTTGATTTAATAGGAACAGAAAAATACAAATAACATTTATAAACATAGATATGAAAAATTTGGCATATCTTTAACAGATTGAATTCAATAATGCATAGAAAGATGACTACATCATGACCAAGTGCAGTTTATCCTGGGAATGCAAAATTTTTATAATGTTGTAAAACCAATGTAATTCACCATATTAATAGATAAAAAGAAAAAAGAAAGGACATCTCAATAAATACAGGAGAAGCATTTGATAGAACTCAACATCATCTCTGCTAAGAAATATTCTCAGCATGTTAAATAATAAAAAAGACTTTTCTCAGCTTGATAAAAGGCATCTACTATGATCTAATATTTATAATTAACATCACAATTTAATAATATTGGAAACTACCTAAATGCTCATCCATGGGTTGCTCATTGAAGAAATTATGGAATATCCTTTGAATCAAACAACTATTTTAATATATATACATAATAGGTAAAGAGTAAAGATTATGATGTAAAATGATTTACAAGCTTTACAGAAAAAAGAGAAAGCAGAGTGCTCCACCCCTTCCAGGAGGGGAGCTTAATCTATCTCTCCCCTTTGAGTGAGTGTAAGTTAGCCATAGTGCCTTGCTTCCAAAGGATAGAATAAGGAAAGGGAAAAATAGTAACATTATAGAATGTTGCCAGACAACTGGCAAGCACTACCTTAATCAACTAATCAAGGTTAACATCGTTAATGTTAAGTTACATTGATAGAACATTCCCCCTAATACAACGCAATGAGAAAGTCACATCATCTCCATGATCTTCTCCTCCAAAACCCATAATCTCAGGCTACTCCTATGAAAAAAATCAGACAGACCCCACTTGATGGACATTCCACAAAATATTTAACCACATTTCAAAAGTGCCAAGTTTATATAAAAAGGGAAAACTAAGGTGTCCCAGGCAAGAAGAGACTAAAAGACGAAATAACTACATGCACTGAGATTCTGCATGGGCTCCTAGAACGGAAAAAGGACATTAGTGGAAAAGCTAGTGAAATTATAATAAAGTCTAGAGTTTACTTAATAGTGATACACCAATGTTGGTTTATTGGTTTTGAAAATGTATCATAGGAACATAAGATTTTAATCTTAGGGGAACCTGAAGGAGGGGTATATGGGAACTGTACTTACTGTCTCTGCAACTCTTTGATCCATGTACATAGAATATTTTTTCCAGAATGACAATTAGCTTTTAAAAAGTGAAGTAGAAAAGAATGTATGTAATATATTACCTTTTGTGAGAAATAAAAAAATAAATCTTTTTCTTATTGAAAAAATAAGAAAGATAAATTTAGAGGTTGATGATAATAGTTTAGCATTGGAAGTAGGTAGAATTGGAGTGGATGGGATATACATTGAGCGACATTTCCCTGAATATGTCACTTACTATAGATTTGTTTTTTGAAACCTATAAATGTTTTTACATACCTAAAATATAAAATTAAACAAAAAATAATAAAAATATTGAATACATACAAACACATTTGATCCTAAATATGTCCTTGCTGGACTTTTTTGGCATTAAATATTGGAGGAAATGGAAATCTCCGGAATGTAGGGTATCCTGTAGGACAATCAAACTGAGCTTTCTAAAGGATCCAAAGTCATGAAGAATAGAGTGAGGTAGAGGAAAGGGAGTGGAAGAAGGGGCATTTCTTTAAGAGACGTTAGAGAGATACAACAGTCAATTATATTGTGTGAACCCTGATTAGAACTTCAATTAAAAGGAAAAAAAATCAACTGTAGGAAACATCTTGGAGAAATGGGGAAATTTAGTATTTAACATAGACTGCATACTGTGTGATGCTCCATAACTAATGGTGAAGTTCTTGGGTGTGGTGATGGTGCTGTATTTGTCATAGGATGTCCATGTTCTTGGCAGATGCATGCTGAAGGTGAGGTATCATGGTAGTTGAAATCCACCTTCAGATAAATTGGCAAAAAAGGGAATCATGTGCCTATTTATAGAGAGAAATGGATCAGACTTGGAAAGATATTAACAGCTGGTAAATCTGAATGTGGGTTACACTGGTGTTCATTATATTGTTCTTTTAACTTTTCTGAGTTTATAATTTTTCAAAAATATTGAGATTGTCAAGAGTCAGTGTATTGTCTTTTATATTCTTTCCTACTGATGAGCACCTATTAGGCTGGGTACTTTGCAAGCCTATAGTTACTGGCCCATTTATGTTTTCTATTTCTCTGATCAATTTTGCTAATTTGTATTCTTAGGAGGTGATCCATGTCATCTATACTTTCAAGTTCTAAGTTCTTTAGAATTCTCTACATGTTAAAGAGTTGATAGAGATAGATAGATAGATAGATAGATAGATAGATAGATAGACAGATAGATAGATATAGAGATGAGATAGAGATAGAGATAGAGATAGGGAGAGAAGGAGAGGGAGTGGAGGGAGAGAGAAAGAGTTGTGTAAGTTATGGGAATATTGCCTAAAATGGTTCCAGTTCCTTCCATATTTGTCATTTTGTTGTTTGATTTCTCACATGGAAGCGTCTAGGCTAAATATAGAAACAGCCATGAGCAATATAGGCTGATGCTCAATGCCAATTACTATGCCAAATGACCATTAGATTTGAGAGTACATTAGATTTGAGTTCTAGTTGCTGGGGGTAAGTTCTGGTCCTAACCTTTCGGGGCCAATATAAGGAAAAGTGGAGTCCAATGTCATTCATCATTAAATGTACAAGTGTATTTTTCTGAGTTTAACTTCTGTTGCTCCTGCATGCCTTCCTCTCTCATACATTTGAAAGAACAGGACACAGAAAGCCATAACCATACAAATTGGTTCCAGGCCAAATCACACCACTGGGGTGTCTGGCAAAAGCAAAGGCCAAATACACAAAGGGGAAAGATTTCCTCAAATGCAAGATGTTTTCCTAAGTACAGCATGGCATTTGGGGAGACTTTTTCTAATTGTGTCTCTTTCTTCTCTTTGGGTTCATTCTCTACACTGTAAATATTGAATAATTGCTATCTGAGCTTTAAAGAGATGGAAGGCAATATATTTCACATCTCAGTCTTAATGTATTAAAACCTAAAAGTTAGAAAAATCCTTGCCAAATATGTACTATGAGGCCAGCTCATGCCTCCAAAAATAATATGAAATGAACATTCACCCAGAATTTTTAATGTCCCTGATATTATTTCTTAAAAATCAACCCAAGGTTATTCAAAAATTTGGAAAGCTGAATTGGAATAACACATGGATAGTTGTTTTGTATTTTAGACTTTAAAAAATTTATAGTAGAAGAAGATGATCATTAAAAGAATTCTAAAGGTGGAACAGGGGAACTAAAATCTCATTTTAGGATATGTAGATAAGCACATGTGATTTCTGAGCTCAAATCCTGGCTTTGCCACTTCATAGCCACATGGCATTGGGAATGTCACTTCACTTCGTGGCTTTCATTTCCTCATCTCTAAGATAGACTAGCAAATGTCTTTGACACATAATTGTAATAAAAATAAATTGAAAGCTGGAAACAAGATGGACTAATCAGAAAACAAATCATTGCTAGATAAACTGTGACAACCATATTTTAAAGCTTAGCTCCCAGAAAACAGAGAAATCTCAGAAGACAGAAACTCCGGGGAAAATGAAGCCAGATTTATAATGCCACGTCTGATTCTGTAAGAGCTCTTGAGTGGGGGGGTGCAGCTATCAAAGTCAGTTGTGACTAAGACTTCAGATAATATCATCCACACAGAGAAAGATTATGAAGGATTGACGATACAAAATGCATAGAATCCAGAGGCTTTGAATCTAAATACATACAATATACACATGGTACAGTAAAACGTAAGATGAATAGTTAAAATAAAAGGCAATTAAAGCAAAATTGAGGAACACAAATTGATGCAAGGAATGGATCGATGCTAGTAGCTGTCAGTGGAGCAGATATGAGAGCATCAAGGCGGATGGCTAGATTAATCAAACAAGGAACATTCACCTGCAGCAGGACATGGGAGAATGAGTACTGAGGGTGCTTGACACAAAGGGATTCAGGACTTAAGTTGACGAAGATGGGAAGTAAAACTTTGATCCTGGGAGACTGGTAGCGGTAAGATGGGCATAAAGCTCCCTGCATCAAGTTATGTCAAAACAGGTACCGTGGGTTAAGCAGAGGATCTAAAGGGTGAGGTGGTCCCAGTGAGAAATTAGTACACCACATTTAGTGTGCTAAGATTTAAAACTTCTCTTTTTTTAAGATTTTATTTATTTATTCATGAGAGGCAGAGACACAGGCAGAGACACAGGCAGAGGAAGAGGCAGGCTACCTGCGAGGAGCCCGATGTGGGACTCGATAGTGGGACTCCAGGATCATGCCCTGAGCCAGTCAGATGCTCAACTGCTGAGCCGGCCAAGCATCCCAGATTTAAGACTTCCGTGATGGAGCAGGTTTGGGATAATTTTCTAAACAGCAAAATTAATTGTCAATGTCAAGTCCGTGGTGCCAACCACCATGCCCTTCCCCAGGATTCTGAATGATAGAAATAAGCCAGTGAAGATCAAAATCTCAGCTCATGAGTAACAGTGTCATACCCACCAAATGCCCTGCTTCATGGTAACAAAATGAAACAGAATCACCCTGTGCTGGCACCTGACACCAAAGTGAAGGCTCCAACCACCTGCTCCAAACACTCTTTGGGATCCACCTGTGGGGAGTGTTCAGCTTGTAAAGCGGATTTTGACTTATCTGTCTGAGTTTTCCTATCAAAGTGAGTCATGAGAAGGATAGAAAGTAGAGGAGAGTGGTGACCATCTGACCTGGTTATGCTTATCATGTAGAAAGAGGAAGTAGAGAAGCGTCCCTCTGTACCAGGTCTTGGAGCAGTTAAAATGATAAAGGGAGAAAGGGAAGGGGAAAGCAGAAGGGAAGGAGAACAGGAAAAGTGTGACAGAGATCCTTGTCCCATTTTTGAGGGTACATAAGAGTACCTAACAGAAAGGAAAAAACCCTAGTTCAGTGGATGTCAAGGTCTGCTTCATTTTACCAACATATTAGGCACCCCTTCTTCTTTAGAAACACAAGCAGGTTCACTCCACCACTGCCCCATTCCGAACAGAGGGGAGACTCGAAGTGCCCTCCTACAGCACAAATATGGGCATTTACAAGCCTTCTCAGCATTTGAAAGGCTGTATAGGTCCTCCCACATGTGTGCAATTGTCATCCATGGTCAAGGTAGAGTTACAGTTTAAGGAATTGTGATAAGTCTGTGTAAGATGTGCAGATTTTATCACATCTCAGGAATTTCATCCACCAGGTTATAATTCTAGCCCATCAGTTTTTAAATTTGTCTGTAGTTCATAATCCTAAGGTAAAGGGTTTCCTTGGCTTCCATTACGCCTTGTCTAACTCAGCAACCATCACGGCCATACAAGCATCCTCGGAGACACATGAGGATGACGACGGCCAGTTGTTCCTTAGGGCTGGAGCTTTAGAATGTTAGTGCTAGTCATAGGTGCACTTAAATTACTAATCCCCCTCACTATCATGAACATCTTACATTCTGGAGGTTTCAAGCTGTATATGTTTACATGCTCTCTTATTGCAGTAAAACTGGTAAGTTCTGCACATGATCTACATACTTAAAACGTATAGAAGACTCCAATCCCAATGCAACCATTACAGTATTGTAAACTAGGTTTATAAGAAGCAAAATAGAGGGGAACACCTGGGTGGCTCAGTTGGTTAAGTGTCTGCCTTCTGCTCAGCTCATGATCTCAGGCTCCCTGCTCAGGGGGGAGTCTTCTTCTCCCTCCCCCTCTTGTCTCCCTCTCCCTCTAGCTCATGCTTTCTCACTCTCTCTCTCAAATAAAGAAATAAAATCTTAAAAAAAAAAAAAACAGAGGATCATAGGGGAAGGGAGGGAAAATAGAAAATTTTTTTTTTAAATAGAAAGAAATTTTAAAAAACCAATTGCCTATCTTACCAAATCTCCTTTTCAGTCACGTTGCCATCTGGCATCCATCCCAGCTACACAAATTTGCTTTTCAACTGCCTGGGCCATTTTCGTGTTGCCTACCCAGGCTCTCATCTCTTCATGGGCAGGCACTTGCCTCTTCATCTATTATCAGTCTCTGGCCTTCTTTCCCAAAAGTGACCCACAGCCTAATGAGATAAAATGTGGAATGACACAGAGAGTTTGCATGGACTTAGGGTTGGAATCAGACAAGACAAATAGTTCAAAGTGTTCCACCAGCCACTAGAAATATGATCATATATAAATTATCTAAATATCCTGGGTTTTAGTCTCCTTGGCTATTAAACACATATACTTAAATACATATCTACATATCATAGACTTGTTGTATAGAATAAATGAGATAATGCACACAAATATTAAAACATCCAACCATGCCTGCCTGTAGTGGGCATTCAGTAAGTGTTAATTCCCCTTTCAACAAAATGTGGCTACCTTTTTTGAAAAATTGCCAACTCCTGTCATCATGTCTGAACATCACTCCACACTGGCCACGTCAGTTCTTTGCCTTTTTGTACAGAAAATATATTTTCTTTTTTTTTTTTTTTAGAAAATATATTTTCAACACTTCTATTGGAAATGACATTTTTCCAACTCCATCACCAGCTAGCTTCATGCTAAGTTCAGCCCCCAGGAGATACCGATGAGACACAAGAGCGCAGGAGGAAAGGAGAAGCCACGGTGTAGCTCGCCTTCTCTCCCTACTTCAGGTAACATCTCCAGCAGCAGCAGCAGCAGCAGCAGCAGCAGCTCCCAATGGCCAGGCTCTCCTTCCATGGTCCCAGCTTCTGCTTATAAGGCTGTGAGAAAAAATCTGCTCAGGTCTTCCATAGCTTCTGGCAACCTGCTGGCAATCTTTGGCATTCCCTGGCTTGTAGAAGCATCACCTCCATCTCTGATTTTATCTTCATATGATGTTCTCCTGGTGTTCATGTCTGTATAAAAATTTCCATTTTTTATAAGGATACCAGGCATATTGGATTAGGGATGCACACTACTCCAGTATGACTTCATGTTAACTAGTTACGTCTTGAATGAACCTATTTCCAAATGAGATCACATTCTGGGGTACCCAAAGCAAGGATTTCAATATGATAATTTTATTTGGAGGGACACAATTCACCCATAATACAGGCTAAAGTGCACATGGGAGTATGTAATTTTTTAAAGGTTGCTGTAAAATCTAGACACTTCTTTGGATATAATTTTATGCTATAAAAATAGAAAATCTGCATGCATCTTCCTTTCATTTGGAAGAGAAAAGAGAGAAAATTCAAATGTAATCAGGCTTTTCCTTTATTCATAAGCCTAGGTACTAAGTGATTTGTGAAGATACCAGTTTGTTTCATTTATATTATGGTATTGAATGATGTAACTGTATATAATTTATGATGGCTCTTCCAATTAGTTGGGTTCCCTAAAAAGACAGGTCACCCAGAGAGGGTCTGGAAACAGATTGATTAGAATCAAATAAGACAGATTGGCATTACACGCCACCCCCTGAAAGGCACAGTAGAATCAAAGAAAGAAGAGATTTACTATAAAAGAGTTACAGAAAGAAAACAAGACACAAGAAACCTGAAACTGATGCCTCGTGTTTCCAAGAAAAAAGCAGACCATAATATTATTGCTTAAAACAGCCTCCTAAGTAGAAAAGAAATAAAATGTTATTAACAGAGAAACAAAAATGGGAGTGAACTAATACAAAGATCTCAAAAGCAAAGTCGTTACAATAAAGTATTTCAAATGTATGTTTGTGTTTTGCTGGAAGCAAGGAAAGCACTGACATTCTATGCAGGAGGGGTAAAGCGGGTTGTCCACTACCTTCATCTCCAGGCTAAGCATCTATTTATGGAATAGGTGCTTGGGAGAAATAATTTTCTGGAAAAGACTGCTTGGAGAGAAGTGCAAATTTCTTGAGATCTGATCAAATTTGACCTTCAAATCTTTGAACTTTGAATGGAGATATTGGAAGTTAGGAATAACTTCATTTTCAAGGTCTTACTCTAGCTTTGAAAGAAGCTCTAGCTTTGAAAGAAAGGGAGCTCTAGCTTTGAAAGAAAGGGAGACTTGAATTCACCTTTGGGGCACATATTTATTTGATTTGATTTGATTTGATTTTAAAACCACCTTAAGTAAGTATTTCTAGTAAAGGAAATGCAAATCAGAGCCCCTTTTGTGATATGAGGGGCTTAGTTATGCTCCAAGAAAGTAACCTGCTCTATGATTTTATGAAACAGTTGGTTTGTTGTAAGAAATCACACATCCCTAGGTCCATGTATCCTTTTAAGGAACACTTGGAATAATGATGCACAATGCAGTGATTCTCTGGAAATTATTACTTGTTGGGATGTATTAGTGTGTGTGTGTGTGTGTGTGTGTGTGTGTGTGTGTGTTCTTGTTCAAACAGTTGATGTCAAGAGATTGGGAATTAAGACCCAGAGGGCTACAAAACTTGTGTTTCCCTCAAGCAAGTGGACAACCTATGAGAAGAAATGTCTACATTTGATGATTTGCAACTGAACCTGGATTTGTGGTCCATAAAGTTTATGCAAAGGAAAATAACACAGATCTTGGGCAATAAATTAATGTCAGATTATACCTTCTAACATGAGTGCTCTGTTGGAGACTAAAGGTGACAGCAACTTCTATGGATAGGAAATGGAGAGTGAGTAATGAAATGGAGGCACGAATATACGGAAATCTTCCTAGTGTGGCAATGAAAGAAACTCCTCTTTACAATATAGACAGCACTTAAGGAGTCTACACAGTATTGAATCCAGTGTAAAGTGGCTCTGTTTGGGGCACCGTCTTGTTATCTATCCTTCAGTCTTAAGGAATAATTGGTTAAATATTATAATCTGGCCTTACCCGTGTTGTGGAGCATTCAGAGCAGGAGCCATGTTCATGTTTGGCACCAAGTAGTGGAAAGGAGAGCGTCCTTATTCCTCCTCCTAAACGTTGAATATCTACCACAGCCTCTTCCCAAGGAAGGCCAAACTTCCTAGAACTGCAGGGTATGATGGGCAGCAAAGCAAACAGGAGGTCCTACCGGGTGACTACCAGAGTAATACCAGGCATAGACAGAACTTTATCAGAGAGCAATGGAGGAGTTAATTCTCATAAGTTCTAGAGGGAAGGGATATCTAAGGAAGTCAGGAGTTTGGGGGTTAAGGCCGCAGTATCACTCCGAAGGTAACCCCCCAAAACAGATATTTCAGTTAAGTGCACTGGAAGCTTCCAGGCTTTGTATTCTGTTTTCTGTAGAGTGTTATTTGATTCATCTTTGAAAAAAAATGCTAATGTATGCTGTTCCCATGAAAACATGTTCTTCTTTAAAAAAAAAAAAAATGTTTTAGAAGGAAAGGTAACAGTACATTCATCTTTCCTTTGCGCTTGAAAACATAAAATCTCTACGTAATTTAAACTGATAGTTTTCTTTTTCTCTCTTCCCGACCACCCTTACTCCCACACTTGAAAGTTTTAACCAGTCCTGGAACATGATAGAAAATGCTGAGTTTCCCCTCTTCTCCCTGCCCACTCTTTGATAAGGTTGTTAGTGAGTAATGAAATAACCGAAAGGTGAGGAGAAGAAGGAAAAAGAAGAGAGGTTAAAGGGCAGAATAATCAACAGGCTAATTAATTTTCATCTGACTAATCCTTGACTCATAGAGAAACATGAGAAATGTCCCCAAATATTAACATCATTCTGACTACATAGACTATTGATAGCCTCACAAGGGAAGGAGGGGAGAAAAAAACACCTTCGCAGTAATTATCAAGTAGAAAGCATTCAGGGAATATATTTCAGGCATAAAAGGTAAAAACAGTCTGAATTTCCTTCAGGCATCCTCTAGCAGTACCACAGGCAGAAAGAAATTTGGGGGGCAGATAAAGGGTCATTTCGTTGAAATTTCTGTCTCCTGATGGAGCAACACTTGCATTTTCAGATTCACGATTGGCAAGCCTACCAAAAAGAAGAAGCTGTTTCACTTAGAAAATACAGATGGGTCCCACATTTTTCCCAATAAATATATTCTGTGAAATGTGCATAAATCAGATATTTTTTTAAAAAAGTATACTCTATTCTGTCTAAAGAAATTGTGTAATATGTTTCATAAAAGTAGATGTCATTTTAGGATAATGATTTTCTGATATCTTTTGGAATTGGGGCATATCTGTAAGTTCATGCCAAAAAATAATAATCTACCTATGACCCCCTAAACAAAAGGCTAATTGGAAATGTGTGGACTCACATTTTCACGGTACTTACTAAGATAATTTGCCATCCTGAACAGAAAATTTCAGCCTCTCTCCATCACTAGTGCCTCCCATGCTTTACCAGAAGGAAACGCTTTATTTGGTTTAAATGCCCCTCCTTGTCTAAGGCCGCAGCTGGAGAGTGTCGGGTGAGGTTTGGCGCTTGCCCTGAGTTTCTCGCCCAGGATTCTATCGATGGTACCATGTTGTCTCCGACACCACTCTGTTTCGAACCCTGGGTTCTGAGAAGTCCCTGCATGCAGACATTCCCCAACTTTCCATTACTGCTTGTTTCTACCCTCTACCATGGTTCTCCACATCCTCTCAACTTCTTATTGTCTATGATGCAGCCCGATAAATGTCCCCTGAAAGGTGACCTTAAAGAGAATTCGGGAAGGTTAGACTAAAAAGACTACCAGGGACCAATCTTAATTTCTTATTTCTTTAGGAAACCGTTGTAATGCCCATTAAGACGGGCAGGCCCAGTTATTTTGGGGAAATAACATTGTCCTCAGTTCCAAATTCCACACACTCCGTGGAAGAAAAATCTTACTTTAAGAAAAACTCAAAGTTAACTCAAAAAATAGATATAATACAAGAAATGACAATTTTTTTTCTTTTTTGCCTTTTGTTGGTTTGAATTTTCCTAGAACAAGTGGAGAAATTCATTTTAAATGATGTACACCCACTAAGATCTGACCTGATTAGTTCTTGCATTTCAGAAAGAAATTATTGTGTCTAAATGAGTGGAAATCTTCTATGGCTAACTCTGCTCCTTTCATCAGGAGAAAAAAAGAGGGAGGCAGGAAGAAAAACTGATAGATGACACCATATAGACATTTCACAATTTATAGGGACTTTACTATTAAAAAGTAAGAGGTTATATATAGCTTTACAATGAAACTTTATTATGAAACTTCCATGGCATTATAAGTTTCTATATAACCTCAAATATCTGAGAGAATTTAAAAACTTAGATAGCAACATGAGGTGTAAGTACCTGGTCTGGGGTATAACATTCCTTTTGACTAAAGAGAACAAGATGCTCTGGTTCCTTTGTGAAAAACATATTCAACTTCTACAAAGCAATCAAGAGACCAAATTATTTCTCTGTTAAAGAGGAATGGAAGAGCAGAGGGAATGAGAAGGTATTCGTCATGCTCGCTCCTCCCTGATGCTTGCCTATTCTGTAGTCTGTGTGGAGCTGCCCTGCAGCTTGGGGAACAATGAGGAATCGTGTTCCATGCAGCTCGCGAAGAGAACGCTTCCCTCTCGGAATGAGCTGCTGCTCCTCATGGCTGCTCAACCTTAGAAGCTTGTGGAGTGTCCATGGTCTGGGGAACCACCAAGGTGATTTCGCCCCGGGGTAAAACGCAGAGAGGAGCTGTTCTTCACATGCTATTGATCGCAGATGGAAATACATCTTCCTTAACTGGATATGCTGCCCTTTAGAGTCTCCCACTTCACTGTGATGGGACAGATAGAATATTTTTCCATGATAGTGGGTGGAAGTTTTCCCGATGCCTCTCAGTTGCTCTTTTCTTACAGAAAGCAGCATTCAGATTTCCTTTGGGTACAACAGACATCAAGAAATAAAAAAGAGCAGTCTCACATGCAATGCAAAATGACATCCAAATAAATCAGATGTCAGAAATCACCCATGGCAGAAATAAGCTTCCTTTTTGAGATACTTTGTCCGGTGCCACGGAGGTAAAAGATTTGCACAGACAACCTGGAAAAAATTGTTACGCAAAAATTAATTAAGTAATATATTCCTTACAGGATCGTCCTGAAAATATAGACTGAGGGCTGCCTGTTTAAACACAAAACTTTGGGAAATATGCTTAACGAAGGAAGAAATAGTAATCATTCTTGTAAAAACAAATTATAACTGGTTTGAGGGCCAACACAATAGGGCTTCTGCTTAAGTTGCTCTAATTTGAGCAAAATAGGTATGAAAGGAGGCAGACCATTATGAATGCTCCTGGTTGAAATAGTCAAATAATTTTTTACTTCAAAAAACTCTCCTAAACAAACACACAAAAAATTCCCTTAAGTCCTAACTCAAGTGGGTTCTAATTCATTTTATTTATTTTTTAAAAGATTTTATTTATTTATTCATGAGAGACACACAGAGAGAGGGAAAGACACAGGCAGAGGGAGAAGCAGGCTTCCCATGGAGAGCCCAATGTGGGACTCAGTACCAGGACCCCGGTATCTCTTCCTGAACCGAAGGCAGATGCTCAGCCACTGAGGACGCCAGGTGCCCCTCTAATTCATTTTATTAGATGTAAATCCCAACCTAGAATTTCAGTGGGCTAATCGTTTTTATTTTAAATGCCATTCGTCTTTTGAAATTTTCCCAATGCTGTCCCAAAGATAATGAAATTCTCCCCAAAATAAGTTAGAAGGTGATGTGTGGAAGCAGATTAAGAGAGAGCATTGCGTACAGTACACCTGTGTGAAATATTAATGAGACAAGTTCCCAACCTGTAACTCTTCAATGAAAGTTAGCTAGGTAGGGAAATTGGCTCAGGATCACCTAATGAATGTATTGGTCGAAACGTTAGAGGTGATGTTTGAAGTTTGTAGCCTGTCAGTGCAAATAAGAATATTTTCTAGTTCACTTGCTGCAATAGCTTATGTCTTTTTCTGGATTTTTCTTGATAGCTGGACAACTAAAATAGTTTTAGCAGATGAAGTTCTCTAAATTATACACCTGGTGTCATTACATCCTTCTTGCTCTTTCTCCTAAAATGAAAGAACTCTTTGTCCTATAGATAACCTTACCTTAGGCAGAAAGAAAGGAATGAACAAAATGTTCAAGATTTCCTTTTGATATATATTTTTTTTATTCTGACTATATGACCGGAGCCCTAGGTTTCTCTGTAATCCATTGCTGTGGATACTGATGTGAATTTAAAACTTACACAATAAAAATTTTTTAAAAAAGAAGGATCTTAATGTGAATTTTAAAACACCACAGCGCAATGGAGAAAGCATAATTCTGCCGAGAGAGATTTAGAAGACTTCACCAAAGGGATGACATTTGAGCTTTGGGGCATGCATAGGAAGTTTCCAAGTGAAAAGAAAAAAAGGGGTAAAAATTTCAAATTTGAGGAATAGCATGCATAAAAGCATGTGGTCCTACAGGGGTATAGTGTACTCAGGAAATTATTAGCTTTTCTGGCCAGCTATGGAATCAAATACATGAGAGGAAATGATGGGTAGGAGCCAGCGTAATTACATGCCAATGGTTATTTATTCTCCAAATAATGGCATTATGAAAATTCTCATTTTAAAAAGGTGATTCTGCACATGCCTCACTCCACCCTGCCTTATAACCATGCTCAGAATGGCACAAGATACATGTTGTAGGAACCTCCCAACCGAATTGACAAAATTTATAGAGTATATTCTCTTGAGCAGAAAAACTGCAGGTGCCTTAGTTAGAAAGGAATAGGATGCAAAATTTGGAAAGGAAATAAGGAGATAAAACAAATATTACATCCACAAAAAGATAGATAGCATTACATGAAAAATTTAGACAGAGGAGGAAATATTCCCTGAGATTAACATTGGATAGACTAAGTTGAGTCCATTAAACTGTGTCTATGCAAAAGGAAAGAACACAAGAGCAGGCATTGAAAAGGGAGGGATAAGAATATAAGTGACTTGGCCTAAACACAAAGGCTTTTAGCTGCTTTTTCCTATATTTGGAAGGCTGCTAGAAAACCTCATATACATATATAATAGACGCTTTTATTCTGAGGGGACTTGAACCATTCACTCAGTTTGGCCCAGTTATTGGATCATCTCTCTGCAGGTGGGAAATTCCCATATTAAATGGAATATCATGGGAGGCTTTTTTTTTTCCTTGTTTAAATTCAATTACTATATACTGCATTAACATATTCAATTAATATATACTCTATTATGCATTTTCGGGGTAGAATTTAGTGATTCATCACCTGCATATAACACCCAGTGCTCATTCCATCACGTGCCCTCCTTAAAGCCCACCACCCAGTTATCCGGTACCCCCACCCACCTCCCCTCCAGCAACCCTCAGTTTGTTTTTCTAGAGTTCTTTGTCTCTATGGTTTGTCTCCCTCTCTATTTTCATCTTATTTTTCCTTCCCTTCCCCTATGTTCATCTGTTTTGATTTTTAAATTCCACATATGAGTGAAATCATATGGTATTTGCCTTTCTCTGACTGACTTACTTCACTTAACATAATAGCCCCTAGTTCTATGGAAGGCTTTTTAAAAGGAAATAGTATGGCCAGATTTGCTTCTTCGTCTATAAACACTAGTGACGATGTAAGGAAAGGCCTAGAATAGAGAGAACCTAGGCTCTATGATGCATAAAGAATGAACAAAAACTAGCATAACTTCAATGATGGTTTGATTAAGGAATTAAGTCCCCAATGAGCAATTAATAGCTGATTACTGCTGCTAGTTTGTCCAGAGCCAATGAGGATGGAGAAGTGACCTAGCTACAGCCAGCTCAAGCTGCCCCCTCGGTGTATCTGCCAGGATATAGTGTAGCTTATGAGAGTACCCAGAAGAAGTTAAATTAGTCTGGTCAGAAGGAAATTTAACTGTGCAGTTTTGCAAGAAGTGTTTGGAAAGAAAGGAGAGCAGAGCATTATTTTTACGGAAAGAGAGATGGATTTCAAACATCCCTTGAAAAGTCAGCACCTGTTCTGGGATAAATAATTATAGGCATAATAGAATGCCATTTAGAAAGTCATCACATGAGAAGAAAAAAAAATGAACTCAGATGTATTATTCTTTTGTGGGTACAGAAAGTATTTAAGGAAACATCATATCGACTTGGCCATTAGCCTTTCAATTTCTTATTTGGCTAGTAATGATTAATAATTGTAGCACAAATCAGGATTATTAAGGACTTCTAAAATCATCTATTAAAAAAAAATAAAATAAAATCATCTATTTAGGCTTATGCTTTATATATACATACCTGCTTTAGCTATTCCTTGAACATCAAAAATTTTAAATCTAGTATTTCTCAATGTCCTAAAAGGAAACTAGTTATTTAAAGATATCCTGTGATAGATGTTTGGTAAAGGAAGAATCCTTTGGTAACATGAATAATTCCCCCATATTTATAGGTTAGTCACTTTGAATTTTCATGTACTGAATTATGCTTTCTTAAAGGGAGTATATCCTGACTAGCAACGATTTTATGTTACAAAGTGTATATCTTATACTTATTTCAGATTTCAGTGCAAAATGAATGCAAATATTATTCCAATCACCTTTATACTATAAATATGCCAAAATATCTTAGCCAATGAAAAACTCCCCACTGCTAAATACATGTTTTCATGAAAAACAAATTAGATACATTTTCCTAAGGAGAAGAATTTAAATGTATTCTTTGAATCATGCTCCACGATTTTTTTTCCCAAAGCAGCTTATGCTGTTCCTTACAAAGTCAATGTTTACCAGTATATTTATATGATTTTCTTTCTTTTGTTTTCCCTCTCTTTGGCAGAACACACAGTACTATATAGGCATGTGTCTGAATATTTAGCCATAGTATGCCAGGAGTCCACACAATGCTTAGGACTGTTTAGTTTAACAAAGAATGTGTGGTTTTTCATGTGCTGGCACATTTGTATGAATGGCTCCAAAAACTCTATTAATGGCAGAGCATACTTGTCACTTGAAATTTACAAAAGCGCAATGAGTTTAAACAAACCACCACCAACTTTATAAATATTTTTTTAACTTGATGAAAAAAAAAACAAAAAAACAAAACACTGATGAGTATTGGAAGCATGAGGCAGTACATCGGAATTCAGGGAAATAAACTCTGGGGACACATCTTTGTGGTTGCCTTTTGAATTTGCCCATGTTTTGTTTCTAACAAAGAGATAACACGAAGCTCAAAATACGATCTATGACCTTCCATGTAGGTCATTGATAAGTGCTGGAACAACCGAATATTCCATAGCCAATTGGCCTAGAGTTCATACCTGATCTGTGGTCTTTGGGTTAAGATATTGTGCAGCTGAATTAGGGAAATGTTATTTCAAAATAAGGTGATTACTGCATTTAAACATAATAAACTATTTTCCCTTGTGTGGAAGAGAAGTGATGGGAAATTATCTTTTCTGTCTTTGAAATTTTATGGATAGCAAGAATTTCTAATATTGGGGCAGATGTTTGAAGCACTCACCAGTAAAAACTGTTATAAATGTCAAATTAGCTATTTTACCTTTATTGAAAGGTTTGCCTTGTCATCTCCACTTGTGCTTCTCAAACTTTAAAGAAACATCTGGGATGTCATTATAAATGAAAATTCCAATTCAATTAAATCTGGGCTGGTAGCCTGAGATTCTGCATTTCTAACAAGCTCCCAAGAGATGTCATTTTTGTTCATCTGTGAACTACAGACCAAAAATATGGATGGTTTTCAAAATTTGGGGATCTAGTCCGTATATTTAAATATGGGTGAGTTATCTTTTCTAAATTTCATTTTACCCAATTTACTCAATATTCTTGTCAGGCTTGTAAAGAAGAAGCAAGCATGAAGACTACATTGTGGGGACACCTGTGTACTTGAATCGTTCAAGAGTCCCACTCTTGATTCCAGCTCAGGTCATGATCTCAGAGTGGTAACATCAGCCCTGTCAGACTCTGTGCTCAGCGGGGAGTCTGCTTGAGATTCTCTCTCTCCTTCTCCCTCTGCTCCTCCCCCCACTCATGCTCTCTCTCCTCTTCAAATAAAATAAATAAATAAATAAACAAACAAATAAATAAATACAGACTACATAGTGGTATGAAAATAACGTAAGATATATTCCAATGCCCTGTGTTTGGGTAATAATTCCTCTGTGCACAGGCACACAATCTGTGTCCCGTTGTATCAGCTCCCCGAACCATAGTTTGCTCTTGTGTAATTTAGGGATATGTCCTATCTACTTCATAAGAATGTTGGAAAAACAACAGTTGCAATATTTCTAATGTATATTAATGGTCCCTCCCCACATATATAGGGCGATGTTTGCAGGGGCAGCAAGCAGGGACAGAGAGCATGAATTCTTGAATCACACTTTGTGCTCTAGAGATTGTTAGAAGTAGGCAGATTGATTTCAGAAGGAATACATATTAAAGAAGACGAAGGAGAAGAAGGAATACATATTGAGATTTTGAAATTTTGTTGGTTTTTTAAAAAGATAAAAAGAGAGAGTGGCAGGGCTGGGAAGAGGGAGAGGGAGAAAGAGTTGTAAGCAGACTCCACACTGAGTGCAGAGCCCAATGCAGGGTCCATCTCACAATCACGAGATTGAAATGCTTAAACCAAGAGCTGGATGCTTAAGTCACTGTCCTACCCAGATGCCCTTAGATTCTGAAATTTTGTTTCTTGCTAGACGCTCATCCTGAGTACCTCCTACAAATTCCTCATGTGCCTTCAGAGATGCTCAAACACATCCATATTTGGAGACTCCTGACCTGAATTACCCATCTTTAGTTTATTTTCAAGGGTAATAGCTACCTTACTTTCAATATGCAAATCTAAATATACTGCATTCATAAAATTTTCATGATCCATGTCCTACCTACTCTCCTCACAACATAAACACAGAGTTGGATGAGAATTTTCCTTCTTTTGAAACCTTATGTTAGGATTGAGTCTCTTCAAAAGGTCTTTTTTTACAGAACAGGTCTTTGGTGTAGATATGAATTTCATTTTCATATTCCCCTATTAAATAGTAAACTACATAAGAACAAGATCTATTTCGACATTCTGTGGCCCTGAAATATTTAGCATGTTGTTTAGTACACATCAGGTACTCATAATTTTTAGCTCCCATTCTCAACATGTATTTATTCATTTATAAATCATTTATAAATTTATATACATATACTTGCTATGGTATTAATATAGCATGGACATAGAAAGCATAATTTTAAGCTTAAAGGATAAAAATTATGTAAAATAAAAATAAAAACACTAATATTTTTGTTCTCTACCCCAAATACACTCATTGAAGTGGAATTCTCTATCTTAGAGAATACAAAATAAATATCAATTTCTTTTCTGCATGACTATATATCTAGGGTCAGGGTAATTCACTGAGATACTATTGTGTGTGTTCTTTGCAATTTTTCTCCTGAGTTTAGGAAGTAGGAAGAGGCTGAAAGAAAGAATCTGAATCAGGAGCTCTTTCTGTTTCTTGTAAAGCCAACGTTGACTGAGAAGATGAGATAAGGTGCCCCAGAGAAAGACAGAGAGGAGGAGACAAAGGGAAGGCAGAGAGGAAAGGAATGATGAGGGAGCATGGAGAATGAGGGGTACATTGGTGGGTTCCTGATGTAGGAGAGATGGTATAGTCAGCGGAGCCCCACGCCCATTACATGTCAGATAGATGAGCTAACAGGCTTCAGGATGCTTGAACGGTGAAAACAGTGTTCCCAAATCTGGCCAAGATTCTCCAAAAGTTTGGGTGGCATTATGGCAGAGAACTTTTGGATTCAAGGGACCACTCAGAATTGAACCTGAGTACCTCAGCAATTCTACAGTAGCCTACCAGTTCTGGACACTACACAGTGCCCAAGGTTTTGTTAGAAAACAGGATCCCTAATGAAGACTCACCTGAAATTTCATGCCAGCTGGGCTGAATGGGATTGCAGAGTCAAAATGGAGATAATTTAAAACAAGGACATAATCATTCTTACACACGTGAGTATATACGCCCTGACATAACTGCTGCAGATGTTATCTTGAATCTACTACTTCTCTGAATCACTTTTTTGCGGTCACTTTTGATGGTATTCCCTAATCTCTCTAATTCATTTCTTTTCAGGAGCCTTTAGAAAGGTCCTTCATATTCATTATGCTCTCAATAAAAATGGTTAATAAATGAATTAATTTATTAAAGAGTGTTAATTAGTCTTACAAATTATAGATATTTATCTCTGATTTCTTAAAATAATCAAACACCACTTAGCTGTCTATGTATCACAACTACTAGACACCAACAACCAAAAGCAGTGAAACCAAAGAGAGCAAAATTTAAATTAAATTAAATGAAAACTTTAACATCAAAAGTAAAAAATTATGGTGAAACCAACTCATGGTGACATAAGTGGCAGGTAGTATCGTATAAAGGCTAAATGCCAAGTGGTTAAAGAAATTACTCTCCAAGTAATTACCATGGAAATAGAATCCTACTTCGTAATTACAAAGCCGTTTATTTTGTTCCTTTTAGAGAGGTTCTGATTTGCTATCCATGCTACCAAATGTCTTTGCTAATAAAAAAGCTAAATATATCTTTCAGTTTATCATTAAGTGAAATCATCTTTCTAGTTGAGATTAACACTAAAGAAACTAATTACTATTTTAAGAGGAAGTGAGGAGAGTTACAGTGCACTTCGAAACTTTGAAAATATGTTGATTGTTGAATAATTGCTCTCTGTGTGAAGTTGTGGTCATTCACATAGGTAACTCCAATCTAATCCAATCATTAAATCCTTCAACATGACTTGAATCTGAATCTACTCATTGCATCCCCTTGATGTTTGCTTAATATTTTTGCACTGTTCCAGAATGCTTAACACAATTAAGTCTTACATTTGGAATCTAGTTCTTCTGCTCCACGGAACAATAGAGTGCTCTGAGGAGTATCTTAAGGAGTCAGATATCTTAAATCTCTGATGAAACAGAATTGCTAACTTCTATCTACTTCCGCCAGCTGGCAGTCATTCTAATACTGCTTGGATATTTAATAGAAGTGAAATGGTGCAAACACATACCTTATATGCATCTACTAAAATCACCTTGAGTTCTTAAACATCCAATAAGCCAGACATATTTTATACAAGTGTCTTATGGCAAAAATAAGTAGATGATTAATAGATAGATAGATAGATAGATAGATAGATAGATAGATAGATAGATAGACACAGATAAAAGAAGAGGCAGATACTAGTTGTCACACACACAAGAGGATAGTGGGGATAGAGAGAAGCATTAAACATGTTTTTTCTAAGAAAATATCTTTGCAAAAAAAAAAAAAGAAAATATCTTTGCAATTGTTGTTTTCCAATGTGTTAAGAATATTTAAATTTGTATCATTATTTTTGTCATTAACAAAGGCATAAAAAATTAAGAAAGCTAAGTTACTCATAGGAGAAACCTAATAACCCATAATCCTTTTCTAGGTCTTACCAAGAATTGGGTGGTAATTTAATTTCATATTCTAATTTATTAGAAAAAAGCACAACATTTCATGCCATAGGGGCTCACTGGATCATAAAAACATTAATTTTTTGAGGTTTTATTAGAAACCCAATATATAAAGGGATTGTTTATCACATGTGTTTCCTAAAGCCAGATATTTTTCGGCCAATTAAATTTTGTGGGAAAATAATTTCTCGTAACCTTGACCACCTTTTCCCTCCAGTGGAGCCCAGCATATTTTACCCAGCAATATCTTAACACAACATATCTATGAACCACAGTGAGAAAACTTTAACCAATTTGGGGAAATGGTCATGTTGAGGTTAAATTGGGTCAAAAACAAGCTCCCAGAAGACTATTGGGCTCAAGTTAATAAAGACATTTCATTCATGAACTACTTGAACATGTACTGCAGGTGACTGTATCTTAAATAAGAGATTTCTTTTTTTTTTTTTTTTTTTTTTGCCTTAACGGAATGTGTAAAACCAGCTCCCTTCCAGTCTGTATGTGTAATGGGATTATTTACCTGACAGGTTCTGTGGTTAAAGGAATTAGCCACTAATGATAGTCATTGAAGAGAATAACATACAAATCTATTTTGCAGAGTTTAGTAATCTGCATTTTACAGCCTGAAGGTTCTCTTGGTCTATAGAGTCCTGGAGGATAAAAACCTAAATATTCCACAACTAAGCTTACATCAAGTAATATGACCCAAACCATGTGGGTGATATGAAGAGCTAAATGGTTCTAGATGTTAAGCAAAAATCTCTTGTGACACCCATATTTTACCCTAGGAATTAAACAGTAACCCAATGTTGTCAGCCAATTATAACCTAATTAAAACTAAATGGCTCCAATCATTTATTTCCTGGAACTTTTATAAATAGCCAGTATATCTCTTTTAGAAAATTGCACGCAATTAATTATATTTTTAGAAAAATATCGTATTTTTTTCTTATTAAAGGTTGTAAAGCAATCAGGATGCAGTCTCTAGAAGTTGTGAGTACTCACAACTCGCAAAGAATGTTTCCAATTTACTAAGATGTCATACAGAAATAATATTTTTTATATAAAACTGACACAACATGATGAGAAATGATCAGCTTAAGGATACTTTTTGAGAACCTAGTAATCAATCTTGTGCATTGGCATCTTAATATCTACCTTCGTGAGCATTTACAAAGGTAAATAATATTGTAAATATACAATTATGTGCAAAAATGGGTGTAAAAAATTCCAATAATGTCTTTGGAATCCTGAGTAAGAAGGTGAGAGGCAACTGCATAAAGTAGGATTCAAGAAAGAGGTAAAATTTAAGCTGGGCCTCTAACAATTAGATGGAATTTTAATAGGTAAAGGAAATTTGGAAGAACACCCTCATTAAACAGAATAGGTTCTCACAATTCTCACTTGCTGTCTAGAAAAAGGAAGAGCCTCATCAAGAAGTCCTAAAATGCCAGGAGATATTAGGAAAATGATAGTCTTTCTGCTGAGGAATTTTTTTCTTCCAGGAGAGATATATGTCCTTCTCTTTTTTTAAAGATTTTATATATTTACTTAAGAACAAGAAAGAGAAGGAGCATGAGCAAGGGGAGGGACAGAGGAAGAGGGAGAAGGAGGCTCCCCAGGGAACAGGGAGCCCAATGTGGGGTAGTGCTGGATTCCAGGATTCCAGGACCCCGGGATCATGACCTGAGCAGAGGCAGACCCTTAACCTACTGAGCCGCCCAGGCACTCTAAAGATCTGTGTTTTTTCATACCCTGCTTAGCAAGAAGCAGAGACTAGATGAGTTTCATTAAAAATAAAAGTAAAAGGAATTGTCTATATCAAAGGCAGAATCAACCATGAACTCAAAAAATACTGACTCAGTTTGAAACAAGTATTGAGCAACAATTTACTTTCATAAACAGGTTAAAAATCCCAGTCAACAGATATCATTATATGTATAAGCCAACAGAGAAAACAGCAATACAAAATAACACGTTTTTTAAATGCCAGCAAAAATTAAACATCTTTAAAAGTTATTTTTAAAAATGTTGTCTTCTACTTCCTTCTACAAGAGTTTATTTTTCATTAATTTTACACAATTTGGATAAGACATAAAAGCCATCACTTGTCAAAAGTATGATACAGATGTTTTAAACCCCATTTTATTTTTTTAAAAGATTTTATTTATTTGATAGAGAGAGAGAGGACAGAGGGGGAGGGTCAAAGGGAGAAGCAGACTTCCTGCTGGGCCGCTGGCCCAAATGTGGGACTTGATGCAAAGACCCTGAGATCATGACCTGAGCCAAAGCAGACACTTTACCGACTGAGACACCCAGGCGCCCTTCAGATGTTTTAGATGTTCCTGAGAAGTTGTATATACAAATCTCTATCAGTTAGGTAGTTTTACTATTTGAAATAAATCCTTAAATAAAGCGGAGAAGGTTTTCTTTTTATTTCTTAAATGCTCAATGCATAATTTATTTTTTTCCATTTGAAGTTTTAGGTGATGCCAATTTTTATTAAAGTTGAATCTGACACAACATTCTCTTTAACCAAGAAACAAACATAAACCCTTCAGTGAGAATGAGATATAAATAAGCATTACAGGCTACCTCAGCAGAGAGTGGGGATTTGAAGGTGGGAATTTGAGTATATTTCTAGTAAGACATAACATCAGATTCTCTTTTCCTCTCCATTATTGTAAACTAATAACATTACTGATAAATGGTATTTGTCAAACTCTAATAACTGAAAGACGCCGTGCTTTTCTGAACCAGTCTCCTTCATTCAATGCCATTGGACAAGTGTGAAAAAGTACTGTTTGGAAGGACTCTCAGAAATGACTGCCATATTAGAAGAAAGAGGAAAAATTGATGTTATGCAATAAAGTCTACCAGAAAGACCCCCTCATTGCTCTCACAAGTTGGGGTTCTCTTGTATTTCTTCTCATGGTGCATTTCAACAAGTCTTATTTCTGTTCTCTCTCCCTCAGCAAAAAGAATGACTCATTCTGCTCTTTGTAAGTGAATTAATTTGAAGATTTCAGTTGAGTCCTTTACCTAAACTCTACAGTTGGATGCCATATAATTGTTGCCACATTCTTGATTATCATCAAGATACATTACCTTGATAACTTGAAATCCCTGGCAAATTTAATGGACATTTTATATAGTGCATCTAGGCTTGAAAATGTCAAGCAAAAAAAAAGTCCAAGCAACACAGTCTATATAAGCTCTCCACTGAACGTGAAGGGCTGCCTGAGACATGGAACTCTGACTGCCGGGTTTCTAATCACAAAGCTAAATGACTCGGGTGTTATCAAACTTATTTCTTCCAAGTACTCAAGTACTAAAATGACAAATCAAAGGGGTGGCTGTTAGCCTGAAGACACTTCTGTTCTATTATTTAAAGTCTGTTTTTTTTTTTAATGTCTGAGATTTCTATGTGGAAAAAATAATGAACTTTAAGAAATGTCACTTTTACTAACAGAAATTATGGCTTGAACACCTGAATATGAATATTAAATACAAAAAAGTACATTTAAATAATGTTAAGGTTGTGACACAAACTGACAAAAGCAGCAAAATTCAAAGTTAAGGATGACACTCCACCTTAACTCACCCCGTTATGAGGGGGAAAAGGGCACCCGAGTGTACAGCTGCAAACGCTATCCGGCCTTCATTCTCCGCCATCTGATTGTGTCAGATGGTGTTTCACCCTTCATATTATTTAATTGGTTTTTGGCATTTGATTCCCTTTCTGTTGCTTAAGAGAATATTTGGTGCCGATTTATAAAATGACATTTGGAAGCAGACACATATTGATACTGTACTGTTGGGGGTCACTCTCAGGAGGAATATCATTTGAAATGTTTAGAGAACCTGTGTGTCTGTCTGTGTGTCTGTCTGTCTGTGTGTCTGTGTGGGGTGATAAACATTTATCAAACAATCTGAGTACCTGAGTGGCTCAGACGGCTGGGCGACTGACTAGTTTCGGCTCAGGCTGTGGCCTCCCAGTTGTGACATCGAGCCCCGTGTTGAGCTCTGTGCTCAGCATGGAGTCTGCTTCGGATTCTCTGTCCTTCTCTCTCCCATTCGCTCTCTCTCTTAAATAAATAAATAAAATATTTTTTAAGAATCCAGAAGAGTAATAAAAGTTAACAATTTTGAGTGTTGATTATGCCAAGTGTTAATTCAAGTTTTTGTTTTGTTGACTCTTCAGTACATACACACATCTATGAAGAGGTTGCTACTATTATCACCATCACCATTATACTCATTTTAAAAATGAGAAAACTGAGGTGCAGTGACTTTGGCTAAGATCATACAGCTTATAACTGCCAGAGTCAAGATTGACACCTGGACTCCAAACAGTCAAGCTCTTAAAACCATGGCCAACAAAAATAAAAGTAAATAGGAAGATCACGAGTACCTCAATCAGCACATTCTACAGCAACTACTATGCAGTTAGAGCTAATCAAATAGCCTAGGTTCCATCAAGCAAAAATTCATTATTTATCCAGCACCTATTATATTCAAATTGTTGACATATGTGCTTTGGATAAACAGAGGAGGCAAAAGGGGCTAATGTTTATAAAGAACCTGTACATGACAGATGCTTCACTAAGGAACATCCATATGATAGTTTTCCTAATAGTTTCAAAATATTTCTAATATCTGTATTATATTCTTGGTTTTGAAGATGAGTAAACTGAGGCTCAATGATTAAATAACTTAGGCAAGACACATATCCTAACATTGCTATAAACTGGATGTGCAAATTGTTTCAAGATACCTTATGTCTCTGACTCTGGCCTTTCTTTTCCTTAATACGGAGATTTTTAAAAACAACAACCCCAAACTCATAGAATTATTGTGGTTTTCTCTGTCTTGCCTTTCCCAAGAGACTCCTACTGCTAATCTGTAAATCAACAGGTATTTCTTGAAACCAGCAATACATCTACGAAATTTTCTCAGGACTGAAGGTTTTGGGGATAAATTCATAATGGTCACAATATACTATGTAGAATTTGTTAGTGAAAAATGATGATTAGCAGCAGCCAAATCTATATTACTTCCACTTCTATCAATAGCCATCCAGTAATAAAGCAAATGTGGCATAAAAACATTATATTATATTACTAAAAACAAACCTAGAGGGTATCTCAACCAAAATTTTTATTGATGTATAAACAGTTTTCCCCACAATTAGATAGCCTGCCTACAGCAAACTGAGGGTTAGAAATGAGGTCCCTGACTCCCAGGTGAAGACATTTTCACTTTGCTGTTCTTTGTCAATTGTAGAAGCCATCTTGGCTTTAGAAATTGTGCACGGTCTCCTGATCATTTTCATCCAAATCTATTGAGGCAAAGTTACCTGACAGTGGTACCAAGTGATACCATTGGTGACTAAGAAATAAATACTAATATAAATAAATATTTAAAAAGAAACACTCATTTAATTCAAAATAGTTGGAATTATATTTATCTCAGCAGGACATCAAATCTTTATAATATAGATTATATGATGTAAAGATACAAGTTTTTCATGCATGGTGAGTTCTCATTCTTGTAGGCTAATGAAAGAAAACGAGGGTGCAAGTGATTAGACACCATGTAGGTCACGATGATAATAATTTCTGAACCAGTCATTCTATTTGCTGCACCCCTAGAACCAGGCCCCACCCTTCTCTGCCCTGTTCTGGGTCATGATAGACTGACCCGTGCAAATGCAGTGGGAGTGTGGAGGCCTCTATGTCTGTGCCTCTTTTTAGCAATTGTGCATTCCACCATGTTTCTCTCCTGTCAGGCAGCTCCCTTCCATGGCTCCAATGGACGTGCATACTATATGTTTAAATAAAAGAGTAAGTTGTAAAGCAGTATGCAAATTATGCCTCCATTTTTAAAAACTGGAGGGAATGTATGGGGATGTATGTATATCCACAATTATACAGTAAATATTTAGAGAAAGTTCTAGTATATATAGCAAAATGCTAACCATGGTCATCAGGTTTGGGGCAATTACAGATGACATCCATTTTTTATATTATATTTTATGTATTTTATGAATTTGTAAGTTTCTGCATTACACACTTTCTGAGTTTTTGGTAGTAAGTAACATTACCTGCATAATATTTGTATGATATTGTATAGCAACACATTATAATGGTATTTCAAAATAAGAAAAAGAGAGAGAGGTGAATGTCATGAGGAGCTAAAAAGTAAAGGTAAAAAAATCGACTGGTGGTCCACAGGGTGAAGAGTAGTTTAGAGTAAGAAAAAATTATTAATAATAATAAATAGCAGAAAGAATTTTCAATTAAAATCTCTGAGGGATATTTTCAATGATGTAGTAATTTTCATTATGGAAATTTTGCATATATATAAAAGTTCAAGAAGAAAATTAAAATTAAAATCATTGATAAAATTTAGTTTGTTTTTAGGAATACACTTTTAACTAGTATTTCTAAATTAATCTACCAGATTAAAATATATAATTATAGATTTCAGATTTACACAATGGAATAAATGTTCTTTCTGTCAAGGTTAGAAAAAACATGATGGAAAAGAAAGACACTACCAGCATAGCTGAGGAGCTAGAATTGGACGTTTCAGGTTAGAAATACAGGGAATTACATCTCAGAATGGCAGGGAAGATATGCCTCAGACATTCTTTGAGTTTTCGTCTTGGTATTAACAAGCTAACAGATTTTTTAAATGTAAAAGCAAAAGAAGGGGATCCCTGGGTGGCTCAGCGGGTTAGCGCCTGCCTTTGGCCCAGGGCGCGATCCTGGAGTCCTGGGATCGAGTCCCATGTTGGGCTCCCGGCATGGAGCCTGCTTCTCCCTCCTCCTGTGTCTCTGCCTCTCTCTCTCTCTCTCTCTCTCTATGTCTATCATAAATAAATAAATCTTTTTAAAAAAAAGGCAAAAGAAAAGTGAGTCAATACATGAAAGTTGTTTTTTACTCAGAATTTAGGCTCGCTGTGTTACATAGGGAAGGCCAATCAATGAAGGAAGCAGAGAAGTATCGTTAAAAAGGACAATAGTAAGAGTAGAGGACTTCTAACGAAGACTCTGACTTTTCTATTTTTTCCTGTGTAATAAGTCCCTTCCAGGGTGCTCTAGGAAGCAACTGGCTTGTTCCTCCAGAAGGATTATCAGTGGTGGACACAGCTGTGCAGAATCTGGCACACAGTGATTTTTTTTTTCCAGATTTGCCAGCTCTCTGACCTCCCTCACCCCACAGTTGTTGCTCAGAGTCCTTCTAATCCCCCTCGGAGAACACATGAGTTAAGCTTGGAAACTGCCTCTCCCAACCTGGCCCCCATGGGTAACCTGCCATCACAGGCAGTAAGAGTGTTTTCTCTCTGCTGTTTTTCAAAGCGGTATTTGGGGGGGGGGGGCGGGGAATGGAGAAAATATGTCGTACCAAAACTTCTATGCTCTCCAGTTGTGCAAAACCCACGTCTCTTGCTGCCTTTTGAAATCTTGGCTTTCGTTATGACTAATGCAGGCTAATGCAATGTTGGAGAGAGTATCTGCTGCCCAAGTCAAGAAAGAAGAATTATTGGTTTCACGACCCTACAACATTTATCTAGATGTCAGGTATTGACACGAGATTAAACAGTACAATGCAAAACCAACAATGAATACCAAAATAATGTTTTAACTACACAAGGACTAAAATTGTGAGGCATTTCATAATTCTACTATTTATTTATCTAAAGAGAAATCAATAATAAAATTAGCTGAGTTAAAGATAGATTTTTCTATCTTACAAACGACTAGATTTGTTTTTATCAAAAAAAGAAAGTGGTTTAGGTTGACACATTTTTTTAAAAGATTTTATTTATTTATTTGAGAAAGAGAGAGAGAGCACGAGTGGGGATAGGGGCAGAGGAAGAGGGAGAAGCAGACTCCCCAAACACTAGGGAGCCCTGTGTGGGCTGGGCATGATCATGGGATCATGACCTGAGCCCAAGACAGACGCTTAACTGACTAAGCCACCCCTAATCTAAGCCACCCCGGCACCCCAAGGTTGATGATTTTTTTTCATCAGACAAGTGGAAAACATTTTGTTTTAATTATTTTATCCATTCATTCACTCATCTGGTCAACAGATTTTTATTGAACATGTAGTATGTGTTAGCAATGCTCCTTTCTAGGTGCTTGGAATACAATGATCAATAAAAGATGCCAAACCCAAAACTAACATCCAAAAAGTCTTGACCTCACTGAATTTAAATTCTAACAAGGCAAATGGATGATAAACAATAGATAAGTTAGGCAATGTTGTAAAAATAGAGCCATGCTATGGATGAACCACAGGTTAAGGAGGATTGGAAGTTCTCAGCAAAGCTGCAAATTTAAATAGTTGGTCACAGTAGGTTTTATTGAGAAACTAGTATTTGAGAAATTACTCTAGAAAAGCAATGAAATTATCCATGTGTTATTTTTTTAAGTTGTATTTATTTATTTATTTGAGAGAGAGAGAGCACAAGCAGGAGGAACAGAGGGAAAGAATCTCCAGCAGACTCCGCACAGTGTAGAGCTCCTTATGATGCTGAGACCACGACCAGAGCCGAAATCAAGAGTTGGTAACTTAACTGAATGTGCCATCGAGGCACCCCCATGTATCATTTTGGAGGAAGACCATTTCATTTAGAGAGTAGATGAAGCAAGAGGGGAAGTGTAACTGGATAAAAGAGAGTAAGGGGGAGAAGGTAGGAAGGGAAATGGAATGAAGATATCCGTCTGTGTTAGGCCTTCCTGAACATCATGAGGACTTGGCCTTTTTCTCTGAAATGGCAGGTCATGAAAGGCTTCTGGCTATAGCAGTAAGTGATCAAACTTGTTTTCTAAGGATCCTTCAGCTGTGAAATCCTTTTGTGAGTGGGAGTACGGGTGGAAACATGGAAATCCATTGTGAGATTTGTGGTAATTTGGATGACAGACAACGGGTACCCTACCACCAAGGGTGAAGGTCGTTTAAAGCATTTTGATGAAAGGGAAAAAAAGTTTGCTCTATTTTCCAAATCAGTTTTTTTTAATATTTTACTTATTTGTTTAACATACAGAGAGAAAGAGAGAGAGCATAGGCAGGGGGAGCAGCAGGAGACGAATAAGCAGGCTCTCCGCAGAGCAGGGAGCCCGATGTGGGACTCGAACTGAGGACCCTGGGATCATGACCTAAGTGGAAGGCAGACACCTAACCAACTAATCCACCCAGGTACCCCTTTCAAGTCAGTTTTAAAACAAGATTGTCAATCAAAAATTCTATATTGTGGGGGCACCTGGGTGACTCAGCTCAGTTCAGCAACCAACTCATGGTTTCAGCTCAGGGTGAGATCTCAGGGTCAAGGGATCAAGCCCTACATAGGGCTCTGGGTTCAGCTTGGAGTCTGCTTGAGATTCCCTGTCCCTTTGCCCCTCCCCCTGCTCGCTCTCTCTCTCTCTCTCTCTCTCTCTCCTTTTCTCTCAAATAAATAAATTTTAAAAATCTTTTTTAAAAGTTCTATAACTGTGGTCCTCAGAGCAGGGCAATTTGATGATACAGGCCAAGTTCTAAACTATACGTGCATGTTGGTATTGGGGTTCTGAAATACCTCATCCTGCTCCAAATCTCTACTGGTTTGTCGCAGTGACATGGGGACCGTGAATATGCTTAGTACCTGGATAGGAATATAGGAACTTACTAACAATTAAAATCCTATCAGTACACCTTATAATGTTCAAATCATATAGTCAGAGGGGTCTTCCAAATCAGAAATCTGAGAAAGTGATATTCAGGCCGATCCACTTTGGCTACAAGGAAGTAACCAAACAGAAATGCCCAACCCAATCACTAGTGGGGTTGCTGATGTGCAACCCACGAAAATCCTGCCTTGAGGTGTGTAACTGGGACTGGATGACACAGGAAGTGAAGGGGTTGCGATTTGAACTACGGCAAAAAGATTACTGCAACCCAGTATTTTCCAAAGTTGACGCCATCAAATAGAGGCTGCTGGAGACACTAATGGCTGTTTGACAAAAGAAGAGACTTTAGGAAGTGGGATGTCAACAAAGCTGAACAGATCTCCATCTGAGGTTGTCAAAATATGCTTTAATATGCTAATTTTTGTCATGAATCTACAAGACTGTAACTTAATATGCTCGATTTCCCAATGTTATCTGAGACTTGCTCCACAGTAAAATTCTTTCTTTTCTTATTTGTACTGTTTGTCATCCTAGCACCCAGCACAGTGCTTTGAATAGAAAATAGAAAAGGAAACAAATCCTCTTTCTAATTCTCCAAATAACTAATTGTCTAATGAAGACTACAAAAGTGCATGACTTTACCTTAATTTGTAAAATATCAGAGAAAGGTAGCATACTTAAATAAAAAGGAAAGGCATACAGTATGGCTCTAATCATTCTGCTTTCTCTTTCTTTATAGATTCTGGATTGTGTAATATATGAAATCGCTCTTAGCAGTTGGCCCGTGAATACTAAATACATACATACACACACACATTCTTAGAATCGCAATGTACCTCTTAGAAATGTGATTTTAACTTCAAGGCTTACCATATACATTATGATTGCTTTAATAGATCCTTCTAAATAATAGGTAATTGAAAGATGAAAATTAGCATGCTCATTCTCTGTCATCCACTATGCAAGGTAAATTGAGAAAGAATTTAACCCGTTGTGTGCTAAGTGAAAATCAAGTATTTTTTAATATACTTCTAACAAGCGTAGAATGAAAACAGAATGTAATATAGATTAGGTATTCAACTATTTTTATAATACTCTTGCAAAAGTGACCTGAAATCCACACATTTTTAGTCCATTAAGTAGTTTTGCTTCCAATAGCTGTAGATATTAAAAATCTTTGAGCCAGTTATTTAGAAGCTTCTGTATGCCAGTAATTCCACTCTTCAAGAACAGACATGTGGGCTTGCCATTGTAACTAATGAGTTTCTATCTGTCAGGAGTGTTAAGTCCTTGTACAGACACGTGTGCATGTGATACACACACACACACACACACCATAAAGGTAGGCTTTTCCTCCTGAATAGCTGAAATGAATACTAGGAAGTCTTTCCCTTTGTATAAAATAACAGCAAAAGTGTTTCTCTGTCTAAAATAAGAGAAAACAGTCTTTCACCTATTATTTCATGTTTATTCCAAGGTAAATTCCTTTCACTATGTAATTAGAAACAGATTATTTGAGGGCAGTCCTGGTGGCGCAGCGGTTTGGCGCCTGCCTTCGGCCCAGGATGCGATCCTGGGGTCCTGGGATCGAGTCCCACATCGGGCTTCCTGCGTGGAGCCTGCTTCTTTCTCTGCCTCTCTCTCTCTCTCTTTCTGAATAAATAAATCTTTAAAAAAAAAAAAAGAAACAGATTATTTGAAAAAATATTGTTTTAATTAATGGTACCTACCAAAAACCTGCTTTCTAAGAAGAAAAATAACTCTTGCAAGTCTTTGAAATCTTAACCAGCCACTGGTTACATGAGGCCCCAGAAAAGTAAATGTGGCTCTACCCAAGAAGGATGTTGGGTAACCCTCCATTAAGAGAATCTTCCTCTAACACACAGGATGGTATATTATTGCATCTATGTGAGAAGTACTCAGGTAGATTTGAATGTGCACAATGAAAAAAGCAATGACTATTTTGACATTGAGCGACTTTTTTATTCATGCAGTGGACAGCATTAGGTACATTGTGGGTTTGGCTTATAGAATTTGAGAAAATTATGATTCACCTATGATTTTATAATTCCCCAAATGCCTTAAAGAAAAAAGTAATGAAAAGAATAGAATATGAAAAAAAACAGAATATGAAAGCTTTTATTTTCTTTTCTTCTGATTTTGAGCACTTTGGAGAAATGGTGATGTCCTTCTGGTAAATCAGAATGTCAGCAGAGCATTTAAAAAATAGAAACTCTTGGACTTTCACTGAAAGGTTAAAATGGTTTAAGTAAATTTAGTCAAAGTAAATGACATCCAGTGAGGAATATAAAAAATTTTTTTACTTATTTATAAATGCATTCGCTTAAATTCTAAACAAGTAATTTACCAAGCTATAATTTCAAGAGATTGTGATATGATTCTGACAAAAAAAAATCAAGTATATGAATGGTAAAAAGATGATGGGTGGACAAAAGAATACAGGTTGATAAAGAGATTAATCTACAGGCTCAGTCATCTTAATGTTACAATCTATGGTTATGAGTAATCATTTGGAAACAAAAACTCCTCTAAGTGGCTCTTGTCCTTTTCCTGCCCTCACAGTACCTAACCAGCTGTAGCTGACATCAGCTTAGGAAGAAGCCACGTTTCTGCAAATCAGAGGCTGTGAAAAGAGACATACATTGTCAGTCCAATCAACCAGATTCTGACAGAGTATAGAGATGCAAGCACATTACCTAAAATAGGTTAGTTAGTCATGGTTTTAAAGAATTATTTAGCAGGTCCTTAAATTTAACCAAATAGAAGTGAAATTAATATGAGATACAAAGAGAATAACAAGGTAAGCATGTTATTAAGAATGGATACTGAATACACCTGAAGCTGCAGGTTTCCAAGTCCGATATCAGAATTTACCAAGATTAATCAGTGGTCATGGATACCAATGCCATAGACAAAGAAAGTCTGACTTGTTATAGGACAAAAAACATTTTTATTTAAAATAAATTTTGTTTCTTGGTTACAGGTGCACATTTCTTTAACGTTTACCAAAAGAGTTTTAGTTATTTTAGAGTTATTTTTAATAATATTCAAGTTGAGATCCTCAGGAAAATTTAGAACTTTCCGTGTGTTGTAAAAAAAGGGATTATTCTAATCACACTTTCGTCTAATCAGGCACTAACACGAGAGTCGATCCCCTTCATTCCTTAAACACCTGACACAAGCTCATTGTCACCTTCCCTAACATTACCTTCATGGGCCTGAGTAATGTCAGTATCCACACTCGTGGTTCTTTCAACACTCAGTTCCTTCATTCCTTGACTTTCTCTTCCTCACTGGTCTTGTCTTTCAGCCCTATTCCAGCGACCCGGGCTCACAGGCATTCCACAGACCAGCGGTTGGCAAATTATGCCCGTGGGCCAGCCACTTATTTTTCCTTTAATGAACTTTATTTTTAGAGAAGGTTTAGGTGTATAGAAAAATCAACCAAATAATACAGAGGTTTCCATATATATAACTTCCATCACACACACACACACACACACACACACACAGCCACGTCTACTATCAACATGCGCCCCCAGAGTGGTACATTTGTTACATGACAAACAGTGACCCTACACAGGCATGCCATTATCATCCAAAGTCCATAGTGTCAAACATGGCTTACTCTTGGAATTATGTGTCATGTGTGATGACATGCATCCACCATTGCAGTATCGTATAGAATAGTTTCACTGCCGTAAAAGTCCTCTGCTCTGCGCATCCATCCCTACCTCCCATCTAATCCCTGGCAACCACCAGTCTTTGTACTGTCTTCATAGAGCTGCTGTTTCCAGAATGGCACATAGTTGCAATCACATAGTACGTTGCCTTTTCAGATTGGCTTTTTCACTTAGTAATATGCACTTGAGGTCCTCCTATGTCTTTTTATTGTTTGATACCTTTTTTATTTTCAGCACTGAGTATTATTCCATTATTTGGATACACTCCAGTTTATTTACTCACCCACTGAATAATACTTAATGAAGGATATGTGTGTGCATATTTTTATGTAGACATAAGTTTTCAACTTCTTTGGGTAAATACTAAGATGTGTGATTGCTAGATCATATGGTTAATTCTAGAAGAAACTGCCATACTGTCCTCCAAAAGTAGCTATTACCATTTTGTAGTCCGCCAGCAATGAATGAACTCTCATTCACCAAGAACTCTCTTGTTACTTCACATTTTTTTGCCAACACTTTGATATTGCCAGTGTGTTGAATTTCAGCTATTCTAATAGGTGTATAGTGATATCGCATTGTTATTTTAATTCACAATTCCCTACTGACACATGATGTTGAACATCTTTTCATATGTTTCCTTTCCAACCATGTATCTTCTTTGGTGAGGTATCTGTTCAGGTCTTCAGTCTATTCTTTAATCAGGTTTTTGTTTTCTTATTGTTGAATTTTAAGAGTTCTTTATATATTATGGTAACGGCTCTGGCCAGCAGTTTTGGCAAATACTTTCACCCAGCCTGTGGGCTTGTCTTCTCATTCTCTTGATGTTACTTTTCACAGAATAGCTTTTATTTTTAATGAAATTCAATTCATCAGTTATTTTTTTTCATGGACCATGCCTTTGGAGTTGTATCTAAAAAGGTTTTATTTTATTTTATTTTATTTTATTTATTTTTTTTCTTGAAGTTTGATTTGCCAACATATAGTATAACACCCAGTTCTCATTCCATCAAGTGCCCTCCTCGGTGCCTGTCACCCAGTCATACCATTCCCTCTCCCCCTCCCCTTCCACTACTTCTTGTTCATTTCCCAGAGTTAGGAGTCCCTCATGGTTTGTCTCCCTCTCTAATTTTTTCCCACTCATTTTCCCTCCTTTCCCTTATAATCCCTTTCACTATTTCTTACATTCCCCTTATGAGTGAAACCATATGATGATTGTCTTTCTCTGATTGACTTACTTCACTCAGCATAATACCCTCTAAAAAGTTATTCCCATACTGTAGGTCATCTAGGTTTTCTCCTATATCAACCTCCAGGAGTTTTATAGTTTTGCACTTTATATTTAGATCTATAGCCCATTTTGAGCTAATTTTTGTGAATGGTGTAAGGTCTGTGTCCAGATTCATTTTTTACATGTGGATATCCAGTTGCTCCAAGCACCACTTGTTGAAGAGACTATCTCTGTTCCAGTGTATTATTGCCTATGCTCCTCTGTCAAATATTGGTTGACCATATTCATGTGGGTCTATTATGGGGTTCTTTATTCTGTTCCACTGATCTGTTTTTCTCGTCTTTTACCAATGCCATCATTGTCTTGATTACTATAGCTTTATAGTGAAGTTTTGAGGTTGGGTAGTGTCAGCCTTCCAACCTAATTCTTCAATATTCTCTTGGCTATTCTGGATCTTTTACTTCTTCATATAAACCTTAGAATCAGTTTGTTGATACTCATAAAATAATTTGCTGATATTTTCATTAGGATTGCATTGAATCTGAAGATCAGTTTGGGAAGAAGTGACAATAATGCTCTCCTACCTATGAACATGGAATATCTCTCAATTTGTGTAGTTCTTCCCTGATTTCTTTCATCAGAGTTTTGTACATTTATAGATCTTGTACATTTTTTAGACTTATATATGATTGTCCCATTTTGGGGGTTGCTAATGTAAGTGGTAGTGTGCTTTTCATTTCAAATTTTACTTGATCATTGCTGGTACATAAAAAAGTGATTGACTTTCATATAGCAATGCTATATCTTACAAACTTGTATTATATATTTTCATATATATAAGTTTATTGGAGCACAACCATGCCCACTAGTTTATGCAGACCTGAGGCAAGTGTTTAAATGAAAATAGTTTATTTAGAAACTTCTGAACACTAATAGGTAAATGGAAAGTGGTATAGGAAAGGAAAACCAGCCAATAAAGGCCAATATTATTAAAGCAGCTGCCACTAGAATTCAGTATCGAAAGGACATTTATAGATACAGTATAGACACTCACCTCAGCATTATTCCACCTGTGGACCTAGAGCCGGAGTATTTTTACACCCATTTTCTCTAGTCATCAGTTAAAGGCTCTTGAGTAGAAGGGTTGCATTCATTTCCCAGCACTTCTGGCCTGGCTCATACTTGGACAGTGTTTTTCCTTGGTTTTTGGAAATAACCCTCGGGTATGAAGATGTGGATATTGACAGCTGAAAGTTAGCAGAAAGATTCAGAACAGTAAGATCCAAATGATGTGAACTAGGCACTAATAGCTCCTGTTAAAACACATTTGTTCCCCTTTTTGAAATACTTTTTTCAACCGGCTGTAGAAATAACACAGACTCAGTTTCCCTTTTATCTTCTTGGTCTCTTTTCAGGCTCCTTTGCTTCTTCTTCCTTACCACTAACTGTTCTCTCTGGCATCTACACACATTCCCAAATATATCTTAGCCAGTTTCTAAATATTGAGATCAGCAAAATATACAAATTCAACCTAGATCTTTTCCATGAAATCCAGATGTACATGTCAAACTACTGTCAATATAGCACATTCTACTATCAATACAGCAGCTAGAGTGATCTTATAAAAACGCCGGTTAGATCATTTGATTCCTCTTTTCAAAACTCTCTAATTTTCTCTTTCATTCACATTAAAATTACCTTCATATGATCTGGCCTCAACTGTGTAAGTGACCTCATCTGCTACATATCCCGTTCACTCACTAGGCTCTGGCAACACTGACCCATCATTTTTCCTCAAACATACAATCACACTCTTTAAGTCAGGACCTGCTAACTTGCTGGTATCACTGCCTAAAGTCCTACCCTACCCCTCGCCCCCCCCGCTCCTGCCAACATCAGCATGGCTTACATGCTCACTTCCCCTCAGGCTTCTGTACAAATGTCTCTGTAACAGTGACGCTTGCCTTGACCAACCTATTAGAAAAAAACAAACCAATCCAATCCTCACCAGCACTCCACCACTTTCCCTGATTTAACCATTATCTGATGTATTATACATTTTTCTTGTGTATCTGTCTCTCCCCACCTAAATGTAAGCTCCATGAGGTCTAGGATTTTTCTCTACCATTTACTATTCTATCTCCAGATCCTAAAATAGAGCATGTCACAAAGTTGGCACTCAATACTTGGAAAATGTATGAAGGAATAAATGAAGACTAATTGAAATTAACAATAAGCATTATGTCATGCTCAGATTACCTAATTATAACAAATTCAGATGAAAGGAAAAAGTACAATCCTGTTTGAGTTTCTTTATTTTTTTATATGTCTTTTTAGCAGAGAGTTTATTTTTATGAAAAGAATGGACCTAGCCAAAATATAACATGTCAATGTATGCAAGCATTTTATGTATTTTTAATTGAATATTTTGTGATTTATTATACATTTGGGGAGGGGAGAAAATACATGCTTTATAACCTGTCATTATTTAAGTAAAAAAAAAGAAATCTGAGTAAGTTCTTAGAGCTTTAACCTTTTGCCAACTACTGCTTCATAAATTTTCCAGATTCTGATTATTGTGATTATCACACTTTGATACGTGACACACATGTAGACTCTACAACCTGAATCAAGCGTTGCTCTTTTTTCCTCACACTGTTTTACTTTGCAAACAATGTTGGCTAGGGTCAAATTAACAAAAGGCAATATGACTAAATTAAATAGTAATCCTTCTTTTGTTGAATTGTCCGATTTCTTTTTTTGTGTGTTTTGCATCTCATTCATGACTGCAGACGTGCGCTGATGTATATCTGCCATGTATTCCAACACCCTAAACCCAGACTTGAACAATGTGCTTTCTATCACTTTGGCTTCTTCTGGCCATTTAGTAGTCTGTATCAGATCTCAGATATGTGCTGGCCTCTCTTACTTTGATAAGTAAGTCTCATATTAAAAACATTGATATATTAAAAACTGAAGAGATATATTCATGTTTCTTTTCTACCACCATGTTCTTCAATTATCCACACCAATGCATTTTCTTCCTCAGTGCTGTTTTGCTTAAATTCACTGTTTTCTTCTGTTTCCAATAAATTAAGCCCTAACTATGATAATCAATGGAATATCTATCACTTTCTTATTTTATGCTTATATACTTATCCTAGACTAAATCAACAATTAGAAGTATTTCCAAATCACTATTTGTGCAGCAATCTATTATTAAATTATCCCATGAAAATAAATTTTTATTAAGTTTATTACAGAAAATTAACAAAGGTAAAAGTTAAAGTAGAAGGAAATCACTTTTATATAACAATTAGTGCTACGGACTGAATATTTGTATCCCCTGGAAAATTCATACTCTGAAACTTTATTCGCACCCAGCATGATGGTATTTGGAGGCAGGCATTTGGGAAACAATTACGTTATAAAGATGAATGGGATTAGGGTCCTTAAAAAGAGACCCCGGAGAGATCCTCCTTCCCCCATGGGAGGACACAGGGAGGAGACGGCCAGCTATGAACCAGGTAGTGAGACCTTACCAGACACCGAATCTACTGGTACCTTGATCTTGGACTTCCCAACTTCCAGAACTGTGAGAAATCAATATCTGTTGTTCTTTTGGGGTTTTTTCTGTTGCTCTCATGCCACCTAGTCTATGACATTCTGTTATAGCAGCCCAATAGAATAAGATACCCTAATTTATAAAAAAGATATTTAGTAGCATATAATGAGTGATACCTTCCCAGAATTACTATGAGGATTAAATAATATAATATGTAAAAAGGCCATTGTGTAGTATTAGCTCACCATAGATGTTTCATAAAAGATTAATCTAGTCCAAGATTTATTCATAATCAGAATTTGTGTTAACGGGAACATCACAATTTTGTTCAAAATGTCTAAGGAGTTGATTACATGGCACAGTCGAGCGCTGTTTGATAGAATCTAAAGAACTTAATAGAAAGCAGCTAAAATACCACAAATCTTGCTACTAATTCCAAATAAATGTGTTATTTTGAAAATAAATAAATACAAAAAATAATAGTCTCATTAAGATGATAAAACCATTATACTATAGTATAATTATTTTATATTATACTATTTTGCAATTATATATTGAATTATTTTATTTTTTTCATATTGGGTTTTCAATATTTTTACCAGACAAAATAAAAGCTTGCATAATTTATTTTTTTTAAATGTTTATTTATTTAAGAGAGAGAGAGAGTGAGCATGAGCAGGGGCAAGAGAAGGAAAAGCAGGCTCCCCACTTAGCAGGAAGCCCAACATGGGGCTCGATCCCAGGACCCTGGGATCATGACCTGAGCCAAAGGCAGACACAACTGACTGAGCCACCCAGACACCCTAGCATGCGCCATTTAAAGAAAAAAGGTATATATCATCAAAATCTCTAAAATCAAAATAGCACTCGTTAAATCTTAAAATTTCCTTTTAAAAATAAGGAGTCCAAAAATTACTAATAAAATCATTTCTATAAAATGCTTTTTAAGCTTCAAATTGTCTTGTAAATTTTGGTAGAAATATTTGCTAAGAACGATAGCATTCATTATCTTCTCTTGCTTTTAGTCTTCCTAATAATTTAGTTCAAAGCTTCAAAATATATTTATACAATAACTGCTCAATTTTGTTAGCTGGAAGTAAAATAAAGCACCAATGTAATTTTGGAAATAAACAAATTAAGAAATAAAGATTTTTCTTTAAATTTTTAAAAATCTTTTTCCAAAAAAAGCAGATAAACAACCTGGTTCAAAATTTACAGAAGTATTTCAAGATTTTATTTATTTATTTATTTATTTATTTATTTATTTGACAGAGAGCAGGGGGAGTGGCAGTGGGAGTGGGGGGAGAGAGAGAGAGAGAGAGAGAGAGAGAATCCCAAATAGACTCTGCGCTGAACATGGAGGCTGATGTGGGGCTAAATCCCACGATCCCGAGATCATGACCTGAACTGAAACCAAGAGCCGGATGCTTTCTTAAACAATCTCTATCCCCACAAAGAGGGGATATGTGTGGAAATTCACAGAACTGTACTCCAAAAAAATAAAATAAAAAGTTATCTCTGTAAATTTTCAAGTAACTTTTAAAAACATAACATACATGTAACCTATGACCTAGCAATTCTACTCATAGGTTTTCTCAAAATCATTGAAACCAGATGTTTACAAAAAGCTGGTACTTAATTGCCTTATGCATAGTAACCAGACATGAACCATCCCAAACACTCTACAATAAAATAAATACATAAACTGTGATGTTTTTATACAATGAAATATTACTCAGAAATAAGAAGGACCAATATAAATGAATCTCAAGAACATCATTTTGAGTAAAAGGAGACAGATGCAAAACAAAACTTATGCATATATATAATGCCATTTATAGGAAGTCCAGAAATAAGGAAAGAAAAAAGGTGTGTGTGTGGGGGGGGAGGGTTGCGGTATTAGAAATCAAAACACTGCTTGCCTAGGGACATGGTTGGGGAGGAGTCTGGAATTAATTTTAAAAGAACATGGAAGGGACTTTCTGAAGTGATAGATGTGTTTTTCATCTTGTTTGGATCATCAAAACGTAGGTGTATGTAATCGTCAAACTCATCAAACTGCACACTGAAGTATACTTCAATTTACAATAAGTAAAACTAAATAAAAAATCTATACAGAGTCTAAAATTAAACTAGGAGTTCTATAATTGCTTCATTTCCACAATGACCACAAATATAAAATGGAGCACATGTGGGAGAATGTGGATTAAAACGTCAGCATTAGACATGATTTCCCTGACAAATCATTCATTCCCTAACGTAGTTTTTTAAAATGACATTAACTTTAACTAGTTTCAACATCTCACTCAACCAGGAGCTGAATTATTAGATGAAGGACATCTGATAGTACCTTCTAAATTATATCTCAGACAAAGTCACTAAATTGTCTCTAAGAAGGCAATCCCAGATGGATTCTAAACAAAATATTTCCTTTTCTCTCTCTTTCTCTCTCTCTTAAACTTAATGGTATAGAAAGCTTACATCCTTAGGCATGCAATTTTAATTTCCTTTATATTAACCACAGCTTTCCAAGGTACTTCCAATTCCTTGGGTCATAAAGGAAATGAAAAGTATTTGAAAATAATCAATCTTTGTAATGTCAGTGCCTCCAATAAATGGGCACCTGCCCCATTAGTACCACTAACCTGTTCCCCTTCCAAAAGTTTTAGCTTAACACACCATTGTTGTGCCAGTGGAGTGAATGCAACCCAAGCAATTGCACTGTCAATACCACTTCCCTTACCCATCAGAAATCCCCTTAGTTGTGGAAACTTCTGATGACAGAAATATGTGTGGAAAAGAAAAGTCAGAGGAGAACAAAGATAAGAGCTAAAGAAAAACTACTAATTTCACAAATAAATATGAATTATACCTCTTTAAAAAAAAAGTAGTGACAATGTCGCAGCCAATATGCCATAACTTCCCCATTCTGCATTCAAAGCAGTTGTCACTAATGCCTCCTTGTATTTGTTCCAGCTAACCCTGGAGAGAATGTCAGAATCATCCACATCTCATGTCAGGAGAACAGTACCAATTGGTCAAAATTAGTATGCAAGGAAAAATCTATTTGCCATTCCATGCAACTTTTCTGTTAGCTTTACAAGAAGTGTTTCTGAAAGTTATTTAATACCAGTATTGCTTATTGAGGAGAATTCTGGAAGACATGTAAAAAGTTGGTGCTCACGTATCTGAGCTACATACAAAATGGCTTCTTCCTACAAAGACCAGGTCAGTTTCATATAAAACCTAAGAGTACTGCCATGAAAGGAATTCCCAACATTTTCCTTTTAACAGTGAAACTACGGCCCTCCTTCCACTCCACAACCACACCAGAAATTTCACTCATACTCCTCCAGGATTTCCAACCCCATTCTATTCAAGCCAATACAATAAATAATGTGATCTCTAAAACTCCAAAATCTGAGCATTAATGAAACCATTAATTTAAAAGCAAACTTCTGCTCACACACGTTGCTCCCAGTTGCCCCTGGAGACATTCTCACTGTCATTAATGAAAGTCTTATATGTAATCAAAGAACAATGAGCATCCTTAGGCCTGAAGAGCTTAAAATAAAGACTTCAGTTCCATTAAATCAACATTTAAAACGATAAGACTCTTCTAGTTCTGCAAACAAACTACCCACAATGACTTATGTGTTTAGGTGTCTTAGGGAAATTCAAATTGATATTATTCGTAAACATTCAAAGACATTTTAAGAAATCATAAAAGACATCAATTGGATACAATGTGAGAAAGCAAAGGTTCAATGAAAGATACACAAATTATAGTTTTAATTTCCAAACCACCACAAATCCATCATGCGGTGTTTTCATCTCAAATATACCAAGAAATTAAAGATTATTTGACTTGCTGCAATTAAACAAAAGCACAGCCATTATGGAGACATTGCTTTTCATGCACATAGTCTGGTTTTAAAGCTGTGTTTATTTTGTTTTGTTTTTAAAGCAAAGGCATTATCTGCTCAATTGCCCAGCAAGAAGGTTTTATAAATTTCTCTCAAGTTTCCATAGAAATGCATTGATTAGAGCATAATTTCTGTTAATATTTTCTTCTTCTTCAGACTCCTCTGCTCGCCTAAACTAACAGTGCACCTGCCCCTTGCAGTTGTTTTCATCTTTTGTTCGGCTCAGTAGGTTACCTAACTGGTGGATTTTATTGAGTTAAATCAAGCTGTCACTTCATCTGCCTGAAGGATGACTCAAATACTACACATAATAATAAAAGAAAAGTAGGATAAAATAATCTTGTCAACCCAGAAAAACTGATTGCTTGAAGTTGTAGCCTTCAATCAATACACTAATTCCACAATTTATACCTTTTTCAATTGAAGAGGAAAGAAACCCTGATATGGTATTTCTTGGCTCACTGACCAACTTTGACCTTCTATCTATGTGAATGTAGGATTAACAAGGGCTTCTGCTTAGTGAAATCATCTATGAAAATAAGAAAACAAATGTGGGCATTTGTGGCTTCAAGTAACTATTAATTTCAGAAATGCACACGGTATTTATTCAGTATGACTACTAAAATGAAGATTTTATTTAGCTTGAGGTAGATGGTCTTTCCTATTAGAAATAACTTGAAACTAGTGTTTGTGGCACAAAACACTGTAGAATTTGGTGTAATCCCCCAAAGATGTTTGTTCTTCCCATTTGATCTATTCACTAGTAGTTTATGCAGAAGAATAGGTAACTAAGCAATATACCACTCTTTCAAAATGTGTATTTATTTGGCTTCTTACAAAATCTGTTATCTCTGATAAAATAAAGTAACACCATTCTATTGAGCTACAGCTATGATTTCTCATAGGATTTAATGAACTATTTTTTTTCACCTGTTACTATTTTTTAATCATCTATCATTTTCAAAAGCTTAGGTTTGTTTGTAAATTGTAATTAATTTGCATACCTTTTAAAATCAATAAAAACACTTCATTCCAAAATTCTGGACTCTCTTTGGCTGTCAGGTTTCTGCTTTCCTTTCATAATTCCTCCCCTGCAGGCACCAACCAGGAAATAAAATTCTTTGTTTAGCAAGCCTTTTATATTGCACTAGGCCACCTGCTTACCTTGAATTGTGGCATACAATCAAACAGGTCCCCAAAACGAGTACTTTTTCTCCTAGCCCCTATCTTAAATATGTGTGCAAGTGTGTGTCTATGTATGTCTTGTCTTTTAAAAAGCAGCTTGTAAATCGGGTCACTAAAATGTTGGCCAAAAAGTATTTTCAGTTACAAAAACTGATATGTAATCATCCAAATACTTTTGGCTTTAAATTAGTTATCCCCTTACATTATCAAGCCATAATATTTTCATTAACATGATAGCTATAAATTATATATATGTATAAGTTTCATATTACATATATATATATATATATATATATATATATATATCTGAAATAAACTCCTTTAAACCCTGGCAGTCGTGGAAACACAAGACTATCTTTGTCCTTCTGATATGCTTAATCACATCTTGCTGCCAACTTCAGCTTCTTAAGCCCAGATTTAAACTTTTGAAAGAACTGTGTGAGACCACTCTGTCATGTAAACCATCTGAATGGGGCTAAGCCCATTGAATGAAATAGAACACAGATCTCCAAATGCTGCTAGCCCTTAAGAGCAGTAAATTATAATTTGAGATGGGTGAGCAAAAAGCCGGCGTTTTTTTTTTCTTCTTCACAGCAAACATGAAAATACTTGCCTGACCCAGAGCAAATCCCTCAAACCAGACCATGGCTTCCTACTTCTGTGCCATTTGATTTTGTTATATGGGGGAAGAAGAAGGGAAAAGAAGACAAAAGAAAAAAATGTAAATCCTAAGTACCTCTCCTCCCCATAGCCACCTACACACAGACACACATGCACGACAAGTACACACACACACACACCCCGCTTCTTCCTACCTCCAGTGAGGATTAAGCCAAATTATCTCTTCAAAATGCTTACATTTACACATATAGAAACATATGTTCATTTCTAAATGGTGAAGAAGCACATTCAAACCAGTACCAAAATTATCTAGCAAGTAAATTTCAGGATGTAATTAAAGGTCACCAATGGCTTTCCGTTTGCACAGTTCAATGGACTTGACTCACTCTTTATCCTCTACGATATTTCATTCAGTTGACTAATCTTTTCTTCATGAAAATATTTTCTCTCTTTTTAAAACTCTCTTTTATGCTCTCCCACCTTTTCTTTCTTTTTTATTCCCTTCTTCCTTTCTACTACTTTGAACATTTCACAAGATTTGACCCAGAGACCTATTTTTATATTAATATATATTCTCCTCCCTTTGATGATTCATTTATTCTAAAGGCTTCCATCTTCTGACTGAACTGTGGACAGCAGTCAGTCTAGGGTTCAAGCTTTGGTTCCTAAGAGTCATGGAGAGGTCAGGAATTAAGCACAGGGTCAGCCAAGCAGACAGTCTGGAACCAAGTAAAGTACAGAAGTCAGCAGTCAAAGGCCAATTGGAAGATCAAGGCTGAATGAAAAGAAAAGAAAGGGATCATGCCTCAGTCAGATGTCAAGCAAGTAGAGAGGGCTTTAAACTAGGACAAGGTGCAGAGTTGCATAGTCTCATATACCAGACACCTCAAAAGGGAAAATCCTGCCTTCTCTACTCTTTATGCCATGCAGACACCAGTGACTGGCTTTTCCAGAGAAGCAATACCCAGAATATGAATATCCTTGCTGTTGTCTTTAAGTCATCTGAAACAATGAAAAGACCCTAAGAAGTTTATCCTCTATGCGGATATCTCCCAGATGTCTATCTCTTATCTGTCTCATATTTTCAAAAACCAGATCTCCCTAGGGGTTCTGCTGTCACTTCAATTTGACAAAAGCTAATCATCTCTTCACTTGAATTCTCTATTAATTTATTCATTTAACAAAATGTACCAAGTAACTACATTGAAATAGGCAGTATTCTGGGAAAAAGCAGAGAACAGAAGTGACAAAAACCTCCTCCCTTGTGGAGCTTGCTTCCCAAGAGTTGGGGGAAAACACATGATAAACTAAATAAATGGGGAAATAATATAGTTTGCTCTATTAGAATATGAGGCATAAACAAGACGGTGTGGATATGGCATCAAGATAGAGAAATAGATCAGTGAAATAGAATAGAGACTCTAGAAATAGATCCACACATACTCAGACAACTAATTTCTTACAAAGATGAGAAAGCAATTTATTGGAGAGATAATTGTGTTTTCAACAAATGGAAAAAAAAACAAATGGAATTGGAATAATTGATATTCATATGCCAACAAAAGGAACTTCAATTTGTACTTCACGCCATGTATAAAAGTTAACTTAAAAAGGATCATAGAACCTAAATGTAAGCCCTAAAACTATAGAATTTCTGAAAGAATATATAGGAAAAAAATCTTTGTGACTTTGACTTAGGCTGAGACTTCTTAGACACAACACCTAAAGTAGGACTCTTAAAAGAGAAACAGGTAAATTGGATTTCATCAAAATGTAATACTTCCGCTTTTCAAAAAATACTGTTAAAATAATGAAAATGAAAATACAAGCCATGAACTTGGAGATAATATTTGCAAATGATATATCTGATAAAAAGAATATTTTTATCCAAGATTGTTTTTTAAAAACTCTCAAAACTCAATAATAAGAAAATAACCTAATAAGAAAATGGTCAAAAGATTTTAAAGACACTTCACCAAGGAAGATATAGGGGTGAAAAATACACACATGAAAAGACATGTGACATTATTCCTCATTAGTAAAATCCCAATTAAAATCACACTGAAGTGCTACCACACACATATTAGGGTGACTAAAATTAAATTACTGACCACAGCAAGTGTTAGTGAGAACGTGGAGGCACTGGAACTCTCATACGCTGCTGGTGGTTAGGTAAATTGGTAAAACAATTTGGGAAACAGATTGGAGGTTTATCGAAAAGTAAAACAGCCATCTACCATATGATCTGGCCATCCCTCTCCTGGGTATTTACCCAAAAGAAATGGAAGACTATGTCCATATAAAGACTTACACAAGCATCTTCACAGTAGTTCTTTTATCAGTACCAAAAACTAGAAACTAGAAACAACTCAAATGCCCATCACCTTTCCACATAATGGAAAATCAAACCACGGTATATTCACGTAATAGATTAGTACTCAGCAACAAAAAGGAATAGGCAATTTATACACAGGACAACATGGACGGATCTCAATTATACTAGATAAAAGAATTAGGACAAAAATAGAATACATACCATATCATTCCATATATAAAATTTTTGAAAATTAAAAAAAAGCTATATGACAGAAAGCAGATCAGTGGAGGCCAGGAAAATGGAAGTGGAGGTTCAAAGGGCAGGAAGAGGGAGCAGAGAGAAACTTTAGGAGTAATGAATATCTTCATCATCTTGATTGTGGTGATTGTTGCATGGTGGTGAACACATATGCCAAAAGTCATCAAATTGGATACTTTAACTATGTACAGATTATTGCATATCGATAATACCTATACATATCAACAATACAAAGCTGCCCTAGACCAATACTGATGCTGGGAATAAATATGATAAGAGAACTAGAGAACAATTAAAACAGATATCATCTATGTGAAGTGAAAGATAAGTGACATGATAATAGTGATTTTTTAAATGACTTTTGAGAATAAAGTATAGAAAGACAGGAATGTAAGTAAACATGTGATTCAGGAGATAATGCCATAATCTTAGCATAATATAATTGTTGCTTGCATCAGGATTGTAGAAGTGTGCATATATTTTGGAGATACAGTTAATAAAGTTTGCTCAAGGATTAGATATGTAATAGGAGAAAAATAAAGAGCTCAAGAATGACTCTGACATTTTTGGCCTTAACAACTGAACAAATTGATAAGCTTGTCCAGTGAGCGTAAATCATAAGTGCAAACACTGAGCCCTAGGACACTTACATCAACAGTCTGAAAAGAAGAGAATAAGGGAGACTGGGAAAGAGTCACAAGTACAGTAGAAGGAAAATCAGGAGAGAATGGAATCCTGGAAGAAAAGTGAAAAATGTTTTCTAAGAAGGAAATGTATCACAAAAGGGATGATGAGTAATAAGAAGGTAATGAAAGATGAGAGCTAAGAACTGTCCAACCTGCACATGCTAGCCACACTTAGGGCTCTACCAAGTTGGAATGCACGGAGGCACTAAGTTAACTCTATGATCCATCTTAAACTTCTATTGATTTAGCACTTACATATCAGACACCGTGCCATGTCCTGGAGGCTACAAAAAGTATAGAGCAGTGAAAGTCCTAGAAACTGGATATTGGAGCTTCCAATGCATGGGAAAAGAAAAGGGTAAAGAGCAAAGAGAAAGAACAATACAGAGCTGCCTTCGATCTCAAATTGCTCAAAAATACTTAAAAATACTAAAGAAGAAAAAAAAGAAAGACTCAAAAGCAGGTCCAAGTTCAAGAAGTAAAAACACACACTAAGAATGGCAGATTCAGAGAACGTGCATTTCTTGGAACTGGGAACGTGGCAGGAATGCACAGAAAAAGGCAAATCCCGCTCATGTACACACAAAGCATTTATTAAGCCCACGGTAAACCTGATGATCTGAGCCAGGGATGCACTTATATGGCTGGGTTCGGTCATACCATAGCCACGTGCTACCCGTCCTGTATTTTCTTCTTTTTTTCTTTAAAATAACTCACTTTAAAATAATAGATGTTTTTTAAACTTTATGCCATTGACATAAATTAAAACCAGTAACACTTGCCTGTATGTAAACTACGAATTCAAATACCACATACCAGAAAACAATTTCCTCGATTAAAAGCATAGAACTATTTATAACCAGCTGTTAATTAGAGACTATTAACCATGATGCCACTTATTTTGGCCCAACATGAGATGGTCCATGTCAATAAGATTATTTTCTCTTTTAATCAGCATTAAAAAATCCCAAATCCTGTGGGTATATGGAAGAAAAGTTCAAAAGATACTTACCTTCCTTCAGTGAAATGTGAAATGCTGGGACACCTGGGTGGTTCAATCGGTTAGGCATCTGCCTTCCACTTGCTCATGATCTCAGGGTTCCTGGATGGAGCCCCGGGTCCTTGGACTCCCTGCTCGGTGGGAGTTTCTGCCTCTCCTCCCACTCAGGCACTCACGCTTGCTCTCTTTCTCTAAATAAATAAATAAATCTTAAAAAAAAAAAAAAGAAAGAAAGAAAGAAAGAAAGAAAGAAAGAAAGAAAGAAAGAAAGAAAGAAAGAAAGAAAGAAAGAAATGTGAAATGCTGAGAATTAATTTCTAACCAAATTGGCATTGCTGGATAAATTAGAAAGTCATCTAAAGTGGCCTCCATAATTTATTCTTTGTCAACATTACATGCTTTAGAACTGCCCAAAATGTGATGGGCAAGGGCTTCTTATCCATTCACAGCTGTCGTTTCATTTGAGAAATTATCCCAATGAGCTTTTATCAAGTCTTTCAAAATATTTCCAGCCAGTATTCCAGATGGCTCTATAGCCAGGATGTTAAGGTGATCAAAAAGTTTCAACGTTTGTTGGTGTGCTGAATGGAAAAATAAAGTCCAGGGCCCCACTTCCAGGACCCGTTTCCATCTGGATGGGTAAGGAGGCCTAAACACAATCATAAAAATGTCTCTCACGTATTTGCTGCTAACTATGTATCAGACACTATTCTTATGTTAGTAGTAGTAGTGAGAATCATTGTTATTCTCACAATAACTGTATGAGCTGGATGTTACTATCATCCTCATTTTATATTTAAATTAGTTTCACAGGAGTGAAGTGACTGGCCCAAGATCATGCAGCTAGTAAATTGTAGAACTTTGACTTGAACAAAGGTCTGCTTCCAGGCTGTCTCTTAAGCACCAACTCTGCTGTCAGGGAAGCAGAGGCGACAGCACGTCCAGGCTTCTGCTGGCAGACTTCAAGTCCCTGATCTTGGCTGTGTATGGTGCCCTCCTCTCCAGGCACTTGAGCGCTCTGGCTCTCAGGAACATTCCTGGGGGCTATAACCTCTACTGGCTCACCCCACCCAGAAATCTCAAGTGTAGCCTGAGCGAGGCAAGTGCCATGGGAGGGGAATGATGGAAAGAGGTTGCCATCAGTACCAATGATCTGTAGCAAGGAAAAGAAAATGAAACCACTACCGCAGCTGCCTGCTGTGCCCCATTCTCTTACACCCCAGTCCTTTTCTGCTCCATTTTTCCTCCCTTCCGCTTCTCTCAAGGGTCTCCCCAAACCAAGTCTACCTGTCCTTCCAGACATCTCCAGTGCTTTTCCCAATCTGTGCCAATTTAAAGAATCCCCAGTCCTGTGGGGTCTTAAGTGGTACACAAACCTATTATATTTGGGTGGCAAAACACCAAGAGCTGTCTCTCAACATTAAAATAGGCCACAGATTTGCGGATTGAAGAAATATGATAGCCTTTAATATATTATTAAGGAATATTTAATACTTAGTGATAGTAGATTATAGAAGATAGAAGTGATAGACTATTGACTATACACAGCTGTGAATGGTAAGAAGCCTTCAGCTGATAGCTTGTAGGAAGGAAAATGTGGACGAAAAGACATGGGGAAACCATCCAACCCCAGGTCATCCTCGGGTTGAGCTGATTTGGTGATGGGTAGGACCAGTATACTAGCATGCATGCTCAAACATGGTTCAAATAACATCGACATCTGTATTCTCTGAGATTTTTGTCCCTAGAGTTCTGGAATAGTGTCCCATCTGTTTTATTTGGAAAAGTAAGAAAGCCTTTAACTTTTCAAGATTTGATTTGTTTAGCCAGTAGTTTAGCTTGTTCTTGCCTTGTGATGTTATGATGTCTTGGTTTGTATGCAAAGAGTAGACCCACGGATATGTGAGCAAAAACTCCAAGCCTGAGCTGGTTCTGCTTAACTCAACTCTAGTCTTGTGATTCTAATAAAACTTTCTTTGGGAAATTTTATTCTTGAAGTTGAGGATATGTATAATCTAACACAAATCTAACATGAAACATGAATTTGAAATTACCAATCACAGATCAAATGTTTTGTATCTACATCCTACACATTAATGAAGAATCTGGGGGTGTCTGGGTGGCTCCATCTGATAAGCATCCCACTGTAGGTTTCAGCTCAGGTTGTGATCTCGGGTTGTGAGATGGAGCCCCATGCTGGGCTCTGTACTTAGTGTGGAGTCTGCTTAGGCCTCTCTCTCCCTCTCCCTATGCCCCCACCTCTCTCTCTATTGCTCACTCTCTCCTCTCTAAAATAAATAAGTCCTTAAATTTTTTTAAAAAATTTTTAAAAAGAGCCTGAAAGCATGTTGTCAATGTTTCATTAGTTGAACTTTTTTTCTAACAGTTTCATCAAGATGTATGTAATAATTCACATACTATACAATTTCCGCATTTAAAATGTATGCTTTTCAGTATATTCACACAGATATGTGACCATCACCACAACCCACTGTAGAATATTTTCATCATCTCAAAAGGAAACCTGTACCTTTTAACTATCACCTCCCAGATGTCCTTCAAGGTACTTTCTGTCTTTATATATTTGTCTATCCTGGACTCTCATGCTAAGTGTTCTTACCACAGGGAAAGGAAAATAAAAAAAGTGAGGGGACTCAAGAAATCTTTCGGAGGTGATAGATATGTTTACTGTATTGTTTGTGATGATGGTATCATCGGTATATGCATAATATCCAAACTCAAAATATATACAACTAATGTATATACATTAAATATGCACAACTCTTTACATATTAAATATACCTTAACAAAGTTGAAAAATAAAATAAATAGTTTTTAATTTTCAAAAAAATAAAGGCTTTGTGACTGTTAAAAATTTAAAGGGCATTAGAGAAGCAAAATACCTACCCGTAATACATGATCAGTGTCCTTCTATAGAGATGATTATTGCAACATTTGCCAGAATTTGAATAAGGACAGCTGATTAGATGATGGCATCATTGCAAAACACTAAAAGTGTGTGTGAGTCCACATTTGGATTCCTAGATAAAGGATTGGAACTACTAACTTTCCTTGCTGTAGCTGTTGTACCAAAATTTGATTGATCGACTTATAATCTTTATTTTTAAAAGGGCTATGTAAATGCCATCCTTTTCTTATTCTGTATAATAGTTATCTATTGCTGTAAAACAAACTACCTTAAAATTTGGTAGCTCAAGACAAGAAACATTTTAAAAATCTCGGAGTTTTTCAGGACTAGGAATTAAGGAGCAGCCCGGAGCTGGATGGTTCTGCCTTGAGGCCCTTCATTATGTAGTGGTCAAGATAATGGCTGGGGCGTTGATTTGGGACTTGGACTGGAGAATCCTTTTCCAAAGTAGTTCATTCACATGAGCTGATAAGTTGGTGCTGGTCGATGGTGGGAAATGCAGTCACTCACTAGGTGGGCCTCTCCAAAGGACTACTCGATTGCCCCGACAAGTCTGCTCCCCTCCTCCAAAGTGAATAATCCAAGAGAGAGAAAGACTCTATTTTTTTCAATGACCTAGCCTCAGAAGTCACTTGCCATCCCTTCCACTACAACCTATTCATTAGAAGCAAGCCACTAAGTCCAGCCTTTTTCAATTGAGCAAGAGACAAATGACATTTTGTGCCGAGGCCCATTAAACAGACTATACCTTGATTGGAAACTAATTATTTCACATGTGGGCTCCACCTTTTGAACTGGGGGACTGTGGTCAAAGAATCTGTGGATATACTTTAAAATCACCGTATTATCTATTTAGCTTCCAAGGTGAAATACTTTATTTGAACAATCAAAAAATCTTGATACTAAGTATAGTTCCATTCCTCAAAGAATTTATATATAACTCAAATGGCTCTAAGCATACTTATTTGGATTATGGACAAAATGACAAATCTTATGGAAGATGCATAAGAAGGTGTTTGCAGGAATCTAAATATAAAGTGACCAGGATTTGCAGATGGTTTGGGGATGAAAATGAAGCAGGAAAAAAAAAAAAAAAAAAACTTTGCAAAATATTCTGCACCCATCACCAAACCTCACTGGCGTTTGAGGCATTTCCACCCAACCTCACCTTTGTATAATTTCTCTAATCATTTTACCACCACATGCCACGTTTTACAGTTGAATTTTAATTATATAAATAATTATTTTATTGTGTATAAATTAGCCTTTGCTGCTGACTTAGTGACTTAAAACCAAAACAATTTATTTCTCATGTTTCTGTTGGGGGCTTGGCAATTCTGGTCTAGGATGGTTAAGCTCGTGGTTTAGCTTGGCTTCACTAAAATGTCTAGAGCTGTGGCCTTGATGGCCAAAATGTTTGAGCCTCTCTCTGCATGATGTTTGAATGGAGAGAATGAAATGTTTGAGTTTCTCTCTCTCTCTCTTGTCTCTCTCCTAGATTAGCCCATACTTCTTCACTTGGAGTTCTCAGGGTTCACAGCAGGAAGAGAGAGTAAGGCCCTATAATAGGATTCTCCAGAGAAACAGAATCAATAGAATATATAGAGATACATATAAAGAGGATTTTTATTATAGAAATTGACTTAATGTGGTTATGGAGGTGGAGAAGTTCCACAGTTTGCCATTTGCAAATGGAGAACCTGGAAACCTAGGAATATAATTCAGTCTGCATCTGAAGGCCTGAGAACCAAGAATGGAAGAAGATAGTTGTCTCTGCTCAAGGAGAGAGAGAGCGAATTTGCCCTTCCTTTCCTTTATTGTTCATTTAAGGCCATGTCTTTCACTAATTCAAATGTTAGTGTCCTCTGGAAACACCCTCACAGACACACCAAGAAATAATATTTTAACAAGCTATCTGGATTTCCCTTAGTCCAGTCAAGTAACACACAAAATAACTGTCACAGACCCCAATGTACATTTTCAAGCCTCTGCTTGAGTCACATTTGGTAATGTTCCTTTGGCCAAAGCAAGTTACAGAGGCAAGTCCAAATTCAATTGGTGAAGAAATAAAAGTTCGCTGGTTAAGAGGACCAGCAAGGTCATGTTACAAAGTGATGTACATAAGGGAATGGGAGAAGTTTTTAATTACCACATATTGTTTCTGGCTTAGTGATTGTTGGAATTTTCTGATTTTCTTTTTTAGCACTCTAGAGTTGAGCAAATACTTCAGCTCAGGTCACAATCTCAGGGTTGTGGATAGATAGATGATAGATGATAGATAGATACATAGATACATAGATAGATACATAGATAGATGATTTTATCTATCTATCTATCTATCTATTTATCTATCTATCCTATGGATCATACACCAAGCAGACAGGTGAGCTAGCAAAGGACTTACTTGGTTATTTTCCATCAAGTGATCCATACCTCTACTTCTTGGCTTCATTTACCTACTTGAATTAATCAGCCCACAAGTTTCCTACCTTTAGACTTAATGAATAACATGTATGTCCATTTTTCACTTTCTTGATGATGTGGTAATACTGGCAAGCACAGAGGCATGCTAGCTATTTAAATACTTTGTAGCTTATTAATGAGATTGTACTGAGTTCCATTTAGGATTTTAATTATGTTATTTTTCCTTTTTGCTTCCAGCTTGTTTTGGCGAATGAAATTACCCACAGCTGCTTCAGCTTGGTCATTCCTTCTGAGAGGAAAATCATATGGAATACTTCGAGCAGGTGCTTGGTACTTGACCAGCTTCTTCCATTTAAACAAGCGTGAACTGTAGCACCTGATGTTGGGGCGCCAGCCTACAGATGTGTTTGCAAGAATTGGAAAATTGCCTCTCTTATATTATAAGAACTGGTGGACGATAGTAAAAAAAATAAATAAAAAAAATAAAAATAAAAAACACAACTCTTGCTTCCATATAAGACTTTTTTTCAGTCAATGTGAGACCACAGTGCTATAAATTTGGAAACATTGATAGTATTTAAACTGGCAACTGAGTATGGGGAGAAAACAACTGTCGGGTCCCTCGGCCCTCACATTACCAGAATGTTGGGCATGTTACTCTGTCAACCAAAGGGCAAGGACAGAATTGTTATTGTCCAAGAAAGCCTGCAGTAATGGATTTTATACCCTTGAAAGAATCACTTGGAGGAACTGGAGATTATCCAGAGAAGGGTAATTAGGGAAAAAAAGAAGAAGAAGAAGAATGTTGGGGGTTTTCCGAGGAGTTACAGCTTCATAACCTAGAAGGGAAAATAAGTCTGAGAAGTTTCTACATTAATGAATTGAAATTATTTAAAAAAAAAAAGGCGTCGAGCAGCTGTTTTTGACTCTATAGAGCACTGCACTAAAAATAATAACAATAATAATAATCTTGACAGGCAACAATAACTGTATTAATGAAATATAACACAAAGAATCTTGACTCTAATTACTGTTAATCAGTGAAGAGTACCAAATCCACTTAGAAAGTCTCAAAGAATAAAACAAAACAGAACAAGACAAAAAACAAGTTGAGTTTTAGAGCATTATACTTCTGCCTCCGGGACAGTGACTGGACTCTATTTCTTCATTTATTAAGCAAAATAATAGGTTATAGAGCCTCTACCTCGTGTCAGATACCGCGCACGTGAGCATAGAAGAAAGGCGTGGCCTCATCCCTCACACTTCTCCCCGCAGCACGGACGTCCTGGGCACCTCAGGCCTGTGCTCTGCACCCAGGGACTTCTAATCTCCTTCTGGGTCAAACGTTTCTCTGACTTCTTGCCTAGAATACAGTCCCCGGAGCATGTGCATTAATGTTCAAATGACAAGGAGGCAAAGGAGGAGGCAAGGCTCTGGCATGTGCACATGTTTGGGGGAAATAGATAGTGTTTGTTTTCTTCTCCTTGAAATACTAATGAGCCAGAATCGACTACCTTCTATCTTTGGCTGCTTATTTCCATTAATTTAAAACCCTGCGCTTTGGGGATCAAAACTGCTGATTTCTTGCCGAGGGAGATCATTTGGCTTCTAACTGTGGCCCGCAAACCCATAGGTACGGCTGGTCACCAGCAAGAGTGAGAGAGAATTAATGAACTCGGGCACAGCCATAACCTTTCATTTGGCTCTAATTTCACAGGCAGAAATTCAGGCCAAAATATGAGAATGTTCATGGCGGACCATTAGGATTACACGAATCTGCGAATCCAAAAACACATCATGCCTTCTGTTAAATGAGTAGGACTCCCCTCCCTTTTTACATCCATGCACACCAAAGAAGCACTCATATCAAGTTAGACATTGAAGCAGAGATATTTCAATATTTTCCCAGGCTTTTGATAAGGAGCCAAATTTAACATACTTTTTGGGACTCATCCAAAATTCTAATGTGATTAATATATTATTATAGAATATGGTAGGAAACGTTAGTGAAAATATTTCAGAGGTTGAAGCTTCATTTCAAGAACACTAAGATGTGGACACACTGCAAATGTCTTCTTCAGGGACATAATACCTTTCTTCAAAATACTATGTAAGAAAAGGTATCTCTGACTTTCAAATGAAGACAGATAATTTTATATATTTTAATTCAGTAAGTGTCCGATGATTACCAGGTGACCACAGGAAATCAGTAAGTCAGTGCTAGGTGCAATGTAAAGATGAGCCTAAGGCACAGTCGTTTCCCTCAGGTAGCTGCAGTCCTACGGAAGAGCTGAACGATGCCCAGTTCTATGATACACTATACAAAGGGCCTATGATGTGAACCGCCTATCAGGGCGCCTGCAGGTGACTGAAACTGGCTGGGGTGGGGGAGAAGATATTGCTTCACAAACTGCAAATTCTTCAAGCATCAGGAAGTGCACCTCCAGCTGGGTCCAGGCATTCAAATCATGTTGGCAGAAATCCGTCTTGGTTACCGCCCGGCCCAGGGTTGGCTCCCTTCTCAGGCAGGCTCCCCTCTGCGGTGGCAAAATAACCACCACCAGTCCCCGACTCCCACTCTGCCTGATAGTTCTTATGTCAGGTCTGGACATAAACCACTCTGTTTCCTGATAGTTCTTGCAGCAGCCCTGGGATGGTGTCACTAATGTATTCAGTCATTTAGCGAACATTAAGCGCATGGTAAGTATGAGGCAGCGTTCAGCCTCAGAGGCTACGGGACCGGTATGCAAAATAGACAAAGCGCCTGCCCTCGTGGAGCCCATGCTCTAGTGACGGAACATACGCTAGACAAATACAGAAATAAATATGTAGAATTATCCATGATAAGGGCTATTTGAAAAAGTGAAGCAGGATAAAAGGACAGAAAGTGACTCACCTGCCCAGCTGGCGTCCACCTGTCCATCCCTGAAGCATTTAGCGGAACTGTTTGGGCCTCGAGTCTGTGACTGTCTCTGTACCAAACAGGGTGGTCAGCCCCAAATTCATCTAGCAGAAGAATATAGAATATAAATAGCTCCCTCAAGAGAAACTCCAAATGTTGTTACAAGAAGGAGGCCTAGCTTCTCAACTGACGAAACTAACCAAACCTCATTGGGTTATAAGAAATATGAAATGTAAAACTTTCTAAGGGTCATGAAATAGTTCATGTGGCTTGAGGATAATAAAAGCTCTGTGCTTCAGGTCGGAATGCACATGTGAAACGGGCCTTGGAAGGTGGTTAGGATTTGGATAAAGAGTAGGGAGGGAGAGAGAGTGACGGGAAAGGGACACCAAGCAGAAGAATAACCTTACTCAGATCTGCTCCAAACCTACAGCGGTGCCCAGGGCTGGCTGGAAGGGAGAGCGAGGGGAAGCCAAGGGAGAGCCCGGATGCTGTTGTAGAGGTCCAGGTGAGTGGCCAGGTGAGGGTGGGAACCACAGTGTTGTGGGATAAGGGAGGACGGGCCAAATGTGTTTTTGAGGTCTCCAGTCTGGGTCATTGGGAAAATGGTGTTGCTATTCCCCACAGAATGCGTACGTGAAGCAGGAAGGAGGACTGACTAAGACAGAGGAGTTGACAGGGAATCAGCAACGTAGTATATGGAGTGAGAGGCTCCACCAGAACCAAGGATCGCGTCCAAATGACAGCGAAAACTGCGACCCAGGGCTTCAGGACTGGCCTGTCGACCTAGATTTATAATTACCTGAAAAAAAACTGATAGAGCCATCAGAAGGGGATAAAATCCCAGCTGGCTTCTTCTCAGGCCCCTTTGCAGCCCCCCCCCCTCCCCCCGGCTCTAAAATGAAAATGTCCCAGCGCTCAGTCTCTGCAACTCCTGTCACATCTAACGACACTCTGGTGACTGTATTCAGGTCATACAGCTTTAAATGCAAGCTTGTTTAGGAGCTCAGGCCTCTTCCCTGAACACCGCACAGTCCGGCCAGTTACCTACGCAACTCCTCCCCTTGGGCATCAAATAGATCTTTTGAACTTCTCTCCAAAACCAACTTCATTTTCCCCCAAACCTCCTGCTTTCACAGCCCTCCTCCTCTCAGCAAATGGCAACTCCATCTTTCCAGTTATTCAGACCAAAAATTTTGGAGTCATTCTTCACTCGTCTTTCTCTAAGGTAGCATATATAATCCATCAGCAAACTCCATCACCTATTCTACACCCGACTCTGGCTATTTCGTTTAAGTTGAATCCTACCATACGTGGTGTGTTGTATGCGGTCTCTTGCACTTAGAGTCACGCGTTCAGGGTTTATTCACACTTAGCCTGTATCGGTACTTCGTCCCATTTTGTGGCTGAGCAATATTCCGTCATGCTGACACACCGCATTTGCTGTATCCACGTATTTGTGGATGGACATCTGTGTCACTTCCACCTTTTGGCTATTGTGTGTAGGGCTGCTATGAACATTTCCGAACAGTTTTGTTTGAACACCTGTTTTCGGTTCTCTTGGGTGTATGCCTCAGCGTGGAGTTGCTGGGTCACGTGGTAATTCCATGTTTAACTTCTGAGGAACTGTCAAACTGCTTTCCACTGTGGCTGCACAATTTTAGAGTCCCACCAACAATATACAAAGATACCAATTTCTCCACATCCTGCCAACACTTATATTTTTTCTTTTGTAACCATTCTAGTGGGTGTAAGGTGGTGTCTCCTTGTGATTTTTGTTTTCATTCCCCTAACGACTAATGACGCTGAATAGCTTTAGAAATAATTGTTGGCAATTTGCATATCTTCGTTGGAAAAAATCTTTATGTGAGTCTCTTACCCATTTTTTAACTAGGATGTTCATCTTTTTTTGTTAAGTTGTAAGAATTTTTTATATATTTTACCTACCAGACTCTTATCAGATATATGATTTGCAAATATTTCTCCAATTCTTCAGATTATTTTTTCACTATCTTGACAGTGTTCTTTGATGCATGAAAATTTTTAACTTTGATGAAATCCAACTTATCTACTTTTCTTTTGTTGCTTGGGTTTCTGGTATCATATGTAAGAATTTTTTGCTCGATCTGAGGTGATAAAATTTATTCCTATGTTTTCTACTAAGAGTTTTACATTTTAACTCTCACATTTTAGCTTTTTGATCCATTTTGAGTTAATTCTTTTGTAGTGACAAGTAGGAGTAGTCATACACTGTCTTGTAGTTTATTTATTTACTCTGTTTATTTCCTGTACCTCTCACTAGAATATAGGGTCTACCAGGGTAGGAAAGAATTTGTTCACCACTCTAACTATTGCTAGCCTGACTAATAGTGACTTGCACATAGTAGAGGTACATTATTTGTGAAATGATTTGTGAAATTGGCCAAAGATTGTTTCAAAGGGAAAGCAGCTAAGATGATCTTGTATCAGTGTCCTACTATGTAAAACATTATCCCTGATGAAGAAAGCTCAATACATTTTACCACAGTTCTACAATACGTGCTATAAACACAATAGCTCATTTGATTTTTGTCCTATAGTGAGCTAAGTCACTTGAGATTTTTTTTCAAGTTTCTTTGTCTTTATAATTTGGAATAATAGAAAAAAAAGAAAACCTCATACAACAATTAGAGTTTGCTTTTGTTTATGTATATATTTTTATTTAATGGTTGACTTATAAGTGTCATTTTAAAAACATCAGTCCATCAAACCATGCAGAAATAAGTATGCAAAAAGTCTGCAGAACAAAACATACTTTAAACATGGTTAAGTAGAGGGATTATCTGGAATTGCGGATTTTTCAGTCACTTCATTCGTATGCTATGGCAGCCAAGTAATGCTTAACTTCAGTGGGAGTGAGCCTCCCGAATCTGGCTTCACTGCACATTCAACCTCCGTATTGTCTTCTGCCATTTGCCCTTCAAAGCTTTCCTTTAGGGTTAATATGGCTGTATGAACAGCATCTTCGAGCTCCAGGTCTTCATTATATCTTTTCTCAAGGGAAGTCGTCCTATTCACATAGTTCTTTCCCATTGCTATGGCTTTCCAGGCAAAGTAAGCTCCAGATGGATATGGCTGAAGTAAATATGGCTGCCCCTCATTCTAAACACAAATTAGTAGAGAAGCTCCAAATGGAAGAACACCACCTGAGTGTATTCTTGCATCACAGAAGCTACTCTTTATGCCAGTTGAGATAAGGGAATGGGTTCTTGGTAAATGAGGTAGTATCGCTGAGCTAGTTTCTGGGCTCTGCACAAGCTCTCTGTAATCTGGGCCACTCTCCACCAAGCCTATGTGCTTGGTAATTGGTTTTACTTCGGGTATGCTTTGCTCATCACAGAATGTATTTCTGTTTCTTCTCAGTCGCTAATACCACAGGACTTGCAGCTTTAATACCCACTAAAGGGGCTCCTCCAGCTACAGCAGCCAAAACATTCAATCTGCACAAGTTTACAGATGTAGTCCACAAAAAGCTGTAACTGCACTCCACCATCTTTACCTGGAGTGCCCTGGATTTTGCTTTTAAAGAGACTTGGATCAAACTACATCTTGATCACCTTGGATCTTCAAGTGCCCTAGAGCGATCCACTGTCCAATAACTAGATGAAAATTTGATGATCAGAGTCATAAAGAACAAATATGTAATTCTGGAGTTTCACCCACTGTAATTTGTTCACTTACTAAGAACATGTCAGATACTGTGGTAGGTACTGATTGGAAAAGACAGTTCAAGCAATCCTCAAACTCTGTCATAGGGTTCATCATAGGGAAGACAAACACACACATTACAAAGCTAGGCCCTTACCATTAGAAAGAATAATGATACGCAGCCCATTACTAAAAGCACTACTATTGGACAATCAAGCATGCAAAGTGTCCAAGAGCTGGTGCGGAATATTGTTATATGCTTGCCATTGCCTGTCAGTGGCCGTCTGTTTCCTGTGGACATGGAGGAGCACCTCCCTCTCTGAGCACTCCTCCCCTTGTCCTCTTGAAACCTCCTTGCAGCTTATTCCCTCTGAGCTCCACCAATGTTGAGGGTTCCTCCACTATGCTTTGCCCCGTATGGTTTATCTACCTGTGACCTGAGGGAAAGGGAACAGACCTCCAGATTCAGGAGAAGCACATGAAAGAAAATTGTCCTTCCTGATCTAGCCTCCATGGAAATAATTTATAGCACAACTCAACCCCTTTCCTGCTGAGATGGCTTGCCCCCATCACATAACTTTTCTGTTAATTACACTACAACAATAACTTTCTCCTTTGTCTGCATTACCAAGCTAAACAGAGAACAAACAAATAACTCAATTTTTCTAGTTATAAATGGCTAAGGATCTCAGAAATGGGAGGGTATGTGCCCTCTCCCTAAAATGTGAGGAGAGAGTATCAGAAAACCCCATTTTTCATAATAATATCAACTTTTGGTACTACTAGTATCAACTCCTAATAAATGGTAAATCAAGCTAAAGTTATTTTGCCAAAGCCAGGGCTAACAATCTGCTGGCCCCAGTCTAGAGAGCCATATTGGTTCATTTCAGTCCATGGTGGCCCTGATTGGTTGGTAATAAGACATAACAGTTGATAAACGTTTTAAATACCGCTTCTGGCTCACCTTAAGAATACAATTTTTGGACATTTCTCCAAAAGAGTAACAAGAAAGAAAAGATGAAACCAAAACCTAACTAGAATAAACCAACTTTTAAAATTATTGCTAGAAATTTAAATTGAGTTTATTGCAGGTACTCATAAAAGATCTCATTTGCCCCATTTTCTATGGAAAACCCTAAAGCAATGTTGTTGGCACTAGGTAACTAACCCATAGAGTCCATGAAAATCCATCTAGGCCTCTACTTTCTTTACACAGTGGAGAAATGTAATGCTTTGGGGAAGTAAAATGGACCCCAACTCACTAATAAAATGAAACCCTCTTTAACTGTTGAAAGCACTATCTATTCAAAATCCAAATAAATCTTGAAAATTGATCAATAAAGTATAAAAAGCTCCAACTACACAAATTAACTAAACATTCATTGTGGAAATCCTTTTTTAAAATAAAGAAAACAAAAACTTCTCTCAGATTTTAACAAAACTAGATTACTTCTACCTATAAAGAATCTGGTTTTCTTCTTAACTCAAAACTATTTCATTGAAACTTTGTCAGATATCTTGCTTTATATTTAGTACCAATTGCATATATGGAGGTAGAAAGGGGAAAAAAAGAAATTATTTTTATTGTGAGAGGAACCCAGGAGTGGGAAAAAAATAAAACATTCTATCTTACCAAATAATATTAATTTCCAATAATATTAATTTCTTCTCCTCTGATTTAGAAATATCCATTTCTTGTAATTATGAAGATGGTTCAAAGTTCAGTACCCTTTCAAGGCATCTTTTCCTTCCCAAGATGGTATCTGGGTGCGAAGAGAAGTTGGTCACACCTTATGGCATCCAGAAAGGGACTCTGTGCTCTACTTCCTTTTTGGTGTTTCGTCCCACTAGCCTATAGGGAGTGAGCAGCCTCTGTCCTCGCTGGCTCCAATGCTGAAGTGGCTGCAATTTAACTTGCCTAATTCTGTTCTCTGCTTGGAGAAAGGAACTATAATTTCTCGCAGGAAACTTGTCCACCCACCTGCCATCCAGGACCCCTTTCTATTCTCATTGGTGTTACAAATCTCCTGTGGTCTGGGTGTGATTCCTATTTAATTCTGAATATTATCTTCCTTCTCCATTCTTCAGCTAGAGATATGTGGGAATTTTTTCAAATCCTTTCCATCACACATAAAAGGAGACTTGTGAGAATTATTTTAGGTCCCTCTTTACTAAATATCTTATGCAGTCCTTACTGTTTGGGATGAGCAGGTAGTCAAAGACACCATATTCAGAATTATAGCTGAGCAATGTCCAACTCCAGAGGCACAATTGAGATGGACTATTATTTGACTAATTTCCTCTAAATTCGTGTTATGCTCACTGGTACATGGTGACCTAATGTGACAGTCTTCTTCTCAGAGTTCCTAAGAGGAAAGGAGGCACAAAACCCCATAATTTTGGGTTTATCTCAATTATATATTGTCTTCATTTCTTCCATATTTCTATAACTAGGACCAAAGCCAAAGAGAACCTTTGAGTTGCCTGGGGAATGTGTTTCTTTAAGAGTTCTGCACTTTCATACCACTAGAATATAAAGGGTTTTCCCCGGTTGTTTGGATAAGAAGGTCTGTTACAACATGTCTTATAAACTCCATACACTATATTTTATAAGACACTATGATCTCCAAGGTTGTTCATTACATATTATATAGAGAGTTATATATTTATACCTATATGTGTACTTATATGTAGGCAGATTTCTGAGACTTTGAACACCAGTTTCTTTCTCAACAAAGTTTGGTTGTTAATACTCTTGTCTCCTTAACTTGAAATCACTTTTGAAACTTAAGCATGGGGATGCCTGGGTGGCTCAGCCATTGAGCGGCCACCTTTGGCTTAGGGCATGGTCCTGGGGTCCTGGGATCCAGTCCCACTCGGGCTCCCTGCATGGAGCCTGCCTCTCCCTCTCCCTCTGCCTGTGTCTCTGCCTCTCTCTCTCTCTCTCTTTCTCTCTCTCTCTCTCTCATGAATAAATAAATAAAATCTTTAAAAAATAAAAAAGAAACTTAAGCATGAATGATGACTTCTTTGCTTCCTCTGAGTGGTCCATAGGCTCAAAAGAGAGTGGAATCACAAGGCAAAATGATGGGACATAGAAAATAAATTGAGTAGTTTAGGGCAGCCCAGGTGGCTCAGCAGTTTAGCGCCGCCTTCAGCCCAGGGTGTGATCCTGGGGACCCAGGATCGAGTCCCACGTGGGGCTCCCTGCATGGAGCCTGCTTCTCCCTCTGCTGTGTCTCTGCCTCTCTCTCTCTCTCTGTCTCCCATGAATAAATAAATAAAATCTTTCTTTAAAAAAAAGTATTTTAAGTAATATTTTTAAATATTTATTGTATTAGACTTTAAGTTTCTTTTTTTTTTTAATTTATTTTTTATTGGTGTTCAATTTACTAACATACAGAATAACCCCCAGTGCCCGTCACCCATTCACTCCCACCCCCCGCCCTCCTCCCCTTCCACCACCCCTAGTTCGTTTCCCAGAGTTAGCAGTCTTTACGTTCTGTCTCCCTTTCTGATATTTCAACAAAACTAAAAGACAACCTGTACAGAATGGGAGAAGATATTTGCAAATGACGTATCAGATAAAGGGCTAGTTTCCAAGATCTATAAAGAACTTATCAAACTCAACACCAAAGAAACAAACAATCCAATCATGAAATGGGCAAAAGACATGAACAGAAATCTCACAGAGGAAGACATAGACATGGCCAACATGCAAATGAGAAAATGCTCTGCATCACTTGCCATCAGGGAAATACAAATCAAAACCACAATGAGATACCACCTCACGCCAGTGAGAATGGGGAAAATTAACAAGGCAGGAAACAACAAATGTTGGAGAGGATGCGGAGAAAAGGGAACCCTCATACACTGTTGGTGGGAATGTGAACTGATACACTGTTGGTAGGAATGTGAACTGATGCAGCCACTCTGGACTTTAAGTTTCTTAAGAAGTGTTTATGACAAACTTATTTTGGTATTAACCTGAGTGTATATAGTAACTAGACCCTGGATTAGTGTTTGAGTGAATTAAAGAAACATGTTTTTTCTTAACCAAGTCCAGACTTTGATCTTTAAAAAAAAAAAAAAAGATTTTATTTATTTATTCATGAGAGACACACACACAGAGAGAGAGAGAGGCAGAGGGAGAAGCAGGCTCCACGCAGGGAGCCCAATGCGGGACTCGATCTCGGATCCCCAGGATCACACCCTGGGCTGAAGGCAGCACTGAACAGCTGAACCACCCGGGCTGCCCCAGACTCTGAGCTTAATAAAGACTAAATACAGAAAGAAGTTGCTTCTCAGTTAAATGCCGTGTGGCCTTTGTATGTACACCTAGAAGAGAAGAATTGGATGAGAAAGGCTAGGGAGAGAAATTCCATGTGAAATCCAAAAGGACAGAAGATACTCTAGTACCCAGGACTTGCTGATTCAGGGAGGGTGAGTAAAATTGAACAGAACTTAGGAAACAACTGCTTTTCCTTCCTCTGATCTTGCTAGATCTCTAAGTAGACCAAGATTTCATTGGAGAAGGACTATGCTTGAGACACAGCTAATAGGGGTTCCCTTCTCCCCCGCCCCCCCCCCATCAAACACACCAAGACCTACAGGTCTTCTCTCAAATGTCACCTCCTTCCAAATCCTTCCATTACCACTAACACGTTATAATCTCTACCCTTCTGCACCCAAACCTCATGATTCTATCACATCATCTATAATTTTTTTACACATACTAGTTTTTCATGTACTTACTTGTTTGCTGTCTTTCAAACCTCCTTCACTCCTACAGACATCATTTACTAGCATGTGATGTAGCTAATTTAATGTCTATGCTAGTTATTTTACTCCATAAAGTGTGGATAATAATAGTACCTATCTCAAAGGGTTGTTTAGAAGCCTTTAATGAAATAATAAATTTGTAAATTGTAAATTGTATTTACAAATACAATTAGGACAATCTCTGACACAGTAAACTTGGAAAACAGCTATTGTTACGTAAAAGAATGAACAGATGAATAAACAAAAAAATCATTAAACAACAAACTGTTCCAAAACTATATGTATTAAATATTGTGTGAAATTTTTATATCTCAAGCCAATTTCTCTTTTTTATAACATCCCAGCTTAGAGTCCAGTCTACACAAAATGACAAAAAAGCAAAATTGTAAAGTTATTTCTTTTCTTTTTCTGCAATTAAATAGGATCTTCCTCCTCAAACCACAGGGCCTGAGACCCTATCCTTTACTCATGCCCTCTCTAGCTCCCATTCCTTCACTGGCTTCAAATGTCAATGGTTCTGTTAATGACCATATATGTTATCCTCACAGGGCTTTCTGGGAATAATGAGCTAATGATAAGGTACCCCACTTGATGGGAATTATGGTACTTGTTTCAAGAGACTCTGTGATGAAGGAAGTTTTATAAGTCCAGGGGGCCTTTTGGCTTCCCCTCAACTACAGCACAGAGGTTCCTGCTCATAAAGTCAGTCCAGACTAAACTGTGAAAACAATTGATGAAAAACTGAAATATAGAGCCTTATCTAAAATTCAACACAAACCTGGTAATATTATCTTAATTCTGAATACAAAGTGCTCCAAAGTCATACACATTTTGACCTGAGATCATTTAGAAAATGATTAAAAAGTGCAATAGGCTACATGGTTTGGAACAATTTAATAAAACACTATGACTTGTTTGAAGAGAAATACTGCATGTTTGTGATAGTTGATCAAGAAGGAATTCTGAAAAATCATTTATGAAACAGAGTAATAACCCTGAGTCTGTTCAATTGTACCAAGATCACAGAGACTTCACTGTTGTTCTACATTCTAGAACTTAGAAATTCTGGTAGAATAGTGCTTAGAATTGTGATAGAGGAACATTTTCTATTGCTAGAAACAATAGAATAAAAACAATATTTTTTTCTTTCAGTAGTAGTTACCAAAGGCAGAACAGTTTCCAAATTAAAGGGGAGCATACACAATAAAAGATTTTACTCATAATTTATACTAAATTTAAATTAATTTTTTCTAAACCCCAAACATTTCAGATGCTATCTTTTACTTAACTCATTAAGTCACATTAAGAGTCTAGAATAAAATATTGCTTAAGGTTATTGATGAGATCTTGTATCTGAATATTATTTTAGCTAATCGACTGAAACTCATCAAAGCAATCGTTTTTCTTCTCTTTCTATTCTCATTCAATAATAATTTTATTCCTGACATTAAAAATAATGTCCTCTAGGGGCAGTGGAATTCAGTGTGATGTGAGCAATCAGCAAATGTCCCCAGATGAAGAGTCAGCTCTATGGGGAAAATGAGCCATACCTGTTCATCCCCAGCTTTGAGCTTCAGTTGGCTTCAAAACCAAAGTTCAGATTAACTTAAAAACAGGAAGGTCTATGCTCGTTCCTTTTTTAAGGAACCAACATAAAAAATAATGTATCGGTCACATTTCTCAACTACAAAAATTGAATATATTCCAAAGTATTTTGGAAGACTTGGATCTTTAGTAATGCTCTACAATATTGGGCACAGCAATAGGATACAGCTTTCCAGAAAACTTCAGACATTTAGTAGACATGATTTCAGAGCTGCTGAAGTCTTTCATTCTTTGTAATCCTTTTCCAACATCCTCTATTGTTCCTGTCGCCCCCAAGAACCATTTCCTACCTCTGAATCCAAGCATTAAACATAGGAATCAGCACAGAGCACTACATCCCATTGGCAACACAAATTGAATTAGGAAAGGATATGTGATCCAGATGTTACAACCAAAGTATTTCACCTGTCTGGTCAGAATGTTTGGGTCAAGAATGGGCATGGGACCTAAGCAAGCCCATGAAGCTCAAAAAGAACTGTTGACAGCATTATTGAAATTAAGATTATCTTTTCTTTGGATTGAGTTTAGTAATAAAGCAGCCTCCAGCTCCTGAAAGCTAAGGAGGCTATCTAACCTTCCTGTGGGAAGAGCTATGTGCATAGAAAGCCAACGCAAAAACTAACCCCAGATCCTGCCTTGTTAATAAAAAAAGATTTTGAATGCTAAAAAAAAGAAAAGAAAAAAAAAAAAAAAAAAGAAAGCCAACGCAGAGGAAATCATGGCCAAGAATAAATACATTCTGAATTCTTTTGACATTATTTGAACTCCTATATCTAGCTATTCCTGAAGACCAGTTACATTTATAAACTAATATTTCCTTTTTTTGAAGACCAATTCAGTTGGATTTCATATCATCTGGGACTGAACAATTCTGTCAGTATACACTACATTACTTCTTCAGAATGTTAGGATTTCATGTCATAATGTTCAACAGATAAAAACAAAGATCACTGAATTATTTCAACAGAAAGTAGTTTGGAAATTTTGCCTGTTAATCCAGAGATCAGTGAGGGAACAATTACATTAACTTACTGTCCCAAGGCTCCAGAGCAAGACTATTACTATCCTTCTGGGAAACATGACACATAGTAGTAGCAGTAATATAATTAAATCAGTGGTCATATGTGATTAAACCATGTGCCTATTCTTCAAAGACATGCTCTCCATAAACCAATCAAAATAAATGCACCAAATTTTGAGCATTATAATAATTCCCAGATTTTAGAAATACATATTTCAGTCAACTCATAATGCAGTTATATTTTCCGTTCTTCATTCATTAATTCATTTAAGGAATGTTTGTTGGGTACCAACTGTGGATTAGTCATTTAGCTTCTTGCTGAATTACAATATCTGCATAGATTAATAAGCACTTATTTTGCGTCTTAAACCCAATGGGTTATTTTAGTATTCATTGGTACTTCCTTTACAAGACGGATAAGAGAGAAAAAAAGAGATGAAAATCTTTTCAGTTAAATGTCATCACTTGTAAATGATTTTACTGGTGGCTGAATGGAAAAGGACTTTTAAGTGAATGAACAATGAGAAATTTTGAGATTATTTGTCATTTCCATTTTCCTCTAATTTCCTTCTCACCCATTTTAATAAATCATTGATAATTGGCCATATTCCAAGTGAATAGATTTATCAAAAAGCTCAGGTTATTATGTTCATTATAAATATTTCAAAAATTGTCATATATTTGTCTACACAGAAATTGGAAAGTGGGCAACTTGGTAAACCTAGCTGGATAACTCAAGTCAAGGGACCTAATTATTGATGCAGAGTAAGATTTTTGATGATCATAATGTCACAACAAATTTAATTGGGGAAAACTCAATAAGATTAAGCAATTTGAGCATTTCTCTATGAACCATGTTTCCAGGAATCCAAAATTTGAATTTTCATAACTTTGCCCCCAACCATTTGAAGAAGGGAGTTATTTAGTGCTAATAGTTGCAATCATTATGCTTAAAGGCAAAGAGAAAATACTGTAAACAAAGCAGGAAAATATTTTTGGTGTAGAGCATAAACACACAAACAATTATCTTAAAATGTAATCTTCATGTGACTTATTAAAGTAGATTACATTTTAATGTGCATTGCAATTTGCACATTATAGAGAGCACTCTATATGCAGCGTTAACTGTGTGACCAGCCTGACAACCTGCACAACTGAAGATATAAAAAGAGAAAAAAACCCTCTGCTATCTTTCTCTAAATGGATGTATTTGGTGTTGATAGTCAGATACAGTTTTCACCTTTATCCCAGCTTGTTTCTGACCCAGTGGGTTAGTGTTAATCACCACTGTAGGCACCAATAATTTCCCCATATGTGGAATTTGATAAGTTAGAGCACCCACTTCAATTCAAGAAGATTCCAGCTGACTATCCAGTTATCGCTATGGACAGCTTCAAGCACATCCATGGCTGGCCTTGTATTCTTAGCTTTATCAAGCGCTTTGCACTTTTTGTCTTTTATCTCTTAATTGAGACCTGACTGCAAGAAATGCCTATCTCTTCAACTAGGTTGCATTAAGTATTAACTTTAACTGCTTTGGGTACTTGAGGTACAGAAGAGGGGGGAAAAAAGCCTTAAGAAGCTGTGTAGAGTGGAAAATCTTCCCAAATCTCTATTTATAAATTGTGTAAATGCTACAGTGTTTTTTAAAAAGTAAATAAATCTTTATCTCTTTTCCAGATTTAAAAAAAAAAAGGTGTTTATATTACCAACTGGAGGAAAGTTTATGAATCCTCCATCATATTTGGCAGTAATAATAATCCTACAATTCTGGCCAAAAGAGATAATGTTTAGGGAGAGTAAATAATTCAGTAATAATAGATGAGAAAGAACTTTGTATTTATGTCTCTGGACTATCTAGGAACTGACTCTTCTCTAAAGGATATGGAAATAGGCTTTATTTGAGCTGAGAGCACACCAATCCAAGGATTCAGGGTAGCCTGTATAGGTTCCAAGTCTTGCAATTTCTTTTTCTAAATATTTCCCATTTCTAAATATCACCCAATTTGTACTATATTGTGAACTCCTTGAGGATGCTATCTGTGCCCTTTTCATCTTTTCACCCTGGTTTCCTGTTTATGGTAGACCTTCACCTGATGATCATAGACCTAAATGACATTCTCATGGGGTCTAGCTCAGCATTTACAAAACCTCCCTGTGACTCCTCTTTGTTTCTCTAATTCTGCCAGCCCTGTGGCCCCCTCTGACAGGTGCTCCTCCAGGACTAATACAGAAGCATTACCTCCATTACCTAAAATCTCAGAATAAATACAAGATATTAGTGTGGTGATATCTCTTGAGTCAAAATGTCCTCAACTAAATCTAAGTCTAGACAAGAAACATCTTCCTAAGAATCAGATTAAAGACAAAGTTCTAGAATTAATTTAGAGCTAGGAAGATGCACAGACATGTAGAATAACAAGACTATTAATAAACTCATGATAGTTACTACAAGACAAATTGTTACTAATTGAAAGAAAATTTCCCTTATTGTATGTAATTCCAGTCAAAAACTCAGTGATAGGGGTGCCTGGGTGGCTCAGCCGGTTGGGCATCTGCCTTTGGCTCAAGTCATAATCCTGGGGTCCTGAGATCGAGCTCCGAGTCAGGTTCCTCGCTCACTGGGTAGTCTGCTTCTCCTTTTCCGTCTGCCCCCCATCTCACGTTCTCTCTTGCTCGCTCTCTCTTCCACTCCCTCTCTCAAATAAAATCTTCAAAAATAGAAAAAAAAAACCCTCAGTGATAGACCGTACATTAAAGGGTGCATGGGAAAAGACATCTACCCATACAAGGCAGATGTTATGTTTTGAAGTTTTCATATATAGCAATTAGTACTCAAGCCCGCATTCCACCTACAAGTGTTGGTTAGCAAAAAGCTGTCTAGATCTAAGAAGGGAATAAAAAGAGAATCATAATTCTAAAAACAAATGAATGTTAAGTCTATCTGAGAAGAAATTCTATCCCCCACCACTCATGTGGGACCAGAGCACCATAGGATGAATTACTGTTTCATTCATTCCTTCATTTATTCCACAAATCTCTGAGGACCTTCTACATGGAGGCGCCAGAGTAGCAAAATAAACTGGCTTTTTGTGGTGTCCTCTAAGCATGATTGGGAGAGCTCACTGCTTATTTGAAACTGAATCGTTAAAATTTGAATCAGAAGGGCTTTGTGAATAGTGTTAACTGACAGCACATAACGCAGTGTATTCATCACCTATACTACCTGCAATGGAATATGGATTTTTCTCCAAAATTCCTAATTCATTTGTTGGTCAGATACATTCATCCTCTCTTATACCCCCACCAGGTCCCAATCCCCACAAGAATCACAGTGTAACATCACCGACATTAACTTGTAAAACCCACACTCATTATGGGGAACAATAATACTATTAATAAGGGTTTAATATTCTGCTTTTCTGTAGACATGGAGAATATGTAAAAAGAAGCATTTTTTTTCTTTAATGCTTTTAACTTCAACTTCTAAAAATCCCCCTCCCCACTTAAAAGGAAAGACAAAATACTCTCATTTTATTGTTTTCTTATAGGCTCATAAAATTTTAGCTTTGTGTTACTTTTTCAAAGACTCTATTAAACTTGATACATGAGACTGGTAGGCTGCCACAAACTCATAAAAATCTTTTCAAAGAATTGCTGCCTAGCAGTGGAAATTGAATGGCAATTTCTAAGAATCAAGCTAATGGCTTAAACTATAGAAAATGTGAAGCCCACTAATAGATAATTTAGGATTTCCCCTCTCCTCCCCCCCCCCCCACCACTGGAGAGAACAGAACATGAGCTTGAATAAAATTGCACCAAGATCTTATTAATCTTCAGTCTGTAAAAGCTCAATTTTCTTAAGCAATGGGCTGTGGTATACATACTACAGTAAAATCTATGCTTAAAATGTTCTCCATATTTTGGAGCTAAAAGTTCTGCACCTTTTGACTATGTGGACACTTGTATTATTGTCAGTTTCAAGAGTTAAATATTCCAGCAGGAATTTGTTACTACACAGCGGTACATAATGCCTGAAGCCCCCCTGCACCAATATTGCTCTCAAATTGGCAGCAAGTGAACAAGGGACATGAAGGATGCTTCAGCCCAGTAACCTATCCTTCCTTCTCTCCTGGGAGCCACTTGGCCAGCTTTCATCCTCATAATTATAATAAATTTGACATTTCATAGATAATATTGATTTCTGTATTTTAGCATTTCACCATAGGTGACAGTCTAGCGTCAAGAATGAAATTTCTATTGATCTCCTGCGCATTAATCTCTCATGTGTATGTGATCATTTTTATAAGACCTTTTACTGCACATAAATCAATATTTCATATTTCCAGCTATGCCAGAGGAGATGTCATATTTGTAAACTGTGAGTTGACACCTGCAATTCCTTCCTGTTCAGCTTCAACTGTTCAGTAACAGTCGATTCAGGGTTGGGAAAGGATCAAGCTCAAGAAACAAGGTAGATGAAAGGCATGAATGTAGACTACAGTAATTAGCTTAATGAACAAAGAAGCCAGGTAGTGAGATAAAGTGAAATTATGTTTCTTCTATAAAAACTGCTTCTGTGGATAGAGCATCTGAAAGACAGTTTGGCTTTCCATGCTTGCTAGGGAGCTGGTAATAGATTTAAATGTCTGTGTTAATAAGGAATGCCGAAGTAATTTTAAATAATTGCTTTAAAATAACTAACAAATCTTGTCAAATAAGAAAGTCACTACAATTTCATGAATGTTTGACACATAAGTACACAATTGTCTTACCCACAACTCCAATAAGGGGCCAATGCTGAGGTAGTAGTGTTCAGGACTGTGATCAGTTTCCTAATTTTGCAAGCATTTGAGAAAGGAAGTAAATCATTTTCATAGTTCCATATTTAATGGTTTTCATATTTCAAAAATCTGATCTTAGAATTATATATGAAGATTCTGATGAATCAAAATATAATAGTATTAAGGACAGAATGTGAGCTCTTTGTATGAATTTTAATGCAGAATGGAAACTAAAAGGTATTTTTAACAAGTAAATTCTTCACTCTAAAGAGCTACTGCTCTTATAACTACTTAGGGATCCAGCGAAGTATTTATTTTGCCAATTTCAATGGCAAGGAAAAAAAATCACTGTGCATTTGTATATAATCTTGTTGAACCTGTCTAAGCTTTATCATTTTCAAAACTGTTTCATACCTATTACATAATTGGAGTTTGTCCATGACATATTTTAAGGGCTTTAGAAGTAAACCACTGGACAACAAGCTAATCTATGTGGATGTTTATGCTTCTAGTTATAAATTTTCCCTGCCTATTCCTACACTTGCCAATAGAGGTTATTAAATGCAAAAGTCAGTTTGGATATGGTCTAATATAAGTGAAAAAGTATTGAGAATAGAATGCTACCTTGTACAGCATTAACATTTATTCTTTTAAAAATTGCTGTTCCACATATTTAGAGAAGTTCTGAACTCCAAGCCTTGTACAATAAACATTTTCAGAATCTGATGGAGATGCTTTTCATTCTATAAAGCGTGTACTGGTTTTAAAAGAACTACTTTTCAAAAAATTTTTTAAGAAGAACTACTTTTTCCCAGATAAAAGTGGACTTGGAAATGTCCACTTTTGAGCAATTTCCTATAGTCACTATTGACACACTATTATTTTAAATTATATGTCGTTTCACTAGAAAGAAATGCTACTCTTGCTTATTTTTTAAAGGCCAATCCTTTTTGCTGGTTTCTGAAACATGTTCATGGCCATAAAATATGTCAGCAAATGACTGTTTTAACATGATGACAGACACATTATCGGAGTGTGACTGACTAGTGTATGAGTGACTATATTTTGACAGTTGTGTCAGCTTTTGACTGAAGGAGCACAATTAAAAAAAAAAAAAACACCTAGACTGAATGGTAAGGTATAACTGAAGAAGTCAGCAGGTGGAACGTATCTTTACAAATACTTTAGTTTCTCAAGTGTCAAAAGAATTAGTTGTGAGCTTTAGGCATTATAAAATTTATTTCATTTGAGAACCAATTAACATTACAAAGAGCTGGGCAGCCGAACTTTGTGTCCTCAAAACTTAAGAACTTTGACTTTTAATGTCCAACTTGACTGGATCTAATGCTCTCATTTTGTCTCAGTTAACTTTCACTGTACATTTTGGCATTTTATTTCTTTAAGGTGAAAATTTCTAGCCCTGAAATCCCAAGGCTGAAATGACCACCTACATTCCTTAGTAATATCTATTCCTTAAGCAAATTGAATAAAGAACTACAGATTCATTCTCTTAGGGAAAAATATTCCTCCAATTTTGTGAGCAGAAACTTCTGGCAATAATGGGGCATATGAGGTGATGCTCCCAAAATTACAGAGGACATTTTTAAAATGGTGTTTTAATTGGCACTGATGATTTGGCTACTTCTTTGTGTATCTTTCTTTCCTCACACTTGTCAGTTGCCTTTTATATTCCAGAATCCATCGAGATTTCTCCCCAACACAAAATATCATTACCTCTGTTCTCATGCCTTTCCCCTGCATCGCCTAAATCTAATATTTACTAATTTTTGGTAAGGCTGGAGTGCACATTTCCTCGATTTCTATAACTCCTATGGACATTTTGCCATTGTACTCAACTATACTATTATTTTAAGCATTTATATTTCTTTTCCACAAATTAAGAAATCTTTTCCTTTTTCCCGTCAATATTCCCATTGTCTTGTACATAATATATGTTTAGTATGTATCACTAGATGAATAAGCAAATCGTTATGAAATGAATTAATGAATGAGTAATACAATCAGTGGTGCATTTAAAATACAACGTTTTACAATGAGAGGGGTCATTAATTCAATGATCTGTATTACACAGAAGAATCTACTTTCTTATTTTAACAATACTATAAATTTAAGCTCCTTCATACCTTTTTTTTTTAAGAATTCAAAGGGCACTTAGCCTCTGGTAGAAACTCAGTAAATAACCTGCACAGTGTAGTAAGTTCTTAGCTTTTGGTTCATACAGAAATATTTTTTAATTTTTAGTTGCACAAAAAAGTCGTCCCATAGCTTCAGTATTTTAAAAATATGCATGCTGTTAGTGTTTTAATATGAGAAGAAATGAAGAGTCTAATAATTACATTTGGAGTAGATTTCTAAGATCTTTATAATAACAACAATTTTTTTCTAAATAGGATATGAAAAATTCTCTTTTCCTCATATTAACTTCCTAAACATAGATGTTGCCTGAACATTATACACTTTTAGGGAAAATTTGGCTTAATTTTTCAAATTAATTTTCCATTACTTAAAATATATCATTTATAAGACAAAATTTCAACTTCTAACTAAAAATTTAAAGAGGAACAATGCATACAGAAATTATTTGAAGTCATGTAAACCTCAAATTATGGTGAAATTTAGAAATGTCTAGAAAGTAAGCATTGATTACAGAATTTTAAAACTAGAATAATTTTGATTATTTGAAACCAATGTGTTGCTTCAGTATAAATTATACATTTGGAGTAACTGACAACAGACCAAAAGATCCAATTTTCAAAATAAATTTGATGTGCTAAAATTATGAATTTTCCAGTGACAACATAGGCACTGAGAGAAAGAATAATTTCAAGCATGAAATCAGGAAGGATGGAATTAATATCATGGTAGGCTTCATAATATGTGAAAACAACTAAAGTATCTCAATGAAATTCAAGAATTTGATATGCTGCAGCAATAAAAACTCCCGGGATTAATATTAAAGGATAGATTCACACAAAAAGGAGTTTATTAAATATACCTAAGTTGAAATATTTGGAAATGTGCTGAATAAATAGTTTCACTAATGGATTCTTATGGGGTCCATTTACCCAAATATATCTTCATTGTTGAGTAATATCAACTACACATAGGAAATTAAATTCAGATTTCCATGAGTTTTTAAAAAATATTTTAAAATTAAAATGTTGGAGCATGTTAGGATTAAAAAAATACTTAAAGAGACAACCACATAAATTAAGAATTCAATGGATATATTTTTGTTGATGTTTTTACCAAGAATAATATGGAAATTTTTATAGTGCATAAAAATGGAGAAAAAGGAAATGATTCAGTTGCTTCAGTTGCTTCTTCAGAGCTAAAATTATAAGTAAAAGGAAGAGCATTTATTTTAATTATAATCAGAGCACAGTATGGAATATTTTTGTTCATGTCTTACTCATGGAATCTTTTAAGAAATTCTCGCTTTGATTCTGGTTTCCCAAAATTTAGAAGTTAAAAAGGAAAGGAAACCAAACATGGAGGATTTACCCATGAAAGGTTCAGCTTAAAAAATACCAGGTCTAGAGAGAAACTGACAAAGTATGTATTGCTTTTTAAAATGTAAAAAGTGGTAGTCAAACCTAAAGAATAGAAGACTACCAAAAAGAATTATCATGTAATTAGACTTCCTTTCTTTAGCTTACCCTCCTTTTTACTTATAGTATTTTTTTTTTTTTTTACTTATACTATTTTCTTGGGAACATGTTAGTCATTGTTTCCCTTATAAAATCCTCTCTGCTAAACTTTTGAGTGAAGTCGGGGGTCTGTGGTGAAGAGGAAGGAAAGTTTTCCATTTTCATTTTTTCCTTTCTTGAAACATTTTAATTTTCTACACATATTCAACTACTTCTTTTATAATTTTTAAAGAAGAATTGATTATTTAAGCAAGATGATGATAGCTTTTCTTTTCCTTCCCTCTCAGAAAATCTGTGTCTAAAAGCTTTTTTAAAAAGCCAATATATGTTGGGGCACCCAGATGGCTCAGTGAGTTAAGCATCCGACTCTTGGTTTCATCTCAGGTCATGATCTCAGGATCATGGGGTGGAGCCCTATGTCAGGCTCTGTGCTCAGCAAAGAGTCATCTTTGTATTCTCTCTCTCTCTCTCTCTCTGCCCCTCTTCCTTGTATGTACATGTTCTCTTCCTCTCTCTAAAATAAATGAAATCCTAAAACTAAAGCTAATATATGCTATATACACACAAGATTAAATGAGAAACAAAAAGATCATATATATACACACAGAAACAAAAAGATCATATATATATATATACACATATATATAATAAAACATTAAATTGAAGAAATCTTATGTATGTATGTATGATTTCATATGTGTGGGTGTGCATGCATGTGTGTATATCCAATGTGTCTGGATCAACATGCACGAAAATGACAAAACACAGTCATCACAAAGTTATCTATTTCTCCCACCAAAGAAGTGATTGTAATGACATATACTTTTTTATCCTGAGGCTCAAAATATGTCCACTTGTCTTTCAAGTTAATATATATTGAAGTTAACATATTTTCAAACCCCCATTACTCATATTGGAGAGACACAATAGAAATAGTGAGTTAAAAAAAGCAACTTCTGCCCCTTACTAGAGATGAGACTTCAGGCAAATCACTTAGTTTCTCAGTTGTTTTGGTTTCTCTTCTGTAAAGTGAAGAATATTTCCTACCTCTAGTTTTGGATGTTGTGAGGATACCATGAGTTAATATAAGTAAAGCCCTTAGAAGAGTAAACTGCTATACAAACATTAGCTAAGATTAGCATTCTCCCTCCAGATGTTCCCAAAGATTCCCAGGGTGGTTTGCTCAGTCCAGTTCAACCAGATTGTTATTATCTATGGAAAGTCTGGTCAGCCAGCTAAAAAAATGCATTTTCTCAGCTTTGCTGCTGTCACTATCACACAGTATCACCAACAAGTATGAGAGGTCTAGGCAATAGAAGAAAAATTCATTGATTTGATAAATATGTGTTGAGTGCTTTCTATGTGCCAAGCATTCTCCTAAGCACTGAGAATACGATAGTGAACAAAACCAAGCCTCTGCTGTGGTGGGGTTCATATGTATTTTATTGACCTAGCTTATATTGAAACCTCCATAGTTTAGCAGTCTAAACCTGAGGTCACCAAATAAGTGGATTTTTCCCAAACTATTCTGAATTTTGAATGCTGTTGTAATGGGAAGCTAAACAGTTTTCTGAAAGTTCTTCCCCAACAATAATATTTTAAATTGCCTTAATGTGTATTGAAAATGCTTCATGTTGAGACGCCTGGGTGGCTCAGTGGTTGAGCGTCTGCTTTGGCTCAGGCCATGATCCTAGGGTTCTGAGATGGGGTTCCACATCCAGCTCCCCGCAGGGAGCCAGCTTCCCTCTCTGTCTATGCCTCCGCCTCTCTCTCTCTCTGTCTCTCATGAATAAATAAATAAAATCTTAAAAAAAACAAAGAAAGAAAATGCTTCATGTTACAAAACCAAAAAAAAGAATATTACATGTATAACTGTAATTTGCTTATGTGTAGATGAACAAGAGTGGGATCAGTGGTATATTTTAAATGAAATCACATCTGCAAGCAGCAAAGTGAAACAGACTTTCACTTAATTTGTCTTATTAGATTTAAACTTAAATCTTCAAATTCCAGATTTCTACTCACAGTAAACGCCTTGAGAAACAAAAACACTTCAATGCATTCAGGTATCAATGGAAAATTTTAATCAAAGTAAATACTTTGTAATCGACACTAAAATCTTAAGCCTAAGTGCAAATGTATACATATATAAGGTTTTTCCCCCAGGAAATGTAAACATATTGCACTCTTTGTCCATGGCAGCTATCCTTGAAAAACTGATTCTACATGCCTGGTGATGTAATTTCACAGAATTCAAGGAACAATGCTGATCAACAAACCTACCAATAAAATTCTAGCCCAGCCAAGTTGTTCCATAATTCCATCACCATGGAAAAAGGAAGAATACAGAATATCAGTGCATAGCTATCCTTAATCAAATTTACATTCCTTGGGAGGAAAAGATTCAGTTTTATAGGAGAAAATCCCAACCAATGGAAAAAGGAGTATCTACCTATTTGCTAAACTGAAAATTCCTCATGAGCACAACCAGACGGAGATTACACACATGCTTATAGACTCCTGCAGTGTTTTCCCCAGTGAGATTATATTTCCCATTTGAAAAAGGGAGAAACATAGAACTGCATTCATCTGGAAAATGGTATGCTGTGATTCAGTACAACCTGCTGCCTCAAATGGAAGTTACTTCAGCATGCATTTGTTTATTCCACACATCTCAAAACAAGCCTTTCTCTTAATCCATACTCAATACTTTAGAAATCATTTGTTCTTATGGTGATAAATGTTAACAACTGAAAGTCAAATTCATGCAAGGTTTACTGTTTTGAGCTCCACTTTTATGTTTCTATATAATATATATTCTTTATTCAAAATATACACTGATCACATGGTAGATAATACTATATAGCAGGGTATAAAACACATGTGAGCTTTATCCTCATGTAATCTGAAGTATTATAGGGTGGAAAGTAAATACACAACTAAATATCTAATTATAAACTCTGATGAATGCTTTGAAAATAAGGAAGAAGAAGGAGATCCACTCCAAACTGCGTAGTCAGGGCAATTTTCCAGAAAGAAGAGTGAAAATGAGACCAGAAAGATAAGAAGCTTTTTAGTGAACTGGGGACAGGAGCATGTGTGAAGGCTTTAACTAGGAAATTATTTGACTAATTTATGGAACTAAAAGAAACACAGTTAAAGCTTGGTAAGGAATGGGAAGAATAATTCCAGGAGAAAATGAAGAGAGAAGGAGGAGCCATCAGATGCAAATACCCAAGGCCAATTGTTTTAATTAAGGGAATGACATTTTCAGATTTATGGCATGAAACAATCATACCAGAGAGAGTTCTGAGGAAGGCAAGTATAGAAGAACAGAGACCAATGGAAACAAAGCCAGCAATGCACAAAAATGCTATGAAACAAGAGTGGGATGATGATAGCTTTTCTTTTCCTTCCCTCTCAGAAAATCTGTGGTTTTTTTCTGCTGACAACTTTAGACATCTGTCTTGGATTGGTTTCTCTACAATTAGTAGAAACAAAATTCACTTTCTTTTAAAACCTTGTTGTGAATTGTTGTCAACAATAAACAAAAACCATTGTCTATCCATATTTCAAGCATGCTATGAGTTTATATGGGTTGTTATGGGAGATAACAGCGTGTAAAACACATGTGGGCCTTATCCTTCAGGACAGTTAAGAACTGACATCTGTAACACTTTCCATATGGGAGATGTGTCTCATGTGAATGCTGAGGATCAGTTAATGGGCATATGCTCCATTCCAGAGGGGAATCCACTCCTCTGCTCCACCTAATTTTTATTTTGTAAGAACTAGGGTTCAGTGTTGATAAATTTCTAGTTTTCCAAAATAAACTAGAAATCTGGATTTTGACGTGACACCTTCCAATGTTTTATGTTGGCTCAATTAAAAAAAAATACATTTATCTTAACTCCCAGGCCTTGTGAACAATTGAGGCTTTGACCATTTTAAGGCTTGTCTGGCTTGTGTGATGAGGTGTAGATGATTTCACATATACAAGAAGCGAATCTGATTAAGAAACAAGATAATACACAAAGTATCTTTCTAAAAATAAATTAGTCTAAGGAGTCCTCAACGTTGAATAGTTTTCCCAAAATTAAAAAAAAAAAAAGCCTTTTCTACAAGTGAATTCTATGAAAAATTTTGGCAAGCAAACATTCTCTAAAATGCCCACTGTACCCAATCCTTTAAAATAGAGATTAAATAATTTAAGATAATTGATCATTCAATCATTCAATAAATACAGGGGTCCAGCATTGTGTTTGGCACTGGCACGGATAGGACACAGAGATAAAACTCTTGTTCTCATAGTCTCTGGGTGGGGGAGGTAAGTAAATAAGTAGATCAACATATTGCAGTGTGTTGACTGCTTTAATACAGGAGAGTGCAGAATGACAACGAAATATATAAAAGGAGCACATAACCTACACTTGGAACTAGGAAGTGGGGGAATGGGCTAGAGAATGTTCCTCTTAGAAGTGCCTTATTGTAGAAGTGCCTTATAGCAGAAAGATAAGTATGTGTCACCTAGGTATGAGTAAAGAATGTGTATGTTTAAAGACCAAGCAACTGCAAAGACTAAACTACTTTCAACAAATTGTTGAATGGCAAACAGAAATTGGCCAACCATAGGAAAGAGGAATGTAGAGCACTAGTCACACACAAAAGTCTTAGCTTCAAGCAACAAGGCATTCGGTGAACTTTTGGAATGAGTAGCAGCACTAATACCCTAGAGAGAAATAGCCATGAGAAGCAGAGACTTCGAAACCAGCACTCTAGGCAACCACACATTTTAGAGTTAAAAGAGTGCACAACGGGTTCTTCAAAGATTCCTGAAACCAAGCACCAGCTTCTCATGTGTGCTGTGTAGTAAGGAATACCCACCTTTGCAGTGACACCTTGAAAAAAGCACAACATCTTCACTGGAAATAAACCAGAATTTACATCAGTGTGGAACAGCACTCGGTAATCCCCACCACCCCAAAGATACTCAGCGCCAGTAACCTACCATCCATCTTTTTTTTTTTTTTTTTTTTTTTTTTTAATTCATGAAAGACAGAGAGAGAGGCAGAGACACAGGCAGAGGGAGAAGCAGGCTCCACACAGGGAACCCAACGTGGAACTCGATCCGGGGTCTCCAGGATCAGGCCCTGGGCTGAAGGCAGCGCTAAACCGCTGAGCCACCCGGGCTGCCCCCTATCATCCATCCTTTTTTTTTTTTTTTTAAGATTTTATTTATTTATTCATAATAGTCGCACAGAGAGAGGCAGAGAGGCAGAGACACAGGCAGAGGGAGAAGCAGGCTCCATGCAGGGAGCCCGACGTGGGATTCGATCCCAGGTCTCCAAGATCTCACCCCAGGCCAAAGGCAGGCGCCAAACCGCTGCGCCACCCAGGGATCCCTCATCCATCCTTTATTGCAGCTCTTGAGAACCTGGCTCTCCCCCACAGGAACTCCCATAACTACTGTAACCAGTTATACACTATTGTGCAATTTCTGTCTTCAAGTGTTCTAGGAAATTCTCTTCTAGTACTTACACTTGATTTCAGAGGGAAATGGCAGAAATAAATATTAAAAAGCTACTCATCCTTTGCTTATTTCTATTGGAGAGTGATGTCAGAAAAGTCAAGATACTATGGAGTATGGTTAGATACAGAATGAGAGGAGGACTGGGATCCCCCCTGCAGAACATTCTGGTGAGGCAGGGAATAAAGCAATGGCTAGCTAGCTCCTGGGGAAGACAGCCCAGGAATGCAATAAGTGGATAAACGAAGAGTAAGCCTACATAGAGCTGTGACATGAAGTTGATATATACACAGTGATTTCAATATCTACCAGGATGTATCCATTAAGAGTCTTTTTATTTATGAAACCCAATTTAAACTAGCTTACACAAAAATTATTTATTGGTTCATATAACTAAAAGGTCCAAGGAGTATGTTGGGCTTCAGATAGAGCAAGAGTTCAGAAGTTCAAATGATGTCATTGAAACCAGGTTTTTCTCTTTTCCCTGCCTTCTAGTTTGCTAGCTTCCATCACTAAGCACATGTTGACTTTTGACAGCTTCAGGTTTACCCTGGTGGTAACAAGGTGCTGAATTTGGTTTTCAATTTTATGCCTTTATTTTAGGACTTTATCATATGTTCTCATTTGACCTCTTTGCTTTCCAATTTTTGTATTGTGCTAAAATACACATAATATAAAATTTACCATTTGGACCGTTTTTAAGGGTACAGTTCAATGGTACTAAATACATTCATTATACTGTGCTACTGTCACCACCATCCACCTCCAAAACTCTTTTCATCTTATAAAACTGAAACTCTATACCCAATGAATATTAACTTCCCAATCCCTCCTTTCCCCCATCCCTGACAACCACCATTCTACTTTCTGTCTACATGATTTCAACTACTCTAAGTACCTCATATAACTAGAATCATACAGCCTTTGTTTTTCTGTGACTGGCTTATTTCACTTAGTGTAATGTCCTCAGTGTTCATTCATATTGTAGCAAATGTCAGAATTTCATTCATTTTAAGGCTAAATACTACTACATTGTATGCATATACCTCATTTTGCTTTATCCATTCATCCATCAATGGATACTTGGGCTGCTTCCACATTTTACTTCTTGTGAATAATGATGCAATGAACACAAGTATATAATTATATTTTCAAGACCTTGCTTTCAGTTCTCTTATATATATACCCAGAATCGGAAATGCTAGGTCAGAAGGTAATTCTATTTTGTTTTGTTTTGTTTGGGGGGGTTGGGTTTTTTCGTTTTTTAAGGAAATGCTCTACTCTTTTTCCACAGCAGCTGTACCATTTTATAATTTTACATTCCCACCAATGATGCACAAGAGTTCCAATTTTTCCACATTCTCACTGATACATTTTTTATTTGTTTGGTTTTGATAAAAGCCATCCTAAAGAGTGTTAGTTGGTATCTGACTGTAGTTTTGATATGAGCTTTTAATGATGAGTGATGTTGAGCCTTTTCATGTGCTTGTTGGCCACTTAAACGGCTTCCTTGAAAAATGTCTATTGAAGTCCTTTGCCCATTTTTGAATCAATTGTTTATTTTTGTTAAGTTTTAGGAGCTCCCTATATATTCTCAATATTAATCCCTTATCAGTGTGTGATTTGCAAATATTTTCCTCCATTCTATAGATTACCTTACCTTCTTACTCTGTTTATAGCATCATTTAATGCAATTTTTAAATTTTTCATGAAGTCCAGTTAGTCTCCTTTTTTCATTTTTTGTCTGTGCCTTTGGCATCACAAGATGTTTAATTGTGATTTTAAAAAAGGTAAGAGTCTCTTTTCCAGGATTTTCAAAAAAAAAAATTTCATTGTCTCCCTGACCCTGATTAGGTGCCACACACATACCTAAAGCAATCACTGTGACTAGACCTATGCTTAGAATGTACACAAAAATAAGAAGCATTAGGAAATGGAACATACTCGGGGAAAAGTTCTTTATCTGAAAAGTTCTGGAATGGCAATGCACAGTACGACCCACAAAACTTCACAAGCATATACCAGATCAGGAACTGTAAATATTTTAGCAAATGTTTAGCAAAAAGTCATCCCAAGAATGAAACCTTTCTCTGTAGTCACAATCCAAAACATACTCACTATGCTACATTTTGCTGAACAGATCAGTAGGCATCGAGAGGCACTGAAATAAAACATAAACACTTAAAAATAAGTTATATTGAATACTCTAGAATATTATCTTTTACCTCAAGAATAATGTTGTAGAACCAGAATAGTTTTGAAGACCCATTAATGCACAAATTGAAGTGGGAGAAGAAAAGATACCTATGGGTGGCTTATATACAACAGAAATATATTTTTCACAATTTTAGAGGCTACAAATCCAAGATCAAGGTGCTGGCAGGTTAGGTGTATGGAGAGGCCCAGTTGTTGGTTCACAGATGGTCATCTTCTCCCCATGTCCTCACATGGCAGAAGCGGGAGGAAGCTCTCTGGGGTCTCTTTTAAAGGGATATTAGTCCCATTCATGAGGGCTCCACCTCTGTGACCCCATCACCTTACAAAGGCCCCACCTCCAAATACCATCACATTGGGATGGATTTCAACACATGAATTTGGGGAGCATACAAACATTCACTCTAAAGAAAAATCAAAGTAAAATAATTATACAATTTTTGTGTGGATAGCAAGTAATTGAAAGAATGCTATAGTAAAACTTATTAACTCATTAAAGGTATAAAGCTATCAATTGAGTAAATAAAGTTTTAGTAGGTAGAAATCTTAGGATTTGTTGAAAAACAGCATCCATAGCATAAGAAAGGAGAAGTTATGAACAACCTTAACTTGAGAGATTTTGCATAATTCAGATATCAGGGATATCCATTGAAAATCAAGTCCATTAAATTTAGAGCAAACTAAAAAGAAATTGTACTTACTTCAGTAAATAATAAATATGAGGAACTCATTAGAAACTCAAGAAGTGGTAAATCTGAAAATCTAAATGAATCCAAAAATATTTTCTTTAATTATGAATTATAGAACCATTAAGTGAAGCTGGCATGAATAGAACTTTAAGGATTTCATAGATGGTAATTATATGCTCTCTTAATTTCATGTCCACCAATGTCTTGGTCATTATTTCACAAGGCAACATATTCCATTATAGAAAAATTCTTACTATTAGAAAGTCTTCTTTGATTTGAATTAAAGCTACTAGTTACTTCCATTCTACCTCAGAATCACTTAGGAGAAAAAAAATATTTATATTCTGAATTAAAATTGTTGATCTCTATGTGATTTGACTGATAAAAACTAGAACAGAAATATGGCCTCCTTTGTTCAGGACACATATACTCTATTAATGCCCCAAAATAAAAATTCATTAACTTTATTGACAATTTACTGTTACTAAATTCTGTGCTGTATATTGATTATTTTATAGCCAGATTTCATTTTCAGTTCCTTGTATGCTCTCCTCTATACTGCTGAATAATCCCCCTTCCACCCCTCACCCCCCTCACCTCCAGATATCCGGCTCCTAATCCCTGGACCCTGAGGGTGTTACCTAGTCTGACAACAGGGACCTTGCAGATGTTATTAAATTAAGAATACTGAGATGGGGAGATAATCCTGGATTATCCAGGTTGACCCTAAATGTAATTGTGCATGTCCTTATAAGAAGAAGGCAGAGGGATATTTGAAACACAAGAAGTCAGTATGATGAAAGGAAATAGGAAGAAGAGGGGCACCTGGGTGGCTCAGCGGTTGAGCATCTGCCTTTGGCTCAGGTCATGACCCTGGAGTCCTGGGATCAGGATCGAGTCCCGCATCAGGCTCCCTGTGGGGAATATCCCCGTGGGGATAAATGAAATCCTAAAAACAAAACAAACAAACAAACAAAAAAGGAAACAGAAAGAGGAAAAAGGTAGTGTGATACAGGGCCATGAACCAAGGAACAGGGTTGCTGCCCAGAAGCTTGACAACAGTCAAGAAAATGGATCTGTCCCTAGAATCTCTGAAGGGAGTATGGCCCTCTCAATACTTTGATTTTGGCCCCACGAAACTCATGTCAGACTTCTGACCTCCAGAACTATGAAAGAATAATATATGTTGTTTTAAAGCACCAAGTGTGAGAGTCTGTTACATCCACAGGAAACAAAAACACCCTTTCTTTGTGAGGGGGCAATCACATGAAATTGGGACAAAGAAGGGAATCCAAGCCATCATTATCTTTCTAGCAGTAATATCCAGGCACAGAGGATTTGGCTGTGGCTTCCAGGACCTGCTCTATAGCTCAGCTTTTCATGCTGAAGGCAGTGAGGTCCATCGGCAGTGGACATCTGCAATTCCCACATATTTCTGATTTCCTGAAACCTAGCAACAGCTTTCCATGACTTCCACTACATCCTCAGCTCTCTCAAATGATTTTAGGCTCCTGAATTTAAACCCTTCCTAAAAATATAAAATAAAATAAATCCTTCCTGTTTGAAACACCTACAGTGTTCTTTTCCTGACCAAACCTTGACTAATAACATCCACGCTCTGAATGTCCTATAGCTTAATTAGAATAAACATAAAATACTTTGCTTCCAAAAAGTTTCCAAGGTTCTTATTTCTATAATTAGCAGTCATGGGAACAGTTAAATATTTTCCGAAGCAATATAAATAAATGTGCATAAAGAGAAAAGTATAACATTTAATATTTACTTATTCCCTCATTCATTTGACAAATATTTATTGAGCACCAACCCTGTTGGAGATGCCATACACAATATTAGAGATGCAACGATGAGCAAGCTAGGTGTTCTTCCTACCAGCAGAGTTGATAGTGAGAGGAGAAAAAAGCAAATATATAGGTAATTGAGTAGAGAATAGCATTTCTGTGAAAAGGTAAGTACAAGGTGCTACCGAAGAATACAAACTTAGCAGGATCAAGGAATGCCTCTTGGATGAATTTACATCTAAGCCAAGATCAAAAGTGTAAAGGGCATTACGAAGTTGTGATGTAAATGGAAGAAGAAATAATCCTTCTCTTCCCAGCTTGCCACATCTGCCATTTGTGCCTCCTCCTCCATCTATGAATCTCCACAGAACACAAACCATCTTCCCACTTCTTTCCAACCACACTGACACTAGAAAATTATACAGCAAGTGAAAGAAGATATTATTGAAAGGCAATGAGGATATCCTCCAATTATGAGTTTCTGAAATAAAAAATCTAGAAAACAGGGAAATCGTTTGCAGGCAGTTTAGCAGAAAGGAGAGGACATCTCGAGTGTAGACAATGGCTCCCACAACTGCTGCTCCCTCCTGCTCCCATTCTGGTGACTTCTACAGTTATATTGATTTGATTATTGGCCGGCACAGGATTTTCAAAATTTCTGAACCAAATATCTTTATTCAGAATTCTCCAATTTACTGCAGTTGTATTACTTGGGTTGAGTACTCACACACCTATTTCACTTCCCATGTCTCTCCAAGCCTTTACTCATGAATCCTACTTTAAAAAAAAATAAAAGTAAGTACATTTAAGTTAGTCAAACCTGGGTTTAGAGCTCACTTCGGCACTTACTCATGTGTAGTCTGGGGCAAACTACTTAAATCACCTAGTCAGTCTTCACGAATTTGTGAAGTGAATGCAGTGATATCTAACATTGCATAGAAATAATACCTGTGAAATGCCCAGCTCAATGGCTAACCTGCTCCTCGATGCTCTCCCTTCCCTTGATGTCCTCCCTACCTTCCTTCTTTCTTTTAAGATAGTGCAGCATGTAATCATATTGCAATAATTATGTATTAGCATCTTAGATATAAATTAAAGCATTTTTCCCAGCTTGGTGTCAGCTTATCATCAGCAAAGTCTCAAGGAAGTTTTCAAAGTTTAGATTTGAAACTGTCAAATGGATCAAATAGGTGGAGACACTCAGGCCCTGACTTGCCCTTCTTCCACCCTCAGAGGAATGTCTTAGTTAACGTGGTCGTCTTTTTTGAATTATTAATGGCAACAGAAAAAAAAATGCTTCCTGGTTAGATCAGTAAATCCGATTTTCTAGTGCCCACTTTAAGCATTAAGTCAAGCTCCAAATAATGGTAGCATTATATCAAAGTAATGGACAAAATAGCCTCTATTATGCAAAATTAAAATGTGAATTAATTTCCAAAGAAAAAAATATTTTCAGTGGCATTAGTTCTTTCATTCTCATTGCCTACTGAGAATGAAGAGAACTGCTCCCAAATCATGTGATGGATTGGTCCCAGAACAAGCAGTAAGAACTAATTCACCAATTAAGTTTTAAAAAATCCAAGGAACTGAGCACATGTCTAATAAAAGGACAGGGATCCCTGAAGGGAAGAAGAAGAAAGAGAAGGAGGAGGAGGAAGAGCAGGAGCGGGAGGGCACTAGATCACAAAAACAAGGCTATGTGGTCTAATGAATGAAACATTGCATTGAGTACAGGAGGAAGTGCGCTCCGTTACAACGTGACATGGAAGCAACTATGTGCCGCTCATGCTCCAAGGTCTGAAAAGTATAATGGAATATAAATGACTCATCAAGAGATACTTGAGTACTCTGATATTTTGTTGATACTATAAAAATGGCACGATCTGTATTTTTTTAATCTACTTTGTTTTAGAAGGACTTACCATTATCACTCACAGATTATGAGAACCCAGCAGGCAAGAACTACCTCTTTGCCAATTCTTTGCCCTAACAAATTCCTAGAAAAATGTTTTAAATAAAGAGTACATATGTCACATGTGATGGAATCAAAAGCCAGAGACAATTTCATGACTCTTAGCATATCATTAAGTGATACAAGGTTTTGCCAATTGTCTATGTATCTGGACAATGTATTTGTTCAGGAAATGTTTTTAAGGTTGGAAAATATTTATTTTCTTTAAACAAGGTCACTAAGTAACAAAGAAGCAAAGTAGGTTCCATACTCTGGACTATGCAGGAGATCTGGGATAGGAAGTTGTTGGTGGCAAGTTGGAGGGGGCCACACATCACCTAAGAAAGCCACAGAAAAGATGGGCTTTAGCCAATTGCCCTTGGAAATGGTGCATCTGGGCAGTGGAGGAGGGGACGGCACAGTGCTGTGACGAGGGACGGTGAATGAGGAAAGATGCTGGAGGAGGGCCGTACTGTTGTTATGAAGAGCCACATGGAAACCACAAATGGCAGACGATATGATGAACATGAAATATAAACACTACAGCTCTTCAGTATTAGGAACATTTCCTCCCATGTTAGGCTGGGGAAACCAGCAACCTGTTGGATTCTTTAGAAGCCACTGTTCTATGCAGGTTACCATGAGACACTCATTTCCCAAAGTCAGCTAACAAGCCTGGATGAGCAATTAGCATCCTTCTCTCCACGTTAGTATCATTCAGTACTTCAGAGTCAGGAAAGGAGGTATATGTACCAGGTTTCAGACAAGTTTGAAAAAGGAACTATTTTTAAGATACATAAGAACACAGCCTTAGCTGGGAGTGGGGGTTATTTGGTTGTTTGGGTTTGGTTTAGTTTTTTATGCGATTATCTCCTTCACTATAGCAAGGAAGCCACTATACTTCCTCGAAAGTAGTGGCTTTGCTACTACTTTGTTTTTGCAGCTCTGACCATGGTACCTGGCGGATAGAAGAGATTCAATGTATGTGAGATGGGTGGGTGGGTAGGAAGATGAATGGATAAGTAAATATTCATGGATGAGTTGTGGCAATGACAAGTACTCAGAAATATCCTTTAATTAAGAGAAATTATGTACATTCTTAAGTTCCCAGGCAAGCTTGAAGCGTGGAAATTCCTAAGACATTTTCCCTATTGGAAGATGGAGAGATTTCTGATATCCAGAGTCAGCCACAGAATACCTTAGAGTCAGAGTATTAACCTAAATACCAGAACCTAAAGAAAGTGCTGAAATGAAGGGACTAGAATATAGTGAGTGTGTAGAATCTGTGAAAGTGAACTAAAAAACAGCAGAGTAGTTTTATCAAGGTTAAGTGCAAAGTAATTCAATTACAAATCCTAAGTATAAATAGAAAATGCTTCTTGTGCCCCTCCCATCACCAAGAGCCTTCAAGTCCTTCTCCCTCCCATGAGAAAACCGGACTATTTAGGTTTAGTAATTATCCTTACTTGGAAAATACATGGTTTCAGTTTCCTATCCTAAAAGATTTAGTCTCATTTCAGCTTGGAAAAATTCCTTGCTAAAAAAATAAAGTTAACGGGAAACTAAATGTTCAATGTCTCTTGTGAAAAGAGAAAAATATATAAATTCATTTGTTCCTTAATTCTGATTAATTGAAGGGGAATAACATTAAACTTTATGCTTTTTAAAGCTCAAAATCACCAAATTTCACGAAAGGGGAGACTGGGTCTTCACACACGCACATTTAAGTATTCACTGTCACGTGGTCACTACCCCTAACCACACTGCATGTGTCACTTAGATCCATCTTGCTTAACCCTGCCAACTAATTATGGTTACACACCAGAGACAATGAAGGAAAGAAATTATTCTAAAGAGCTAATCAAAATATAAAAGCCACATGTCATTAAAAATGCAAAATTAACACACAAATAGCTATTCTTAGAGGTGCAAAAAAATTGTTCTAAAATAGTCATTTGCTTCACATTTTAAAGAAATATTACCGTGACCATAGGAATGTCAGTAAAGGGAGGCCTGTGACTGCAACACAAAGCAAAACCATGCTTTTCTTAGATGTAATGAATTATGGATTAATCTGTAAGATAACTATTTGAATGGATTTATTCCTTGTCAACAGAAAGTGGCTCTTCTTCCTTTAGAATACTGCCATTTCGTCCAGAAACTTTTTCAGGAGCTCACCGTTGTTTGGGTTTTTACTTGTTTGTCACAGAGACACATTTTTAAGAATTATTTTCTCCTAATAGTGAGCATAATCATTTTTCCTCTTATTTCAATGGTTGAAATATGTTCTCCTGTTGGTAAATGTGGCTCAGGAAAATGACTGACCTTTTCAAACGAAATTTATAATTTTAGAAATGTAAAACTTAACATTCTTTAGCAATCCAATATTAAAATACAGTTAGGTTGATCTATAAAATGCTCTGATTTCAACTATTCTTTTTTGAGTGTGCAATAGAGAAACATTAACAATGCGTGTGGTTTAGAAAAATTCACTTATATAGCTGTTTGCCATGTCATGATGTATTTTAAACAAAAGAGGTACAGACAAAGGTATTGATTTTAGGGACTTAACTAAATAAACAGTATGTAAATTGGGTCTTTTTCTATAAAATTAGATCAGGACACACATATTACACTGCCTTTTTCTATAAGAATGACAGCTATTGAATTTGGCAGACATTGGAATTTGGTTAAAGAGTTACAGACCTTTGATCTTTGGATTACAATTAAATGAAAGGATTGTAAAAGGACAGTGGTGGGCCAGCCAATTCCTCAAGCCCACCACAGCAGCCAGGAGGCGTTGCCGCTTAGTGCTGCCAAGACGGGGCCGGCACCCGGTTCTCAGCCCCATGCCTGCTGGTGGATGAGGAGGATGCCCACGGTATCCTCATCCGAACACACAGCAATACCTTGAGAACACAATTTGGTGTTTTTCCTCCTCTTCAGTTTCGACCTAGACTCATGCCATGAGCCAGTATTCTTCAGTAATGAGAGAAGACCCGGGGGACCAGTTGGCTCATTTATATATTTTTTTCTTAAGACTCTACATGGGGTTATATTCAGAGCGAGTAGAGAGAACCACAGAATCTCGGGTTCAAATGCACTGGAGTTTTAAGGAAAACGAACGCAGGTCATGAACTTAAGTTTAATGTTGCTCTCATTACTTCCTCATTTGTAGGCATGTGTGATCTGTTTTGGTTTTTTCCCTCTCTCTGTTCTTTTCTTTTTTTTCTTTCTTTTTTTTTTTTAATAACACTTTCCTAATCAACCTGGCTGTTAATAAATTAACTTTCACAGTCATACCCAAGGGAGTCATTCTGTTCAGGTCTTTGCTTTTTAAGCTAAATTCTGCAAGTTTCAAATAATGCCATTAAGCCCTAATGACAACATTTGACCACCATTTTTAAAAAGAGATATATTAATAACCTTTTGAATAAGAGGAATGCTCTGTCCCCAAGTTCCCTATTAATTCACATTCTTCTTCTATAATTATTACTAATTCTAGTGAGAAGTACCCTAATACACTGACAATAAACAGTGACTTAGCAAGTTTCCTTAATCTGAAATTATATATTCATAGCAACAAATAGGCAAGTTAGCTCTCTCTTAGGTCTTTTTTATCCAGCCCACCAGATCTGTGTTCTCTTTTCTTTTTTTTTTTTTTTTTAAACCTTCTTTGTTATGTCATTCCGCAGACAGAGCTCAGGCTGTTTCCTGTCACCCACTAGAGCAAACTGCTCAACAGAAAGCACAGTTGGACAGCCCTTAATTAGTGCTACTTGGGATAGTCAGTGTGTGAGCTTGTGTCAGCATCTCACTTAAACAGGAATAGAGCAGTGAGAATCAGCTGACAGTTTGAGATGCAAGACACCAGGTCTTCCACTTCCACCTACAGTCATACATTGCACGCTGCACGCCTGTGAGCGTTATGAAAAATGTTAGGAATAATGTTCTGTATGTAAATTGGAGTCAAATTATTCCATCACATTTTACAGGGTGTTTATTTCTTTAAGTTATCCGGTACATGTTCTCCAATCAAAATCTAAGATGCAAAAATAAATAAAATAAATTTTGAAGTCGCTTGCTGACGATTAATGTCTAAAAGTTAACCAGACAGACCTGGCACAATTTTTAATATTAAAAAAAAAAAAAAAACAGAGAATAGCACCTTATAACTAGTGAAACGGAGCGATAGATTGCAATTAACTTAAAAGCCACTGAACAATAGCCTTAGGATTTGTCTTTTATTTTGCATTAGTATCAGATGTGCTAAAATGATCATTGATTATTATGATATCATCTGTGTAACTTAAAGAGAAATCAAATTATATCCAAGTAGACCACATAACTAACATACATCTTCTTTATACATTTAAACTTTAAATACCTGTGAACATAAAGATTTACGGCTTGACGAACCTCTTGCAGGATAAAAACCCGAACACAGAACTCTACCATCCACTTGCACCCCTAAAGTTAAGATGACTAGCTATTCAGATATTTTATTACGGTTGCATCTCTACAGCCAAACCCAAAATTCAATACAGAATTTGGTGCAGTTCTGTGATGGTGGGAGCTCCTTTGTTGTAGAACGGACACCGTTTAGTCTGGGTGAAAAATGAGATCAATATATTCTAAACCTGTAACTTATTATAAACATAACTCCCCCCCAAAGTGTTTTAAATTAATATTTTTTTTCTAGTGGCTAATAGAGTCCCTTTAGGTTAAATGTGAAGGGAGTCCACCATGCATGTTTTCAGAGGGTAAAAAGCCATTCCTTCCTTTTTCTTTTTTATTTTAATCTCTCTGCAAAGTAGCTATTGTACTTTACACGGTAGACATTTTTAGAAACTGTTTTTGCTCTTTGTTGTTGCAGTTCAGAGGTAGGATGGCGTTTCGGGGCCGGTGGCAGTACAGCCTTCTTTATAAGGATGAATGAAGATGAAAAGCAAGACAAATAGAAGCGAATGAGACACTGCTTTATGTGATTCATGATAGCTTGCCGTAAGCCTGTTAGCCTCTGCCTGGCTCTCCTCCCTGAGAAAATAATGGATAGTTACAATGTGTATGGTGACACTGTCAAACCATCAGGAATTGCTGATTATAGTGCTAAATATTGATCTCTGCTTCACATGTGTCAAAATTCTTTCTTCCCTTAATTAGAACTTCCCTAAGCACCATACAAGAACAAACTGAATATATCAGATCTCTGTGAAAGGGAGTGTGATACCAGCATATAATTGTGACCTCTTGTCTTCTCCTTTTCTCTTGAGTTCTGAGATGACTCCGGCTGTCTCTCCTGCCCTTCCCAGCCCATGTGATCATCATGCTCATTTTTCCCAATCTAACCATAGGAAGATTTCTCCCAGCCTCTGCTTTTCATCATTCTGAACCACTAGGGTAGTAGTCAGATGGCAGCGAGACTTAAAGTGCCAGAAGGTGCCTTTTTCTATTTGTTTGTTTCATGGTACACCGCACCAGGCAATGACCTGTGGCAACAATGTCATACAAAACGGAGACAGGTTCACCCAATCAAAGGGAGCTTTAAAATTAATACAGATCCCTTCATTTCTTCATGTGAGATCTAGGAAGGGCAATTTCAGAGTGCCATAGTCTTCCTGATTATCAGTCACATTCACTTTAAAAATATTTTTAAGAAACTTTTGTTATGGAAATAATCCCTTTTTAGCTCCAAATTCCGCCCTCAACTGAAGCAGGGTAAAGCTCCCTACTAATTTGATATTACTATTCCATCAACTTCCATATTCTGTACTCCAGCAGTAATGCAATATAATGAAAGGTTGTGATATATGGTTTCAATTTGCACTGCAAACTGAACACTTAACTCATTTATCTTAGTTTACCTGTAATATATTGTTATTTTTTAATCATGACACCATGGTACATTTGCCTTTAGTTTGATGTGCTTGATAAAATCAATATTTCATTAAAAGATTTTCAAAAATTGTTTGTTTCAAACGCAGAGCCAGACCAGTTTGGCAGCCAGTTTCTTGGAAGCCGCGTCCGGCCTGACTCTGCGAGCTCCACTTGCCCCACAAATACCTCGTGTGGAGGGCCTTCGTCTGCAGGTGCCTTCCTGCTAAGTTGGCAAGGTCCTTAGTCACCACATGTGCTGTACGGGGGCCGTAAATGGCAAGTTCCAATTTTGACTTTTTCCTGATAAACCTAGAAGAAGAGGACGATGAAGGGAAGATTATTGAGCCTCCCCACTTTTCTTCTTTAACAACTCAGACAGAAATCTCTGTCCCATACAGAGAAACCCCCAAGTGTCCCGCGTGAATGCAGGTCCCTTCCCACTGCTGCCCAAGTCACCTGGCTACTTCTCACGGCACGTGCTCTGCGTCACCGGTAATGATCAGGTTAGCAAAGTGCAGGGAACTTAACTTTAAATTGGGCTGAAGAGCTCCAGCTGCAATGGAGAGGTGCCAGCATTTCCAGTATGCTGGTGCACAGCGATGACACCGAATGCTTGTTTTAATGGGGCATAGTTTGCAAGAAGAGCCACTTACATGAGAAATGTTAACTAATGGCAACTGTCGACTTTGTCTCCTTAGCTTAGGGATGTGGGAAGAAAAATGATCATTGGGCTGTCTGGTTAAAACACACATCACCCATTTTCTTGAAGCCATTCGGCTTACAGAAATCACACTTTTGCCTGTTTTCCCCTCCGCGTTACATATAAAATATAAATTTATCACTATAAATCAATATCCAGTTATCTTCACAGGCCGCATTTATGCCCTTCGGAGATAAATGCAGAATATGATAACTGAAGCCAATATAACATCTCTGAACAGATACTTGGCTATTCTATAAGTACAAGGAATGTGGCGAAATATAGGCTGATATTGGGAGATCTAAACAAGTTTGTCCCGTAAGATCAGAAAAGTAGAGAGCAGTCATTGATAAAAGTACGCATATTTGTTGAATTGTGCTCATTCTACTTGAAGGTGACAACCATCTTGTAAAGACCAAAAACTGAGGAGCACGTTGACAATTACACGTAGAGCCCTCCATCAGAAGCAATCACAGGTTGAAATGACTAAATCACCTTCTCCTTTGGCAATAATAGGATGGAACAGGATTTGCAAGGGCAGGTGTGCATAATACCTTACAGCCAATAGCATCTAAGGACGACCGGCTTTTCTTTAATATCATCACAACTGTGTATCACGCAAAATCTGGAATAAATTAGCCATCCTTCCATCAGCAAGAAATATTCATGACAATTCACAGCTGAGGCCGAGAGGAGACGGTCAATAAAGAGTCTACTAGTCTTTAGTACTCAGGTCCTTCCCGTGCATCTGAACTGAAAGAAGTAATAAATAAGTGGCACATACGAACAGTACCTTTAAATAAGCAAGTGAGCCTTCTTCAGCAACAAGCAACATTCTCTGGATATCAAAAATAATAACTGGTTTTGCAGCAATGCTGTATGGAAACACGAGGGGTATAAGATATACTGTACTTTAAGCTCTGTTTGATGAATCTGAGCACAGTTCCTGGGGGATAGATTACTTTAAACCATGCTCTTTTACTTTCTAATCCTGACTTGATTTGATTTGTACTTTAATACAGCTGCCTGGCAATTCAACAGCAAATAGAGACTATTTATGTAATCAGATTGTAAGTAGTGGGACAAGAAGAAACTCTCTAGAACCTTTTTGGAAAATAGTTTGTTGTACTTTTTATTTATTGAACAGCAGGGCTCCAGGCTTTCCAGTGCTCATTATAATTGGTTTTCTGCTTGAACTTTCAAAAACTGTCATGTCAATACTCAAACAGAATTTTTTTGCTTACTATATGGCTGTGGGCTCTGTTTTCTCATGTGCAACTTGACAAAGTTTCTTGTAATACCTTAGAGGCAAAGTTCTAGAGTTTCTTTTGCTATTTAAGAAAACTAGGTATCGGAGGGCTTTCGTGTTTTGCACACTTGGGTTCTTATTTTGCAATTAAATGCCTTAGTCTAGTATCTGCTGCCTCTCGTGCCTACCCCTGCCTGTTCCCGCCTCTCCATTGTTCTGTAAAGGAGTCCCTCCGCCTTTTGTTTTGCCGCCGACAGGCCGGAGCCCTACCGCCTGGAGGCACCCCCACGTGCCAGTGGTGCCCTCACGTGTAGCTAAGGTTGTTTTTCCATTGATGTGTTCAGAATCACACTTCATAGGCTAATTGCCATCTGATAAAAAATTTGCCCTTTCCCTTAAGTGTCATTTCCTGTGCCACCACCAAAAGTGCAAATGAATTTTAGATTCCCCCAACCCGTTGCCTTTGGAAGCTCTATAAACTCACCCGACCACTTATGCACAACAAGAACCTCACACGAATTTCAGACGATAAAACATTTATCCAAATTGAACATGAAAAAAAAAATTGAACATGAATGTCTAAACTCCGTCCCTGGAAATAGGCTCTTCGTATAAATATGCACATGAATGTCTTCAGAGGCCGGCCCCATCACACTCCACGTCTTAACTAGCGTGAGGTCACCTGAGTATCTACAGCAACTCTTCGGGGCGGGCGGAGAGCAACGCAGGACCGGGGGCGGCGGGGCTCGGGGCCGGGGCTCGGGGCCGGGGCCCGGGGCCCGCCCCCCGCTGCCCGCTGCCCCCCGCCGCCCCCGCCGCCCCCCGCTGCCCGCTGCCCCCCGCCGCCCCCGCCGCCCCCGCCGCGCCCACCCCCGCGGCGACGCGCAGGGCCTTTCTCCGCACGTGCAAACGCGGCCGCGACGTTCAAGACCCGAAGGCCCTTGAGTGAAGGCCCCCGGGAGGGGGACCTCGTGCCCGGAGCTGGAGGCCCGGCGGCCGCCACCCGACCCGCGGGGGGGCTCCGGGCCACCTCGGGCAGCGCCACCCGCCCGTCAGGGGCCGTCGCCGCAGCCCCGCGCCACGCACCTGCCCCCTAGCCCTGGCCCGTAGCCCCTGGCACCTGGCACCTGCCCCCTGGCCCTGGCCCCTGCCCCGTGGCCCCTGCTCCCGGGACCCTGGACCTGGCACCTGCCCCCTGGCCCCTGCCCCCGGGCCCCTGGCACCTGCCCCCTGGCCCTGGCCCCTGCCCCGTGGCCCCTGCTCCCGGGACCCTGGACCTGGCACCTGCCCCCTGGCACCTGCCCCCTGGCCCTGGCCCCTGCCCCGTGGCCCCTGCTCCCGGGACCCTGGACCTGGCACCTGCCCCCTGGCCCCTGCCCCCGGGCCCCTGGCACCTGCCCCCTGGCCCTGGCCCCTGCCCCGTGGCCCCTGCTCCCGGGACCCTGGACCTGGCACCTGCCCCCTGGCCCCTGCCCTCAGGCCCCTGGCCCCTGCCCCCAGGCCCCTGGCACCTGCCCCCTGGCCCTGGCCCCGGCCCCGTGGCCCCTGCCCCCGGGCCCCTGGCACCTGCCCCCTGGCCCCGGCCCCTGCCCCGTGGCCCCTGCCCCCGGGAGCCTGGACCTGGCACCTGCCCCTGGCCCCTGCCCCCGGGCCCCTGGCACCTGCCCCCGGGCCCCTGCGGACGCCCTGCGCACCCCGTCGGCGCTGCCCCGACCCGGGCCCGGAGGGGGTTCGAGGGTCTCCGCCGCGGGGCTGGGCTGCGGCCCGCGACCAAGAATTAAAACATAGGCCAGGGTGACCGGGGGCGACGGAGAATGAGACACGTTCCAGAAGTTCACGGGATGGAAGAAGGGCCCGACGAGGCGGCCGGGCAACAGCGGTCGCCGCGAGGCTCCTACGGGACTGACCGTTTATTTCAGGTGCCTGGCCCTGGCCGGTGGTCGAGCGTCTACGCAGCCGCGTCTTGCCGGGAGCCGCGGGGAAGCGGAGCGGGACCTGCGGCCGCGTCCTGGGAGCCCAGGCGGCCGCTCACCGCAGGTGACGGGGACCCTCGGGGTCAAGGCCATTGCGGTCTTGGGGGGAGCTCGCCCTCGGGACCTGCAGCAGGAAATCGCTTGCGCGGGGCAGCGCTCTACCTTCATAATCTTATGTCCACTGGTTCCCTATACGAGTGAATCTGTGATTTCTGTTACACGCAAACTGGAAAAAAAAATCTAAATTCTTTGAAAAACTGTCTTGGAAGATATATACACGTTCATCCACACACATAGATACATATGAATTTGTACGTACGTATGAACTGACCCATCTGGTCTGCCGATGGTTAGCAAAGAATTCACTCTGTATTTCCGTGTGGAATATGCTGGGCTCTCCTAAGGACCTGTGTGGCTGCGTTATCTATTCCATTATCTGTTTCACCATCAGACGGGGGGATGGACTCGTGCGTTTGCTTCTCGCACACAACAACTGGCCGAGGTCTGCTGCCCTGTACACTGAACTCGGAGGGCGGATCTGATTCTCTGTCTCTAGCTCCCAAAACTACATCAAGGCTACTCTTTTAGTCAACTTGGAAATTTATATACTATACACTAACCCTCCTTTAATATCCTCTCCCTCTTTCCTCTGGGCATTTATTGCTGTTCTTTCTAGTTCAGTAACCAGTGAGCAGAAGGTTCATTAAAACTAATTGAATTGGAAACTTGTCTGCCCTGGGAAATATTAACTCTTTGTTGTTATCTGTAGGAAATTCCTTTTGTTATGTTCCTTTGAATTGAATTATTGGATCTTCGTGTTACAAATGCCGTGTTAAAAGTGATTTCCATCTTTTTGATGGTCTAGACAGCAAGTTTCTGAAAAATGTCCTTATATCAGATTGGATTTTACAAAAGAAAGCAGCATTTTATTCAATGGTGTAAACAAACAGCAGTACTGCACACTGTTCAGACCCAGAACGATGTTGCCCTGTTAACTCTTGTAGTTCTCCCAGTCGTCAGAAATTTAAAAAAAAAAAAAGAGGTTTCTCTTATGGCTCATTCTCACTTGGTAAAACAAATAACACAACTGCAGGTTAGCAAGTCAATGTCAGCAGAACATAGATTATCAAAGAACATTCATCCCACAACTGCCGCCGTTCTATTCATTTGAAAAAATGTCAAGATGAAAAGATTATAATTATTCTTAATGATATGGGGAAACTCACTTTAACTTGTCATTCATGATCATTTGGAAACGATATTGAAAAAAATACATTTGAAATAAGGGCTTAGGAGGCTAGGTGTGTTCTGGAATTGTATAGAGCAGAGAAATATTGACAAAATTGGGAACATTTGATAATAGTCACAGTGGTAGGTTTTTGCCAGCTTTAAAAATCAATTGAAAATAACAGGCAACCCACTGTTGCTAATAAAAGTAAATATTTATGACTGATTTGACTGTGCTTCAATACCAGTCAATCACTTTCTAAAGAATCTTTGCAATTCATTAACCTCTTTTTACTGGTCTTGTCCCTGTTGGTATTAGCCATTAAAAAAGAATAAGGGAGGGGGTTTTGATTTTTCTGTTCTCATCATTCATAGCTTATTTGTTCCTTCCCTTCATTCCCATACATTGCGGCTAAATTGATTGTCTGTTTAGTCATATGAATGATAAAGTAGCAGTGCCAGCAAGATTGAAAGCCTCCATTAATTTCTGAGGAAGGTGAGTTCCTCTGCTTCAACCACAACTGAAAACAAACCTACTTCCCCTAGCATCTTCTACCACTAGGAATTCCTGGGGTGATAGAGTCCATGTAACTGCCAGACTTCCTTTTTTGGACTGCTCCCTGGGCAAACTTAAAAAACAAAACAAAACAGAACAGGTATTTATTAACATCATCTCAACATTGCCTGTCCTTCTATGTTTTCACCCCGGCTCTAATCTTTATGTACAAAAAGCGAGCACCTGCAAATTTTTATTTAAACGTTAAAAACAATCCTCAATATGTATTTTTTGAAGATGCTACAAAATTCCATTCATTCAGTAATCAGCACACTCAAAGGGAAATCTTTCACACGGTGAGACATCTTCCTTTATTAAAAGAGCTTTTTAGAGCTCTTCCATGACACAGTTTTAGATTTCTGAGACCTGTGTGTAAAAATAATAGCACTACACCTTACTGGTGTTTTTTTTTTTTTACTTCTTAAAATATTCATAAAATCATAACCATCTAAAATTATCTATAGCAACTGTGTTTCCTTACAGAGGTATTCTGTGATGTATTACAGTGCTACTTTAAGTTGCTTTAATTGCCGTTGTAAGTACATATTTTGTCACTGAATTAACAGACTGAGCAGACGTGTAAAACCTGCATAACTTACCGGTATGTGTAAGTTAAAGCCACCTCTAGGTAGCCTTAAATTATAATCCTCTATGGAGATAGATTTTTTTTTTAACTCTTTCAATGGTACGTGGGTCTTATCTCCCCTCATATTTCCAGGAGACTTTGTTTATACTGACAGCTCACAGGTACTGAGCTCTAAGGCTTGTGTGGCAGGTACTGTGTTTTAAAAAGGGAACTTTAATGTCATTTTTCGTATTTAATCCTCCCAATGACTCCATGAGGAAGAGCTCATTTTAACTACAATTTCTCAGATGAGAAAACTAAGGCTGCTAAAAAGTAAATAATCTTTCCCAAGTCACATGCATGTTAAGCAAAAAAACTGAATTTGCGGGGCGCCTGGGTGGCTCAGTAGTTTAGAGTGTCTGCTTTCGGCTCAGGTCATGATCTCAGGGTCCTGGGATCGAGCCCCAGGTTGGGTCCATGCTCAGCAGGAAATCTGTTTCTCCCTCTGTCCCTCTGCCTGACCCCCCAGCTCCAGTTCTCTCTCTCTTTCTTAAATAGATAAATAAACAAACAAGCAAACTTTTTTCAAAAAAAAATGAATTTGCACAACATTCTGAAGCCAGAGCCCATGTTCTAAATGCCATCCCTCACCTCTCTTGGACTGCTCAGCATGGGCCACCCTGCACAAGAAATACTTGTAGATCTGCCTGTTTCTCCATCCCAGAGACAGTATCTCTCAAGCACTGGGATATCTCATTCCTCTGTGAGCCCCAACTCTGTCTCAGCTTGGCACTTTGCAAATAGTGGGTGCTTTTGAATCACCAGAATGTGCATACCATACAGGAACGAAATCTAGTTATTTAGAATTCTTAGTTTTCTTCCTTCGTCAGGGTTATAGGCACTACATGAAAAATACTAACACAGAGGCTAATTTCAGAGAAAGGAATAGAAATACACAAACACACACACACACACACACATGCACACATACACACAAGATGGATGTAATGAGTGTGGCACAGCCAGCAATACAGAAATAGGATTTCAAAGCCCTGTCCCCAAGCCTACCGAGGTACCTTCATAGAGTTCTGAGTGTGGCCTGTAGCTTAAGAGCTGATAAGGTACTGTTGTTCCTGAAAAAGCCTGAGTTACCAATTTCCTCCACACTGGCACTTTAGTGTCCCAATATGAGCCAAGATTTCTGAAAGCCTCGTCATCAGTCTTTCGATGGAGAGTCAGCACCATTGAAGTCAATTATTAATGGAGCACGTCCAGATTTTCTGGCCTTAGATGGTAGAATTTGGACCATGACAGTCCCAAGTTTGGAAACTTCCTGTCCATAGATTGACATGTAAGTCCCCTTCCGTAGAGAAGACAAACCTTCCACTTTTTCTCAATAATGGATGCACACAGGACACTATCTTCTCATGCTTCCACTAGAGTACAGCAAGGCCTTCTGTGAAGCAGTGAAACCCAGCATGGGCACCACGTGCATTCTAGGCAACTGGATGAAAAGTTGACTTCAAGGAGAGTAATACAATGACAAGTAACACAAGCACATCCCATTTGTGGCAAGAATGGAAAGAAGGGAGGGCAATTTTCTCACACATATGGACCAAAAACAAAGTCCACATTTGTACTTGATAGGTTTTACTTGTCTTTTCAAATATCATCCACTCCATAAAAAAAAAAAAAAAAAAAAAAAAAAAGGATTTCCTCAAAAATGGCTTCTGAAAATGGGTACCAGATTACTCCAAGGATGTAAATGGCAGGTGGGGGCAAAACAACCAGGAAAAGTTTCTACTGTGAAGCCACAATTTCTAACCCACTGTGCTTAGGAAAAGAAAAGTGCTCTAGGGAGCAGATATGGTAAAGGCGAGAGGCCTGAGTGTTCTGGTATTCCATTCAGAGTTAGAATATTAGCCAACAATTTCCATACCGGCTTTTTAAAAAGGAATATTAAAAATGAGTATAAAATAATCATTAAATTCAAAAAATCACATACAGTGTTAATGTTTAATAGCATCTTTAGTGTTATTTTCTCTCGTTACTTTAAGGATTTTTTTTTTTTTACTTTAAGCATCTTATAGAAGATGTTTTAATATTTATGTTAAGGAATTAATAATATTTGACATCTTGAGGGAAATGCACAAAAGTTACACTATTTCATTTATTTTCACACTGAAAGATTTGCCAGGGAATATATCTATAGACACGTCATTTACCTAAAGACTAATACTTTTTTTCCCCACACTAAAAATCTAGCATAACTATCTTTGACAATGTTGACAAAATACCCTTGAGAAGAGCAACACAGCACATAGGTAAATTTTTACATTGGGAATAAGGACAAAGGAAAGAAAGCCCAAAGCAGTGAGGCCAGTATGTTGATGACAAAAGGTCCCATGAGTATTGCCTACTCATAAGATGTTCCATGTTAGCGATTCTACAAAGAAGTTGGCCTTCATTTGGCAAGCACGGGCCTCCAGGGGACCATTTTTGCATCGAGCAGGATTACAAAAATGTGAAGGCCCTGGTAATAGCTATCTTGAGCAAGATTTATAACACTTTAGAAATCCTAGGTCAGATGCCTCCACCTTCCAGTCCATTCATCCCTGCATGCTAGCCCCGGGAAGACTACCTACACGCTTACTCCGAAAAGCAAATAACCATGATTTTCAGAGTTCCACCCGACACTTGTCTTCCTACTTTACGGTATTCAAATCACTGAAGTCACTCATTAATGTGGGCTCGAAAACTGCTCGTGTATTTCCCCCTTCTTTTTTAGATGCGATGCTCTTTAAGTGGAAACCAGTTTTTAATTTCATAGTTTACACTTCTTTTCAAAATAGTAAATAGTAGCAAAGAACACTTCTATCCCAAAAGGATTTTGCTCAGAAGTCTTAAAAATGAATGAGAGGAGATGACATATATTTAAAGATATTTAAATCATTTTGAAACACTCCTGCTTTGACACTTGAATATCTAGAAATGATAGGCAGTACCAGATGAAAATGTTTGTGACCTACACGGCAGACCAATTAATAATGATTCCCCCAATATCGGTAACGAACTTGGACACCTTATATTGAAACCCTGAAGAGGATTTAAAAACACATCTTTAGGGAAGTTACCTAACATCTCCGGATCTTAGTTATCTCTTCTGAAAATGAAATGACTGAATGACTTGATCTCTTTAAATCCCTAACAATCCCAAACACTTTGACGTTAAATTTCCACAGAGAAGAAAGGAGGAAGACTTGAGCTACCAAGTGGGCAGGTGAAAAGGGAAGATTGGAAAGGTCACTGATGACAAAATTTATAAATTGGTGCTAAGACTTGGCCTGGTAAGCAGTGCTGAAAACTGGCAAGTGTTCCAAGCTTATCTTCAAGATTAGGAGCCAGAGTCAATCAAAAGGATTAATTTTTGTAAGTTTGAAGGCCCCTAAAAAGAGGCTAGAAATTCAACCCACTGATCTTGAGACCTCCTGGTGCCCTGTGATGGTATCTGTCTCAGAGGAGGGGCCAACGCCCGACCTTTTGTGGAGGAATCTTCCTTGTGAGCTTCTCTCCCCTAGCCAGAGTCTAACCTTTGAATTTCAGGAGAAACGGAACCTCTGGCCTTAAATGAGCCATCCTGAGCCCAGCCACGGATTTGTGCAGCATGCAGCAACTTCTCACACAGAGTAAGCCCCGCGCTAATACCTCTTTGTACATGGCGGGAGCAAACTTGGTTTGAAATATTTACAAAAGGGTAACTTTTTCTTAATCCCCCTTATCCCTTTCAACTCCTAATATGGAAGTAAAGGACCTGAAGTTTGTGAGGTTCACTCAGGAGGTAATAGAAATACGGTAGCACATCAATCCATTCATAGATCTATTGGAGAAATTTGTATGACCTTTAACTCCTGGGAAGATTTTTGCCAGAGCCAAAGTCCTCTAGAGTTTCTCTCTTAAATGCGTTTCATAAAGGTAATCTTGTTTTCCCCTCTCCTTCTCTTAACCTGCCTGAGACTTTGCCGTTTGGATCATCTTTCTCAAATGTTGGGTGCTCCTCTGATTTCCTTGAGAGGACAGATGGATATTGCAATGAAAAGTCATGTTCAGGAGATTTCTTCTTTAATAATAGTTTGGTGGGTTCTAGATAAATTTCTCTTTTTAAATATATTTATTACCTATTGCCCTACTAATGAATAGATGGAATTATTGCATTATTATAAGAGAATTTTAAAAAGTTCATTCCTTCATAGTCTCTGTTATTGGGAATAATTATCAACATTCACTAAATGTTAAGGTTGGAAAAGTCCTAAGACATCATAAATCACAACCCTTAACTTTCAGAGGAAGAAACTGTACCTCAGAGAAATTAACAGACATTCAAGATTTTTTTAAGATTTATTTATTTATTTTGAGAGAGACAGAGAGGGGGAGAGAAAGCACAAGTGAGAGAGGCAGAGGAAGAGAGAGAATCCTGAGTATACACCACGCTGAGCGGGGAGCCTGATGCGGGGCTCAATCTCATGACCCAGTGATCACAACCTGAGTAGAAACCAAGAGTCAGACGCTTAATCAACTGTGCCACCCAGGCACCTCCCAAGATTGCTTATGACAAAGGACTTTTGACCCATTTTAGGTAAAATCATGGATTGCCAAAACTCATAGGGACCTTGGAGATGAACACAAGAAAACACCTTAGTGTTTTTCAGGGCCCCTTTGCTCAACACCAGGAAAAATCCATCTGACTGGATGAGGAGATACAGACCTTGATGAGAAGATGGCACATGAACACAAGATGACCAAAGGAGACCTGTTTCATAATCCATATTAAGCCCAACACTCCCATAATGCATCTCTTCCTAGTATTCTCACTTTAAAGGAAAATTCCATTGAGTTGTGGAATTTCTAGCACAATAAGGACTAAGGAGATAGAGATCTTTAAGGTAAGTGATGCCTTGAGATGCTTCAGCCCATGACATGTAAACCATAGCTCAATCCGTCTCTATGAAAGACCTACCTGGGTATCATCATAACTTCCTTCCCAACCCTATACCATGCCAATAGATAGAAAGATAGATAAATAGATGATAGATGGATACATAGATAAGATAGATAAATGATAGATAGATAGATAGACAATAGATAAAACAATCAAAGTCAATATGTTTTTGGTTTTTTTTTTTTTTTTTTTCAAAGTCAATATGTTAATACTGATACAGGAATTGTGATTGCCTATAGCTAAATGGCTAGAGACAAAACTTAACTGACTTGTTATTAGGCCATTATAATATTCCCAAAGTGCAGGTGGTTTATAGTATACAAATGATTTCTATTGATAGTATGAATTCTACTTTCTCATTCTTCCTTTTGTGACTATAGTAACTTTCTTTCATTTGCTGAGACAAAGAATGTACGTTAATTACCCAAACACCAGGAAGCCCAGTAGTGGATCCTGGGGAGCAACCTTGAACCAGACAGGCATGATCCTTGACGTACTTGTTTTTAACAGTAGAAATAGTAGGATAGTAGAATTTCAGTGTGGCAAGAAAGTGTATCTTATGAAGGACAAAACTACTAGAGACTTAAGGAAGACCTCCCTAAAGAAGCAACATTTAAACTAAACTTTGGGAGAATTAATATGAGTTGGTGAGTCACTGAGCAGGAGGAGGTATTCGGAGCAAATGGAACAGCATACATAGAAGCCCAGAAACAAATGGAGGTGTGGTGTACTTGAGGAACTTGAAAAGATCAATACAATTGGAACAGCAGGAATGATAATGAAACATCTCTGGGCTACGATTACCTAGGAGAAATAGTTTTAAAAGACGAAAGAACCTAGACGTGCAATTGGAATCAACTCTGCTGATTCTGGTACATGAAGACTTCCCAGTGGCCCGTGCACAAATGCTGGCACTCCATGTGGGACAGGTGCAGTTGATCCCCACTTCAACAGCCACCTGATATGGGACACTTCCCTGGGTCCACCTCTTCAAACCTAAGGCGTAGGCTTCCTCCCTGCTTCTTGCACAGGAGCATTCATCCAGTCCTCTTAGGTGTGTCTTCAGCCAATTGGATCAGGTGTGGCCACTCTGTACAGACCAGGGACCCAGAGGAGCAAACGCCATCTGTGTCACGCCCACTCTGGGCTGTTCATCTCGCTCTGCCTGACATTTCTCTCCAACTGTCTTTTCCTCCTACCCAAGTAGTACAGAGATCGCATCAACAGAAGTCTAAAGAGGACCAGGATGTCAATCTTTGTTTCTCTTAGGCACCTCCAATCACTACGAGTAAGTATATTGAAGGTCCCTCACTTAACTTGGATGAAGAAAACGTCCCTTCCCTTTCCCATGAGAAGAGAAAAAGAATGGAACCCGCAATTCTCTCTCCTCCTCAGATTAATGAATGACTCTACTTCCCCAGATTTCAGCCATCAGCTTGGTCCCCTTCCTTCTCTATCTTTCTGCTCCCCCCTACTCCTCAGCTTAGAAATTGGGAAAGGGAAGGAGAAGTTCTGCCTACATAAGCCATGAAGTGTGAAGAAAGTTCTGATTATAGAAATAGATGTCTTTCCTGTCACCATCTCCCACTGGTCTATTGCCAAAAGGTAAATTTATCAAATGTGTATCTTTAAATCCTTAACTCTGCAGGAGGCAGCACTTGACAATAGGCTGTTCCTTTAAGATCTCTTGCCTCAAGGACCACAGGGATCCATGCTCAGCCATTTTAAAGCAATCTTAATTCCAGAAGATGTTGACCCCTGGAATTAGTTTCCTTTTTAACTCCCCTTCTGCCCCCTCATTTGCCTCTGATGTTTCCTGACTTTGATGTGTCTTCAGGATTCCAATTCTGGTGTCCACGCCATTCTGCTCCTGGAGCCTTCTGTCCTGACACCCTGTAATTGAACTTGGCTTAACCCTCCAACTTTTCCCCTGCCGGGGCATCATGTTGCTCTTCTCTCTTTCCCTGGTACTGGCCCCCAGGATAGCTCCTTTATGTCTTAGTGGTATAAAATCTTGATCTTAATCTTCAATACTAGGACACAAAAAATTCTCTGGGATTCCCCCAAATCATATCATTATGTATTTTTCATGACATTTTATGTATCTTTAATTTAAAAAGAATGACCATAATAACAAATAGCGAATCATTTTTTCTGATTACGATTTTCTATACACTTTGGGAGGTTTTTCTGTTAACAAAACATGCTGTAGCAAATGCATGCCTTGCTCATATTATGCAACAATATATATTATAAAATTCAGTAACATATAAAAATGATAGTTAAAAGCATTAGAAGTCAGTAGTACAAAAATACCAATAAAGAATCATTTTAAAAAATTAAAAAACATTACCATGAAGATTTAATATTTAAGAGCTGCTACTCTTAAAATGAAATTTTAAGCATACAAAGCATTAATTACCCTATCCAATAGTCTTGACCTTTGTTCCATGACAAATATTAAAGATGTAGAAAAGCTTCTTTCATTTTGCAATGCTAAGAGTACATCCAAAAGTACATTCAAGCTGGGTGTCAGAGTGCAAATTAACTCTATATGAACTGATTCCTTTTTGAATGATGAAAATATTTTGTCTGCTTGCTCTGATTTTGGTTTTGCTATTGAAATTGACATTGCTTTTGTTACCTTAGATTTCAGATCGGTCTTTGACTGCATCCTGAGTACTGAATTCATTTCTTTTCCGTGTATTTTTTCTGAGAAAGTACTTACAAAGAACTGTAGCCTCCAGCAAATATTCAGATGCTGGAAAACTATAGTGAACAGTATTGGATAATATTCAAATAAGGAAACACTTGAATTACCTTGCAAAGTTAACAGCACTACACAGACTCCACGTCGAAATTTCGAATTTAAAGAGTTATTTTCTTCCAAAGCTTGTTATCTCATGGAAGACCACTCATAGGATTTGTTTAAAACTTATTATGTGTGTGGACTTATTAATAATTGTTTCATTTGCAAGAATAGCTGTGTCAGCAGCAGACCAGGCCATAAACACACTACGACCAGGCAACAACTTCAAGACTGACTCATTAGTTGGTGACCACTTCTCTCCTCCTTCCTCCCATTTCAGTTTCTAGAAACTCCAATTCCCTTGTCAGTGCTTTCTGCTCTTGCTTTTCATCTAACATCAGTGGATTCCTTCAAACCAGTAGCTTCTCGATTATTAAGGCTTAATTCTCACAGGAGAATCATAATGCCTCTTTCCATTTTCCCGAATTTTCAACTGATTTTTCTGAGAATTGAAGATCCAAAAAAGATAAATTACCTGAGAAATGTCTGGAAGAAATTCCTTCATGGAAATTAGGTCTCATTATGGCCCAAAACATAATCAATACATATCAAGGTTTAAGTGATATAATAAAATATAGAGTTTTGTTTTCTAGTAAATGGAATTCACTGAGTAGATATAATATCATATATATACATATATATATATGATGATATATATATATATTCTTAAATTTAAAAAATCCAGTTTTGGACATGAAAACATACATCTCCCAAATTCTTTCATGCCATAGGACACCTAGTGATCGTATTTGCAGTACATATTGAAGCACTCAGAGGAGGCCGCCCTGTGGCATCTGCCACACAGAGCCCAGCCAGCCTCCTGGAGGGTTGAGAGGATCAAAATCTCAGCAGCGCCTTCAGTCACCCCTACCACGTGACCTGGGTGTTTACCCATATGTGGAGGGACGTGTGCACTGACAGATCCCTGCGACCAGACCAAGGCAGGCAGGCCCCCCATGCTCAGAACCAGGATGGAGTCATCGAGAAGGAAATCAACAGTATGGGAAGGGGGAAAGGTGGTGATCTCTCAGGGGGTGGCCAACACACATACTATCCATTTGCGTACTTACCCAGATCATGTTACTCAGGTAGTAATGGATCGCTAGGTTGGGTTTTTTATGGTTTTCGTTTTTTGTATGTAAATATATTATACTGTCGTTAATACTTTATGATGTTAGCTTACCATATCTGTATCTTCAGCTGGCCAGTAGATGTTAATCAGACTTAACTGCCAAAGGAGTTGGGCAATTGAATGGCCTGGCCCCTGGGGTTTTAGAGAGAGGTGTCTCCAAGTATGTGAATGAAGGGGGCAGCTCACCCACAGATTCTTTTTTCTCAACTCTATTCAGACACTAAAGCCTGTGGGAGTCCAAACTGATTTCCCTCCATTCCTGGGAGCCTAAAGTTCAGAGGACATTTCCCATGGGGTAATCACAGGCTTCTGTTTGCCCGTGGATTGGCTTCTACCCAGCTGGTCAGGTCAGCTCTTTGGCAGCACACACAGGGATCATCTCATACCACAAGGTGTGCCTTGTGAAATGTAAGTCCCGGTATCCACAGCAATTCCTGAGGAGATGACCCATAAGCAGAAAAATCAAACTAACTTTCACTCATAAAGAAAATCATCAGAAATGATGATTTCACCAACAAATGGCCCACAAACTAACCAGTGGCTGTACATTAGAATTTCTGGAGAGGTTTAATGCCCGGGCCCCATATCCTCCTGCCCCTCAAAGATTCTGATTTAATTAGCTTGGGATGGGACCAGGGCATCACAAGTCTTTTTGTTGTTGTTTTGTTTTTTGTTTTTGTTTTTGGTGTTATTATTCAAAGGGGAAAAAAATCACCTGGGCACAAAAATCTCAGTTCTCTCTGTGATGTCCCCTGGGGTAAGAACCTGAAGGTTTAGCCAGAATTGAAATCCCCACAAATTCTTTTTTTCCCCAAACTTTATTTAAATTCAAGTTAGCTAACACGTAGAGTAGTATTGGCTTCAGGAATAGAATTTAGTGATTCATACGTTACATATAACACCCAGGGCTCACCCCAACAAGTGCCCTCCTTGATATCCACCACCTATTTAGCCCAACCCCACCCACTTCCTTTCCAGCAACCCTCAGTTTGTTCTCTATTGTTAAAAGTCTCTTATGGGGCACCTGGGTGGCTCAATGGGTTAAGTGTCTGCCTTTGGCTCAGGTCATGATCCTGGAGTTCCAGGATCAAGTCCCACATCAGGCTCCCTGCTCAGTGGAAGTCTGCTTCTAGCTCTGCCCCTCACCCCACTCCTGCTCTCTCTCTCTCTCTTTCTCTCTCTGTGTCTCTCAAATAAATAAATAAAATCTTTAAAAATAAGAGTCTCTTATGGTTTGTCTTCCTCTCTGTTTTTATCATATTTTATTTTTCCTTTTCATCTGCTATGCTTATCTGTTTTGTTTCTTAAAGTCTACATATGAGTGAAATCATATGGTACTTATCTTTTTCTGACTGACCTAATTTCACTTAGTATAATACACTCTAGTTCCAACCATGTCGTTGCAAATGGCAAGATCTCATTCTTTTTGATGGCTGAGTAATATTCTGTGTGTGTGTGTGTGTGTGTGTGTGTGTACCACCATTTCTTTATTCATTCATCAGTCAATGGACATTTGGGCTCTTCCCATAATTTGGCTATTGTTGAAAGTGCCGCTATAAACATTAGGGTGCATGCGCTCCTTTGAATCAGTATTTTGATGCCTGGGTGGCTCAGCGGTTGAGCATCTGCCTTTGGCTCAGGGCGTGGTCCTGGAGTTCTGAGATCAAGTCCCATGTCAGGCTCCCTGCATGGAGCCTGCTTCTCCTTCCTCCTGTGTCTCTGCCTCTCTCTCTCTCTCTCTCTCTCTCTCTCTCTCTCTGTCTATCATAAAATAAAAATAAATAAATCTTAAAAAAAAAAGAATAAATCAGTATTTTGTATCCTTTGGGTAAATACCTAGGAGTGCAACTGCTGGGTCATAGTAGTTCTACTTCTAACTTTTTGAGGAAACTCCATACTGTTTTCCAGAGTGGCTGCACCCATTTACATTCCCACCAGCAGCACAAAAGGGTTTCCCTTTCTCTGCATCCTCACCAGCATCTGTTGTTTCCTGTGTTGTAAATTTTAGCCATTCTGACAGGTATGAAGTCATATCTCATTGTGGTTTTGATTTGTATTTGTCTGATGCCAAGTGATGTAGAGCATTTTTTCATGTGTCTGTTGGCCATCTGGATGTCTTCTTTGGGGAAATGTCTGCTCATGTCTTCTGGCCATTTCTTAACTGGATTATTTATTTTTTGGGTGTTGAGTTTGATAAGTTCTTTATAGATTTTGGATACTAGCCCTTTATCTGATATGTCATTTGCAAATAGCTTCTCCCATCCTGTCATTTGTCTTTTAGTTTTGTTGATTGTTTCTTTCCCTATATAAAGCTTTTTATCTTGATGAAGTCCCAATCATTCATTTTTGCTTTTATTTCCCTTGCCTCTGGAGATGTGTCTAATAAGAAGTTGCTATGGCCGAGATCAAAGAGGTTGCTGCCTGTGTTCTCCACTAGGATTTTGATGAATTCCTGTCTCACACTCAGGTCTTTCATACATTTTGAGTGTATTTTTGTGTATGGTGTGAGGAAATGGTCCAGTTTCATTTTTCTGCATGCTGACTCTATTTTTTCCATTATCATTTTTTAAATTTATTTATTCAAAAGAGACACACAGAGAGAGAGAGAGGCAGAGACACAGGCAAAGGGAGAAACAGGCTCCTTGTGGAGAGCCCAATGCAGGACTCGATCCCAGGACCCGGCGATCATGCCCTGAGCCAAAGGCAGATGCTCAACTGTTGAGTCACCCAGGTGTCCCTTATATTGGATATTCTTTCCTCCTTTGTCAAAAATCAGTTGACCATATAGTTGTGGGGCATCACAAATTTTTAAGATCACTCCAAGTGATTCTATGATATAGCCAGGATTAAGAATTCTCATGTTAAGGCATAGGGTCTTTATAAAGAGATACCTGCCTTTACCCTCACCCAGGTAGTAGCTACCTACCTATATAATACGAGTATTCTACTTTTGATTTGGTTCACACCAGTGCATTTGATAGAAGTACTAATTTTACTCAAATATTAATGTATGTCAACATGTCACATAGTCACACAAAAATATTCCTCTTCCCTCAAGAAATTAACAATTTATAACAGCATTTAATCAACAGCAAATTGGAGTCAACAGTAGGTCCAAAACAGAGGATGCTTAGATTAGATATTAGAATTCCTGGTCAGTAAATTTTCATAGAAGCTGAACTATTTTACAAAAAGAGCCCATGGGAACTTCTCTCCCCAAATGGTGGAAAATAAGCTGTGGAGAAACTTTTTTTCCTAATTAAAGTTTGAGGGCAAGTCCACCTAAAAAACAAAGACTTCAAATAATGCAACAATTTCTACAACGATTTGGCCATGGAAGCTTTTTTTCCCCATGGAATATCCCAAGAGCTGACCTATAGAGATTCAGAGAAAGGTGTCAAGTCTATGACTGTGAATAAATTATGAGGCATACTTCTCCAAATAAGAGGTCCTCACCCTTCAGATAACAGAGGCTCCAGAATTATTGTTCTATGTGGAACATCAGAAATTGTTGAGATGCTAAATTTCGAATGACTCGTGGAATTTTGTGCAAAATCAGACCTTGTCTCACACAAATTCAAGCAAGAGCAGCTGATACAAGTTTAAGGAATATTTATAGAAAAAAAACCCTTAAAATTGAAAAAGGCTATATTTATCACTTTTCTGTGTACATTTTTGTGGGAGAAAAGTCTGGAGGTTTATTGAGCATACAGCAGAAGGATGCTGGAAACCTTAAGGTAGATATAAGAACTTTAGGAAAAGAATATACAAGTGCTCTGGGATGAACCACAGGCTCAAGGAATAAAGGACATAATTCCATGCCAAAATGAAGCTAAAATAGCACCCCAGGTGTATTTCTGGCATTATACTCTCACTGAAAAAAAAATAACACCTTATTGACATATCTAAGAACAAGTCAAATTTATTCAAATGATTTATTGAGAGAGCCTCGAGGAACTGAATATCAGTGCTGTGGGGATAGGGTCAATCCATAGATACTTTATAAGGCAGCTTGGTGAACAAAAGTAAGAGGAAGACTTTGGAAGTACAAAAGTCTAATATTCCTAATGGGGAAAAGTGTGCCTCCTTCAAAAAAACCCAAGCAGAATCTACAAGCATGATGAGGTAGACGGAAGCAAGCAGTCAATCTAGGGCCCGTGGGTCTGGTGAAGTCTGATCAGGAGGGATGGGCCGAGGAAGATGAGCCTGAAATGTTCTCAAGTCATTCCAGATTCAGCAGAGTCCTAAGGACTGTGATCAGTGACCAAAGCCCCACGAACAATCTCAGATTTTAAGCAAAATATCGCCTTAGAATTATAGAAAGAAAGGAAAGCTACACAAATTGAAAACTTCCTGCCTCCAACATGAATTTACTGAAGAGCTTATTTATGAACTTTGGTGTTAAAATGAAGAAAGAATCATTGCTGTGATTGAAATAACTGAATTGAATTATTTTGTCTCATGGATGATAATTCTCATTAATCCACCCTTTGGTGTGTGTGTATTACACAGTCAAGCTATTAATGCCTTTTTCTGGAACCCAGCAGAATTGTGATGAAAGGCAAAAATTCAAGATATTTGGACTTGTTAATACAATTTTCCTCAATTACAGGAAATATCTGTAGAGTCAAATGGAAATTGGAAATCAGCATGTGTCAGATCTATTCCTGAAGCTGAAAAAGCCACTCAAATTTGGGTTTCTTAAGATCTTAATCTGTAAAACTGTAATAATAACATATGCCTTCCTCTTCCATTGCCTGGGAGAGTGAAAATTAATGAGTTATGTCTACAGTGCTCTATAAGGTTTTTAAAAATAATTATTAAAAAGTAAAACCTAGAGAAAGTTTAAGAGCAGTATTCAATAATTCTTTTCTAACTAAAAACAAACTTCTCTATTTCTAAAACAGAAACACACACACATCCATGCCAATATACACACATATACAAATACGCTTATCATTACGTATTTCTACTGGTTGAGAGACAGTAGAAAGAGGAAGAACAGAGCCAATTTTCCTCCCAGAAACTCTTCTCCAAAGGTTAGCAGTGGGGATGATCAGTTCAGTTATGAAAGCCTTCATAAAACGATGGGTCTCAATGTTCCAATCGTCACCTTATCAATCTGTCTGAAAGGGTGTGGAGCTACGGAATTTAGAAGTTCAGAGAATGCTGGATCTTTTGCTCATCTGGTTCAAACTTACTTTGACAAATAAGAAGTATAAGCATCTTACAGAGGACCCAAGATCACAATAAGGGGAGAAGTCTGTTTAACCGAAGCCTCTTTCTCTCTCCACCACCAACCTGTTCACAGTTCTGATGGAACTATGATTACCAAAATACGTCGCCCATCTTAGAGTAAATTAAGCCCATATTGCAAATACTTTATTGCATATTTCCCTCTCAAACATTAGCCTGAAAAATTATGCTAGAGCAAAGTGATATTAGGAGACTAGAAATGCACTGGTGTCACATTTCTGAATGACTATTTTAAAAGGTGCCCTTTAATTTTATTTTGTCCATCATTAATTTTTATGGTACTTCTCATCTAAGGGGTAAAAGTTTTCAATATTATATCTTTTAGCCTTATTACACAACCCATCAGTATCATGATCCCACTTCTTTAAAATAATGAAATATGCTTAATTCAGCTTTGTCTTCTACACTGAGCCCAAGAAAGTGCTTTGCACATAACAGGTAATAAACATAATCTTTCAAACAACTATTATTAATGAGCACCTGTATTAGTGTGGGTTCTCCAAGGAGCAGACACCAAGGTGCAAGGGTTTTGTTAGGAGAAACATCTGTGAGAAAACATGAGGAAGGAGCTGGGGAAGGCTGGGAGAGCCTTCAGACCACCACGCAAGTGAAAGAGAAGGAACATTAGGTGGAAGTGTCCCCAGCTGCCCTGCAGTGTGAGGAAGGTCCAGCAAGACCAAGGCCATGAAGGTGTCCTTGAGCCAAAGCAACCCACGCTAAGCAGGCCCTGGTCTTCCAGGAATGAACCTACCTCACTATCCCTGAGGCACCCAGTCTTTGGCTGTGAGAAACCTACACAGGACTTCACTGCCAGTGCGTTGGTGAAGTTCAGATCACAGAAGCTGCAGTTCTTGATCAGAAATGTTTCCTATGGCTGCAGCTCTGCAGGTTGCTCTCCCACGGCCACTCTGGCACTGGTCATCTGGTAGACCCTGGATCTGGAAGTGTATGCACACATGTCCTTCTGCATCGCAGCAACCTTGTAAGGTAGTAATGATCATCCCGTGTTCACCCATGAAGAAATTCGTAGTCGGCAAGGTTCACTACCTTTCCCAAATGAAAGCCAGTATGAAGTGTAACCAGGATTAAATTGCAGGTCTGTCCGATTCCAAAGCATATGCATTTATTGAATGAATTAATTAATGCATTAATAATGAATAAATGAAAGGGAGTAACCTAGATGTATGGGAGGCTTAAAAAGACAAGCACGGTTAGAGGTTTAAAGCTGATGCACTGAGAAGTAAACGGTAAAGTCACTCAGCTAATAGGTAGTAAAAATGTATTTGAAAACGCAGATTTCCCAGCTGATTTTTCTCTAAGTTCTAACATTTTTGTGTAGTGCAAGTTTTTATTGTATCTATACATACATATTTTATGAGGGAAAATGAAGGTCGACCCCACAAGAAGCTCAACTTTGTTCACGGTTTCAGTCCCACTTATAAAACTGAATAATTAAAATTATATGCAAATTCACCTGTGTACTTCAAGAGAGGAAGAGTTCCTTACACTATGACCTATATTTGTTCAGCTCCATGGAAACCATTTCATTCCATTATCCACACACAATTTACATAAAACTAAGGGGAAAAAAGGTAAGAGATATGGAGTGGCACAACCTGAAAGGGAACAATAGGACAGCATTCATTACTGAGAAGTGGAGGGGAGCCCAGAGGTATTTGCTGAGCCTGCGCACGGAAAAGACGCGTGCGGTGGTCATTGTGACGCTGTCTGATGGCATGAGGTTGAAGGAAAAGAAATAGTCACACTTCTCCATTCCCAAACAGGCAGCCAGACAATTGAGGTCCCCTTGATCAAGTCGCAGGATCTTGTTTACACACCAATAAGCCATGTTAAACTGCAAAATAGGAACAGCAACAATTACACACACACACACACACACACACACATACACACACTGCACATCATTGCTCAGCTACTGACTGATTTCATCAAAAAAAAATAGGAAAGGAAGGAATAATCCAAATGACCCCGGCCCTGCTGCTGCTTGAACCGCTGAAACCAAACAGTCGTGGCGTGTTGCCAGAATTACAGTTACTTGCTGGATCGCTCACTTCCTTAGGCCGCAGAAACCTGGCCACCCCATGGGCCGCAGAAACCTGACAACCCCATAGGCCACAGAATCCTGGCCTCCCCACAAACATTCAACCGTGCGCTCAGGAAGGAAAACCGGGCTGCCACCTGCCTCTGTATTTGATCATCCCATAAATACTGATGACCTAATATCTTCTCTTTAAAAAAAAAGTGATCCTTCCTCCTCTTGCTCTTTTTTTTTTTTTATTTTTCTCATGGAGTTTACTGTTCTGTAGCATGAATGGGGTCTCTGCCTCTTTCTGAGCAAGGAAAATGGCTCTTGCGGTGGAAAAGCAAGAGCACACACATCCGACCTTGGGAATGTTTGCTCTGTGTGTGTGTCTTCCACTTGAAGTAAACCGGGCCTGGATTTGGATGTCACGGAGTTGAGAAAGAGGCGTGCTGTGCCCGTGGAGGAGAAGCCGACTGAGCGGCGACACTTCCCTATTTGCCAAGCCAAAGCTGCTGCACAAATCCCACACTGTAAAGGGGAAGGGGGGGAAAACGGCCTCATCCAGTTCTGCCGCCCCAGGGCTGAATCAGATACACCTGGGCTTCAACAGCAAACCTCTCCCAGGATGTGAACTCCTAAGCGTGACATCAGCAACCCAGTGCGGCCCAGTACATTTGCAAGGTGTGACAGCTTGAGGCCAAGGTTATGACCCACTTACCAAGAAGCGAAGTGAATTAAAGACTTCATCTGATTTGATTTAGAAAGGACTTCCTTTCCAGGTTATATTTTTTAGTTTTGCTGGTTAGGACATTTGGTGCGTAAGAGGGTGCAAGAGCTGTTGAGGTGACAGTGATCACAGTCTTCTCGAATTGACCTCCAATAGCTCTTGCTTTCGAAATAAACAGGCAATGAAGGTTGTAGGCGTCCATAAACATTTTCTCATTTTCAGATTAGTGGATTTCTAAATACCAAAATGGCAGTTACCAAAACCATAATTCATTCTAACTGGTAGAAAAATCATGTGATCAAAATCTGTGTATCATTTATTGCTTTCATCATTGTTAATTCTCTCAGAAAGACAATGATCATCTCAGCTGTGGTTTTCATTTCAAATGAAGACAGCCATCCTAATTAGAGCAGATAATGTTTTGTTTTTCTATTTTAAAAGGAACTTAAATAGGTACTGGAGCAATAAAATGCAATTCTGTTTCGGGGCAAATAGTAAGAAAACTTGTCGATATAAACTGATGCACACTGAAGATCTGTACCAAACTGACATCAATTTCAAGTGAATTGTATAACCAATAGTTTTAAAAAGTCTTTCAAAGCTGAATTACAACACTCCACATGAACAAGAAGAGCAAATAGTCTTAGTCAACTCAAATTTTGTTTTCCTGATTTCACGGAGGGTCAGTTAATCTCCTAAGGACACTTAAGAAGTATTATTCTTTTCCACTGTAGCACAAAGGGACAACTTCAATGCCAAGCTAAGAGGTTTTGAATTACACTCAGTGTGTAGGAAAGGTCCATTGAAAGTTCTGATGTGAAACAACGACTTAGAATCTAATTTGATGACAGTAAAAAAATAAATGCAAAGAAAAAACTATAGAGGACATAGAGATTATTTTAAAAACCAGTAAAATAAATAGTACCGATTTTAATCAAGAAGGTGCCAAGAGAAAGGAAGAGGCTGACCGGAGAGGTAGTGGAAGTAAACTTTTGAGAACTTAGCGATTGATTGCATATAAGAATTGGGACAGTCGGGTGTGCCTGGGTGGCTCAGGGGACTAAGCGTCTGCCTTCAGCTCAGGTCATGATCCCCGGGGTCCTGGGATGGAGCCCCTCCTCCGGCTCCTGCTCAGTGGGGAGCCTGCTTCTCCCTCTGCCTGCCACTCCCCCTGCGTGTGCTCGTGGTGCTCTTTCTGTGTGTCAAATAAATAAATAAAATCAAAAGGAAAGAAAGAAGGAGAGAAAGAAAGAAAGAAAAAGAGAAAGAAAGAAAGAAAGAAATCTCCAAAGATTTTTCAGTCTCCTTTGATGAGACTATTTCCCTTTCCTGTAATCTTTCTGTTGTTTTCTTCTAAGTTAAAATTGTTTCCCCTACGTATCTGCAAAATGCTATAGTTAAAACCGGACTTATTCAAAGAAAGAAAGAAAGAAAGAAAGAAAGAAAGAAAGAAAGAAAGAAAGAAAGAAAGAAAGAAAGAAAAAAGAAAGAAAGAAAAAGAAAAAAGAAAGAAGGAGGAGGAAGGAAGGAGAAATGGTGACAGTGGGAAATGTGAGGCAGTTTGGGGAGGCGGAGAGCAAGTTGCATTCTCATTATTTCGGAACATGCCGCCTTGAGACTTGCAGGGCAGTGGACAGCGCAGAGCAGAAGCTCCGCCGAGTCAGAAGCGTGGCAACAACCACGCGGATTATCCGCCTCGAGTGGAGGTAAGAGCGCGTGAGCGTGATATCGCCAACGTGGACCAGAAGTAAGGAGACTGACGAGGACCAGGACCTGAAGCTCAGAAAACACCCACTCTGGGGAACGTAGAAGAGGAAAAGGAAAAGGTCGGGAAGAGTGGTTGCAGGTGCACGGACAACGTCGGAGGCCCGTCTAGAGGTTCATTGGCAAAGCGACGGAGCGAGGGAGCGCGGAGGCCCTGGAGGCTGCACCCCGCGAGTGGTGGGGGGGGGGTCGCTGGGCAAGGGCGCCTCGAGAAGTCGGGGTGGCCGCCCGCAGCCCACCCCGAAGGAGGGCGAGGCCTTTGAAAAGCGAAGTCAAGGGCGCTGTTGTCCGGGCAGGTGCGCACAATGTAACACGGAAGACACAAAGAAGGGGCGGGGGGGATGCTTGATGCTCAGAACCAAGGAGGAGGCACAAACCGAATTTCGAGGGTGTAAGAATTTTGAGCTTGAGCTGGGACAGGAGAGCCTGGGGCCGGGAAGGCGCCGCGCAGGCTGCGGCCTGGAGGGGAGACTCTGGGGGCCCAGGAGCGAAGGACCCGGCGCGGCCCGGCCCGGGGCTGCGGCTTCCCCACCGCTCGGGGGTAGTGCCCCCGTGTGTTTCCTACCCCCATTTCAGATCCCGATTTGCCTTCAAAATCATTAGATAAACAACCTCCTGGATAATAAGCTAACCTGAAGTTTATCCTCTGCAAGGAGGAGCTAACCTGTATCCATTCTTCTACAAATTGAGAGGTTCCAAACTCTCACCAATTACCACTTTTGAAAGAAAAAACTAAAGTGTTTGTTTCTTGCTTTAATTAAACATGCTACCAGCGAATCAGGAAAATCAGTGTTGACTCCGTGGAGAACAAGAGTCTTGGCAAGCTACATCTGGCCCGTTCAAATTGCTTCTGTCATTGTCAGACCCTGTTGTAGGACAATATATACCATTGTTTTCTCATCCTACATTGTCACATCCTGTTGCTCTGCCTGAGTCTGCAGGTGCCAAGTTACGCCCTAAAGAGGGATGTTTTCCAATGGTGGGTCTGTAGCACAGCTTCATAATAAGAACCTTAGTTCCAGATGAAAGAGCAGATCTGGGAAGTAGGCTTCTAGAGCAAGCACACTGCCAAAGAGAACATGCTAAATCAAAAGTGGAATAGAGGTGGATTTTGAAGGTGGGCATATGACCAGATGAACATACGTGATATGAAATCTTTCTTTGGAAATGTACAATGAAACCACCTTTGCTGGAATCTCTATTTTTATCATTAAAAAGACACCAAATGTTTAGTTAAGAGTGTGTCCCATGGCCTACCTGACAAAAGCATTATAAAATTCTGTTAATATAAATATATATATATCTGGAGAGAACTTTCTTAAAGGGAAAGTCTAACTCTAAGAACTCTGATTGGGAAGCACAGGAACTATGCCAAATCCCTCAGGACAGTCTATTTTTCTCAAAGGAACCAACTTCCTGGCATGATCACAAAGACCAGCCTGGAGATACTAGTCTAACTCAGTTTCCAGTCACCGTACGTGTGTCCTATTTAAACTAGGAAGGTAGAAAGGAATACTGGAGAATGATCTCAGTCCCACCCTATGAATAGCCAAACACACCATCAAAGGGGACACTCTCCCCCTCCTTTCCTTCCTCCTCCTCCTCCTCCTCCTCCTCTTCCTCTTCCTGCTTCTGCTAATTCTGCTTTCTCTTTCTCTGTTCTCAGAGATGATCCACACTAGTATTTTATTGCCACGATGTTTAAATTCTTCATTCAAACCCAACCAAGAAATTTTACTTACTCCAATATTTGTGTAAGTATTCTACTTTAGTTTTCCATGAGGAATAGTTTTACATCTTCAGCTTTTAAAAAAACTTAACTCCTTTATATAACAGAAGATATCTACTACCTAACTCTCCAAAGATTTTTCAGTCTCCTTTGATGAGACTATTTCCCTTTCCTGTAATCTTTCTGTTGTTTTCTTCTAAGTTAAAATTGTTTCCCCTACGTATCTGCAAAATGCAATAGTTAAAACCGGACTTATTCAAAGTAAAATTGTAATCAGTGTGAGAGTGCCACCGCACACACTCGAGAGCTCCCTCAGGATTGCGGTGACTTCCACTCAGCCTGTATGTAGCTTGCATGGGATTTCGTTCACTAACACTGTGAAGCAATAAGAATGATGGGGGATCCCAGGACAGGGTTGTTCTTCCATTATGTACAACACAAACATGTCACAAGCGCAACAAGCTGATAAAGATAGTTAACAGATTCCCAAGCTATGGGATAACTATAGCTTTTAATTTTTCAAAATGTGAGGCAAAGGCCACTAGTACCACTGGTAGCCCCCCCAAATTTGGGGTTGTATCCTTTCATAATAATAGCAAGAGTGTAGCTGAACACATGATTGACCATATTTCCCAGTCCCCCCTTTAAGTTAGAGGTGGCTGTGTGACTTAGGTCTCTCCAAAGGAATATGAGAGGAAGAGATATCTCCCATTTCTGGATCTGAGCTTGAAAGAGAATGGGCATGTCTTTTCTGTGTTCTTTCACCTTCCATCTGCTGAATGCAGATGATAACGAGGCCTTAGGGCAGTGGACACTTTGTCCCATTGGGGACGTCTGGAAATGGCTGGAGACATTTTGACTGCCACGAAGGGGCAGTGGGAAGAGCTATTGGCTTCTGGTGAGTAGAGGCCAGGGATGCTGCTAAACAGCCTACAGTGAACAGGACAGCCCCCTGTAACAAAGTCAGTACTGCCAAAGTTGAGAAACCTGACTTTTGGGGATGACAGAGCTTTAATACTGAAAGATCTGTGCAGTCCTTTGGGTGACTGCACAGAGCAGAGCTACCGCCCGCCTAAGCACTCTCCAGGACCATCGCCAGAGCTAGACATAAAGTTCTATTGTGTTAAGCCTAAGACATAGTAGCCGATTTATCATCACAAACCAGCTTCCCCTAAGAAGGACGCTGAAGAACGTGTAAGTGTCAATATACCAATGACCTTGAGCACTTACACTATAGGTCCCCATCAAACCTTTCCTCGTTGTTTTTTGGTTCCTTCACAGACATACTGGCATTTTAAAATTATCTTACGTCCTCACATGTTTGCTTCCACGGGGCGCTGTTATTATCTGTTTTCAGGTTTCTTTGAGTTCATTGCTCCTAGTGAAACACAAGCTCCGTGGGGGCAGGGCCCACGCCCCTCTTGTGCAACAAGATATATAGAGAGGAAGGTCTTAGAATTATGCTCATTATGGAGTTGGCCTTACAAATATTGCTTAAGTTAATAAATGAATTTCAGAAAAGAAGATTCGAGAAAGAAAAACAGTCTGTAAGATGAGTCTGTGAGAAGCTGCTTCGAGCAAATTAGCTGAAAGTTATCAAGGGCTCTTCTTCTCAACACTCATGAAACTATGTCTCAATGAGTCAGTCCAGAATTTTGCGTAGGAGTAACCTCATAGTCACCAGATTATAACCTGTAGGATCCATCACCTTGTTTTTGAAAAAAATCAGACCTTAAGTAATGAGATCATCTGGTCCCGACCATTAGCAAAACACTGATCTTCCTATTTTAAGGAGATGTATTGCAAGCTCGTACAAATGGAATTGTAATCCTGAAAAGCACTGACAATTCTTGATTCTTTCAAGTTAGGAGGCAACTCTAGAAAGAATGTAATAGTCCCTATTCAGCATCCCTTTCTGACTCTAAACAAGGATTTTCACCTGTGAAGAAGAGAGAAAAATAACATATATAAGTCACATTCAGAAGACCTTTAAATGGCAATTAAGAGACACACCTATGACTGGTGATTGATGGCGGGTGCAATATGCAGTTAACTGTGGGATAAAACAAACACCTCAACCAGCGCTATGTACACAAGAGACCTCGGTGAATGGAGTGGTGTGTTTAGACAACGATTGCTAGAGAACAGTGTACCCATAGCTCGTTCCTGGGAAGGATACGCTATCGAGTGTTTTAGATTAGGAAAAAGCAATTTCGTTGTTATTTCTTGCTGACATGGAATCCTGACTTCATTTAACTTAGCAAGTTTTGTACTTTCTCTGGGTCTCTATTCCAGGGCCCAGAAGAGACACTGCAATGCATAAGGCTGCCGACAGAAGGACACCAGCAAGGCACAGGAAATCTGAATAATCTTCAGTGGCTCAGAATTGAATGGAAGCTAAGCTGCAAACTCATCATTCAAGGTCTCCTATAGTCAGAGTCCAGTCTACCTTGGCTGAATGAGCTTCACAGATTTTTCACCTCAGTTGAACTCCTTCCGTCACTGTCTTCCAACCACATGGCGCGATGGCATTTGCACAAGCTGTTCTAAAACAGAAAGGTCACAGGTGTGCCCAGCTGGCTCCGACGGGGAAGGCTGCGACTCTCAATCTTGGGGTCATGAGTTCAAGCCCCATGTTGGGTGTAGAAACTACTTTTTAAATAAATACATAAAATATTCTTTTAAAAATGGAAACAGAAAGGCCACCATTCACTACTTTGCCTATTGAAGAATGCCTACACATTCTTCAAAAGTAAATTCTAATTATACCTTCTCACACCAAAGCCATCTCTAGCTGAGGATAGAGAAGCCTAGAGTTCTCTCTCCCTCTCCATCCCCTGAGATCCTATGGCTACTAAGCCTGTTTTACTTCGCCTCGTTTCTTGCAGTGTCATCTTAACTGCTGTTACCTTAAAGAGTACAGGAAAGTGCTGCCTTATTTAGCTCCTCACGGGGTATGTTCTGGTTACTTGGGAAGTTGGGAGAGAGCAAGTTCCATGTGCTGCCGTGGTCTGTGTAGCATATATAGGTCAGGAGCACTCGAGAAAGACGTAAAGAATTTACTGATTTGTACATTAAAGAAGAGATGTCATAAAAGCTTTCCTTACGTGGGTGTCATTTAAGAATAATGAAACTTGAAAGAATGTGTTCTTAAAGCAATAGGAAGCCCAACTAAGGACCCTGAGTACTACTATTAGTGCTACAACTTGATTATATTAGTATGCTCTTAGTACACTACTTTCACTGATGTAAATTAGACATCCAAAGGTCATGTTCTGACCTTAAGTGGATAATTTGGTGTGGCTCCCATTGCATTTGTTTAACCAACTTGGTGCACTGCCCAGTAGAACAACCAGGACAACGTGGAACGTTAATACCTGTTACTTGGCACCGATGCAGCTATAACCTGAAATAGCCTTTGCTCCCAAGTGCTTCCCCACCTGCCAAAGGTAGATCGAGCTCTCTCCAGGGCCCCAGTGTTGTCCTGAGCTAAAGTCACTTTTAAACACAAAAGTCTCCTCAAATATTCTGAACCATGGCCCTTATAATGAAAAGCTGTGTTAAGGGTCTTTAAAAAGATATTTAGGTTAAAAGAAAGATTGCATCCAAATTCTCTTGCTGATGGCCACATGTAACTCTCACGTTAGATCGCTAAATTAATGTGGTACTTGATCTTCCAATATTCTGAGAAGAAACTTCCTCAAAAAGATATCGAGGAAATATAATACTGTACGAGCACCAGCGTTCAGTATCTATATTTTTTAAATTTCTGCATAGATCAAACATGGTAAATCCATGATTTACAATCAGAAACTAATATGAAGAAATAAAATCTCAAGAGTTTAGCACTGAATAAATATGCCTCTCTACAATGATAATATGGCTCATAGTAGAAAGCGTCCGTTTCAAAATACAATGGTTTAGAGCCCTTCCATAGTCAGTCTGTTTTAAAATGTTCTCCACCTTTCATTATTCTGTTGACCAGAGTTTACCTGTTTATGAGTCTAGGAGCCCTCCCTGAATTGTGACTATACAAACTTAAATCACATAATCCTCTCCCAAGAACACAGAAATGTCGAAGGTAGGAAAATACTATATTAATAACACAGCAGTCCCTTCGGCCTCCCCCTTCCCCCGTGCAAGCAGTCTAGGGAGCGCGTTCAAACTGTTCAAACTGCACTAGAATACGGAGCCAGACACACCAGCAACTTCTAAAGAAAGGGCACCTGCAGATTAATGCCTGTCTGGTTATTGTGTGATCATCTTCTAAGAGAAAGAAAATTTGCATGTTCCCGAAGTAACCGAGGGGAGCCCGGGTCGGCCAGCCCCGTGCCCCCTGCAGCCTGAGCCCCGCCGAGGAGGCCGCGCCCCGGGCTCCGAACCAGCTTTCCTGGCCTTTCAGGAACATGTAAATGAGCCCGAGGCCATCAGTGTCACGACGACCAGACCAGAATTCCCTGGGAGGAAAAATACGTGAAGTCACGCTGCTCTTCCTTATCATGAGTTTGTTTTCATACAATTTATGTATTAAAGGACCCTCTAGTCAATGCCAAGGGATGCTGCAGCGCCCTGCGAGCCGGGTGTTCAGACGAAGGCAGGGCGGGGCGCAGCCGCGGACAAGTCCCGAGGCCCCCCGAGGCCCCCCGAGGTCACCTGTGGGTAGGCGCGCTGACCTCGGCCCTTCCGTAGCAAGGGCTTGAAGAGGACTGAGCACCTGCGCTAGGGCCTGGGCCGCCGCCACGCACCTTAGCGATGGAGCAGCTCCGCCTTGCACGTTCCCCACCTGCTCCTAAAGCCGCGCAAATACAGAAAAATTCCCTTTACGGGAGGGTATGGGCGTTTCTCGAAGAGCCCGTCACAAACTTTTTCAAGTCACGATCTTTTTGAAATTCTGGTAAAGTTGGGAACAGCTCTCTTCAGGAAAATTCTTAAATTTACGTACGCACAACAAGCTCATTTCCAGTGATTCCGAAACCCCCTGAAATTCCACGTGTGGTTATGTAGGTGCGTGGAACCAGGCCAAGAGCCAGGGCCTTCCTTCATGTGGGGTGGAAGTGGAGAGTGAAGAGCCGCAACAGGATCACTGGGCCTGGGCAGGATAAACTACTCTCTTGAAAGGGACTGAAGAATTCCGAGCCTCTGAATTTTTCTCTATTTCGCACTCCCTTTCTTTAGCTTCCTCATTCCTTCAGATGAGGGTCAAAGACTCAGATATTGAACTTTCCAGAAACCACCTGGAGAAACCACTGCACATTTCATTTGCCAGAGGGGGTCACTATGCAGCTAACTGTTCACTTACAAAATAAAGCACACCTTTGTTCTTTTCCATAACTGTGCCCAGAAGAATTACTTTAAAATGCATTTTCCACACTATAAAGTGTGTCCTAACAAAACACAATATACTCAACAGCAATGTGATTACTGTGCTTGTAAAACAGTTGGTGTTTTAGCAATATGCCCTTAAAAAAAAAAGTATGCTTGGAAAAATGGATTCTGTTTCAACAGTTAAAAGGACATAATTATTTTTCTGCTGCATAACAATTTTTAAATGTTAATGAGTTAAAATACGGCACCAAAACAGCTCCCATGTAATAATACAGTGTATCATTTGGCTGCCTGGTCCCCTTCCTTTGTTTTTCCTTCAATGATCAAATAATATGCAGCCACCAGAGAAGACCACAGGTATCAAGCAACTATAGCATGACCATCACATGGGAGGGCTTGGTCTTCGTAAATTTTCCGTGGGTTCATATAGACTAGAGTCTCTCAATGTCGGCCTCATAAACAGTTTGGGTCTAATGAGTCTTTGCTGTGGAGGCTACCCTGTGCAATGCTGAATGCTCAGCATTCCCTGACCTCCACCCACTAGAGTCCAGCAGCACCTCCACCACCAACCTCAAGCCATGACCATCAAAATGTCTCCAGATAATGTCAAATGTCATTGTCCCCATTTTAGAATCACTGATATAGACCATAGTTATAGAAAGGGAATCACAGGTAATGAAGAATGCACTGGATTCTATACCTAAAAGATCCACCTACCAGACAGGGGGCTAATTTTCTACAATTATATTTATCTAATATTGTCAGCATGGTCAATGGCAGGATTCCTGTCCATTAAATGAGTTACCAGGCTCATCAAGTAAAAAGTAATTGATTTGCAAATTCAACAGTATCATACAGCAAATAAAGAAAACCCTAAAATCTCTTAAATGCCCCCCCATACGTGTCTGTTAAGAGCCTAGAATATGCCAGCAGGTGGGTTCCTGCTGTAAAATGACGGAAGCATTCTTACTTTCAAGGGCTCTCAATGCCAATGGCAATATCGGGTAAGGAAATGGGCAACCCTGGTATACAGTTGTGCCACATCTAGTACAACTGTATACAGTGCTGTATAAGGTACGTGCTATGGTGAGGGAAGTAGCTGGGGCTCTTTCACTGGATTTAAGAGATTTAAAGAGATTCCCGGAAGACATTCTGTCTCAGCTGAGACCTAAGGAATAAACAGAAATGAGGAAAAGACACTGAGAACGTGACTAAGAAGCTGGGATGGCATGAGAGGTGACCCAAAGTGGTCATAAAGCATGGAGTGTTTAAATATTATAGTAACCGATTGATTTGTAAAGAAGTGAGGCTGGAGAGGAAAACAGGGGCTAAATCATGGAGGAAACCATGGAAATGGAAAGTTTGAGGTTTCTTGCAAGGCAAAGGGAACTCACTGAATAATTTCAAAGGAGAAAGCAGAATTAATAGATTTTTGCAGGTACATCACTCTAGCTACAGTAGTTGTGTTAGTCAGGGTTCTGCAGGGAAACCGAACCAATACGAGATACGTGTGTGTGTACTTATATGAAGAGAGACAGACAGAGGGACAGACTTATTCTAAGGAATTGGCTTATGAGATTCTGAAAGCTAAGTCCCACGATCCACGCTCTGCGAGCCTACAACCTGGGAATCCAGTGACGCAGTTCTAGCCCAATTCCAAAGGCCTGAGAAGCAGGAGAGCCGATGGTGTAGCTCCAAGCCAAAGGTAGTTAAGCAGGAGAAAGGCTCTTACCCACAGGTGGTGAACGATGGTGAGCCAATTTGTGACCTCAGCTGATTGGATGAAGCCGACCCGTGCAGGAAGAGCAATCTGCTTTGCTCAACCGATTTACTCTCATCCGAAAACACCCCCACAGAAACCAGAATAACATTTAACCAAATATCTGGGCACCCTACGGCCAAGTCAAATTGACACACAGAAATAACCGTCACAGTGGCAAATGTTAAAAACCAAAGAACGAATCCAGGGAGTACACAAGAAAAGCAGGCACAGTAAACTAGGCCGGACATTATAGTGACCTAAGCAGCGAGCAAATTTCACCACCCGTGTTTTTATTAGAGGTCATAGCCTGGCACGTAGTAGGGGCGTACTGAATATGTGAACTTAGTATTTGTCAGATTAGTGAGTGAATGTGAGTGAATGAAATCAAAAACATTTTTTGAAGTTTTTTTTCATTGAATCGCTTGGGAGGTAGTCCCATGTGCCTGTGATAACATGTCTACCTCTTAATCATTTCATCAGTCCTGCTCAAATCAGAAAGCATTTAATGTTATTCCAAAGCTTGAGGGCTGTCAACAGTAAGGCTGGTAAAGGTGCCATGAAAAAGACAGTCCCAGGCGCTGTAGGTGGAGCTCTGGAGAGCAATCCGGCGCCCAGGAGCCTTGAACGCGTTCCTACCCTTCCGTTTAGCAACTCTCCTTCTAAGTTTCTATTCTAAGGACTGTTCATTACAGGGGAAAATGAAAGCAACTTAATCTCTAACATGGAGAACAGCACTAATTAGTAGCCACCCAGTAAAAATCTTGTTTTCAATGTCAGTTTGGTGAAATAGACAATGCGTTAAGAATTATGTTAACAAATTAAAATACAAACCTCTCTATATAATATAATCCTAACTGCTCATTCATTTCTTCCCAGGCTTATCTACGATAACTGAGACAGGAGCTCAGCTATGACTAGTGAGGAAAATAATCTTAATTCATAAAATATATATGTACACATAATGGTGAGGGCTTAGAAATGTTTAGTCATTCACTTTTTTACTGAAATTAGACTCTGCCAGCTAAAGAGCCATCCAAAAAAGAAAAGTTTTAAAAGAAAATGAATAGAAGAATGGATGAGTGAACGGCTATTCCGAACTGCAAGGACCAGCCCTGCGCGCAGGGACCCTCAGGGCTGCGTGGCCGCATAGACGAGGACCGGCTCCCGAGGGCCAGCCGCCCCGGGGTGATGGGCACGTGCTGCCCGGGGAGGGGGGGGGTGAGACCCTGGGACGGGAAAGGCAGAGTTCAGTTGAGCAGCACGTTCTGTGCACCGAGTCACTTAACCCAATCGAGGTAGTTGTCACATTTCTGTCGAACCGTGAAGCGGCCTCAAGAGGTCTGGCGCTCAAGGCCGGGGGTGCGAGGCGACAGCGCAGAACGTCCTCTCAGGGGTGGCGCCGGGACTCGACCTTCGTCCCCCGTCACCCCTCCTGACTCGCGGTCCGCTCCTTCTTGCCGCCCTCGGAGAGGCCGGGCGCTGCGGCCGCGTGGGCCGAGGTCGCGGGTCCCTTGAGCCGGGCGTCCCCGCGGGCCCAGCGGCTGCGCGCCCTCCTCGGCCCCCCTCCGGCGTCCTGGTGCGGTGCACGCCCCACTCCCCGGTGCAGTGCACTCTCCACTCCCCGGCGCTCCGCTCCCCGGTGCAGTGCACGCCCGCTCCCTGGCGTCCTGGTGCAGTGCACAGCCCGCTCTCCCACTCCCCGGTGCACCAGTGCAGTGCACACCCCACTCCCCGGCGCCCCGTTCCCCGGTGCAGTCAGTGCACGCCTGCTCCCTGGCGTCCTGGTGCAGTGCTCTCCCCACTCCCCGGGGTCCTGGTGCAGTGTTCCCCCGCTCCCTGGTGCAGTGCATGCCCTGCTCCCGGGTTCCCCGGTTCAGTGCTCCCCCATTCCCCGGCTCCCCAGAGCAGTGCATGCCCTGCTCCCCGGCATCCCGCTCCCTGGTGCAGTGCACGCCCCACTCCCCAGCTCCCCGGCACCCCAGTGCAGTGCACACCCCACTCCCCGGCGCCCCGTTCCCCAGTGCAGTGTACGCTTGCTCCCTGGCGTCCTGGTGCAGTGCACGCCCCGCTCCCTGGTGCAGTGCATGCCCTGCTCCCGGGTTCCCCGGTTCAGTGCTCCTCCATTCCCCGGCTCCCCGGAGCAGTGCACGCCCCGCTCCCCAGCATCCCGCTCCCTGGTGCAGTGCACGCCCCACTCCCCAGCTCCCCGGCGCCCCAGTACAGTGCACGCCCCACTTCCCAGCTCCCCGGCACCCCAGTGCAGTGCACACCCCACTCCCCGGCGCCCCGTTCCCTGGTGCAGTGCACGCCTGCTCCCTGGCGTCCTGGTGCAGTGCACGCCCCACTCCCTGGTACACTGCTTGCCCTGCTCCCGGGTTCCCCGGTTCAGTGCTCCCCCATTCTCCGGCTCCCCGGTGCAGTGCACGCACCGCTCCCCCGCGCCAGGCCCTCCTGACGCCTCGCCCATCTCAAGGCTCCGGGCACCCACTGCGCGCCCGAGTTGCCCGGAGGGAGTCAGTCCTTGGAGGCCCCCCGGCACTGGGCGGGGACCCCGCGGGGGCCGCTGCGAGGCCACCCTCCGCCGGGAAGGGGCAGGATGCCTGCAGCGCGTGCGCTCGTGGGCCTGACACGCCGCTTACACGGAGTCGGCATGAGAAGGTGTTTTGAGGTTGTGTTCACTATTTTTTTTAATAAATCACTGCTTTGTTACCCTGAACAAAGCTTATTCGTAAACTAAAAAATTTACAATTTACAGAACTTCCCACTTTTCTCTCATGAGTGGATCGCCCGCTGGAAGGTTCTAGCTCGCTGAGCGGCCTCCTCTGGTCAAAAAATGTGTGGAGGGGACATACCTTACTCAGAACAGAAATTACTTAATGGCTGTCTTTTATGTTATTGATATTTTTAAAGTATGCTTAAAATGTATGGCTTATTCAGTAACAGAAAAATAAAGGAAAAGTTCCAGGGGAGGGGGAGACAAAGACCCCTGCTGTGGGTACAGAGTAGGTTACAAAAGCACCCGAATAGTCCTAAAGATACAGACAAGAAGCTACCTCTGTGAACTGCCGCGTGGTTCTGATGTTGGAATACATTTTCATGAAAATAAGGAGCACAGGTCTTCCTCTGGATTTCACTGTGGGGGTTTCTTCTGTGTCATCCCCGATGACTGGACTGAAGTGCTATGCAAAAAGCAACTGACAAGAATAGTTTCATCTTCTTTCGCTCTCAGTCTCTCTCTCTCTCTCTCTCTCTCTCTCTCTCTCTGTCTGTCTCCTGCACACACACAAATCTCAAGATGAAATTACTGTGGGGTTGCTCTTTGCACCAAACCCAAGCCAGTTAAAAAGCTTAACCATCGTTGCCAACACAGCTTGTCTTCAAACCTGCAGCAAAAAATCAAAGAAAACCTTAAATCCTTTGTATTATTACTTGAAAATGATTAAAATAAAAAAAAATCCTTGGCAGTGGAAATCCTGTCCATGTGATTCATTCATTAATTAAACGTGTGTTTATAATCAATTGCTAAGAAGTCCTCCAGATAAATAAATATTAGCCTACGTGTTCTTTAACATCATTAATAAAAATTACCAAAAAAAAAAAAAAAAAGTTAACCACAACAATTAGGTAGGTCTCTGCTTTCCAAATGGATCCAAACACTGAACCTATTTTTTTAGATTAGATATTAGAACTGTATTTTGTCAGTGTTCTAGAACATTACTCATATAGCTCACACACCCAAGTACGTTTGATTTCACTCATTTTCATTTCACGACATTTCACTAATCGTGAAACCGAGCTGACTATATGACATTTTTAAGCATATTTTTTCTACTATTGTCAACATAGCATCATCTTGGAAGCATACCATTCTATAAAATACGATATTCACCTGCTAGCGAACACCAAAAGTATTTTGTGAGAATTGGAAAGCTAAGAGCTAGAAGACACTCTAGAGCTACCAGGGGGTGAAGTCTCTAGATGGGACACTGGAAAAAAAGTAAAAGTCAATGGCTTTTTCCATGAAATGTGGTTACTCAAAAGCTCTCGGTCCACCGCACTCATAAGGAGGGATCAATACAGACTTGTTACCCGCAGAATTCCCGATGCTCATGCCACTGGTATATTTTACTATACCTGGTTGGCTAAAAAAAGATGAGGGACTTCTATTTTTTAATCAAGATTATAAAATCGTCTTTAAAATCTGGGTTAAATAGACATTTCTGTGACCCTCTTTGGATAAAGATTTCCTTTTTCCATCTTGTCTTTTTTTTTTCCTTTTGACAGCTACAGTCCCCAAAGGGACAAGTGAGAATAGCATTTCATAGATGAGAAATCATAGCCCCTTCATCAAACGTCTCACCTCTTGACATTACTTGCAATTGGATAAACATGGGGGATAGTCCTATTGAACTGATTCTGACTTTGGCCGGACTATTACAATTCACCTGCTACATTTCCAAAGCAAAGTGATTCGGTCATAAGGAGAGTCTTTAAAATGCTGAGCATGGCTGAGGGATACTCTTATGAAATGGGACATTACAGTTCAATAAATATTTATTGAAGCCCAAGCTCTTCGCAGGGTAATATTTCCTTTCTTTGAACAAATGGTTTAAACTTACAACATTTTAATCAGCTTAATTGCATTAAATTTTTCCCAGTTCTTTCACTTTTACTCACTCCAAATGAGACACGCACCAACACCTTTTAAATTGTGCACCTATTATCAGGTTGTTGAGTCTCAAGCGAAACATCTTTGTCCAGACCATTTCCTTGCACGTGCTAGTAACCGCAAAACAATTTATTACTTAAAATTAAAAGGTTAATGCTGCTGCAAACATATTTACATTTTCAACATTTCATTTATCACATGTGGTACTGGTTAAAAAAAAGTCAAAAAAACCATGTTGTGGTTTTGTTTTAAAAGAGTAAATGAATACCTAATCTTATGGAAGAAAGAGAAAAAACATACTGGGTTGTGTTTGTAGCACATTCCAACCAAGATGCTGTAGCCACACTTCCTTTTTTTTTTTTTTTTAAGATTTTTAAAAATTCACTGAAGGGGGCACTTGATGGGATGAGCACTTGGTGTTACTCTATATGTTGGCAAATTGAACACCAATAAAAAATAAATTTATATAAAAAATATTTTTTTAATTTATTTATTCATGAGAAACACAGGGAGAGAGGCAGAGATACATGCAGAGGAAGAAGCAGGCTCCCCACGGGACTCGATCCCAGGACCCTGGGATCACACTCTAAGCTGAAGGCAGACACTCAACCACTGAACCACCCAGGTGGCTGTAGCCACACTTCCAACTACACTTCTCACTCGAGGAGTTTGCCCTCAAGAAAGGCAGCATATCTGAATTTTTGAAAACATAAAGAAGACTCCCTACAATGGCAGGAGGGGGGGAAGTATGAGAACCATTGTGTTGCCTCTCTACTCAGGTGGTATGGGGGGGACAGGGAGGCCCTGATGTAGCCACAGCATGTCAGGTCACTTTGGTCATGGCCATAGTCACAGCTACAACAACATTGGAGTGTTGCTGACGTTATTTCAACATTTTAAATAGAAGACTTTGATTAGAAGACAGTATTACAGGCAAATGAATCCTTCTTAACTGACTCACAAATTCTCTTGTTTTCCACTTCATCTGATTTAGGAAGTACTCAAATCATATTCATAAATCATACCCATAACATGACATCTTATTAGGTGGGGCTTGGGTGAGGAGAAATTGCTGTAAGTAGATTACAATGACTGGCATGAGGAAAGAAAAACCCTCCTACCAGTTCTAACAGGTCTTCGCTCCACATCAACAAGCAAAGCCACATCTGCACTTCATCTGCAAAACGTAGGGTGTACAGAGTCTCGTGTTCTGGGCACAGATAGGACCTGCCTGACCCATTCCTTACACTTGGAGGAGCCATCACAATGCCTTCAACAAAACCTTTTAAAAGTTATATTTCAAAGATGTAATTTGAAATGCCTAAGCGTCTTTTAAGTGAAAGCATGAATAAGTCACATGATAATGTACCATATTCTTTAACCATTCCCCCAGCATTTCCAAGGTCTAGCCCTCAGCCGTCCCAAAGTCCTCTCCCTTATTAATGACCCTAAACGTGGCAAGAGGTCCAGTATACTCAACTGTGCAGTGTCTTTAGTGATTATTCACTATGAATTGAGTAAACTTTTTCAAAATAAATGAAAATAATAGTCGCAAATGTACATACAAATTATCCATTTAAAATATTTGAGTATCTTGCCAATCACTCCCTCAACATCATGATCTGGGTGCCCAAGACCACTCAATGACAACACACTGAGGAATATTATGGACAGTTCGTCTCTAGATAATTCACAAAACAAGACCAAGCACCTCTCGTGAGGATGTCTGGCCCGGCATAATTACTGAATAATCTATTCCTTTTTTAATCACAAATTTGATCCAAAGCCAACAGGGCACTACCTAAGGAGTTAATTAGTGTAAATGCAAGGGTACACCCTGGGACTTCTTCTCCAGGGTTAGTTCTACGCTGAAAGAAACCGAAATTGCACACACCCTTTATTCAAAAATGCTTCACTTCTATTCAATTTGAAACATTCTTATTTTGAAACTACCTAGGACTGACTAGTTATGTTATTTGGGCTTCTCAGATATGCAGGATAAAATGACTGTTTGTGTTCTAAAGAAATTCACTTAGTAAGTTTCATAGTAATTATAGATCTAAAAATTGTGCTTTGTTAAATGATTCTAGGGCCACAAGGAGCAATAATATTTTATACTCTGCTTTTTCCTTACTTTATTACTTGCTATTCTAGTACTGTGGAATTCAAGCAGAAAAGCCAGACTGAAATAAGAATGAAATAATCATATTGATACATAGAATCTCAGTCATATGAAAACTAATTCAGAAAATTTATTTTAGGTTAAACACAGTAATAGAGTTGACTGGACAGTAAGTCATAATGATAGCCGAGAGATAAGTGGATTTCAACAAAAGCGGACATACTATGCTACAGGCCTATGGTCCTATTTTAGCCGATTAAGTCCAAGAAAGTTACCTGTTGAGTTATACAAAAAGGCAACCTGGGCCCAACCCAAGATCCAAAGCAGTAGATTGGGAAAATGGTGTTGCCTCTTTTCTCTTAGAAAAAAGAAGGAAGGGGAAGGGAGGGAGAGAGTAGAAAAGAAAGAAAGAAGAAGAGAAGTAGAATTATAGCTGTTCATTGTCATTGTACACTTTACTCAGGCTAAAAAATGCTTTGTGGACAGAGCGCCTGGGTGGCTCAGTCGGTTCAGCGTCTGCCTTCAGCTCAGGTCATGATCCCAGGGTCCTGGGATGTGGAGCCTTGCATCTGGCTTCCTGCTCAGTGGGGAGCCTGCTTCCCTCGCCCTCTGCCATTCCCCCTACTTGTGCTCTCTCTCAAGGTGCTCTCTCTCTCTCTCTCTCTGCCAAATAAATAAATGTTTTAAAAAAATACTATGTGGGCAATGCAGTTTTAAAAGAAAACTTGTCCTCATCAGAGTTGCATGTGTGTTTCTCTACTCTGTCCTTACATCTGGCCTACAGAAGGGTCCACTTCATTCAAGGCAGAGGGTTGCCTCTACTCCAACCCTGGACTACAGACCAGGATATGCCTTCTTCTTTTAATATGTTACAGAACACTGCAGCTACTGAATCTGTGTGTGAAAACTATATTTAGCTCAACTCGCCATTATAATCTGCTAAATAAGATAGTTGCTCACTGCTTGCTGATAAATTCCCATAAAAGGACATTCTCTGAACATTAGCGCTGAGCATCAATCTCAGCTGGACCCCACCATCTGCAGCCATCAGAAAAGTGGTTCCAAAAGATAAGTATTAGGTCTGTTGTTTGGAACTCAAAACTTGTTTAGCCAGAAAAGAGGAACACTTTCATGATGGCTTGGCCCACAGTTCTTCCATCATAATCTACTTTGCCTGTGATGTAATTTAACGTATAGTACCTTTGAATCCTAAAAGAGTAGAAAATGATAATACAAGTGAAATGCAAGAAGTACGAGAAGGAATAGAAAAGAGGCTTCCTTCTAATGTGGATCAAAGTCTCATGCAGGGCAAAAATGTGAAATAAGCAAAACTCCCCTGCGTACAATTTCTTTGAGCGCTTCTTTTCCATCTAATTTCTCCAGCCCAGTTCCTCCATTGCTTAGAGTCCTGCTCAGCCTTCACGAAGTACCTCACCCTAATGCTCCCTGTAAGCCAGTTCTCTGTCTCCAAGTGGCCTCGGTTCCAAACCTACCTACTGCCTGTCTCACTTCCAGTAAAATTCTCACATGGTGTATGCAGCACTCTTTAACTGTTTGGGTTTTGTTTTGTTTTGTTTTGTTTTGGGGTTTTTTTTTAGATTTTATTTATTTATTCATGAGAAATACACACACAGAGAGAGAGAGAAAGAGAGAGAGAGGCAGAGGGAAAAGCAGACTCCAAGCAGGGAGCCCAATGTGGGGCACTATCCCGAGACTCCAGGATCATGCCCTAGGCTAAAGCCAGGTGCTAAACTGCTGAGCACCCAGGGATCCCTTTTTAACTGGGTTTTAGGAAGAAGCAATATAACTGACTAATCATTTCCATTATGTGTGAATTGTTGTTATCTTCTTAAACATTCCTTGAATAATTTTCACTGGTTCTCTGTATTTATTTGCTTTGTGTTTGAACCTTTTCCAGAATTCTATCTTGATTTATCTACAGTGCTTTTGGGGTATGTCTCTACACACAGCTTTTTAGTAGTTGCTATAGGTAATACATACTTTCATGTACATAACTTTCATAATTTTTTGTGTTAATACTTTAACAGTACAAGTGACAAGGAGAAACCTGAACTCCCTTTAATTCTCTTTGCTCTCCCCCCTTCCTAGTGGAATTGTCTTAAATATATCCTCTACATACAAGGAGAGACACATTAAACATTGAAAAGTACCAAACATAATGTAGGAAAGTCAAGAGAAGAAGGAATATAAATTGTAAAGACCATATTTTCGCTCTTCCCATTGTCCATTTTCATTGTTCCATGGTACCTTCTTGTATGATTTCCCTTCTGTTTAGAAAACTTCTTGAAGTCATTATTTTATGGTAGTTCTGCTGGCAACAGATTCTGTTTTCCTTCATCTGAAAAATGGCTTAATTTCCCTTCATTCCTGAAGGATATTTTCAATAGATATAGAATCCTGAATTGACAGTAACTTTCTTTCAGCACTTGAAAATGTTGTGGCACATTCTCTGGCCTCTATGATTTCTGATAAGAAATTCTCTTGTCGTTCAAATTACTTTTCCCAATAAGTAAGGTACCATCTCTCACTGCTTTTAAAGTTTTCCCCTGGTATTTAGCTTTCAGGACTTTGATCATGATGTGTCTTGGCCAAGATTTCTCTGGGTTACACTGGGGAAGGTTTCTTCAGCTTCTTGAATCTCTAGGTTTATATCTCCTGTCAAATTTGGGGAATTTCCAGCCATTATTTCTTCTAATACTCTCCCAGCCCTACGTTCTCTCATCTCTCTTTCTGGGAGCTGACAACATAAATGTTAGCTCTTTTGTTATAGTCTCAAATGTAGCTAAAGCCTTTTCTCTCTCATGTGCAGGTTAGATAACTTCTATTGTTTTTATCTTAAAGCTTATTGATTCCTTCTTTTGTTCTCTTTGTATTCCTTTTGAGCCCATTCAGTAAAAGTTTTGCTTATTTTTGTTTTGTTTTGTTTTGTCATGGTTTTTTGATACTTTATTTTTAAGTTTTAAAATTTCAGTTTGCCTCTAAATCTTTTATTTCTCTGCTGAGGCTTTTCTATTTTTTCATTTGTATCAATTATTTTATAATTGCTCCTGGAAGCATTGTTATTTATGATGACCATTTTAAAATCTTCATCAGATAATTCTAACATCTTTGTCATCTCAGTGTTGGCATCTGTTGATAATTTTTTCTAATTTAAGTTAACCAGGTTTTCCTGGTTCTCGATATGGCAAGTAACCTTATCACCTCTGGGAGCTGGTGAAACTCCTGAATTCCCATCAGGCAGGGCAGGAGGTGCTCCTTCTGACGGAATGGGGCTGCGGGTCCAGGATCCTGCTCAGCCTTCTCTGATACTGCTACATCCTAAGGTAGGGTCATCCATGCTTTACTTCTTTCTTTCCACACTTTTCGTCTTTTTTACTTTCTGAACCCATAGATTTTTCTTAGGATCTAAGATTTTGTGCAAAGAATTGTAGACTCAGATGGAAGATGATCAGCCTAAGCCATTGGTTTTTCCCTGTGTGATAAGATTGTTTTTCAGATAAGCAACTTCCCATAAGATTGTTTTTCAGATAAGCAACTTTCCATAAATACAAAGTATCTACAGAGTAAATTAGGGAAATAGATGTTTTGTTTTGTTTTGTTTTGTTTTGTTTTGTTTTGTTTTGTTTCCAAAGGCAGATTCCCATTTCAGAGAGGTGTATGGGGGAAATATATTGTTTAGCTTAATGGCAGCAAAAAGAAAATTTTTAAGAGACCATGTAAAAGAGGGAGGAAGGAGCCCCCCAAAAGGGAAATATTTTCTGACTATTACTCTAGTATTCCTTATCTCTAATTTGGGTTTCTGGGTGTGTTGGGCTTTTGTTTATTTGACTCTTAGACTTTATTGTCCCCACCTATAATTTCTCCAATGACCTGAATTTATTAAGTGTCCAAAGATTAAGGAAATTAAACAGGAAAAAATAAACTTGCTTACACAGTAGGTGTGCAGTGTCTCAATCCAAACCAAATGCCGAGATGCTTTTTTTAACTCATGATTTTTTTCCTAAAATATGGAGTGATTAATTTAATTAATCAATTAAATGTGTCTACTGCAGGAAATTTACAGTATTAATGTGAGTCTGTAAAATCCACAGTTACTTCATTTCATATCATTGGAAGATAGGGAAAATTAAATGATTACCTGCCCACACTTTTCTGCAAATACTTCTCATAAACAGAATTCCAAAATTAAGAAGACCAAGCAAAAGAGAATCATCTCTTTTACTTTTACTTCTTTTTCAAAACTAGTACTTACTTTTTAAGCTCAAAATTTTAAAAATATATAAATAAAATTGGGCTGGGGACAAAGCAGAAACAGTATTTGCAAAATCTGGGGAAGCATAGCTGTACTTTGCACAACTTACTTGGTAACCCTTTCTTGAAACATTCAAAAGAACCAGTCACACAATTATCAGCATGTTATGTTAAAGCACATATGCCATGACAAATTAAATGCCTGCTGTATAAATGCATATCATCTACAGCCACACCATGTAAAGTATGCTATGATACCCAGACAACTGAGACAACCAAATACTTCTTCTAAGTCACCCTTCTTGGGTGTGCACCCACTTAATATGCCTAGTACAGGGAAATAATATAATCCGAAAGGAAAAAAATTATACTTCATCGCCAAGAAAGACAGAAATGTCATGTGTTACCAATCTGGAAGATACGTAGTCTTTTACCTTCACATGTTAAACTAAAAAGAAGAATTTTCCAAAATAAAAAAACTCCGAAACTTTTCAGCCAGTTAATGAACTTATTTATGTTTAAAATATAACTCTGAAAGATAATCTAGTCCGAAGGTTTGTTTTACAGATGAGGAGGCAGAGATGACCTTACATTATAAATCTCCAGAGGTCTTTCTTTTCATGTTTTAAAATCAACAAAATATGCATGTATGTAGGTCTACATGTACGTGTGTGTATGTCCATGTATACACCTGCTTTCTCTGTACCCCTAAGGAATAGAGAAGAAAGGACAGAATTTTCCACATCAGGAATGTCCTGAGTTGGCTTCTTGATTCTGACAGGTCTCAGGACTTACTGGTTCCAAAGACAGTTTCTTCCACCTCTTTAAGACAAAGAGAAGACGATGTTGGAAAAGGCTCTGATTCAGAGCTTGTGGGATCTCAGCCAGATTACCAAGCCGCCCAAGCCTCAAGTTTCTCATCTCATCTTAGAAAAATAATACAAACTTTAGAGAAATGTTGTGACGATAAAATTACAGTGATGACTTATACATACATTTTGTATGAGGTCCACTTCACAGGCATCACTGTTGTTGGTGTGACCACTGTAGAGAGTAGCACACTCAACAATTCCACTTCTAGGAATTTATCCCATATATATAATGACATCTGTATATGGATCTTCACCGCAGTGAAGATAATAGCCCAAGATTAGAAACAAATCAAGCACCCATCATAATAAATATAATAAATTCCACACAATGACATTTCTAATCTAATCTTTACAAGAAATACAAATGTTTTACAGGATGTATAGATGAATAGATGATAGATAGAAAAGCTGATATTTATGCTTGTGTATGTGCAGAAGGCTTATGGAAGAAAAAAGAACTAAAAAATCGACCCTCTGAGGAAGGGACTGAGTCACCAGAGGCAGGTCTAGAAGGAAAATTTACTTCTTACTCTATACCTTCTTATATTTCACAAACTTTGTTTTGTATGCCTGTATTCAAAGACAAATGAATAAAATCTTAATTATGGAGGAAGCTGATAAAGAGTGTAAGATTTAGCGGTGTTTTTCTTTAAGTTTTTTTTTATACTTTCTAAATGGATTTAAAGGATAAAAGTAATCAGTTAGGGGCACACTTACCAATAGAAATGAAAGATATTAAAATAAGAATCAATAATGATACTACTATTTTGCACCAAAATTGCCAAATAGATTCACTGAACATAATTACAAAAGAAGTTTGTAACTCGCACATAGCTAGCCATTGTGTAATGCTTGATGACAGTAGTTTTCCTTAGTAAGATTGGGAGAGACAGTGTATTAAATGTGGCTAGCTGGGACAGGTTGGAAGGAGACTTTTTCCAAATGTACACATACATGAAAGTGCGTGTGTGCATGTACATATATGACATATGCACGCATATTCATCTATACTTGAGATTCTGAATTCCAGCCTACTCACACATTGGGAATCGTTGACTTCAAAGCGGTGTGTGCCAAGTTTAATTGGTATTTGGAAGCTAAATGCGAATACCAATTAAATAAGTCTATGGTTTAGTTACATGAAATAAAAATCTTATTCAGTGATTTTTAATCTGGCATTTTGTTACTAATTTTTTTAAAGATTTTAGTTATTTATTCATGAGAGACACACAGAGAGAGGCAGAGACACAGGCAGAGGGAGAAGCAGGCTCCATGCAGGGAGCCCGATGCGGGACTCAATCCCAGGCCCCCAGGATCACAACCTGAGCCGGAGGCAGGAGCTCAACCACTGAGCCACCCAGGCGTCCCTCGTTGCTAATTTTTTATTCCACAAAACATTTATGGTCATTGCGTTTTTCTGATTCTGTTCTTGGCACTAACAGGTGGTAGAAAGCGTCACCTTCTACAGGTTGTCAATCACAATGCAATTGAGGAGAGCGGCATGGGGGCAAACTCTTCAGTGGAAGAGAAGACTGTCTACTTAGACGAGGGCAGCCTGTCTGATTAGTGATATCGATAAATTGTGAAGAGTGAATGGCTAAGATTCCTAAGTGACACTTTATGTTCGTCTATTTGAAACAGGGGAAAAGAGAACCCACGGAAATCACTTAGGTTTCCAGAGACTACGCATAATCTCTCTGTGTAGTAGACGGCCTTTTGTGTAGCAAAACACCCTGACAGGCCACTTCAGTTTCAATGCTGAGGCCCCCAGGGCCTAGTTTGGAAAAAGACAGAGCCAGATCTCAGTTGCTCTCTGTAAAAAAATGAAAGGAATAGGGCCACTGGTTGCAAGCAGCTGCAAGTGGGAGGAGATTCTTCACAGAAGCCCAGGGGGAAAACGAATTCAGAAGCCAGAGAAAGACGAGAGAGACAGACCCCCATGTACAAGGTAATGAGTAGGAAATGCTTTACAGCCAAATTTTCAGTGAAGTCTGGCACAAAAACATGTGTGAATAATTGATACTCTTAAAGAAAACAAAGGGCCAATCAGTGGCCCACAGAAGAGGTGAGGGAAACAGGAAGAGTGGCACCAGAGATAGTCATCTGGGGTGTGAACAAGAAAACTGCCTTTCCCTTTGATGATGCCAGAGATAGTTAAACTTTGGTGGATGTGGAGGGGTATGCAGTGAGAATGAAAAAAGCTAACATCTGGATAAAATATATGCTATAATTATCAATAATATTTCACTGCAGTCACCCACCGCCCCCCAAAAAATGACAAATTGCCCTGTCCATCCTTCATCTATTTGATCATCAGTAAAAATGAATATAAAAAGTTTTCATGCATATTTGAATGCTCTAGATGCATGAAAGGAAATCAGAGTCTTTGAAGACCCCATCTGGGTTGTAGTTTGATTCTGGAATTTTATTTTGCATGAATATGTAGATCACAAATGCTTTTCTCTAATTACCACCTGTATCACTTTTTTAATGGTTACACAAAAATCATATTTAAAATTATACTACGCTGTTACTTCTATCTAGGTAAATAAACCTGGTTTCTAAATCTAACAGCCTTACCTAATATTTGAAATTAATTTTTAAAAATGCACAGTTATGCATCTCATATTCTCGTGAAACGTTTCATCAAAAGGAAAGACAAAACCAAGGGCATATCAGCCTAGTGGCAGTGACAGATACTAGATATTAGAAAGGCATATAGAAAATCTTTTTCATTGCAAACACTCTGAATGACATCCAAATCAAGATAAATATCAGATGGATCTGAATATTTTTAAAAGGTCTGAAATCCATTAAGTGAACAGAAATGTTTTCTTGCAGTGGATAAAAAAGAGAGACAGAAAGTATAGAACAATAAGGATAAAGAATAATCTAATAAGATGGGTTAGAAATTCTTGGGCTCACTATTTTATTACAATCAAAATTAATTCTTCTGCCTACTTAGTAGAAATATTAATTGAGAAATCTCTCCAGCAGCAAACTACAGATAAACAATTCAATTACCCACATTCATAGAGTGGCTCAAGGGTGTGATACAATGTCGACGTTGTTTACGTTGACTCCTATGAATTTCTAGTTAAGATCTTACTTGGCCAACCTCACCCTACTTATGCTCCGTGAGTATACCTCATCCAGGAAGCAAGGAACGGCCAGGAGTACATTTTGCTAAGTGGGCAGGTCAGAAGAGTTGTAATGTCCAAGGAGGTTCTGAAAGAAAAAGGAACACACCCACGATTAAGCACATTTTTTTAAGTGTGACATTTTTAAAATGCCCAGATCATAAGTGTACTAGTGTCGTGATTGTGCATAAAGTAAATATGACTATCTGAGGTGAACTCAGGACACACAGAACATCACTAGCACCCCATTCATTGCCCTCCCCCCACCCCTTATTTCTCAAGGTAACCACCATTCTGACTTCAAACACGAGTTTTTGCTGTTTCTGAACTTCATATGACTGGAGCCACCGAGTGTCTACCTTTTTTTGCGTCTAGCTTCTTTCACAACTTCCTATTTGGAGATTCCCCACACCTCTTCATGTAGTCGCGGTGCATTCATTCTTACTCTACAATGTCGACATCACAATTCATTGATGGGCCCTTGGAGTTTGATCCCTGTGCCATGATGGTGGCTTGTGATGAAGATTCTAGTCCGCGTCTTGATAACTTAAGACTCGCATATCCTTTAGGCATATGCTGAGGCATATACTCATCTTTAGTAAATACCAAAACGGACTTTCCAAAATAGCTAGTCCACTCTACAGTCTCACCCTCCATGTATGAGCTCTGAATGTACCATAACCTTGCTAATGCTTATTGGGGTGGGGAGGGGGTCATTTTTGGTTTGTTTATTTTCAAAGTTACCATTATCTTGGATACAAAGTGATATATGGTGCTTTTAATACCTATTTCCCTGGAAGTTAGTGAGGTAAAGGTAGTCTTTTGGATATCATCATTGGGGAAGTATCTATTCAAGTTTTTTATTCATTACTTTATTGTAGTCATCTTGTTGCTTATTGATTTATAGAAGATCAAAATGTATTTAGGTCTCTTGTTGGATATATTCACTATAGCATCTATTTCCACTTGGATGGCTTGTGTTCTGACTATTTTCGAGATCTGAGATTTTTCAATTGATATTTTAATGCTACGTGGTTAAACAAGAGTTTATTTTTCCAGGAAAATAGAGGTAGATGACAATGAGCAAATACGGCCTTGGCACACGGAGACGACTAAAATACCACACTTGGTAGATTTGTTAGGAATGGTAATACGCCATTTAACCTCACTGTTTCTCAGTTTTCTCATCTCTATGGTGAAAATAAGTATTTGTTTTATATGAAATCTCTCATACACTTAAGCTTTGGGATAGCAAAAGAAAAAAGAGGAGGGAGGGAGCAATAAATGTTAATTTGTGATGCCAGGTAGTTTTAATTGTAAAACTAGATTAGTGCTGGTCTTTCAAGCAGATGCACCTTGATATATCTTTCTCCAGAGCCATTCTCTGTGAACCACTGCAGTCGTAGAAATTCTGTTAAAATCTATTGGAGGAAACCTTAACCCTCAACTGAGGCTGGCAGTATATAAAACAAAGAGGAAAGAGTTCAGTGAATAATCTGAGCAAGTCACCCAACCTTCACATTCTTTCAGGAACAAATCGTGTCTGGTGAATGTTTAATTAATCACACTGTCAGCAACATCAACTTCAAAAGCAAAATATGCAAAGGAAATACAGCACCACAGTTTTTGTATAATTTAGTAGAAAGATGTGGTGTGATGTAGAGGAAAGAAGGCTGACTTTGACATCAGGCGACTTGAGTTTAAATCTCAAAAATTCACTTAACAATTAAGCCAGAAGAGCTGGGGAAAACTACTTAACTTTCCTAAACTCACTTTTTTATCCTAAAGAGGGCTAATATCTTACAGAGTTCTCTGAGATTTCAAAACTATTAATTGCTAATTCCCGGCATGTAGTGGGTATCCAATACATGGTAACAATTATATTTATCTAGTATTTTTCAAAGGAAAGTGACAGCCTTCAGTTGCCTGTGATTGTGATCACATGAAAAGGTTATTAAATGATCAGTAAAATGGATGTGGTTATGGATTAGCTCTGTTAGTACTAGAGAACATTTTCTTTAAGGGTAAATTTAAATTTTTTTTCACTAGTTACCAAGAATTCCAGTGTCTTGAACAGTGAAACACTTGTCACATACGTAGGAAATGATTGATTGACTTGGTTATGAAACACAGGCACGATCTAGAAAATGTTCGTTCTGATCCCTCTAAAGAGATTTCATTTAATTAGATTAGTATATTTGCTATTTTCCTTGACTACTATCTTTTGAACTAAGCTTTAACTTAATTACCTAGATCTGAAGATCTAGTTCCCAAGCCTGTTTACGGAACTGCATCCCTCTCAAGCTTTAAACCAAAAGATGAGTTTCACTTTTTAACAAAGTTTCAGCATTGTGGGTAACAAGTAGTTGTTCAATTCAACCAATGAGTCTTTTTCTTGAAATAATCTTTTGCAAATTTGTATCAGGAAATTTGTCCTATTTCTATACCATCAAACATTCCTCAAAGGTAAAACATGCCTGCCTCAAGGCTGTTGTAAACCATGGTGCTGTTTACAATTACTTGGTTCTCTTCCTGTGGGAGGACCATACCTCCCTGCCCCACTGAATGAAAGGTGGCCTTGTGGCTTGCTTTGGCAAATGAAATGTGAAGAGAAGTGGCATGTGTCACTTGTGGGATGAATCTTTAAGCACACACGTTCTTTTCCTCGCCCTTGAGATTGACAGTGTGTGTTGGGTTAGAGCTTCTGTTAGCCTGGGCCCCTGAGTGAGGACTGAGCTGAGTGAGGACTGAGCCAACCCTCAATCGAACACGTAGCATAAGAGAGAGACTCTGTTGCTGTAACCAGCTAAGATTGGAAGTTGATTGTTTCCAGAGCAAAATTTCCACCCATCCAGGCTGATGGAATCCATGAGACAAAAAAAATGCAGGACACAAAGTGGTGTTCTATAAATTATCAAGTTTCATAAGGGAGATATTTAAAGACAGGAGAGTCTGGAGTTCAGTGAGGTACAGAAAAAGAGCTCCATCAATCATCACTGTTAAAGATGTTGTATTTATTATCCTTAGTAATGATTACCTTCCTAATAACAATTATTCTACCCACTAGTAGTGGGGAAATTTAAAAAGGAAAATTATATACACAGTGAAAAATTTAGGAAATATCTATGATTCTCACTTTATCTAGAAAATGTTCCCAATGCAGTTGACAAGGGGGTTCTTTGAAACTTTAGAAATAACTTTCTTTAGAGTAGTGACAGGTAATAATGATGGATAAAACAACCAATACTTACTATACAAGCTGGAAATTAAGGATTGTCCATCAGCAGAGCAAACAATTATTCTAACAATGAAAAACAGTCATTTATTTAAAACAGTATAAGAACATTTCTCTAGTGCAATCTCAGCCATATGCGTTGCAAAACAAACTATAGAATTGATATAATTTGCTTTGGAGAATTATAAATGAAACATAAAACATTTTTCTGAAAGCAAGTTCTTTTTACTAGAAAATTACCATGATCAACAGTTCTCCACTGCATACAAATCACTCACCAGAACAATAATAAATCAGGCATTTTTATGTTCTAGCAAATAGCTTTGTCAGTGACTACAGTACAGAGTAGACCATGATTATTCAGAGAAAAAGTTCTTTCAATGAATTTTAGCCAGTTTCTGAAGAAAGACAAAATGTTTTCCCTCTCTTATGAAGGATTTATGGCCAAGTCTGTCAATCCACCTTAAACAGGGGTTGCATTCTAGGAAAAAAAAAAAAAGGACAACATAATCAAAATTGGGACAGTAAAACACAAAGATGCACAAAATGAAATGCAGTCCAGGTTAGCTATGGCTTAGAATACTTGTGGAAATTAGTGGGAGAAAAAGAAAAGTCAGAAAATGTTGTGACAGGAGCTGAGAGTTGTCCCACAATATGCTTTCTCCCCAACTTTCCTCAGCTACAGAACAGCCACCTGCAAACAAAGACTTCTGTGCAGTTGGGTGTGGCCATGTGTCCAAGTTCTAGGCAATGGCTAATTGCTGGAAGCAGTGTGAACAATTTCCAGGAGTCTCCTTAAAGGGAGTAAGCAAACTCTTTTTGAGGATAGAAGAGAAACAAAATAGGACCCTGGGTCCTTGGCACTGTGGAGAGCCATATCATCTCAGAACTGCCTAAATTCATGAGGGAGAAATAAATTCCTATCTTTTTTTTAAGCCACTGTTATAATTAGGAATTTTCAGCTGAGCCTAATCCTAAATAAGGCATAGTATATACTGAACCGTGTCCCTATGAAAATCATATCTTAAAACCCAAGCCCTCTAAATCAGGGTATTTGGAAATAGGTCCTGTAAAGAGAGAACTAAGGTTAAATGAGGCCAGAAGAGTAAGATCCTGATCAAATAGGACTGACGTCTTTAAAAGAGGAAGAGACGCTAGACATCTCTCCCTCTCTGTGAGCACATAGAGGAAAGGCCTTATGAGGACAGCATGAAGGCGGCTGTCTGCAAGCCAAGAAAAGAGGTCCCACCAGAAACCAACTATGAATGCATATACTGGACTTCCTAGTCTCCAGAACTGGGAGAAAATAAATTTCTGTTGTATAAACCACCCAGTGTGTGGTATTTGACATGGCAGCCAGAGCTAAGCTGGAGCTACAGATAGTACAGAGCCACATCCAAGGCTGTGCGTGCCATATTAAGGAATTTATGTTAGTAGATAGCAGTATTGGAGAGCAGAGGTGGAAATTATCAAAGTAACACATTCAAAAGTGAATATGTTACACTGATCAAAGACCAAAGTCGATAAGAATGCTAGAAGGTAAAAGACCCATTTTATATGACATTTCATATAAGAGTTGAGAAACTGAATGAAATCTGGGACATTTCCTTTTTCAAATCCATGATATTCTTGAAAATAAAGTCTGAAAAACTGAAGGGGGAAATAGATAATTTAACAATTAGAATTAAAGACTTTAATACCCATTTTTAATAACTGATGGAACAAATGAGCAGAAAGTCAACAAGGAAATAGAAGACTTGGACAACACTGTAAACCAATGAGATCTAACAAACAATTCTAGAACACAGCACCCATTTTTTCCCTCACATGCCAAACTATTTTATAACTTTTTCTCTCAGTATTTATGCAATAGAGAAATTTTTTCACTAATGTTCTTTGAGGAATATATACTGGCGAACAAACTCTGACCAATAAAACTTCATGAGTGTAAGTCCAAGGGAAAGAATTTTGATTGTATTTACCTACAAAATAGATGTTCATAATATGGATTATTCATTATATTCTTTTCAGTGTGCCTCTCCAAGACCCTGAGCCCATCTCATGATATTTGTACCTTGCTTGCTAGTGATACATATGAATAAAAAGCAAACTTGTTTTGATATTAGCTCAAATCAGGCATAATGAGAATGACAAAACTATTGTGAGTAAAAATAATTCTAAATCTCAGTATATGTGAAAACTGGTTTGCCTGCTGCCCAGAATTTAGCATGCTATTGATCTTTCCATTTGTAAGCAGAATTGAAAATCAAGACGTAATAATATTATTTTCCAAAGGAACCACAAAGATACATTTCCATCTTGCGTTAAACATTCAAAAACATCAATTTAGATGTTAGAGACATATTAGCATGTTTACTTTTATTAAGTTAGTAAATATTATTACATCTGTTATAATTCTCATTATTTTCATCTAAGAAGAAAATAACTATTGATTGTATCTACCTGTGAAATACTTATAAATTATGCCTTATTTAATCTTTCCTCTGATTCTATGAGGCATTAGTACAACTATTGCAGGAATTAAGAATTCGAGTTCAAAAGAGTTAAAGAAAATATCTCTCCTGGTAGCACAACTAATAAGTGGCCAGGATATATGTTAGAACTCCCTCCAACACTTTTTAATTTTTGCATATAAGACCTTAGATAAAGCACCACCAATATACATCCCATAATTGTTGAATATAAAAGTAACACATTTCTATTTCTTTATTTTAGAATGTGAAATGATACTAAAAGTGACGATAATTATCCAGATAATTCAGTAGATTGAAATATAATAATTCAAGTAAAAAGAGTTTGCTGCTCCAAATGATTAAAATTAGTCACCAAATTTAGCTAGTATTTCTAATTACTTAATTCTGCTTCAGTTTGCCTACATGAACTGAACCTAATTTACAACACTTCTCATTTTATGTTATGTTGTATTATTTATCATATTTGTAATTACAAATAGTTGACTTTAGAAATCAACTTTAAAATGGTTCAACTTCCCTTAGGCTTTTGGGCTTTTGCTATTCATGAAGTAATAGTCTGATGCCTTCTTTTTTGAAGATTGAAGCAAAATATCCCAATGAATTATTTTTAAATAATTTCAAACCTTATGGTCAGAAAGTATCCCAAGTGTTTTATGCCTCTCAAAATTACTAGAAACTAAATAAATGCTTTATATTATGTTTATGTGCACTCTTTATCAAACTAATTCATTTTGATATAGTTGACATGAAGACCAATGACTTCTGTATTGACAGGTAAATAATAGGCACCCAAATAATATTAACTAATTCCATTCACTTGCATTGATCTGACAAACTAGGTAGGAGACTGAAATCTATGTCACATTTTCCATTTTCTAATTTTCAAGAAAAATTACAAGAACTTATAATATTTCAGTTAAAAATTGGGGGAGGAATGCTGGAAGAAAGAAAAAATTCATACTCCTGTTACCCAGTGAAAAATACTAGTGAATTTTGATGAATTTACCCAAAGTATTTTTCCTTTACTTTACTATTTTGTCCTTCTTTTTAAAATTTCCTTGAAAAAGTAATATATTTATTTTAGAATATTTAACAAGCACAGAACTGCATTAATAAAAAGTGAAAGCTTACATTCAGTTTTTTCCTTTAACATATACTCCACTCTGTAGAGAAGCACCTTTACACACACACACATATATACACTCATGCAATTATGAATTGTGTTTCATAAACACTTATCTCAAGAAGATAAGTGGACCTGGGTGCAGGTTTACCAGAATGGTGGAACGAGAAACGTGGTAAATCTCTCTCCTCCTAAAAACAGCAATGATCTAAAGAGTGTTTCTTCAAGAAAAACTCTTTGATTCAAAAAAAAAAAAAGAAAAGAAAAAGAAAGAAACAGCAAAGTTTATGGCACTGTGATATGTCCCTTCTCCCAATATCACCATAGACTTGAAAACTGGAAGCTTCACAACCATAATAGATATGCAAAACAGAAAACTTTCGAGCCACTAGAGAAGACAGAGCTGGCTTGAAGCTCCTCCAAAGGCCTCACCCCCAGAACAGAGCACTGTAATTACTTTACCTATCTCACAATGCCATGGAAAAGCCCCATTCACAGGGCACATCATTGATTAAAGTTATTTCCTACAGAGGGATGGGGGGAAATACTTCCATCCCCAGGGTATTTGTTGAAAATAATCAATGACAATTATTTCACATCACAGCAGCCTAAAGCTGAAATAAATATCAGTTGAGCAAAGAGTCTAGACAAAATTGAAGAAGATCTAGAGAGTAAGAGAAAGCTGCTCATAGGATGCTTTGAAAAGGTCTATCCATGGGATCTAGAAGGCCACACATATGTACAGCGTTGTGCACATGCCCAGAAAATACCTGAAACAGCCACTATATGATTCTCCAGAGAAACAGAACCACTTGCTTGTGAATAGGAAGACTTATGAGCTGGCTCATGCTATTGTATGGGCTGGCAAATCTCAAATCTGTAGGATGCACTAGCAGGCTGCAAATCTAGGGAAGAATAGATATTGCAGTCTTGACTCCAAAGGCAACGTAGAGGCGAAATTCTTTCTTTGTTGTAAAATCTCTCTTTTAAGGTCTTCAACTGATTGAATGAGGCCCACCCACATTGTGGAGGATAATCTACTTTACTCAAAGTCTACTGATTTAAATGTTAATCACATCTAATATGTATATATATATATATCCTCAAAGCAACATCTAGACTCATATTTGACCAAGCAACTGGGTACCATAGCCTAGCAAAGTCAACACATAAGATTAATCAAATTAATCATCACAGGCATGATCTATTACCTTTGGCTAACCTTGAAGCTCTGAGCAAGCAAAAAGTATAAGCTAAGCCAGAGTTGTTAACTGCTAGAGAGTAGAAGGTATACCCCAACACACACACACACACACACACATACACACACACACAGCTTCTTAGGAAAGGGTAGAAGACTTATTAGTTCAAGAATTTTTAAGGAAATCTCTTCCCACACATTAGATAACCACAAAGTACCTGAGCAGAGATTTCAAAAGCCATACACTCCAAGAGATAAAGGCTCTGCAGAAGTAAGCCAGGAAAGTAACTAAACAAACAGCACTCAAAACAGAAAGAGCACCAGTGGCAAACTATGGGGAGATGGCTGATTTTTTAGAATCACCATATTTTATTATATAAAGAATCTAGTTGTCAACAAATATATATATTAAAAAAAAACACAGAAACCAGGAAGTATGGCCCTTATGGAGGAAAAAGCTTTGAGTAAAAATTCTCTCTGAGGGGTTTCAGATGTTGGATTTACTTGTAAAAGACAAAATCAACTACAAAAAATGTTCAAAGAACTATAGGAAAATGTTGTCTAAAGAATTAGAGGAGTTATGATAATGGTTTTGAAAATGATTAAGGAGAAACAGGAACAAAAGCAGATAAAACATTAAATATAGCAAAAAAGCAAACACAAATCCTAAACTGTCAGTAATTGCATCACGTGAAAATGAATTAAACACACAGATTAGGGCAGCGCTGGTGGCACAGTGGTTTAGCGCTGCCTTCAGCCCGGGCGTGATCCTGGAGACCCGGGATCAAGTCCCACATCGAGCTCCCTGCGTGGAGCCTGCTTCTCCCTCTGCCTGTGTCTCTGCCTCTCTCTCTCTCTCTTTCTCTGTCTGTCATGAATAAATAAATAAATCTATCTTTAAAAAAACACAGATTAAAGTATTGGCAGAAAATATTTTTTTATTGACCCAACCATATTCTATCTAAAAAAGACATATTTTGTATTCAGAGACACAAATAGTAAAATGATGGGGATGATATGCAAGCTAGCTGAAAGAAAACTGGAATGATTATACTAATATTGGACAAATAAGACATCAAGACAAAACTTTTACTAGACACAAAGAAAGACATTTTATAATGATAAACGTTTCAATCAATCAAGAATATACAGCAAGCACAAACACAAGCACCTAGCAACAGAGCCCCAAAATCTACAATATATAAAGTCTGGAAGAATTCAAGGGAGAAATAGGTAATTCAACAATGAGAATTAGAGACAACAATGCCGTGTGTAATACTTATAGAACAAGGAGGCAGAAGATATACAAGGACACAGAAGACTTGGACAGCACTGCAAGCCAACAAGCTATAACAGACCATTCTAGAACATACCACCCAACAGCAGTAGAATACATATTCTCAAACACACAAGGAATATTTTCCAGGATAGATCATTTGTTAGACATAAAACAAGCCCCAAGAAATATAAAAGGATGGCTATCATACAGAGTGTGTGCTCTGACCACCATGCAATTAAATTAGATATCAATAAAAGTAATAAACCTGGAATTCACACATATGGGAACATGAAACAATAAACTCCCAAACACACAATAAATCAAGGTAGAGCTACTAAGGAAATCAGAAAAAAATGTATGGCTTCCTGCCAAAGTAGTGATAGAAGAAAATCTATAGCAATAAATACCTATATTTAAAAAGCATAAAGATCACAAACCAATAATCTAACATTCTACCTTAAGAAACTATAAAAAGAAGAGAAATAAATGCATAGAGAAGGACACAATAAAGATTAGAGCAGAAATAAACGAAACAGATTAGAAAAAAATAGGGAAAATCAGCAAACTAAAAATTGGTTCTTTGAAAAGTTCACAAAACAGATAATTGTTTAGATAGTCTGGCCAAGAAAAAAAGAGACAAGAATCGGATTATCGAAGTCAAGAATGGAAGAGGAGATATCAACTCTGATACTACGGAGACTAATGACCAGGGGAATATATTCTAATCGTAATCTGCCAAACCTACAGCTGTGTTACCGTACAGGACAAAAGGGACTTTGCAGGTGTGATTAAGTTAGTATCTTGATGCAGGGATATTGTCTGGATTTCTAGATGGGCACAAACTAGTTAGATCCTTAAAATCTGGGGACTTTCCAACTATGCTCAGAGGCAGATGTGACAACAAAAAATGGTAAGAGAGTTGGAATATCACTGGTTTTGAAATTGGAAGAAGTGGGCCACAAGCCAAAGAATGTGAGTGATGGTTTCTAGAGCTAGAAAAGGCACTGAAAAATTATTTTTAGACATCTGTATTTTATTCAGCAAGGGCGGTAAAAAAGAGAGAGAGACAAATCAAGACACAGACTCTTAACTATAGAGAACACACTGCCGGTTACAGGGAGGAGGTAGATGAGGGGATGGAGGAAATAGGTGACGGAGACTGAGGAGTGCACTTGTGCTGGGCACTGGGTCTTGCATGGAAGTGTTGAATCACTATACTGTACTCCTGAACCCAATATAACACTGTATGTTAACTAACTGGAATTAAATAAAAATGTAAAAGTTTTTAAAAATTAAAACTACAGTTTATGACATCATTGGATTATCTACTGTTGAGTCATCCTTGCATTTCTATGAAAATCCCTAATACTTATAATACCTTATTCTCTATCTACAGACCTGAATTAAGATTGAGAATATTTTCTCTAGAATTTTTGTATTTAATTTTAGAAATGAAATAAAGTTTCATTATCAAACTGATCTATATATCACTTTGATGGCGGGGGAGCAAAACAAAATACTAGAAATTGGGTGGCTCAAACAACAGAAATCTATTTTTTCACAGTTCTGGAATCTAGAAATTCAAGGTTAGAATGTTGACAAGTTTGTTTTCTTCTGAGGCCTCTCCCCTTGGCTTACAGATGGTCACTTTCTCAGAGTGTCCTCACATGGGCTTTCCTCTGTGCACACACACCCCTGGTATCTCTCCATGTGTCCAAATTTCCTCTTTGAATGACACCAGTCAGAATGGATTAGGGCCCAACCTCATAGCCTCATTCTAGCTCAATTATCTTGTTAAAGGCCCATCTCTAAATACAATCACATTCTGAGCTATTGGGGGTTTGGGCTTTAACATAGGAATTTGGGGGGACATAAGTCAACCCATAACAATCTATAAATTACTTTTACATACACTATCCTTTTCCCAATTGTGTTATTATAGCTATGCCAACTCCATAAATAATTCTTATTTCTCTCTGACTAGACCATTCAAATAGCATAAACAATATCTTTTTTTGAAGGTTTGATATAGGCAAACCAAAAGACTAGCTAGACTCAGTATGTTTTTAGCATTTTATGCTTCCCTTTTCTGTGTTATTGTGAGTGTATTATTCTTATGTCTTCTACCACTTTAATGAAATCTAAAACTCAGATGAGGTATTGTATATGCTCATTTAGCCAGATGTCTGTAAGTGTAGCCTTTTTAAAGATTTATTTATCAATTTAAGAGAGAGAGAGGACAGAGGAGGGACAGAGAGAGAGAATTCCAAGCAGACTGCATGCTACGCACAGAGCCCCACACAGGGCTCCATCTCATGATCCTGAGTTCATGACTTCATGACCTGAGCCAATACCAAGGGTTGGATACTTAGTGTATTGGCATCCATTGTTGGGGGTTTTTTGTGCATGTATATAATCATACTGTGAAATTTTGACTTATTTTCACTCTGTCATATCACATACATTTTCATAAACTAGAAATTATTCATAATGATGATGTTAATGATAACTTATGATTTCACCTATTCAATGTACATTTAACTCTTCTCTTATTTTTATTTAGTCAATTTTAATTTTACTACTTAGATACACTTGTCTATGGAAAAAGCATTTTGTTATTTATGATAATGTCTTAACTTAGATTCCAAGAAATTGGATGATTAGTTACCTCTAAAATTGTGAATATTTTAAAGCTTTTATACAGTGTTATGTAATTTTTAAGAACATTCTCTATCATTATAAACTATTTTTTCCACTGATAATCTCCTTTTTATTTTATTTTATTTTTACTTTGTTTTGTTTTTTCTTATTATTATTAGTTTCAGATGCAGAGGTCAGTGATTCATCAGTCTTATATAATACCCAGTGTGTATTATATAACATGCCTTCCTTAATGTCCATCACTCAGCTGCCCCATCCATCCACCTCCTTCCCTTCCAATGACCCTCAGTTTATTTCTTATGATTAAGAGTTTTTTGTGGTTTGTCTCCCTCTCTGATTTCATATTGTTTTATTTTTCCTCCCTTCCCCTATGATCCTGTGTTGTGTTTCTTAAATTCCACATATGAGTGAGATCATAGGATGATTGTCTTTCTCTGATTGATTTATTTCACTTAGCATAATATCTTCTAGTTCCATCCACGTCATTGTAAATGGCAAGATTTCAATTTTTTTGATGGCTGAGTAGTATTTCATTGTGTGTGTGTGTGTGTGTGTGTGTGTATCACATCTTAATCCATTCATCTGTGTTGGACATCTGGACTCTTTCTATAGTTTAGCTATCATGGACATTGCTACTATAAACACTGGAGTGCAGGTGCCCTTTGGATGACTACATTTGGATCTTTGGGGCAAATAGTAGTGCAGTTGCTGGATCATAGAGTAGCTCTATTTTCAACTTTTTGAGGAACAACCATACTATTTTCCAGAGTGACTGCACCAGCTTGCATTCCCACCAACAGTGCAAGATGGTTTCCCTTTCTCCACATTCTCGCCAACATCTGTCATTTTCTGACTTGTTAATTTTAGTCATTCTGACTGGCGTGATGTCGTACCTTATTGTAGTTTTGATTTGTATTTCTCTATTGCCTAGTGATGTCAAGCATTTTTTCATGTGTCTATTGGCCATTTGTATGTTTTCCTTGGAGAAATGTCTGTTCATGTCTTCTGCCTGTTTCTTGGTTGGATTATTTGTTCTCTGAGTGTTGAGTTGGATAAGTCCTTCATAGATTTTGAATGCTAGCCCTTTACCTGATAAAACATTTGCAAATATTTTCTCTCATTCTGTCATTTGTCTTTTAGTTCTGTTGATTGTTTTCTTCCCTGTGCAGAAGCTTTTTATCTTGATGAAGTCCCAATAGTTCATTTTTGCTTTTGTTTCCCTTGCCTTTGGAGACGTGTCTAGCAAGAAATTGTTGTGGTCAAGGTTACAGAGGTTGCTGCCTGTGTTTTCCTCTCAGATTTTGATGGATTCCTATCTCACATTTAGGTCTTTTTTCCATTTTGAGTCTATCTTTGTGTATGGTGCGAGGAAATGGTCCAGTTTGATTCTTCTGCATGTGGCTGTCCCATTTTCCCCAACACCATAAGCTGAAGAGACTTTCTTTTTTTTTTAAGATTTTATTTATTTATTCATCAGAGACACTGAGACACAGGCAGAGAGAGGATCAGGCTCCATTCAGGGAGCCCGATGTGGGACTCAATCTCAGGTCTCCAGGATCACGCCCTGGGCCAAAGGCAGGCACCAAACCACTGAGCCACCCAGGGATCCCCGAATTTCTTTTTCTATTGATATTCTTTCCTGCTTTGTTGAAGATTAGTTGACCATAGCATTATCAGTCCATTTCTGGGTTCTCTAATTCTGTTGATCTATGTGTCTGTTTTTGTGCCAGTACCATACTATCTTGATGATCGCAGATTTGTAATAGAGCTTGAAATCCAGAATCGTGATGTCACCAGCTTTGGTTTTCTTTTTCTACATTCCCTTGGCTATTCAAGTTTTTCTCTGGTTCCAAACAAATTTTAGAGTTATTTGTTCCAACTATGTGAAAATAGTTGTTGGCATTTTGATAGGGATTGCATTGGATGTAGAGATTGCTCTAGGTATCATGGACATTTTAACAATATTTGTTCTTTCCATCGATGAGCATGGAAAGTTTTTCCATTTCTTTGTGTCTTCCTCAATTTCTTTCATGAGTGTTCTATAGTTTTCTGAGTACAGATCCTTTGTCTCTTTGGTTAGGTTTATTACAAGGTATTTTATGGCTTTGGGTGCAATTATAAATGGGATTGACTCCTTAATTTCTATTTCTTATGTCTCATTGTTAGCGTATAGAAATGCAACTGGTTTCCGTGCACTGATTTTATGTCCTGCCAAATTTCTCTATGAGTTCTAACAATTTTGAGGGAGAGTCTTCTGGGTTTTCCACATCAAGTATCATGTTATCTTTGGAGAGTAAGAGTTTGACCTCTTTGCCAATTTGGATGCCTTTTATTTCTTTTTGTTGTCTGATTGCTGACACTAGAACCTCTAGTACTATGTTGAATAACAGTGTTGATAGTGGACATCTCTACCACATTCGTGACTTTAGGAGAAAAGCTCTCAGTTTTTCCCCATTGAGAATGATATTCCCTGTAGGCTTTTATGATATTGAGGTAGGTTCCCTCTATCCCTACACTATGGAAAGTTTTTTTTTAAAGATTTTATTTATTTATTCATAGAGATGCAGAGAGAGAGAGAGAGTAGCAGAGACACAGGCAGAGGGAGAAGCAGGCTCCATGCAGGGAGCCTGACGTGGGATTCGATCCAGGGTCTCCAGGATCACGCCCTGGGCTGCAGGGGGTGCTAAACCGCGGCGCCACGGGGCTGCCCCACTATGGAAAGTTTTAATCGAGAAAGGATGCTGTATTTGCCAAATGTTTGTTCTGCACTTATTTAGAGAATCATAGGGTTCTTGTCCTTTCTTTTATTAATGTAGTGGATCACATTGATTGATTTGTGGATGTTTAACCAACCTTGCAGCCAAGGAATAAATCCCACTTGGTTGTGGTGAGTAATTCTTTTAAGGTACTGTTGGATTCTATTGGCCAGTATTTTGGTGACAGTTTTGGCATCCCTGTTCATCAGCTATTTTGGTCTGTTCTCCTTTGTGGTGGGTCTTTGTCTGGTTTGCGGATCAAGGTAATGCCAGCCTCATAGAACGAGTTTAGAAGTTTTCCTTCCTTTTCTATTTTTCTTCCTTTTCCTATTCTTCAAAAGAATAGGTATTAATTCTTCTTTAAATGTTTGATAGAATCCCTCTGGAAGCCATCTGTCCCTGGACTCTTGTATGTTGGGAAATTTTTGATAACCACTTAGAGGATCTGTCCATTACAATGAGTGGGGTGTTAAAGTCCCCTATGCTTAATGTACTATTATCAATGTGTTTCTTTAATTTTGTTATTGTTTTATATAATTGATTGTTCCCATGTTAGGGCATAAATATTTACAACTGTTAGATACTCTTGTTGGATAGACCCTTTAATTATTATATAGTGTCCTTTCTCAACTCTTATTACAGTATTTGGTCTAAAATCTAATTTGTCTGATATAGGGTTGTCATCCCAGTATTCTTTTGTTGTCCATTAGCATGATAAATGGTTTTTCTCCCGCTCACTTTAAATCTGGAGGTATCTTCGGGTCTAAATGAGTCTCTTGCAGACAGCATATTAGTGGGTCTTGCTTTTTTATCCAATCTGATACCCTGAGTCTTTCAATTTGGGCATTTAGCCCATTTACATTCAGAGTAACTATTGAAACGTGAATTTAGTGCCATTGTTTTACCTGTAAAGTCAGTGTTTCTGTATATTATCTTCATTCCTTTGTGGTCCATATTATTTTGGGGTTCTCTCTTTCCTTAAGATTCCTTTTAGTATTTCTTGTACGGCTAGTTTAGTGATCACAAATTCTTTTAGTTTCTATTTGTTCTGGAAGCTTTCTATTTCTCCTTCTATTTTGAATAAGAGCCTAGCTGGATAAAGTATTCTTGACTGCATATTTTTCTCATTTAGCACTCTGAATATAGCATGCCAGTCCTTTCTGGCCTGGCTGCTTCCAGTCTAATGATTCTACCCTTGTAGGTTATGGATCTCTTGTCCCTCGCTCCTTTAAGGATTTTCTCATTGTCTCTGAAATTTGCAGGTTTCATTATTGTATGTCAGGGTGCTGACTTATTTTTATGGATTTTGAAGGGGTTTCTCTGTGCTTCCTGGGCTTGAAAGCCTGCTTCCTTCCCTAAATTAGGGAAGTTCTCAGTTATAATTTGCTAAAGTATACCTTCTGCAACCACCCTCTCTCTTTTTCCTCTTCTTCTGGGATCCCAGTTATTCTAACATTGTTTTGCTTTACAGTATCATTTGTCTCTCAAATTCTCCCCTCATGATCCAGTAGTTGGTTATCTCTCAGCTTCTTTATTCACCATCATTTTGTCTTCTTCATCACTAATTCTCTTTTCTGCCTCATTTATCCTAGCAGTTAGCCTCTACTTTTTATTGCATGTCACTAAAAGCCTTTTTGATTTCAAACAAAAAAAAAAAAAAGAAGAAGAAGGAATATAATCAGACAACTGAGTAGAACAGAGCAATACACTATATCCTGAGTATATTTTGGTCAGTTTGTTAGAAAAAACCACATCCCAAAATCATAAAGAAAGAAAAACTTACATATGTACAAAAATAAAATTAAATACAATGAAAGGGGGATCCCTGGGTGGCGCAGCGGTTTGGTGCCTGCCTTTGGCCCAGGGCGCGATCCTGGAGACCCGGGATCGAATCCCACATCGGGCTCCCGGTGCATGGAGCCTGCTTCTCCCTCTGCCTGTGTCTCTGCCTCTCTCTCTCTCTCTGTGACTATCATGAATAAATAAATAAAATCTTTAAAAAAAAAAAGATAAATACAATGAAAGGATAAAATGTAACTGTTAAAATGAAAATTTAAAAATATTCTTTAAAAAAGAGTTGGTAAAATAAGAAATTGGTTGAAAAGGAAAGAGACAAAATCATTAAAATCGAACAACTAAAGGCCTGCGAGGGACAAACACCTGAACCGCGCGCACTACGGGCCCCCGGAGCCGGCTCTGCGGCGTCTGTCCGCGGGTTCGGGTTCGGGTTCGGGTTCGGGTTCGCGCCGCCCGCGGAGCGCTGGGGCCGCTGCGGGGCTCTCGGAGCCTGCGGGTGCCCCGGCCTCCAGCGGCCAGTCCTGGGGCGGGAAGCCCGCGCCCAGCTCAGCCCGCCCGGAGCCCTGTCACCCTCGGGGTCCCCCGCCCCCCGGCGGCCGTGTCCCCCCGCCCACCCCACGGAGCCCGAGCCCTGCAGACCCCCGCGGCCCGCGCCAGGCCACGCCCGCCGGGGAGGAGGGGGTTCCGCGGGTTCTGCGGAGACCCCGCCCAGGACCCCCGGTCCCGCCCAGCAGCCCCAGCCCAGGGCCCCGCGCCCTCGCGCATCCTCCTGGGCCACCCCCGCCCCGCCCAGCACCTGTCAGCTGCGCCGGCCCTCCCCCAGCCGACTGCTAAAAGTCCCCGTTTTAGTGGGCTTTTTTTTTTAAGATTTTATTTATTCATGAGAGACACAGAGAGAGAGAAGCAGAGACTCAGGCAGAGGGAGGAGCAGGCTCCCCGCAGGGAGTCGATCCCGGGACCCCGGGTCACGCCCTGGGCCCAAGGCGGTGCTCAACCCCCCAGCCACCCCGCGGTCCCTAAAAGTCCCGATTTGGGGCTCTGCTGCTCTCACTTTCTGGGCCTTCCCGCCCCCCGCCCTCCCCACAGTCTGTCGCCCCACAGATGGCCTGGGATCCACTCCTCCTCACCTCCTACCATGCCCAGAGTGCTCGCTTTCCTATTTGTAGAGTTGCGGCTATTCTTTTCTTAGATACTGGGTTGAATTTTTGAGTATCCAGCATGATTTGATAGCTATCCGGCTGAATGCCTGGGCCCAGACAAAACTAAGGTCTCCTACTCCTGCTCCATCCTGGACTATCACCTAAACAGATCTATATAATTAATTTGACACTTACAAAGGCATCGCACAGCCCGAGATTTGATAGATGTATTAACTTATATTTTCATTCCTTTTATTGTTTTTGGTAATTTCTATTAATCTCTGATTCACCTATAACTTCTTTTATTCCCCCTTTAAAACACAATTTTGTATTGGGGCACCTGAGTAGCATAGTTAAGTGTCCATCTCTTGGTTTTACTTCAGGTCAGGATTCCAGAATCGTGAAATCAATCCCCGCATCGGGCTCCTCACTCAGCGTGGAGTCTGCCTAAGACTATCTCTCGGGTAGCCCTGGTGGTTCAGTGGTTTAGCGCCGCCTTCAGCCCAGGTTGTGATCCTGGAGACCCGGGATCGAATCCCACGTCGGGCTCCCTGCATGGAGCCTGCTTCTCCCTCTGCCTGGGTCTCTACCTCCCTCTCTCTCTCTCTCTCTGTCTCTCGTGGATAAATAAATAAAATCTTTAAAAAAAGAAGTGTTAGATATGTACATTCAATAAAAAAAAAGACTGCCTCTCCCTCTACCCCTCCCCCTATACGAATGTGCACACATTCTCTCTCTCAAATAAATAATTTTTGTTAAAAAGATAGTTTTGTATCATTTTCTCATTACCTCTCTGTTGATGAGCATTCATAGCTGCAAGCAACAGAATCCTCTCCGGCTAAACTAAAGCAAGAAAGGAATGTATTGAGTATTAGGCAGTTCACAGAAGAGATGAGATGGCTGCAGAAAGGGACTTCAGTCTAAAATTCCATGAGAAAGGGCCGAAACCATGTCAGAGTGCTGGTAAGAAACTTGCCAATACCACTTCTGCCACCAGACTTGGATTTATGGCCCCAATGACAGCTTCCAATACTCATGCCACTTCTGCCTCAGGACACTGAACTTACAACTGGCACCAGACACCAGCAAAGCAGAAGCTCCATGCAGTGCATGTTTTCTGCAAGTCAAAGACTCCTGCGCATGCATCCGATTTGTCCAACTAGATCTAACGTAAGCAGGTGCTCCGGGTGTGCCTGAGAATTAGAGCACTGATTTTTACATCAGAGGACAGGACACATAACATTGGAATGATTCCCAAATCTACAAAAGGAAGGTAATCACATACAGAACAAATATCCACAAGTTATTTTTGGCAAAATAGTCCAATATTTCTTCCAAATTTTCATGCTTATTTCAAATTATTAAAATTACATCTGTGTTAAGAGCCCTATGGGACATAAAATTGAAAACTATGATTCAAATGTTGCAGTTTCATCCGAGTCCAAAGATAAAGAGCATGGACTCTGGAGCCAAACTGCCTAGGCTCAAATTCTAGCTTTGCCTCTTACTAAGTGTGTGACTTGCGCCAGTTAATTGCCTCAGTGACCTCATGTATAAAACGGAGATAGTTAAATACCTACTTCATAGGATTGTCTTGGGCATCAAGTGATTTAATGGATGTAAAATGCTTAAAACAGTGCCAGACATAAAATAAACACAAGGCGCTTTAGTGATTTTTTTTTCAATCTTCTTCCCCAAGGTATTCTTTGTCCTGCTTGAAATTTTTCCATTTACTTGTACCCTTAACTTCTGCCCTTAGCCAGTGTTCAGTCTAAGCTGTCAACTTCTGTTCTATTTCACAAGTCTGCACCTTAGACATGTGCTTCTGATGCGGAACTCTGTTAAATGCTATCTGAAATGACTTGTACGCTGTGGCTTGCTTGTCCGGTGGGGCAGCACGCGTCAACAGTGCATACACAGCAATCACCTCAGAGGATTACACGGAGATATTGAAGAAAGTAATTCAAAGCCTCTTTCCAAAATGCATAAAAAGCTGCATACAAGTTACCATGCTAACTGCACAGGACTTTGCCCAGCCTTGTGCTATATACTTCAAATACATTGTATTATATGCGTTTTGCAATAAAATTTTGAAGTTGTTTTGGAGGCAAGTATTATAACCGTCTTTTCAGATTTAAGGAAGATGAAGCTCAGAGATTTTTACTTCTATGGGTAAAACTCCTATTGCTGCTGTAACAAATTAACACCGACTTAGTGGCTTAATTTAACCCAGATTGGTTATTTTCCAGTGCTGGAGGTCAGAAGTCTGAAATGAGTCACATCTAGCTAAAATTAAGGTGTTGGCAAGACTACATTTCTTCTGAAGGCTCTCTGGAAGAATAAACTCCTTGCACTTTCCAGCTTCTAAGATTTATTTATTTATGTATTTATGTATGTATGTATGTATTTATTTATTTATTTATTTTAGACAGAGAGAGAGAGAGAGAGGCAGAGACACAGGAGGAGGGAGAAGCAGGCTCCATCCCGGGAGCCCGCTGTGGGACTCCATCCCAGGTCTGGGCCAAAGGCAGGCGCCAAACAGCTGAGCCACGCAGGGATACCCCACTTTTCAGCTTCTAGAAGCTACCCATATCACTTGGCTTTTGGTCCTCTTCCTCCACCTTTGAAGCCAACAACAACAGATCAAGTCCTTCACATGCAGCCATTCCATGGGTTATCTCACTCTATTTTCTTCTTTTGCTTACAAGATCATTGCACCCACCCAGATAATCCAATCTAATTTCCCCATCTCAAGAGCATCTGATTAACAGGCAATTTTATCTGCAAACTTAATTTGCCTTTGCCACATAAAGTAAGATTTTCACAGATTCTAGAAATTAGGATTTGAATATCTTTTTCTTTTTTTTTTTTTAAGTCATTCATCTCTATATCCGGTGTAGGGCTCAAGCTCATGACCCCAAGATTACAAGTCACATGCTCTTTCAACTGAGGCAGCCAGGTGCCCCTAGGACATCTTACAAGAGCCACTATCCTTCTTAAAATCATTTCCTAACATTTGTGATTCCCTCACTTTAATAATCTGTTTAGATTTCTATTTCTCTCTCCTTATACTTGTCTAGCCATATAACTCACAGCACTTAAACTTATCTTCATAGATGGGATCATTTCAAACTAAGTCCAGTTCTAGCTGAGTACAATATAGAAATCCTTAGTAATTCTGTAGATTAGAATGGAATTAACCCTGCTGTTAGCCCTTCACTCATACTGAGACTTATGCCATCCCATAATCCCCATCTCCTTTCTAATACCTAAATAGTTGCCTAATGCTCCTGAAAGTTAGCCTATCTAGTTTGGATCTTCTGTAACTCAACTCATTTTACCACTACACTACCCCTGACCTAAGGATAATTATTCTCAGAATGAATACAGAAAATATCACATCATTCTTGCAAATACCAAGTCTTGCTTAACTGCATATTCCTTTAACAGCTAGTATAGAGTATGACATAGATTAGGTACTCAAAAAAATACTTTATTAAATGAATGAAGAAATATTTTCTTAGAATAAGTCAAATTATATTTAACATTTCCTTATCCTCCTTGTTTAGAAAAGCCTTAAGCCTTTACAATTTATTTTTTACGCCCAAATATTTATATAAACTTCATGGTATGTCTAATGTACAAAATAGAAGGGAATTATTAGCATATTTATTTAAATGTTTTTTAAATGACATGTTATATCTTATAAGATTCTGAATCTAGAATACAGGTGAAAGTTCACCAGAATGTTGGCTGTGAACTTCACAATTCCAATTCCAATCTAATATAGGCCAAAAGGAATTCTAAGCAAAATCTACCAATACTAGATACAAAATTAAAAATGTAAAAATATTTGAATGGATAATTATATGATGTCTATGGTGAGTATTAGATTTTTAGTCTTCACATTATAACCTGAGTTTGCCTGAGGAATATAGTGTGGTACTTGGGTTTATAAACCAAAAGAAAAAGAATAAACTCAAGCCTATTTTCTTGCTTCATCTGATCACGAACCTGAGTTCTAAGACCCAAACAATCCTGAAGGCATAATTCTACTAGGTTCTGTTCCTCTCCTCTTTGTGATTTATTTGTACTCTTGAGAATAAATCTCAATATCTTCTTCTGTCTATGGATTTTCTCAGAACATGCCAAATCTTAAAACCATGATTATTGATATTCTAGCTTATAGAGGAAAAACTAGGTTTTACATAAAAATAATAAATCTTTACTACCATGGAATATTCTCACTTTTTCATAACTGTAACTAAAATAATCTGAGCAAGGGCTGTCTAAAGGTAAAGCTAGGGATGCCTGGGTGGCTCAGCAGTTGAGTGTCTGCCTTTGGCTCAGGGAATGATTCCAGTGTCCTGGGAACAAGCATTGCATTGGGATCCCTGCGGGGAGCCTGCTTCTTCCTCTGCCTACGTCTCTGCCTTTCTCTCTGTTTCTCTCATGAATAAATAAATAAAATATGTTAAATAAATAAATAAAAGTAAAGCTACTATTTGGCCATTGGTTACCTCCTTTAAGAATGCTCTCCTCCAACCCTCTTACACTATTGATTGGAATGTAAACTGGCACAGCCACTTTGGAAAACAGTATAGAGTTTCCTTAAAAAGTTAAAAATAGAACTGCCCTATGACCCAGCAATGGCACTACTAAGCATTTATCCAAAGGATACAAAAATAATAACTCGAAAGGGGGCATGTTTATAGCAACAATGTCCATAATAGCCAAAATATGGAATTAGCCCAGATGTCCATTGACAGATGAATAGATAAAGAAGATGTGGATATTCCATATATATAATATATAACATACATTTATAATATATAACATAATTATATATATGGAATATCACTGTACAAATTATACATATGGAATATTACTGAGCCATCAAAAAGAATGAAATCTTGCCATTTTCAATGACCGTAGTAAGATAGAAACCAGACTGTATTATGCTAAGCAAAATAAGTCAGTCAGAGAAAGAAAAATACCATATGATTTCACTCATACATGGAATTTAAAAAACAAAAGAAATGAACATAGGGGAAGGGAAGGAAAAATAAAATAAGATAAAAACAGTGAGGAAGGTAAACCATAAAATAGACTCTTAACTGCAGGAAACAAACTGAGAGTTGCTGGAGGGGAAGTGAGTTGGGGGATAGCAGAGCTGGGTGATGGGCATTAAGAAGGGTGCTTGATATAATGAGCCCTGGGTATTATATGCAACTGATGAATCACTAAATTCTACCCTTGAAACTAATAATGTACATATATCTGTTAACCTCTCTCTCATCTTTGGTGTTTTTCAAAGCTCCTTTGTGTTATCTTCCACTCATACCTGTTCTCCGTTTCCTCCATTAAAACTCGTTTGTTTCTGCCTACGTCTGTTAGCTGGACGGCTAACTGTTCTGATAACTGGTGCTAGTGTGATAACGGTGATTATGGTTTAATAGAATAACATATAACACAAATTATAGTATTTAGGCATTCAATGTGATAATACAATATATTATGAATTGTGAATGTTTCAGATATACAGTCAGACCAGTAGTGGATCTTTGGAGGTCAGCAGGACTTTGTCATACCACTATGCAATAAACCATTTACTCAGGGTCATCTGTTATTACAAAACTGTAGCCCCATTTTTGCATGACAATTTAATAGACATCTTAGAAGCATACCAGAAGCATCTCATTCTTTCTTATTATAAAGATTCTTAGGAAAAAAATCTAATGTTGTTCAACACATTAGCTAGAATGCCTACATCCTCTTATTAACCAATAGCCCTGTCATGTAACCCTCTGGAATTCAAATTGTTTCCATTATGTTCAGTAGTCTTAGATCAGACAATTATTCCATGCCAAAGAAAGGCTAGGACACTGAAGTTTTTTACTTTCATCACCACTTTTTGGCTATATGGATTTAAATGAATAATTCTAGAAAATAAGACATCTAGTCTTATCTCTTCATCCCTAGAGAACCTCAGTATCAAGTAGACTGAAAAAGGAAGGGGGCTTCTTTTTTCACCCAGTTCACTTGTATCAAAATTAAACATAGCTTGGAGTAATGCATAGCCTAGCAAGGAAGAATTTCACCTGCATCTCACAGCTTTAGCCTCAGGGCAGTGAAACATTCATCAACAAAAGAAAGTTAGCAACTTAGCTGAGGAATCAAGAATGGAATGATGGTGTAGTAAGATAGAAACATCACTGGACAAGATGTTCAGCAACATATGTCCTACATCCCTTTTGCTTCCAAGGACAAGATCTTACACAAGTCACTCAACTTCTCCAAATCTGCTTAATTAATTAACTCACGTTGGGATTTGATTCTATTAGCTCCACTCTTCAACAACTTTTTTGTGCCAGACCACATTCTCAGTCTAACATTTTAACAATACATTGGAAGAATGTCCTAATAAAACCAAGCTTCTAAAAGACTTTTGACAAAGTCTAATATATTCCTATAAATAAAATAGAGACATGAGAATTGTAAAATGATACAGTTAGATGGATTTATATCTCTTCTAACAAATATACTAACAGAATGAAGATTATTCATCAATTACTTCATTAGCTACTTAATAAATAGACTCCAGTCTCTCTAAATAGCAGTTTATAGTGGTATGTTGCAGCATGTTCAATAAATATGAAAATTTGCTGCAACTAAAGGGCTCAAGGAACATACTTTTCTTGTTTCCTTTTTAATTTAAATTCAATTAAATAACATATAGTACTTACTTAGCTTCAGATGTTAGTGTTCAATAATTTATCTACTGTGTATAACACCCAGTGATCATTACATCACATGCCCTCCTTCATGCCCATCACCAGATTACCCCACCCCCACCCACCTTCCCTCTAGCAATGAACATACTTTACAAAATAAAATTAAAACACCTATCAACAGACTAAATTGAAGTAAAATTTAATGAAGTTAAATACAAAATCTGTTATATTCCATATTTAAATTCCATGATGTTACAGCTTTAAAAAAAAAAAAAAGGAGGGATCCCTGGGTGGCGCAGCGGTTTGGCGCCTGCCTTTGGCCGGGGGCGCGATCCTGGAGACCCGGGATCGAATCCCACTTCGGGCTCCCGGTGCATGGAGCCTGCTTCTCCCTCTGCCTATGTCTCTGCCTCTCTCTCTCTCTCTCTCTCTCTGTGACTATCATAAATAAAAAAAAAAAAAAAGGCACAAAATAGGATGGGGAAGTAATGGCTTTGCAAAAGTTAATGTAAAGAAAACTCACTGCTTTCATTGGCTGCCTACTCAGTTGAAGGCAACCTGGTGATGCAGGGCATAAGCAGACAGTGTCTCTTTGAGCTGCATTAACAGAAGTGCAAAGACTAGAACTAGGTAAGCAATGGACTTTATTATACTCTGTGCTGTTCACACACCACCTAAAGTATCACAATCATTTTCTGGTGTCACACTCTAGCAGGGAAATTGACCATCCAAAGATATTCAGAGAAGAAGGCAGGAGTCGAAAAGAGTCTAAAAAAAAAAAAAAAAAAAAAAAACACTAATTATGAGAAACAGCTGTAAGAACTAAAGTTGTTAACTGGATGAGAAAAAAATATTTCACTATTTTAAATACAGCTAGAAATGGGCACTCCCTTATCTGGTGTTCTTAGAGCAACTTCCATGCTCATTCTGCCCCTTGGACAAATCTAAACCAACTAAAGTAAAGACCATTATGAATTGTGCAGATTTTCACCACTGGTGCTGATTCTTCCCAAAGATGAGATTTGCTTGCAGATCTGCTTTTAAGATTTCAGGATATCTTGCCCTAGAATCCTTAGTGCCATGGTGAAAATATGAAGCTCTAAAAGCCTGAAGGAGAAACTCTACAGAGGACGGATCTGAGGGAAAGAGTAACCAGAACATAGCAGCAGAGTACACACAGCATATACCAGACACACTTCCTGAAGCACCAGCCCCTGGACAGGGCATGACCTCTTCTTAATGAAGCCATTACTTTCAGGAGCAGGAAACGTAACAGGCTTTCCTAACACACAGAAGAAGACAAAGACATAGATATAAGATAATACCAAGACAGAGGAATTCATCCCAAAAGAAAGAACAAGAAAAGGTCATGGGCAGGGATCTAATTGAAACAGATATAAGGAAAATGCCCAATTCAGAATTTAAAACAATAATCACAAGGATACTAGCTGGGCTTTAGAAAAGCATAGAAGATACCAGGGAGCCCTTTACCATAGAGATAGGAGACCTAAAAACTAGTCAGGTTGAAATAAAAAAATGCTATAATTGAGATGCAAAATTGACTGTATGTAATGACCACAAGGATAAAAGAAGCAGAGGAATGAAATAGCTGATATAGAAGATAAAATTATAGAAACTAATGAAGCTGAAAAAAAGAAAGAAAGAAGAAAGAAAGAAAGAAAGAAAAGAAAGAAAGAAAAATATTGGATCATGAATGGAGACTTAGGGAACTCAGCAACTCCATAAACCATAACATTCACATGTAAGAGTTCCAGAAGAAGAAGAGAGAGAAAAAGAGCACAAGGTTTATTTAGGAAATTATAGCTGAAAATCTCCCTAATCTGGGGAAGGAAACAGATATCCAAATCCAGGAGGCATACAGAACTTCCATCAGAATCAACAAAAGCAGGCCAACACCAAGACAAATCATAGTAAAATTTGCAAAATATAGGTATAAGGAAAAAAATCCTAAAGCAGCAAGGGAAAAGAAATCCCTGACTTACAAAGGAAGACAAATAAGGTGAGTATCAGATCCCCCCACAGAGATTGGCAGGCCAGAAGAAAGTGGCATGATAGATTCAACATGCTGAATGGGAAAAAATATGCATGCTGAATGGGAAAAAATATGCAATATGCTCTATCGAGCAAGGCTGTCATTGTGAATAGAAAGAAAGAGAAAGAAGAAAGAAAGAAAGAAAGAAAGAAAGAAAGAAAGAAAGAAAGAAAGAAAGAAAGAAAGAAAGAAAGAAAGAGAAAGAAAGAAAGAAAGAAAGAAAGAAAGAAAGAAAGAAAGAAAGAAAGAAAGAAAGGAGGAAAGAACAAGACAAGACAAAACACTAAAGGAGTTTACGACCACTAAACCAGCTGTGCAAGAAATATTAAAGGGGATTCTTTGAGTCATAAAAAAAGACCAAAGACTAGAAAGCAACAGAAAAAAATCTCAGGAAACAACAATTTAACAAGTAAATACAATAGCAATAAATTCAAGTCTATCAATCACTCTGAATGTAAATGGACTAAATGCTCCAATCAAAAGATGAGGGGTGTCAGAATGGATTTAAAAAAAAAAAAAAAAAAACAAGACACATGCTGCTTACAAGAGATCCATTTTAAACGTAAAGACATCTGCAGATTGAAAGTGAGGGAATAGAGAGTGATTTTTCATGCTAATGGATGTCAAAAGAAGGCCAGAGTACCCATATTCACATCAGACAAACTAGATGTTAAACCAAAGAGTGTAACAAGAGATGAAGAAAACTATATCAAATAAATTTTTGTTGGTCTATCCAAAAAAAAAGGCCTAATGATTATAAATAGTCATGCTCCAGTTTGGGAGCACACACAAATATATAAAACAATTAATAATAAACCTAAAGAAACTAATTAATAATAATACAATAATAGTAGGGGCCTTTAACACCCTACCTCCATTAATGGACAGATCATTTAAGCAGATCAGCATGGCTTTGAATGATACACTGGACCAGATGGACTTAACAGATATATTCAGAACATTTCATCCAAAAGCAGCAGAATATACATTCTTTTCAAGTGCACATGGGACATTCTCTAGGATAGATCGCATACTGGTTCACAAATCTGGCCTCAACCAGTACAAGAAGATTGACATCATACCATGCATATTTTCCAATGACAAAGCTATGTAACTTGAGGTCAATCACAGGAAAAAAATTGGAAAGACCACAAATACATGGAGGTTAAAGAACATCCTACTAAAGAGTGAACGGGTTAACCAGGAAATTAAATAAGAAATTTAAAAGTACATGGAAACAAATGAAAATGAAAACACGATGGTCCAAAACTTGGGATCAAGCAAAAGAGTTCATAAGAGGGAAGTATATAACAATACCAGCCTACTGCAAAAAGCAAGAAAAATATCAAATACACAACCAACCTTATAGTTAAAGGAGCTAGAAAAAGAAAAACAAATGAAGCCTAAAACCAATAGAAGAAAGTAATAAGATTATAGCAGAAATAAATGATATAGAAACAACAAAAAAAATAGAACAGATCAATGAAACCAGGAGCTTGTTCTTTGAAAGAACTAACAAAATTGATAAACCTCTGGCAAGACTTATCAAAAAGAAAACAGCAAAGATCCAAATAAATAAAATCACAAAGGAAAGAGGAGTGATCACAACCAAACTTACAGTAATACAAATAATTATGAGAATATTATGAAAAATTATATGCTAACAAATTGGGCAATCTGGAAGAAATGGATAAATTCCTAGAAACATATAAACTACCAAAACTGAAACAGGGAGAAATAGAAAATTTGGGCATACCAATAACCAGCAAAGAAATTGAACCAATAATCAAAAATCTCCCAACAAACCAAAGTCCAGGGCTAGATGGCTTTCCCGGGGAATTCCACGAAACAACTTAAGAAGAGTTAGTACCTGTTCTCAAACTCTTCCAAAAAATAGAAATGGAAGGAAAACTACCAAACTCATTCTTAAAGTTGGCATTACCTCCATTCTAAAACTAGACAAAGACCCCACTAAAAAGGAGAATTACAGGCCAATATCCCAAAAGAATATAGATGCAAAAATTCTCAACAAGATACTAGCAAATGGAATCCAATGGTACATGAGAAGAATCACTCACCACCATCAAATGGGATTTATTCCTGGGCTGCAAGGGTGATTCAATATTCACAAACCAATCAACATCATACACCACATTAATAAAAGGATGTCAAAAAGCATTTGACAAAGTACAGTATCCATTCTTGATTTAAAAGAAAAGAAAAAAACCCTCAACAAAGTAGGGTTAGAGGGTTAGAGGGAACCTAACTCAACATCATAAAAGCCGTATAAGAAAGACCCACAGCTAATATAGGCCTCAATGGGGAGAAACAGAAAGCTTTCCTTCTATGGTCAGGAACAAGAAAAGGATTGCTCTCTCACCACTGTTATTTAACACAGTACTGGAAGTGCCAGCCTCAGCAGTCAGGCAACAAAAAGAAATAAAGGGCATCCAAATTGGCGAGGAAGAAGTCGAACTTTCGCTGTTCCCAGACAACATGATACTCTATGGAGAAAACTAGAAAGACTAAGTGGATCCAAAATATTTGTCATTCATATCAGAATCACATGAAGAGCTCTTTTTAAAAATCTGAACTATCAAGACCACCACCGAAAATCTGATTTGATATACCTGACATGAAATCAGGAAATTTTTATTTTTGAAAAGCTCCCCAAAGTTGTTCATGACCAAGTTTGAAAATCACTGGTCTCAGTGACATCTGAGATCTTTTAGAATTCTGAGATTCTGTTATCTCCTCAATTCCCATTGCTATCAAAACTTGATGCACTCTATTTCTTTAGAAAATCTAATGTACTCATCCTGGCATCTAAGTAGTGTGATCGCTGGTAATGAATATTTCCCAATTGCGTTTTTAAGGAGCTATTTCTTGTACTTAAACTCTGCGCCATGGCTTCTACCGCTGACTAATTCTTTGGACTACAGGTAAAATACTGGCTAATTACAAAAAGAAATATGGACTCAGATTGCTTTGGGATGCCTGAAAACTCAAGCAAGTTGGTCAATTAAAACCAAATTGTAAAAAAAAACAAAAACAAAAAACAAAAAAAAAAAAAACAGATTGTGATCTTAGGTGTATGTTACTTCTTATTTTTATTTTCTTTTTATTTGTTTTTTATAGAAACGTATCAGCAGGGAAACTATGACCTCACCTATGCACGTACGTATAAAGAGGCAAACATTTTCACTACATAGTTTGGGCCACTGTGAGGTTGTAAACTATATGGTTGAATGCAACTCTGCTCTGACAAAAAGCATTAATGGCTGTATTACTTCCTATTGCACTGGAACAAATTACTGAAAACTTAATGACTTAATATGACACAAATTTATTACCTTGCAGTTGTGTAGATTAGAAGTCCAACATAGGTCTCATGGGGCTAAAGCCAAGGTGTCAACAGAGCAGCATTTCTTTCTAAATGCTCTTGGGCAGATCCATTTCCTTGCCTTTTCCAGACTCTAGAAGCCATCCAAATTCCTTGGCTCTTGCCCCACTCTCCTTCCTCTATCTTCAAAGCCAGCACTGCAAGTCTCTGACTATTCTACTTTAGTCACAGCTTTTCCCTCTCTCCCTTCTTTAGACCACAGTCAAGAAAGGTTCTCCACTTTTAATGAATCATGTGATTAAATTGGGCTCACCCAGATAATGCAGGATAATCTCTCCATCTCAAGATCCTTTTTTTAAAGATTTTTTAAAATTTATTTATTCATGAGAGACACAGAGAGAGGCAGAGACATGGCAGAGGGAGAGGTAGGCTCCCTGCGGGGAGCCCGATGAAGGACTTAATTGCAGGACCCTGGGATCAGGACCTGAGCAGAAGGCAGACGGTCAACCACTGAGCCACGCAGGTGTCCCTCTCCATATCAAGGCCGTAACCATAATCACATCTGCCAAGTTCTTTTCATGTAAAGTAACATATTCAGAGATTCTAGGGAATAAGACACAGACATCTTAAGGGAGCCATTTTCTGCCCACCTCAATGTCCAAACAGGAAGCATTCTCCTCCTGATTTCTCTAAATCCAAATTGTACCACTCATAATCATATACCCTTGGATGAAATATTTTAGACTGGTGTAAACTATATAGAAGTTTTATTGTATGAATATTCCAGTGTCTGGTTTAACTCATCAAAATCTTTTTTTCACTCATTTTTATATCGTGGACCATTGTACTAAATGGCTCGTCGACAACTAAGGGAATTGTTAACCTATAAGACACTGCCTTACCTACAAGCATTTTACCAAATAAGATGTCTACTTAGAATTTTGTAGACGTTGCAGAGTGCAAATTACACAATTATTATTATAAGTAGTACACTTATTTAAAGGTTCATACTCATTCTACTTTGAGTTCCCCAAATTAAATTGGAATCATCAATTAAAATAGCATATACTTTAAGAATATAGCATTCATCTGCTGAAATTTTTATTTTCCATGTTAATGGAAAGGCCATGAAAGGACTTTCATATCACTAACTATTACTCAGTACTGTAGCAAGATAGAAAACAGAAAACATCAAACTATTATGGATTTAAGTAAAAGAATAAATCCAGATTATCTATCTTCTGAAATAGAAAAGAATCATCATATTATGTTTTAGTTACTGCCTAGCATATAATAAAATACATACATTCTCCATATTTGTTAAGATTCCTCCTGCTCTGATCACTCATAGCCAAGAGCTGGTTTGAGGAAACCAGGAATTGATTGGCTGAATAGTCCAGTGTAGAAATCCAGGCACAAGAGAATGCAAGGGGCCAGATGATGACATTAGGATGAATTCGAGCTCTTTTCCTGTGCTTTATCGATGCTTTTCAATGCTTAGACAGGTTCCACATTTCAGGTGACAACACTGCTGCTGGTGGCTTCAAGCTCACATGCTATACTCCCAGCAAGACCAGAGTCTAGAATGTAAGTCCTTCCCAGTCACCCCAGCAAAAATCCCTGGGTCAGTCCTAATTGGAAGATTTGGGCCGTGTGTCTTCCTCTGAACCAATCATGAAGCTGGGATTATAACTTATAACTGATTGCTCTAGACTGAGTCAAGTGTCACTCTGAGCAGGAAGTAGATCAGCAGAAGCACATGAGTAGAGAACGGGTGGCGCAGAAAGTTTTTCTCATCAGAGAAAAATTGGGATGTTGTATCCAGGATGGATTCTAGATGGACAGAAATAAAATTTTTTATTATCATTATGGGAAAGTCAGCTCTGTTAATTTTGGTGCCTCTGATATGTTCATTCATTTATTTAGCACGTGGTACCCAGTTCAAGCGCTGGGCTGTGTAAATTGAACTCTGTACAACTTCTTGTTTCTCTGACTTCCTGTTGAAGTGTTAGCCAATGACTTTCCTTTTCAATGACCAGAGTTGAAAATATCAGAAATCTCTGAGCTCGGATATCCGTCACTAATTTTCATTTACTCTCTTGGTTTCTGATCTCCTCTAGCTATGTATGCCTATATCAATAGGAACTAATTCTGGACCTATCTAAGCCCCTCTTCACTTTCTTGCCATACTTGAGTTCCCACATATAGCCGTGGAGCTATATGATACTCGTTTTCTAATTCACATATTTATGGATTAGAATATTTTCTTAATTTAAAAAAATCTGCAGGATAATATCAGTACGATTCTCCACACACACCCCCTTCTTTTGCTACTCTAAAGAGACCATTTCCAATCAAAATATCTTTTAATGAAAACTACATCTGGTCTAAGAAACAGCTGCCAATTTCTAACCTGTTGTGAATTATAAGAACTAAATTTGAAAACCTCTTAAAATCAAAGCATAGAATGGAAAGGTTGCCAGACAGTTCTCTGAGTAATAGTTCTGGCCCTTTTCTCAAGCTCACCCGTAATCATGACCTGTTCTCCCCTGATCTGTCCATTTTACTTAAACCCCTGCACATTTCTGGAGTGTCACACTAACACATTATCCTGGCATTATCAAGTCAGTGAGCTTCCTTAAAAAGTGAGTTAGGGAAAAGAGCTACTGTTAATATTATCTCATGAACTCAAACAGTTATCAAAGGGGGGATCTGGCTTCTCAACCGATGTTTACTAATGGCACCAATTCTAAATCAGCCTTGATCAAAGAGATCTCTGTTTTCCATAATAAATGCTACCAATCCCCTCACCAAACTGGGCATTTCTTTCTATTTTTTTTTTAAGAGTTGTTTTAGAAAAAGAGGCAGGGGCAGAAGGGGAGAAGCAGACTCCTCAGAGCAGGGAACCCAACACAGGGTTCATTCCCAGGACCCTGAGATCAGGACCTGAGCCAAAGGCATATGCTTAACCATCTGAGCCCCCCAGATGCCCCTGAACCTGGGTATTTCTGCCCCCATCTTCCTCCCTGCCTTTCACTTCCATCTGGCTTTTTCATCCAGATGCCACTTTTCCTTCTCTTTTTCTGATGTTTTGTTCATAACTCACTCTACTTTCTTTCCTGTTTCTGTTGCACACCCTCCTACTGGCGTTTCACTTTTCTATTCAGTGACTGATAAAACAGGAGCAAAAGAACATTGGTTCAGCGTTTGTTATTTGCCACAGAATGGAATAAGAGCTAAATGCAAGTCTATCTGAATCCTAACCTGGTGAGAAGACTAGAGTTTGAACCCAGATCTGATTCCAAAGTCCATGATACTCTATCACCTCAGTCTGTCTTTAACCTAGAAGTTCTTTACTCACTCCGTCCATTCATTTCACAAAGTAAATCAAGGCCTTCTCAGTCGCTATCATATACTCTGTTTTATTTATTTCAGAGTATGTTACTACATGAAGTTATCTTTTTCATTTACTGATTTATTTATTTATTTATTGGCCATATCCTTTCACTTGACTCAGGACTCACTTCCTTAGAATTAGGTACTTTGGGGGTGCTTGGGTGGCTCTGTCACTCAGGCTGTTAAGTGTCTGCCTTTGGCAAAGGTCATGACCTCAGGGTCCTGAGATCCAGCCCCATGTCAGGCTTCCTGCTCAGGAGAGAGTCTGCTTCACCCTCTCCTTCTGTCTCTCCCCACCCCACACCCACTTGTGTACTCGCTCTCTCTCTGTCTCACACAAATAAATAAATAAATAATCTTTAAAAAAAATTAGATTTTGTCTCATTCACCACTGTATTGGCACTACTCAGAAGATTATCTGCCTGATAGTGGTTTATCAATAACAATTTCTTCAATAGTTGAATGAATATATAAATACTTTCTATGTTTCAGCTCCACAGGTAAATATATTAGCATTTGAGAGCTCTATTGATGCAAAGAAAAAGAACTATAGCCAAATTTTTAATATAGGCCTTTGTTTTTAAAAGATTTTATTTATTCATGACAGACAGAGAGAGAGAGAGGCAGAGACACAGGCAGAGAAAAAAGCAGACTCCATGCAGGGAGCCTGACATGGGACTGGATCCCTGATCTCCAGGATCATACCCCGGGCTGAAGGTAGCACCAAACCACTGAGCCATTGGGGCTGTCCTAATATAGGCCTTTTTGAGAATATAGTAAAGCAAGGAGCACCTGGGTGGCTCAGTCAGTTGAGTGTCTGATTCTTGGTTTTGGCTCAGGTCATGATCTTATAAATTGGGGGATTGAGCCCCACACTGGCTCCACACTCAATAGGGAGTCTGCTTGAAGATTCTCTCTCTCCCTCTCCCACTGCCCCTCTCCTACTTGCAGGCACAAGCATATTCTCCCTCTAAAATAAATAAATAAAGCTTTTTTTGACAATCAGAAGTAGAATTTAATACCCATAAAGACATATTACTGAAACATAATTTTTCTCTCTAAAATCACCCTTATTTCTAAAGATAGCCAATTCAAGACTAAGTCATTTGTAAAACAAGTCCAGTTTTAACAAAGCTGGCCTCATTATTTGAATAAGCTCAGCAAGAATAGTGATTGATCATATAGATCCTTTAATATCTGCTTTGCTGGAACTTTTTTTAAATTTTTTATTTCTTTTTTACTATACATATTTTTTATTGGAGTTCAATTTGCCTTAAAAAAAAGATTAAAGTAAAAAGAATAGTAGGATGAGACACATATAAACTCCAAATGGATTCAGTAACTGTCAACATTCTGCTATATTTGTTCTCTCTCCTCCTCCTCCTTTCTCTCTCTGAATCCTACTTTATTTCATATAATAAATGCATCAAAAACTATCAGTTTATAAGATATAAGGAGCTCTTGCATCAGTAAGTAAAAGAAACCCAAGAGTACCCAGTAGAAAGATAATTTTATGAAAAGAGAGCATCCCTTTATACCAATCACTTAGGCCCAAACTAGAAATAATGACAAATATTAGTGAGAATGTGGAGAAATAGGAATCTTGTGAATCATTGGCAGACACGCATGAAAAGTTGACTGGCAGTGCTCAGCGTACTGCAGGCTGAGTAAACACTATGACCCAGCAAGTACATGACCCAGAGAAATATGTGCAGAGACACAGCAGGAGTGATGTATGACGATGCTCATCGTAGCATTGTGTGTGGTAAAAAGAAGTTGGAAGCAACATAAGTTCACTTTGCTAGGGAAATAAATAGATACAAAAGATGTAGACTGTGGAATATTATGCTCAAAGCAAAACAACACAAAGAACAATATGGATAAATCTTAGGAACATGGTGGGGAATAAGTGAGTCAGAAAAACAATGAGATAAAAAAAAGAAAAACAATGAGATTATAATACGCTGTCACTTATATCAATTTATAACATACTAATACAAAATAACATTTAATATTGTTCACATACTTGTATCTTCAAATGCAGTAGAGTGGATTTCTGCTTGGGAGGGAGAGGAAGATTGAAAAAAAGGAGAAAATGAAAGGCTCTGCAGGGACAGGAGATAATAGCACACCATGAACTGAGAAATGTGATTGACCCAATTTTTTGTATATAATATCAAAAAACTTTTCGTAAAGTAAAAATAAGAATGATATAAAAATCATTCATTTATAAATGTTTATCTTTTAGTAACAGTATGCCCATCAGCAGTGCACAAGGTTCATGGTGGTTAATCATCTCTTCATACAGTTTTTTTTCCATTGGGTATTCTTGGGTTTCTCATTATAAAATCTCACTGTTTATAGGCACTCTTGATATGGATATAGTCAGATCAATAAGAACATCCTATTTTATACTCACAAAACTGAAGTAAAGAAGGGAAAAGAACATTACAAATGATAGGACAAACTGATATCATGCATACACTTTGACATGTGATGTATGTGTGAGAAAGACAGCACTACCTCTTACACATCCTTGCCAAAGATAATGACCCTGTATTTAAAAATGAAGAAATCAATCAGATGAGTCTGGTTTTGACATTCAACATGATAACAGGCCTGCACTTTTCAAACATGTCAATGCCATTAAAAACAATAAAAAAGGTGAGAGAATTGTACTAGATTAGGGATTGGAAAACTATAGGCCAGGGGACAAGTCCAGTCTGCTGCTTGTTTTTGTAGCCCACAAGCAAGCATGGTTATATTTTTTAATTTGGGGGAGGAGTCACAAGAAGAATAATATTTCATGAGTCAAGAAATTTATATAAAATTCAAATTTCATAATCCACAAATAAAGTTTTATTAGTACATAATCACACTCATAATCTACATATCATTGATGGCGTCTTTTGCCCATAATGGCAGAGATGAATAGTTAAAACAAAGACCACATGTGGCCTGCAAAGCCTAAAATACTTACTATCTAAGCTTTTACAATAAGTGAATAAATAAATAAATTGCCAACCCCTTCTCCAGATTGAAGGAGACTAAAGAAAAATAATGTCAGGCAATGAATGACCCTTGATTGACTCAAGGGTAAGTGAAAAATAGGAACATTATTGGACAACTGAGAAAATGTTATTATGGACTGTATATTAAATTACCATCATTGTACCAATGTCAGATTTCTCTGGTCTTGTGCTTATGTAAGAGAATTTCCTTGTTTTCAGTAAACACATGCTGAAATATTAGAAGTACAGTCACGTGATATCTGCAGCATGCTTCCAAATGCTTCGGAAGGAAAATTATGTGTGTTTGCATATACATGGAAAGAAAAAAAGCAAAGGTTGCAAAATATTAACAATTGGTGGGTGGATGTATGCAATGGGTATCTAGTTACCCATTGTGTACCATTTTTTTCAACTTCTTCTTTAACATTTTTCAAAATCAAAAATATTCAAAGAAAAAATGCATACTAGTTTTTTAAATGATCGTTTTCTTTTTGAGTTTTCAGGGAATTATAATAAATATATCAGCTCACTCCCTTCCCTGAGGAAACACTTAACAGCAAGATAGATTTCCCCAGTTCAGTTGAGGAAGCTTAATTCCTCTCTTCCTTACCCACATCGAATCCACCTTCAAAACTCGATCTTAATAATGTATCCAGAAACTGAGTTCCACCCTACAGCCGCCACGCTTGTTCAATCCACTGTCACCCCTCATGTGATGCTGCAGAAGCCTCCTAGTCAGTCTCTTCACCAGGTAGCCTTTTAATCAGTGATCTTCAATCCTGTAAATGAGATCATGTGACCTTCTCACTCCAAACTCTCCTGCGGATTTAGTATGTTTAAAATAAAATCCCAAATCCTTAGCATAACCTATAAGACCCATACAATAGAGAAGTTGCTTAGCTCCCTGGCATTATCTCCAACCACTCGCTCTCAGATTCACAAAACATGCTCCTACTTCAGAACCTTTATACTTTCTATTACTCTTGCCTACTCCCAAATCTTTTGATATGTGAAATCTTCACATCACTCAATATCCTGCCCTGATTTGCCTTCCCAAAGAGGACTGTCTTGACCACCCTATCTCACATAGGCAAACACTCCCTACGTGTCACTCTATTTTCTTAGCTTGATTTATTTTCTTCATAGTATAATGGCAGCCTGAAATTATATTTACTTCTATTCTATTCTGGAATTGTTTGCTTATTTGTTTGTTTTGCCTTTTCCAATGCCCCTATACACATCAGAATATAAACTCAAAGACGGAAAGTATTTTTTAGTCATTAGTTGTGATATTACTGCATAACTATATAATTTGTTAAAGAATGATCAAAAGCTCTATTCATTCTATTAATATTTATTGACTACCTACTAACAAGAGGAACTGTTCCGGTTACTTGGTCCACATTATTGAATAACACAAAACCTGTGCCCTTATAGAATTTACTCTTTATCAAGGAATAACATTCTAAAGTGTGTGGAAGGAGAGGAATCATGGGGGGACAGATACATTCTTGTACTATTAGACTCATGTCAAAGCAGCTCTCCAGACCAGTTAGTAGGCAAAATGTGCCCATGACTGCTCCATTAATGACTAACCCCAACATTAAAGGCATGGGAGTGTTTTAAAATGTAGAGAGGAAATGGGATGTGAGGAGGCCCAGAGCAATAGCACTGGCATTGGGAGGCACGAGAGGCTCCATTTTCTGTCAAAATCATAGAAATACAGTGGAATTGGCTGCTCTCGGGATTCCTTCTGAGCCATTGATGTGATAACTGGTTCCATTCCAACATAGCTAGAGTATGGGAAGCTAGATTTCAGAAATACCTTGCACTGCAGTCTCAATAGCTTTTGCACAGGTGTCCAGGAGAGCAGTTAAAGAAGTGCCGTCTTGTGCCTCAACAAAATCAGACCTATTGAGAACACTATTATAAGTAAATTATACCTCAATAAATCTGATTTTTTTTTTAAATCAGCCCATAGTGGAGAGATAAAACACAGTCGAGACAAAGTTCCAGATGCCTTTTGGCTTCTTCATCCCTCTCCTATATATTAGAAACAGATTGGTTATTTCAGTTCATTTGCATTTTAAGCTTTTATTTCTAAGATTTTGCTTCCAAAATAAAAAGGTTTAGGCCTCTATAAGCCAATTTTAGAGAATCCCATGTGCTTGAGTGGGAACTGCTTGGGATAGGAGAGTGGCTCTGAATCAGAAAAGATAGTGATGAGCACTGTCTTTCCCTGAGGCCTGCTAACTTCCTCCTGTCCTGGAGAGATGACTTCAGACCAATGCACTGGAGACCGTGGGTGTTTAAAAGGCTCGGCTGACATCGTTGTCCTCATTCGGTTACAAGTGGTGTATCTGGACTTGAAGCAAAGGAACCAACCAACTCCTTCCTCTCGGTAATGCCTTACCTCATGCATGGGCCCCAAAGTTCTCGGGCCTTCCTCTGCCTACCTCACCCCCTATCCTCTCAGCACGGCTCTCTACTCCATTTCCCCAGCCTGCTCGGAAGCCACTGTACCATCAGTTTGTATTTATTCTACCCTAAGTGCCCACCCAGCCCCCATGCCCCTGGACATGGCCCCAAACCTGTACCACAGTTAGAGACAAGAAGTGGAGAAAGCTGAACAAAGAGCTAAAGTTCTTCTCCTTGTGGATGCTTGAAGTCGGATGGATAGAATAACAATAATGACACCTTCTCCAATGTACTGTTTCTACAATGTTTCGCATCCTGTATTAGACGCTTCATGAAAACGTTTAATCTTCTCTTCGCAACAACCCATGATTCAAGTATTACTATATCCACACTTACTGAGGAAGTAACTAAAATCCAGAGATGTTGCTTTGGGATTGGGATTCAAACCCAGGAAGTCCACCTCTAAAACCATGGTTTAGATACTGGAGAATTTAGAAGAGAAAAATGCCAAAAATTGGATTTTTTTGTTTAAAAGAAAAATTACTTGTTGACTACCCTACAATTTATGCCAAATTCACCTACCTCTTTAATGCTTTAGTCTTCATAGTTGCTCCCTCAAGGGATGGGATATTCTGCGCAGACAATTAAAATGAGGAAAACGCTATTGGAAATTATTTTATTTTTTAAAAGATTTTATTTATTTATTCATGAGAGAGAGAGAAAGAGAGAGAGGCAGAGATACAGGCAGAGAGAAAAGCAGGCTCCATACAGGGAGCCTGATGTAGGACTCGATCCTGGGACTCCAGGACCACGCCCCAGGCCGAAGGCAGGCACTAAACAGATAAGCCATCCAGGGATCCCTATTGGAAATTTCAAATGCTAAAGATTTAATTCTGAAAATCAAAGACCAGCAAAATCATGGACTGCTTATAGAACTGATAATTTGCAAGCACTTAGTAAATAATGATCATCAAATATGAACATGGATTCATTAATAATACATTACTGTCTATCTTTAGAAATTGTAACTGAATGTATAAATGAATGAGTGGATATCCAATTAGCCAAACTTCCATATTAACAGAATTACAAAACTAGTAAATACAGAAAATAGCCAACTATTGTGTATTGTTTTAGCAAGAGATTGAACAGACACTATTCTTTGGACCAGATGGAAAAACATAAACTGGATGATGCCACAGTTTCATACATAATCAGTTGATTTTCTAGATAGGTCTAAAGAATGTGAGTTTCTAGGAAATAAAAATTTTAATCTCATCATGTTTTTATCTACCTGTGATATACATAGAACTTCCAATGATCCTGGATTCATACTTAGTCTGCCATAAATATTAGGACATTAAATAATTGGCCTTTGAGAGAAATTAGTTACTACACTTTGAAGAAGAGATACATTGGACATACGATTGACTTTATAATTCCTTTCTGTAGAGTCAAAAACATATACAGGATAGTCAAAACAAGCATTCATCAACTGATTCAAGAAATTATCCATAAACAAAAATGAAAACTTCTGGTAATAGTTACATTCATTTGGATAAGGCCAATTTATCAAATTAAAAATATGAATTCTTCATTTTCAGCTCTTCCTTAGTGTATTAGCAAGTGACTAGTATGTTTATCATTCAGTATTACTAACAAAAGCAACTTTGGTAGTATAAGCATTCTATTCCCCAATTCTCATAACAATTTCTTAATAATATTTACTTTTATGAAAGATTTACTATATTTCTGGAGTAGAGTTAAATATTTTACAGATAATTCCTTATTTAATCAATACATAATAGGATAAGTATTTTTATACCCATTTTATAGATAATAAAACCACACCTGTGAAGTCAATTCTTGAGGTAGAACAAGAAGTTTGAAATGTTAGGTAGTATTGGGCACCCCAATGGCTCAGTTAGTTAAGCATGGGACAATCTAATGAGATTGAACCCTGCATTACATTACCCACTCAGTGCAGATTCTGCTAAAGAATCTCTCTTGCCCCTCCCCACCAAACTCTCTCTCTAAAATAAACAAGTAAATCTTTAAAAATTAAAAAAATACATTAAAATAAATAAGTAAATGTTAGGCAGTAATATACAGAGTTTATTAATTTTTTAATTTCTTTTTAATTATCATTTAAAGGCTCAGAGTTTTAGTTTTCTGCTAGGAAAATATTATTAGCATGCACACACTCACCAAATAAATAAATAAATATATATATATATATATTTCTGCATTTTATATCCGTCTGTGATTGTTTATGTGTATCTTATGTAAATCAGAAATTCTATGTGAGCTAATTTTGTATATTATATATGCAGGCAATGTTTTTCCCAGAATATGAACACATAATTGATTTGCAGTTGTAATAAAGATTCCCCTTTTGTTTGCTTTTCTCTATTAAAAATAGCAAAATATGCTTGAGAAGATTTTCAGGCATAAAATAAAGGAATTTTTGTGAAATTCATTTAAGCAAATGTACATTCACTTTCTTCAACTCTATTTTATCAAGATGAACTGAGGTTTCTTCTATATATGAACAATGGGCCTTTTCATAAATATTAAAATTTTCTATAGTTTTTGACATAACTCTCAATTCTCATCTCTCATCTCAATGAATCTCATTTTGATTTGTCAAATGTCCATTTCCTTGACCTTTATGGTTTTATATTTGATAGTTATTATACCCCTTTGTCCCTAGTTCTGTGATTCTGAATCTTTTTATAGTTTTGATCCCCTGTCATTTGTTTTGTTCTTAAAATTATGCCTAGCTTTTTATAATTTTAATGTTATAGTATATTGAGAGTTTGCATAAACCTTTCATTAGCTAATGATGCTGTCTCACACACCAAAATTAAAAATTACTATTCTAATTATTATCAATCAGGAATATTTCTTAACATCAACTTGGTCGTTCACCACTTTTTTTCTCTATTTTTAAATTCCTTTGTTTGTTGAACTATGTTATTTAATTTAGGGGAGTCCTGAAACACTGGATGTCCTACAAAATTAAAGTCAACTAAATTCCATGGATATAGTTTTTTTTTTTTTTTGCATTGATGCTCCATTGATGCTATATTAAAATCAATTGGGTATACTATATAGTTAATATTTTCTTCACTAGTACCTGTTCCTCTTAAGTTTTTCTAATTTACCGAATTCTTTAACTTCCCACACTCTCTCATCTTTATAATCTTTATAGACAGCCTTAACATATATTTAGATTATTATATCTGATTTTAAAAAGATAAATGCATTCATTTATTTTGTAATGATGCACAAACCTTGCTTTTCTCCTGGGCTAATGAGTGATCATTTCCTCCTGAGGATAGTCAGTGAACAAAGAACAGAAAGAAGAGCAGCCTACCTATGTGTAGACGAATAGGTATTTGAAAAACCAAAGGTCAAAAGTTAGCAAAAGAAAAGGCACAAGGTGGAAACATTTTCTTGTCAATAATGTATGGGTCAAAGAAAACTGACAGAAAAACAATTTCTATGAAAAAAGAAACCCTGATTTTGTTTTTTCCTTGGAATGAGAGTCTTACACTATTTCTAATTATCTTGTCAGTATCTCTCAATTTTCAGAAAGATATTTTTGGATTAATTGATTATAATCAATTTTCTACAATTTATTCAATGTTCTTTAAAGTCAGCTAGACTAAAGACCAAGTCTTTCAAGCTACTACCTTTCTTACACATTCTCAGGTGATTTCAAACCTGCTGATGTGATGACGAGACACTAATACTCACCAGCTTCCATCTTATTTATCACACTTGGTTCATTTCCGAGGACTAAAGGCCTGAGTCATTAAAAATTATATGCCCCATTTAAGCAAGTTTTCTGCATACTTTACTCAAGGAAAAATGTTGAATGCATTTCCCCTCTTATAAAAGTATATCTTTTTTATGATCAATCAACATTTAAAACTAGTATATAACCAGGTGCCTTTCAGTCTCACTCTAGCAGTGCGTAATTCCTGAGAAAAGCAAACTTAAGTAATAAAGGCATCCCGGGCAGCCCGCGTGGCTCAGCGGTTTACCACCGCCTTCGGCCCAGGGCCTAATCCTGGGGTCCCATGTCGGGCTCCCTGCATGGAGCCTGCTTCTCTCTCTGCCTCTCTCTCTGTGTATCTCATGAATAAATAAATAAAATCTTTATAAAATAAAGGCATCCTTGACCAATGCTGCCTTCCCATTCCCAGGTAATTATTCTTGGGGACAAAAAGCTTGGAGTTGTAAATTCCATTTATCAGCCTATGCACTTTAACCTGCTTTCCTTCAGTAAAGAAACCAGAACACCCCCCTCTTAGGATAAGCTTAATCAACTAATTGTTTCCAAATAACAAATCATTTGTACTATTTTACTGCTTCTTTTTAAAATGTGCACTTTTAAATTAAAATATGGTTTCTAAAAAAAAAAAAAATATATGGTTTCTAACATGGTTTAAGTGAATGTTTATTTTAAAATAAAAGTTGCTCCCCGATGTTTCTAGCAGCAATGGCCACGATAGCCAAACTGTGGAAGGAGCCTCGGTGTCCAACGAAAGATGAATGGATAAAGAAGATGTGGTTTATGTATACAATGGAATATTACTCAGCTATTAGAAATGACGAATACCCACCATTTGCTTCAACGTGGATGGAACTGGAGGGTATTATGCTGAGTGAAGTAAGTCAGTCGGTGAAGGACAAACATTATATGTTCTCATTCATTTGGGGAATATAAATAATAGTGAAAGGGAAAATAAGGGAAGGGAGAAGAAATGTGTGGGAAATATCAGAAAGGGAGACAGAACGTAAAGACTGCTAACTCTGGGAAACGAACTAGGGGTGGTAGAAGGGGAGGAGGGCGGGGGGTGGGAGTGAATGGGTGACGGGCACTGGGTGTTATTCTGTATGTTAGTAAATTGAACACCAATAAAAATAAATAAATAAAAAATAAATAAATAAATAAATAAAATAAAATAAAATAAAAGTTGCTGAGAGCTAAATTTATTTGAAAGAAGAAAAGATTAATTATACCAACAGTATTCCAACAAACAGGATGATAGCTATAAAAGATAATAAATACAGCCTTACTGGTAACTCTTTTAATCCACAAAATAATCTTAAGAAGCAAAGTATTATCATTATCCCCATTTTACAGATGTTGAAGCCAAGGCACAAAAAGGCTGATAACTATATTAAAGACCCCAGGACGATGCTAGTTTTTAGTAAGTTGTGATCACAGCATCCTGAGCCTGGTTGCTCAGGGTATCATCACTATGCTGACCCTAATTCATCCTCTATCACTCTATCTTGGAAGTTCTCATATTTTTGTTTCTTCATCACTACACGAAGAATTTTAACATAGTCTTCAAAATAAGTACTTGAAATTTTTGCTTTATTTCTGTAATCATATTACATACTCCTTGAGGGTAGGACTTTTTCTTTTACTAGAAGGAGCATTCTATGTTTCTTAATTCTTAACCTGGGGCATGTGCTATTTGAAAATGTGGGTCCTGATATATTTCTGTTATTATCTCAATCTCCCACACCCATATTCTTCCCTCAGTTAAAAACACTGACAAGGGGATACCTGGGTGGCACAGTGGTTTAGCGCCTGCCTTTGGCCCAGGGCGCCATCCTGGAGACCCGGGATCGAATCCCACGTCGGGCTCCCGGTGCATGGAGCCTGCTTCTCCCTCTGCCTATGTTTCTGCCTCTCTCTCTCTCTCTCTCTCTGTGACTATCATAAATGAATAAAAATTTGAAAAAAAAAAACCACTGACAAAAGCTGTTCATACAATGGAGTTTATAATGAACTTTGTAAGCACATGATATCAGTATATTTATTCCAATCAGAAACAATTTACAGGAAAAAATTATGAATATTACGGTATATGTATTATAGAAGGCTTCAAGTTAGAGGGAGAAATTTGGTCAAAGCATGTTGCTCACTAAAATTCCTCCTTACTCAGAGAGGGAGACAGAACATGAGAGACTCCTAACTCTGGGAAACAAACTAGGGGTGATGGAAGGGGAGGTGGGCGGAGGGTGGGGGTGACTGGGTGACGAGCACTGAGGGGGGCACTTGATGGGATGAGCACTGGGTGTTATTCTATATGTTGGCAAATTGAACACCAATAAAAAATAAATAAATAAATAAATAAATAAATAAATAAATAAATAAATAAATAAAATTCCACCAATAAGAAATAAATTTATAAATAAATAAAATTCCTCCTTATCTCAAAAAATAATCCCTCCCTATTTCAATATACCAATACCTAAGCACTCAACACAATGTTCCTTAAAAATGAAAGGAATAGAGATAGTGAACAAGGTGCCATATAGCACCTTACTCTACTACCAAGTACCACAGCATAGCAAAGTCAAGTTTTCCCCCTCTAAGGATATGCAGCTAATGCTAGAGGTAACACTTTTGCTAGATGGACATCTAAGAGCATTATCTCAACAAACAATACATATGCGCCTACTTCTCCCAAAGGCTTGATCCTTACATAATGCCCTTCCCTCCCAGAAACTCCCACTCATCCAAGTAAAGTAGGATCCAGTCTTCCCTCATATCTTTCCTAAAGCTGTAGCATCAGAAGCAGAGCCAGTACTCTCATTTGCTGCTTTCTTCTTAGGACCCACTCAGAAAAGCAGAGAAATGAATCACTGTTGGCCTGACTCTTTTAGCTCATATAAACATTTAGTAATACTTAGTAATTGAAACATTTTTGTGGCCAAGTTTCACTACCCAATACAGTGTTAGTTTTAGTAAGGCACTCCAAACAATGTACATTTAAAAAAAAAATCACTCAGAATTTCACTTATTTTCCTTCTCAAGGTGCAGAGAGGAGGTTATCATGAACAGTGTTGTGTGGGAAAGTCTACATAAGCAGTTTAAAACCTGCTCATCTTTCTTTCTCTGAAAGTGCATTTAAAGAACTTCAAAATCTCTGTTAAATGGTATATAATATAAAATCCAAAAAAAAAAAAAAATCCAAGTGAGGAGAGTACATGTATAAACGTATTCAGAAAACATACACAAATACACAATAAGTATACAAATTATCAACTGTTTTCAAGTTTTTCATTGATATTTATTTACTTGCTGTTCCTCCATTTGTCTTGTTTTCTACTACTGCTGGTTGACACCAAAAAAATGAAGAAAAAAGAGTTAACATTTACTAAGTTCCGCCAAATGGCACACACTCAACTTTATATATAATACTTCATTTCAAATGGAAAACAACCTGATAAGATATGTTAGTGTTGTTTCTGTTTCTTCAGATCATAGAATTGACTAGAAGGCCATACTTTATCCACTGCACTAGTGATGACAACAAAAATTTTAAAACGATGTATCAGCCAAAAACTGAAAATGAAGAATCAAATTATATCATTTGTTTTCTGTGAAGTGGGAAGAAGATTGCCATTGTTCAGTTCAGCAGTGTAATCCTTGATTCAGCTTTCCTTACACCTTCCTTTCCCAAGGAATGTGCCAGGCTCTGTTCTAAATGTTTTATGAATATTGACTAGTTTAATTTTCCCAGAACCCATGAAGCAGATACTCTAAAAAAAACACAAAGGAATAAGAGAGAAAGGTGCCAAAGTCAGAAGCTACTGAGAAGCAGAGCTGGATTTTGAGCCCAGAGAACCTATAATCCATGTCACTCTATCTTATTGCCTCTCAGGACGATGTTGGAAACCAGAGATCTGAAAAATTGTGTGCTAGGCTGGTCATCAATAAGATGTATATCTAGACCTGACTTTACCACTAATTACTAATGACCTCATCTCTGGGCCTCACTTACCTCTTCTATAAAAGGAAAGCGTTCCTCTTAAAGGTGACAGGAATTATCAAGGAAGAGGCTATTCAAAGGGAAAGATAAGTTTTTAGATAAATCCATGGGGAACACTGATGTTTAAGGGGCTTTTGTAATTCATATCTTAATTTACTTTTGCAAACACAGAGATCACGGTTCCTAAATTATGGTTTTCTCAAGAGTATGCACCGATGCCACAATGCCTATGAAATCAAAGCCAACATTCTCTCTTTGATAAACAAATTTGTCTGTAACAGATGTTTTTGCAACCTCATTTCATCTTACTCTCCAACTCAACTTTCCACTCCAGTTAGTATCTGTGTTTCACATGTGCCTACTTCATTCCCATTTTCTTCGTCTCTACATAGGAGTAACTTCCTCCTCCTCTCTACCTATCCCAAATCTACATTGTGTTCAGTACATTTTATTCAAACCCATTTCTCCCTCATGGAGCTTTCCTTGGTATCTCTTTCAATTTATCTCCCACATAATTAACCCTAGGTCATAAAGAACCTTTTCCTGTGCCCCCAACCCATTCATTTCTGCTTATTTTTTTTCCTCATCAACAAAATTAAGAATTAAGGCTATATATTTTCTCTATTTATACTTTCTTCACTCAGAAATCTACCATGAACATAGATTCATGTTCTGTGAATTCATAAATGAATTCAATAAATACATGTTGACTTCCTCATTGACTTCTGACATGAACACCACAAAAACACCTTGCATGCTAAAAATTTGTAGAGAAGTCAGAACCAAATGCCAAAATGAAGTTATGCACACTTGAATTTTATCTTGTTTTTAGGCTGTGTTCCTGAATATTGGAGATTTGAAATAGGGAGAATGTGGAGAAATTATACTTCTAAGTTGCCATCTAGGTTATGAGTATCTTAACAACTGAACAATCCCTTGATCTGTGGAAGCAGTCTAGACTAGGAAAAAAGTGACTTGCTTGATTTACATCCTGGCTCAATAAAAAACCAAATTTGTATTTTGGACAAATTACTTAATATCTCTTTTCTCTTTGGTAAAATGAAAATGATTAAAAAAAAAAACCCAACAACATAGAGTTGTGACATGATTTGAATGAAAGAGCATAAGTAAGACATTCATGTCTGACACTTATTAAACAGCCAATATATAAACAAATGGTCTACTACTTGCTTCTGGTAGTGGTTATAAAACTAATATACATTTGTCAAAATTAACCATATAAAACACTTCGTATTTACTGTATATATACATCACAATAAGTCTGAATTGGAAAGTGATAATGTTTTTAAATGAATAAATGGAAGCTAGGCAGCCAGAATCACAACCAAAATCATGTCACAGATCCTATCTGCTGAAGGCAGCACTGTGGATGACACTGAGCATGAGACATTAGTTGCTACTGCTCACTGCTTGAGTTGCCACATTACCAGAGTAAATCCTTGCCTTTCCTTCCTTCTTTGTCTAACTAGCTCCCAATTCAAAGTCCCAGGTGGATGCAGTTGATTAGCTGCCTTAGATCACCTAAACACAGTAAGTGCAAAGGACCTTGGGAATTAGCATATCCTGTCCTACTGGTTTCTATAGTAGAAAGTTGGCCAGATTCAAATGAAGGAGAATTCCCAAAAAGAAAAAAGAAAAAAGTCAACTGCAACATCGAAAAATCCTTCAAATTAATTATTTTTTAAAAAGCAAACATATCAATATAATATTGGAGAAAGTATATAATAAAATGGCAATATCTGTCCCTAAAATAATAAATATTTTAAAATAATGAATATTTAATCTCACTACTAATCCATGTAAATTAAAATTATAACATATTCCTAAAATAAACTTGGTAAACTATTTTTGATACACCTAGATTTGGGGAGAGTTTGAGGAAATGAGTATTTTATTAAACCAAGATTTGAGTGCATGTTACTATTATAATGTTTCTAGAGGGCATTTGAGAATACCTATTAAAAGCTTCAGGGCAGCCCCAGTGGCACAGCTGGCCTACAGCCAGGGATGTGATCCTGGAGACCCGGGATCGAGTCTCACGTCGGGCTCCCAGCATGGACCCTGCTTCTCCCTCTGCCTGTGTCTCTGCCTCTGTGTGTGTGTGTCTCAATAAATAAATAAAAATCTTTAAAAAAAAAAAAAAAGCTTCAGAAACTTTTACTCTAAAAAAAAAAAAAAAGAAACTTTTATTCTCTTTGACCAAGCAATTTCACATGTAGGAATTCAACCTAATAAAATATCTTAAGAACTATGCAAAGCCAACAACCAGCAGGATGTTGGTTCTAATAGCAAAGATTTGGAGAAATTATCAAGGTCCATCAATAGGCAGTGGATTACATGGTATATATTATATCCTTCACAGTATATAATATTAATTGAATAAAACTGTGTTGTAAACAATTTTAATGATATGGAAAGATATTCACTTCATTAATGTACATTAATGTATCAAACATTTATGTACAGCTAATGAAGTATCTTCATTTATGTGGAAAAATATGGAAACTATACATGTAAAATTCTGAGTGATATTACTAAATACTGATAACAAGTGATTTTGGTTTTTGTTCATGTATTTTTTTCTGAAAATTATTTAGCAAATGTGTCTTTCATAATGAGAAAAAACAACAAACTTCTGTTTTTTTAAGTCAGACGTCTCCTCAGCCTACAGACTCATAACTAGTTTCCCTTAACTGATCATTATGTATCTATCATCTCTGGATTTATCCAAATCTATTTTGAAGCTAGTTCTACATTTTCCACCAAAATCACCTCTCTCAATACCAAATTCCATATGTTTACTACCTGCTGCAAAGTATATTTCTTTTCATTTGTGTTAAAATTTCATCTTTTAAACTTCCAAATAAGCTTGCACAAGAAGGGAATTAACATTTATTGAACACCTACTATGTGCCAGGAACTATTTAAATCCCATTCACATATGTTAGTTCATTTGCATTTAAGTCTGGTTCCAATTATACATAACTTTCATAATTTGACAGGCATCAATCATTTTTCATTTTAGCCTGCATATTGCCAGACAGATGAGAGCAAATATTTTTAGATTGTCCTCAGATGGCAGCACTCACATTCCCTTGATTCAGTTCAGGTGGCCTTTCCTGGACCTTCTTTAGTTATTCCTCTGGTTGCAACATCCAGAATTCCACATATTGTTCTCCTGACTTTAATACCCTTTATGATAATTCCCAGAAATAGCTGGCATTTTGAAAAACATGTTGCTTTCCTGTGGAGGAAACCACCCTTAGAAATCTCTCGAATAACCTCCAGTTTGTGGGAATGAAAAGATTAGTAATATATTTCAAAAGCATTTTAAAAATATAAATTAAACCTATTTTTCACACATCTAAGCCCTATTAATGATATAACAACAAATGCTTCACAGCAATATTTCTTCTGGTTTCTTTTTTTTTTTTTTTCCATGAAGTTTCTACCTTTTGGGAGATGACCTTATTCATCCTTTCTCTGTGCCTTGTCTGGACAACGAAAAGATGTGGCTGTATCCCAGATTAATCTGGAAGTCCCAAGCAATATAATTGTCATTAAACAATGCTTTTGCACCTAGGGCCAGGAAAAGTCCCAATGCCTGGAAAATGGGAACTAAACCTGTTCATTTAGTTTGGCAGCATAGTAAGTTGTCATTAAGAGGGACTGGTTAAAAGTGACCAGAATTCCCCTCCACCCTCTGTCTCTCTCAAATCCCTGTCTCCCTCCCCTCTTTTCCAGCAAAACAGTGTAAAGTCATTACGGCAATTGACACAAAAGCTTCTTGAAAATATGATTGTGCAAAGGATGGCAGTGAATCACAGAGTGACCTTAGTAACCCCATGGAGCAGATCTTTCTGCAAGATCAACCTAAAAAACTCCAGTTTCTATTCTTTAGGAGCTAATGAGCTAAGGAAATTTGATAACTAACACATGACTTTATATCTCGATTTTAAAGCTTTATTACTGCAATGAATATGGATACTGGTCCATAGAGCCAAACCCAAAAAGGACTCCAAATGGAGCTAATGAAAATTATGGAGCACACCAAGAGGAAATTAAGCAGAAGTCCTAAAATAAATCAAATACTCTATAAAGCTGTACATGAATGCCAGTGTCTGTGAAAAGGATTACCATATGCCTTATAGATCAACCATATTACATGAGGTTTTTACTATAAAACTCATAGAATCTAATTGATTCGCAAGGCTTTCAAGAAATTAGAGTTCATCTAGCCAAAACTCTACCATATTTATAAGATTCCTCTTCAACAAAACCATCAAGGGACCACTGGCCTAGGCTTAAACTTGTCTAGTGACAGAGAGCTTGTTAACTCCTAAAGCAGCCTATTTCAGCTCCAGAAATCTCAAATCACTAGAAAGTTCTACTGTTACTAAATTGAAATCTGCTACTCTGATCTTTCTATATCCACCAATTAGGAAGAAGGCACATCTGAGGGTTTCCTTAAAATATATGTGTATTCTTCTTTAAAATTCCCAAAATATATGTATACATACATACAAATACTATGTGTATGTGCATTTTTCTACATCAAATGTCCAAAGCATCCATCAGATTCTCAAAAGTGTCTATGATTCATAGAACTTAAAAATCACTGTTCTGGGGCAGGTAACACATGAGAGATATTTGAAGACAATTGTACGTGTACCTATGAGTCTTCCCTTTCCAAGCCACCCATATGAAATTCTTTAACCTGTTTTTCATTTCATTGGATCATTCAACTCACTGTATTTCCCTAGTATTTTCAATGTCACCTGTTCAACATCTCCAAAGCCAGACACAACACGCCAGGTGTTCTGCAGCACAAGTAGAGCAAGCTTGTCACTCCCTCACCACTCTGCAATTTTCTGAGTGCTCTACTTCTATCACGGACGCCTATGAACTCCATTGTTTTTATCAATTGGACAGTGGCTAGTTCTGTGGCCAGACACTGCTCCGTGTAAATTAGACCGAGGGTGCAGGAAAGGGGGTCATGGCTCATCCAGCAGAGCTCATCCCTTCCCTGGCAAGATGCATGGCCAGGGTGAAAAAAGTTCTCAGGAGTTGTGTCACAGGGTGGCTCTCTCTGTAGGTAAAAACACCCTTACCATATATAGAAGCAGCAAGTTTCATATGGTGCCTGCCTGAAAACCACCCGATATTATCAAAACACCAGATTTGTATCTGACAGTAGACTGTGTCTACACAACATATAAAAAAAAAATTCTATTCTCTCCACTACATAGATTTAATACTTCCTTATGAGAATTTTTGATTGAGGACAGAGGAAAGATTTTATTTAGTCTTCCTAGCTCTTCTGTATTAATGAGAATAGATGAGGTTAAGGAGAGGCAACATTATATGGTCTCATTCATTTGGGGAATATAAATAATAGTGAAAGGGAATAAAGGGGAAAGGAGAAAAAATAAGTGGGAAATGTCAGAAAGGGAGACAGAACATGGAAGACTCCTAACTCTGGGAAACGAACTAGGGGTGGTGGAAGGGGAGGAGGGCGGGGGGTGGGGGTGACTGGGTGGCGGGCACTGAGGGGGGCACTTGACGGGATGAGCACTGGGTGTTATTCTGTATGTTGGCAAATTGAACACCAATAAAAAATAAATTTATTATTAAAAAAAAGAAGTAAAAAAAAAAAGGAGAGGCACCAGGAGGGCATACCAACCAAAGGGGAAGTGATTCTTCCCATTCCTCTCCCTTGAACCCTTTCTCTCATTAGCTCCCTGCTCCCCAAAATTGCTAAGTGATTGGTCCACACGAAAAACACATATCCTACTATAATTTGCTAGTGGACTAAGACTAGTTAGTATTCTCAGAAGTATAGTGCCATAACACAGATCGGTGGTGGCCAGGGGTTGGGGGGGGGGGCACGCAGAGGGTACCTATAAAGGGATAGCACGAAGGAATAATTTGTGGTGAAGAAACGGTTCCGTATCCCGAAGTGGTGGTAACAGGTATGTACACATGTGTTAAAACCCATAGGACTCTTTTACCTTATGTTAATTTTAAAAAATATTTTTCAGAGGAAAAATATCTTCTCTGAACCCCTAATAACTGCAATAATAATCTAACGACAGAGAGAAATATCACCCTTAAACCTGCTCCTTCTCATTCCTGATTCTTACACCTCTTTCTCCGTAAACAATTGAATATGTGGATTGGATTTCAGTAGAGCTCTCTTTAGCCCCTGGACATAAAATACTGCTTCTTCTAGAACTCAGAATCAAATCCTAATTTAATTCAAAGGGATGCAGCCTATGAGTGGGAAGACTTCTAATGTCCGAGATCTTTGGCTGTGGCCTAAATGCAGCCTCCAAGGAACACGGCCTCTGATCATCTAAAACTGAATTCTCAAGTATGATGATATTCCGCTGCTGACATTGTAGGTATAGCTTCAGGTGCCTGACATTGCCTGATTCGTGCCTCATTGCAATGTCATCCATCACAGAATTTGAGTTCCTGCTCCAGAGATGATGCACTGATTTTCAGACTTTTTTCTGAATGATATGATAGGAGCCAGCAAAATGCAGGCTGATTCATAAGTCAAGCACAAGAAAATGACAAAGAGATGGGTTATATGTATATGAGAGAAAAGCAAGTTCTATCAAAAATCCACCAAGTTATCTGTACATAAGCGTGGGTTTTTCTTTAACACAAGTGAGAATTAACAGAGAAGAAAAGAGTAAAGCAGATCCAACAAAGATTTTTGTCAAAGCAACTGTTCTGTCCTGGGAGGCTGTGCCAGCTGTCTGGTTGAGTGAGGAATCCACAGCCATGGCTCGCTGGTTTGCAAAGCTGGGAAAGGAGTCAGAATTGAAGCCTCATTGCCATAGGAACACTAACTTCTGCATTTTCCTTTTCCTCATAAAACCATACATGAGAACTGCTAATAAGTTTCACATTTCTTGGCTTTATAAGAGAAAAATCTTAAGATGTGCATAACTTGGCAGTATTCTTCAAGTTGGAAGCTTGATGGAGTTTTCAGAGTATTGCTACAGGATATGTCCTTCTTATTCATTAAAAAAAAATCCAGAAAAGAGTTGATACATGAAGAAAAGCTACATAGATGCTAAGCCAGTAAGAATTAAAAAAAAAAAAATAAACCCTTATTTAAATCCTAATGATTTAACAGATTGTTGAAAAGCCATATCTACTCAATGGATTCATTGTAACACGGACTCCTTCAACATGCTCAATTATATCACGCCCAGTGATCCAACTTTCCATCACTGCTAGGGATTATAACAATCTTTTCTTGTAAGAAGAGCCAATTACATTGTTTGTGATGTAATAAACATGTATTAATATCTCCCTTATGACATTGGGAAGAAATTGGTCTAGTCATCAGGTGAAAAAATAGGTAACTAAGAGAGTTCTTGTCTTCAGTGAGTTAGTTCATCCTGGCAGGGGAGATGGTCTAAAATGCCCAGGGAGATGCCCACATTGAAACACAGAGAAGCAAGTACAACCATTCCCAGGTGTTGCACAGAGCCTAATAATCCCTATCAGGTCTTAAAAGTTTCCATCACAAGAAAGTGAAAAAAATGTGAGCATGTGAGGTGATACACTGACTAAACTTCCTGTGGTGATCATCTCACAATACATACACATATCAAATCATTATGTTGCAGACCTTAAACTAAGACAATGTCTGTTATATGTCAATTATATCTCAATTACACTGGAGGAAATTAAGGAAAAAACAAAAGACATCCTATCAGGAAGCCAAGGCTGGGAGAGAGAGGAACTCCTTCCCTGATACTAACAACTAAGTTTTGAATCAACAAAGTAAGAGTTGACCAGTCAGACAATGGGAAAAAGAATATTCTTAGCAGACGAGATTGTGCACTGACTGCTTCTTAAAAAAGAACCAGTTCACAAACTTAGTCAAGAACCAGGGGAGGGGCTTCATATTCCAGAGAGTACCTGGCTTCTAATGTAACACTATGTGAACTAACACAGTGATCAATCTCGAACCTGATTACATGAAAATGTAAGGGAAATAAACTCAAAATAAAATGGGCTTCTTACAGGCTCTAAGTAATTGCCATGAATCTTTCTTCTCTACGGTATTTGAAATGTGTGGGGTATTGAAAAAAAAAAGAGCAGACATTTCTGAATCTGTTTGATGACATCTCATCAATAAAACAACAAAAATGCCACAGTAATTATCATTTATCAAAAATTCGTATTTTTCCAGAACTCATACACCAACTTCTCCGTATTCCCCATTCTTCCACGGAATGTGATTATTTTTTATAGACACAGTATGATATATTGTTAGTTAAGATGCTATACATGCTGTTGTTATAAATTGGGAATTTTTTAGCTAAAGCTTTTGTTGTTATGTCACTTTGAATGAATCACTATGAAATGTTTCTGTTTTCACTAACCTGGAAATTAGTAAAGTACAAATATATTTAAGATAAAATCACCTGTGAATCTTAAAGAAAATGGATTTGTTGTGCGTTATGAAGTGCACAGCACAGTCACAAGTGATAGCCTAATTTTGCATAAAAAATTAAATGCATCTCATATTAACAAACAGCATGTGGAGAGTGGTAAAGCCAATATTCTGAAGTTCTCACTAACTAATGAAAGCGGGTTTTTTAATAAAGGGCTTAATTGTGGTGAGACTCATTCCTAGGAAACTCTTCATACTTAGGCTTCAGAAAAGCTTTAAATATCTGATGCCAAAGAAGGGGGAAATGCTATGAGTGGGAGATTCAATTACCTAATTATTATTAAATTTGCTAGAAAGAATTAGTACCACTCTTTTCTTATAATGATGAAGCTAAAATGGCAAAAGCTAGAAGTAATTCCAGGATTTTCATTATGTTATCTATTCAGCAATCTCTGACATATCTCTGCTCATGAATTAATATCTTGCTTAAGAGAGACTCCTCTCCCGGCAGGATGAGTGCTACCTTAAGTTGAATGCTATATTAAGTAGATATGAATTTGCAAAATCAGAGTTGTAAAAAGAATCTGTACTATTTTACTATTATGTATCATCATTGAATGGTTCTAATATATAATTTAGGACACTTCGTTTTAGTATTAACATTATTTTGAGAAAATTGCACACATCTTTTCCACATTGTAATGTATGAGAATTCTATTTCTATAATATTTGCTTCCTTGGTTATAAAATAACTTTAGAATGGTGATTAATTTATTGATGCCAGGGCTACTTTGATCGTCCGTCTAAAGCAGCATTGAAACTAAAGGGTTTTTTTTTTTTTTTTGGCAGCTACTTAACATACTCTCATTTTATGCACAGCTCACACAGTGGGATGCAGCTGTTCATTTAGTACCTCAGCCTACCAAAGAAAATTATGTTAAGTGCATTATTTGTCCTTTCCCCTGTGTTCTCAGAGAGGAAAGATATTCTAGTTTTAACTTCACATCAAAGTTACCACCACATAATGGTATGATTGGCAGAGCTGATATTTTTTAGGAACTGCCAATTATACCATTACAAACAAAAAACCACTTCACTCAAATAAAATAATAATAACTCTGGCAAACAGACTTAAAATATTGGTCATTTTGTTCAGTGTGGCTAAAATAGCCATTGAACTATTGATAATTTGCTATAATGGCAAAATGATTAGGGACTTATCAAAGGAAACAAACACCACTTCTAAGCCCATAAATCAGACTTGCCACATGATATTATCATGCGGCATCTATATCTGTAAAGTGAGCTGGCACTCTGTAAACCTTAAAACATGGCATAGCAAATGGTACATTTGCTATGCCATGTTTTAAATTACTAATGGGATTTCAGCTGATAAGACTAAAAAGGTATAGCCATGCCATTCAGTCTTCCTCATTAAATCCTCCTCATTTTATCTAGGCCAACTGGACAGCTACAAGTGTCCCACTTTAAGGAGAAACTGAGGCTTGGGGTGGAGCCTCTTGCAGAGAGGGACTGCCTGCCCTACTTCTCCACATAGCTTAGCCCAAGGTGGCGAGTATGGCTTGTGGGGCAGCACCAGGCAGCAGGAATGAGGCACCCATGGACTTGGCCTCAGTCATTTAAAAAAAAAAAAAAAAAAAAAAGAATGTGTTCTATTTTGTTTTGTTTTACTTTTGACCTTCTCGTTGTAAATTCAGTACCTCTTTCTCATCTGACTTAGATGCATTCCCTGGGCTCACAGTGTTTGTGCATGACTTTGCAGCACATACTTCCCCAGCCCTGTCTGTTGTGCTTTATTTACTCTCTTACCCCCACTAGGCTGCACCTTCCCTGAAGACAGAAGTAAAGGAGTCTTTCTTGACTTTGCATCCCCAGGGCCCTGCACAGTGCCTTGAACATAGTATTTGCTTATGAAATACTCAGTAAGTAAATAAGACAACCAACTCAAGGGGAAATAAAGTTCAATATAGTGTGAATTAATATTAACAACGTGTCCTTGTCTTTGCCATTATCCGTTCTCTCCACCTCTCTCTCATTGTTCTCACTCCCTCCTCTGGGATCTCCTACCTTCCTCTCTCTCCCCAAAAATTCTATGTAATAACTATTACTTACAAGGATAAAAAAAACTAACCAGGATCTACCAGAGAGCCAGTAATGTAGCATATTCTCAATAAGGAATTTTTAAATAAAGGAAAGGAAGGAGCTAAGTAGAGAAAGGAGAGATAATAGTAAAAAAAAAAGAATCTATATATGCTGTATTTTTAAGGTTTATCACTGTATAAATAACAAAGTTTATTACCTTGCCCTGTCCTCCTTTGATGTAATTTATTATCAATTTGGTACAAATCATTTACATTTTCACAAAGTAACCATGATGATTATTTGTTGGTTAAGATTTAACACTATTGGTATTCAAACATTTCTATTAACATAAAAATGTGCTTGAATATTACATACACCTTTAGTTTTTCTCCATAACTCCTCTTATAATCTTCTAAAGATTAAATATGATTTAAATGAAAGAGATAGAATCCACATTGAGAAAGATTGTAGCCCATTTCTCTGATGAAGAAATAAATAGGCTCCTTGTCTATCAGACTGTCAGTTTGTAGGGAAATCAATTACACCAAATGATGCTCAAAACCCCGGGAGTGTAAGAAAATCAAACCCACACCCACCATCCACTTTAGGTGAGGAAAAAATAAACAGCATGTGGAATCTGGATTATGGGTTCAGTTTAATTCAATCAATGTCTGAATATTTGTTTAATTCAATCAATGTCTGAATATTTGTTTCCTGGATGTTTGTTAAATATTTGCATGGGGGATTCAGGTTAATTAATGCATAAAAGTAGTCTGACTTCAGAGTAACTTTCTGTATAATTAGGAAAGAAGAAAAGCTGGAAATGTCGGCTCTTTATGGAAGTCGATTTCTCTTCTGTGCTGACCAAATATTAGGAAAGAGATAATTTTTGGCCAAGATTTTTTATTTTGAGAGCAGATGATATAAGTGACATTTTCTGAGTTTTGTTATAATTAATTTTCCTAGGCTAGCAGGTATTAGTAGATGTCTGTGATTGTATTAGGTATAACTTTTTAAATAAATTTTTGCCATTCAAATTGTCATTGTTTTCACTTAAAAGCTTATGTAATTGTAATGCAATGGAGATATGGCATTGGTCACTTTACTTTGGTTTTTGACATACTTTTTTTTTTTTATCTTTTTTTTTTTAATTTGTATTTATTTATGATAGTCACAGAGAGAGAGAGGCGCAGAGACACAGGCAGAGGGAGAAGCAGGCTCCATGCACCAGGAGCCCGATGTGGGATTCGATCCCGGATCTCCAGGATCGCGCCCTGGGCCAAAGGCAGGCGCCAAACCGCTGCGCCACCCAGGGATCCCTTTTGACATACTTTTTAAGAGAATTGATTCTAGACAAGAGAAATCTTTCATTTGGAAGAGGATTTTTCAGAGATGGTTTAATTTGTTGACAGTAAAACTCACCCAGTTCAGGAAAATATTTTTCAGTGAGCATATTCTGAATCACTGATTTTTGTCACCTTAAGAAGTGTTTTCAAATTATTGCAAAGTGGTGAGAAAGATAGACAGTATATCTTTTAATTGCCCTATATATAGGAACTTAGAATATAAACTGCTGCTGTCTCTAAAATCCCAGGTAATGTGTATCCAGGACCAGGTCCCACAAAGTGGGTGATTCCCAGTTCCATAAGACTAGACCAGGCCCAGTAAGTCATTCCATCCATAAAATGCCACCCTTGTCCCCATGTGCCATCATGCTTGAAATTCTCTCTAGAGATTCATTCATTTGGGTTAAATATTATCCTCTGATTTAAAAATGCTACTAACTCGTAAAAATCATAAATCACAAGACTGAAACAACCTTTGAAATAATCTATTTCTACCTCGGTTTTCTCTATACAGACTCCGTACCTGATGATAACCCTGGTTAAGCATTGAAAAATGGCAGGGAGGAAGACCAGGATACAGATAGAGAAGGCCATGGGCATCGAAAATAGAGGTCATCTTTTTCACCACTGTTAGGAACTAGCATCGGTCTATGTAGCTAATGCAGCCTCTATCTTGACATATTATTTAAAAGATGGATTTTGAAGACAAACAGAACCACCACCCTCTGGCTATGTAACTTAGGTAAGATTTGTCATCTTTTTACCTTTGGTTCCTTATTATAAATAGAAGAAATGTAAGATCTGCTTTTTTTTTTTATTGGTGTTCAATTTACTAACATACAGAATAACCCCCAGTGCCCGTCACCCATTCACTCCCACCCCCCGCCCTTCTCCCCTTCCACCACCCTTAGTTCGTTTCCCAGAGTAGCAGTTTTTACGTTGTCTCCCTTTCTGATATTTCCCACACATTTCTTCTCCTTTCCCTTATATTCCCTTTCACTATTATTTATATTCCCCAAATGAATGAGAACATATAATGTTTGTCCTTCTCCGACTGGCTTACTTCACTCAGCATAATACCCTCCAGTTCCATCCACGTTGAAGCAAATGGTGGGTATTCGTCATTTCTAATAGCTGAGTAATATTCCATTGTATACATAAACCACATCTTCTTTATCCATTCATCTTTCGTTGGACACCGAGGCTCCTTCCACAGTTTGGCTATCGTGGCCATTGCTGCTAGAAACATCAGGGTGCAGGTGTCCCGGCGTTTCTGCTTTTAATGGTTGTTTTCTCTTTTTCTCCAAGTTTTTATTAAATTCTAATGAGTTAATATACAGTGTAATAGTAGTTTCAGGGGTAGGATTTAGTGATTCGATACTTCCATACATCACTCAGGGCTCATCACAGGCGCCCTCCTTAATGCTCATCAGTTATTTCACCCATCACCTCTACATCATCCCCTCTGGTAGCCATCAGTGTCTTCTCTATATCTAAGTCTATTTCTTGGTTCACCTCTTTTTCTTCCCTATGTTCATTCGTTTTGTTTCTTAAATTCCGCATATAAGTGAAATTGTATGATATTTGTGTTTCTCTGACTTTTTTCACTTAGCACATACCCTCTAGCTTCATCAACATCATTGCATTTTTATGGCTGAATAATACTCCATTATATACATATATACTACATCTCCTTTATCCATTCATCAGTTGATGCATATTTGGGTTCTTTCCATAATTTGGCTATTGTTGATGATGTTGCTGTAAACACTCTATGTTAACTAACTTGAATTTAAACTTGAAAGAAAAATTTACACTTAAAATATAACTTCCTATATATAAGTTTATTTTAAGAAGATATGTGCAAATGACATATCTGATAAAGAGTTAATGTCCAAAATACATAAAGGACTTATAAACTCAACACCCCAAAAAACACATAATCCAGTTAAAAAGTGAGCAGAAGACATGAATAGACATTTTTCCAAAGAAGACATACAGATGGCCAACAGACATGATAAGATGCTCAATGTCACTCATCATGATACAAATCAAAACTACAATGAGACATCACTTCTCACCTGACAGAATGACTAAAATCAACAACACAGGAAACAACAGGTTTTGGCAAGGATGCCAAGAAAGAGGAGCCCTCTACAATGTGGGTGAGAATGCAGACTGGTGCAGCCATTCTGGAAAACACCATGGAGGTTCCTCAAAAAGTTAAAAATAGAAGTATCCTACAATCCAGCAATTGCACTGCTAGGTATTTATGCAAAGGATACAGAAATGGTTGTTTTAAAGACCAAATGAAATGAAATTTTGTGACAACTGTTGGTTTATTCTTTTATTTTTTTTTTTAAGTATTTTCAGATGATCTAAAACATCCAGTGCCAAACTTTACATGAGGCCACTTTTCTCAAAAGTTAAGTTGTCAAACATTCACACCACTGGCAATTCCTGGTCGTACCATCAAGGGTGTTAAAATACTATTCAATTTTATTTCAACTCAGATTTTTAAGGGCACTAAACCCACATGATTACTCATAACTACTAGTATGTATGTTCCATGAGGCCAGGAGCTTTAATTTTGTTCTCAACTGTATATTCAACGTTTAGAACACAGCCCAGCATGTAAGGAAGCAAATAAACAATCATTAAATAAATGGATGAATGACTATCATCTTATAGCTCTACAAGATTGGAAGAGGCTTTATAAGGAAGGAAAGTGCATCATAATTTCCAAAAAGTTTATTTTATGTAGACATGCAAAGGTTGCAATAGGAAAGAAAAAGAAAAGGAATTATGAAGAGGAAAAGAAAGCAAAGAGCATCAGACAGCATTTGTTTTGCACCTATTTGTGCCAAGGATTTTATAGACATCGATTTTAAACCTCACAGCACCCTTTGCGAAAGATTTTATCATCCCCATTCTAAGATAGGGACACTGACAGGCAGAGATATTAGGACTTGTTTATCAGAACAATACTGGTTGTTGTAAATAAAATTTAAACCTTTGACTCAACACTCCCTTTCCTTTTATTGGACCATGTCCCCTCAAACTTACAAAAGAGAAAAAAAATTATCGACAAGCCCAGATGTCCAGGTGAAATGGGAGAACAGGTGACAGATTCACCCAAAAGAAACATACACACTTCTGTTTTCAAAGCTGACATGAGTCTAAGAAAGTGTTTCAGAAACACAATAATGAAAACTCATATCCAAATGTCATTGGTTTTAACTTCATCTTTAAAATTTTCTATTGAGGGGATCCCTGGGTGGCTCAGCGGTTTAGCGCCTGCCTTTGGCCCAGAGCGCGATCCTGGAGTCCCAGGATCGAGTCCCGCATCGGGCTCCCAGTGCATGGAGCCTGCTTCTCCCTCCTCCTGTGTCTCTGCCTCTCTCTATGTCTATCATAAATAAATAAATACATAAATAAATAAATAAATAAATCTTTAAAAAAATTTTTATTGAGATATACTCTTCTAGTTACAATGTAATCAATAATAGTTTACTGAGCTCACACCCATTAATGATTATACCAAACAGAGAAAACCTTCACTGGCAAATTCTAATATGTTTTCCCCCATTAGAATTTTCAAATGACTTCAAGTAGTCCTCTCAATGGCTATAATTGATTTCAACAGCTTACGCTCTAGCAGCATGGTTGCAATTTCTAGAAAGTGCACCTAATGATTCAGTAAATGAATCATTAGGCAAGGTAGGAGGCAAACCTAAAGGCTGCATATTGGCAGCCCCCAGTAACCTTGCAGGTAGGAGAACTGGTGGGTACATTCATCCGAGACACATTGAGTGCCGTGGACCAGAGCATTACCTCAACAAGTTGGAGAAAGTCACACTGCACCCTGGGGAGGAATAAGCTAAATCGAACTGAATTAAAGTCTATTAGATTGATCGGACAGTATGCTAATGAGCAATCTGCTTCCCAAGTCACATTATCTAACCGGATTGAAAGGGGCATGGCTGACACCTGCACCTGAGTTTTAGACAGCTGACACAGAACATGTTTGGGCAAATCCAAACCAAGCCAAACCAAGGCAAACTAATGTTTAAGTCACGTTAGTGTTAACTAGACCAGATACTCAGAACCTAATATGATAAAAGCAAGCCAGTAAGATATATATACAGTTAACAAAAAAAGAAAAATACTTTGTAATATATAAGTCAACAAATGTTGGTTTAACAATCATCACCAGGTCAAGTTGTAAGGGAGGATGAAACCAAAGGAGAGGTAAGCCAGGTCAGAGAACTAGGAAAATCAGAAATTAAGAAAAAGACAAAATAAAATTGGGCAAACCTAACCATAAATGATGAACTGACAAGAAGCATGTCTGCGTCCTTTGCACTTAAAGGGCAAGTCTCTCTAATACTTCCAGAGTTACGTTCACTCAGAACTTTGAAGGATAACTGCTTACCACAAACCCCTCTGCCAACACAGCATAATTTGCAAATATTAGTGGAACGATTCAAAAGAGGACAATGAATGAAAGTGTGTAGATGACTTCATGAAACAGCTGGCAGTCTATGGCTAAATTGAAATACCGTTCCCATTTTGTTTGTATAAGAAAGCATCAATTGTCTGCCAACATGATGACCTGCCCTCTTAAATAGCCTTACTAAGGTTAATTTATAAACCACAAAATACACCCATTGTAATGATATATTTCAATTACTTTTAGTAAATGTATAGAGTTGTGCAACTATTGTCACAATCCCATTTTTGGACATTTCTATTACCCTAAAAAAAAAAAAAAAACCCTTCATGCCAACTTACTGCCAAACATTGCTCCCACACTCAACCCCAGGTGACCACTGATCTACTTTCTGTTTCTATATATTTGCCTTTTCTGAAGTGTATTTAAAGAGAATCAAACAAATGTCAGTCTTGTCTCACTGAGAATAACGTTTTTGAATTACTTCCATAGAGTAGTATGTGTCAGTTGCTCCTTTTTACAGCTGAGTACTGTACCACTGTATGGATGCCACCACATTTTGCTACAACATCCATCACTTGTTAAACATTTGGATTGTTTTGTGGGGAGTTCTTGTGCATAATATTACTATGAATATTTACGTACAAGTCTTCTGTGGATATATGTTTGCTTTTCTCTTGCGTAGAGACTGGGAGTAGGATTGCTAGGATAAACGGTAAATTTATGTTAATTTCTTAAGAAACTACTAGACTGTTTTCCAAAGTTCCTACACCACTTTACATTCCCACCAGCAATATATGAGAGTTCAAACTTTGCCACATCCTCACCAATACTTAATATTGTCAATCTTTTTTAGTTATAGTCATTCTTGCAGGTATACAGCAGTACCTCATGATCATAGTTTGTATAAGTTGAAGGAGTTCTTTATATATTCTTGATCCAAATAGTTTTTCAAATATGGTTTGCAAATAATTTCTCCTAGTTTTTATTTTGTCTTCTCATTTATTAACTGTGCTTTTGAAGAGCTAAAAGTTTTACAAAGTCAATTTTTTTTTCTTTCATGGATCCTGATTTTGTTGTCAAATCTAAGAATTATTTGCCTTGCTCAAGGTCACAAAGGTTTTCTTTCTTGTTTTATTTTTGGTTTATCATGTCAATTGTATATTTAGGTCTAATGACCTATTTTTATTTAATTTTTGTGTATGGTGTGAGACAAGATCCTACATTTGTTTTTTGCATATGAATATTCCATTGACCCAGTACAATTTGCTGATAAGACTATCTTTTCCGCATTGAATTGCCTTGGAACCCTTACTAAAAATCAACTGACCTGGGAGGCCTGGGTGACTCGGTGGTTGAGCGTCTGCCTTTGGCCCAGAGTGTGATCCAGGAGTCCCAGGACCGAGTCCCATATCAGGCTCCTTTCATGGAACCTGCTTCTCCTATCTCTGCCTCTCTTTGCATCTCTCATGCATAAATAAATAAAATCTTTAAAAAATAAAAAAATTCGGGATCCCTGGGTGGCGCAGCGGTTTGGCGCCTGCCTTTGGCCCGGGGCGCGATCCTGAAGACCCGGGATCGAGTCCCACGTCGGGCTCCCGGTGCATGGAGCCTGCTTCTCCCTCTGCCTGTGTCTCTGCCTCTCTGTCTCTCTCAGTGTACTATCATGAATAAATAAATAAAATCTTAAAAAAAAATTCTTAAAAATCAACTGACCTTAAATACAGGGGTCTATTCCTAAACTGTCAACACTGTTCCATTGATGTATATGTCTATCTTTACACTGATACCACACTTGATCACTCTTGCTTCACAGAAAATATTAAAATTAGGTAGCCCAACTCCTCAAATACTTTTTTTGCCTCCAAAATTGTTTAAGCTATTCCAGGTGCTTTGCATTTCTATATAGATTTTTAAGATCAGTTTATGATTTTTTATCAGAAAAATGCTTTCTAGGGTTTTGATATAAATCATTCTGAGGATGACTGCCATCTTAATAATACCGAATTTTCCAATCTATGATGTGATCTTGGTATTTATTTAGATATTCTTTGATTTCTCTTAGCAAATATTTTATAGTTTTTTAACATATCTTACATTTATTTGGTTTAATTTATTCTTCTGTCTTTCCCCCCCCCCCACTGTGAATGGATTCAATTTTTTTTTTTCTTAAAGAGAGTACAGGGGATGGGAGAGGCCGACAGAAAAGAAAAGAGAGAATCCTAAGCAGACTTCACACTCAGCGAAGATCATAACCTGAGCTGAAATCAGGAGTTGGATGCTTAACCAATTGAACCATCCAGGCACCCCTGGCATCAATTTTTGAATTTGATTTTTTTCTAGTATATAAAAATAATATTGATTTTTGCTTTTTCATGTTAGATCCTGCAATCTTGCTAAGCTTATTTTTAAGTTCTAATGGGTTTGGTTTGGTTTTTATCCGGTTGTATTCCCTAAGATTTTCCACATTTAGGATCATGATAGCTGCAAATAAAGACTGCTATGCTTCTTTGAAATTACCTATTGTATGATTTAATTTCTCGTGCCTTATTGCTCTGGCTACGACCCCCAGTACAGTGATAAAATCTTACTGGCATACATCTTTGCCTTGTTCCTGACCTTATGTGAAAAGCAGAGTTTCACAATTAAGTATAATGTTAACTCCAGATTTTTCACAGATGCCCTATTTCAAGTTAAGGAAATTCCCTATTTCTAATTTCTTTAGAGTTTGTAATCCATGAATGGATATAGAATTTTATTAAATTCTTTCTCTGCATCTACTGAGATGATTATATGGTTTTGTCCTTTATTCTATTTATATGGTATATTACATTAGATGATATTTTATAGTAAATCAACCTTATATTTAATGCTATTATTGGTGTGGTTCAATTGACATGTGCTGTTTTGCAGTTCATTTGTTGTGTGTGCCATTTTTATTCATCTTTTCTTCCTTTACTACTTTCTCTTACACTAAATCAACATTGTAGTATATTGTTTTAAATTTTATTTATTTTTAATTGTATATTAATTTATATTTTAATTTTTAGTGGCTGCTGTGCAGATCACAAATGCCTCTGAACTATTCACAATCTGCTTCATTAATTATTGTCTTAATTCCAGCAAAATAGAACTTTGCTCTAATATCATTCTATTTACTCCTTTGTCTTATTTCTCACTTCACTTATGCATTTAAGAAAGCAAACAATACAGTATTACAATTATGCTTTGAAATCTTATATATTTCAAAGATATTATGCAAAGATTTATACAGTCTTTTATATCTACTAACATATTACAATCTATGGTGCTTTTCATTTCTTCCTATAGATCCAAGTTACCATCTAGTGTCACTTTTTTCATCCTAAGTATTTTTTTATTATTTTATTTATTTATTCATGAGAGACACAGAAAGAGGCAGAGACATAGGCAGAGGGAGAAGCAGAATCCCCATGGGGAGGCTGATGTGGGACTCGATCCCAAGACCCCAGGATCACGACCTGAGCCAGAGGCAGATGCTCAACCACTGAGCCATCCAGGTGCCTCTTAAGGAAGTATTTTTTTCCACGTTGAAGCAAATGGTGGGTATTTGTCTTTTCTAATAGCTGAGTAATATTCCATTGTATACATAAACCACATCTTCTTTATCCACTCATCTTTCATTTGGGGAATATAAATAATAGTGAAAGGGAATATAAGGGAAGGGAGAAGAAATGTGTGGGAAATATCAGAAAGGGAGACAGAACCTAAAGACTGCTAACTCTGGGAAACAAACTAAGGGTGGTAGAAGGGGAGGAGGGCGGGGGGGGGGAGTGAATGGGTGAGGGGCACTGGGGGTTATTCTGTATGTTAGTAAATTGAACACCAATAAAAAATAAATTAAAAAAAGGAAGTATTTTTTTAGCATTTCTTGTAAGGCAAGTTTAGCAACAAATTCTTTTAGTCCACACTTTGAATCATCTTTATTTCTTCTTCAGGTATGAAAGATAGTTTTGCTAAATATAACACTCTTTGTTGACAAGATATTTTTTCTTTTTTGTGTGTCTTTTTGCACCTTGAATTTGTCATTCCATTGCCTTCTGGCTTCCACTGTTTCTGAAAATAAGTCACTTATTTAGCATATTATATTTCTTCTGTATATGATGACCATTTTTCTCTTGTCAATTTTATCAGTTTGACAATGATGTATCCAGAGGTGTATCTATTTGTGTTTATCCTACTTGAGATTCATTGGGATCCTATGATCTGTAGATTAATGTTATTCATTAAATTTGGAAATTATTCAGCCATTATTTCTTCAAATCCTTTTTTTAAAGATTTTATTTATTTATTCATGACAGACACAGAGAGAGAGAGAGAGAGAGAGAGAGAGAAAGACAGAGACACAGGCAGAGGGAGAAGCAGGCTCCATGCAGGGAGCCCAACGTGGGACTCCATCCCGGGTCTCCAGGATCATGCCCCCGGCTGAAGGCAGCACTAAACTGCTGAGCCACCAGGGCTGCCCTTCAAATCCTTTTTTGACTTCTTTATCTTTATCATCTACTTCTGACACTTCGATTACACATGTGTTAGTACATTTACTATTGTTCTAAAGGTCTCTGAGATTCTGTTCATTTTTACTCAAATTTATTCTCTTTGTTCTTAAGATTGGTTAATTTCTTTTGCTATATCTTCAAAGTCACTGTTTTTTTTTTCTTTTTTCTTTTTTCTTTTTTCTTTTTTTTGCCATCTCAAATCTGCTGTTTAGCCCATCTAGTGAATTTCTCATTTGGCTATTATACTTTCCAATTACAGAATTTCCACTTAGTTCTATTTTATAGCTTCTATTCTTTATTGATATTTCATATTATTGAGTGACCATCACCATATTGTCCTCAAGTTCTTTAAACATAATTGCATAATTGCTTTAATTCTGTTTATAATAACTGCTTTGACATCTTTTCTGCATAGTTTAAAATCTATGTTCACTCATAGTTAATTTGTATTGGCTGTTAATTTTTTCCTGAGTAAAAGAAAAATACTCAGGAAAGTACTTTTCATTTTTTACGCATTTTGTATAAATTTTTGTTGAAAACTAGATATTTTAGATAATATCTAACAACTATGGATTCTGATCCCCTCTTAAGGATTGTTGTTGATTTTTTTTTTTTTTTGCATTTTTTTAATGGCTTATCTGGACTTAATCTGTGGAAACTTTCTTCCTCCTACAGAGTGGAAATTGATGGCCATGCTCAATATTTTTTTTTTTATTTTTAATCTACTTTCCCTGGAGTCATCCTGACTGCATAGCAGCCAACAAATGCTTGATCAGAAAATGTGTTCAAAGATCTTCAACTAAGAAAGCTTCCACCTCTGCTACTAGATCTATACTTGAGTTGTAGAACTCCTTTGAAGTCTTCCATGATTTTACTTTTCACAAGCCTCCCTAGGGTCTTTTCTGTTTATGTGCACAGCCTCCCGGTCAGCGATGAGGTATAGAGAATTTAGCCCCTGAGTCGTTATCTTTTTTCCAGGATCTCCCTATTAAATACTGTGCTTGTCAGTTCGTCTATTTCTGCCCTAAACAGGACTATTACCTTAGCCTAGGAAAACTATAGGTTTTCTCCATTCATTTTCTTCGGAGTTTGATATTTTTACTGGCAACACCACATGGGTGTTTTATCCTCCACTCCAAATTAAGCCAGGCTTCTAGAGCAGTGAAACTGATGTTTTTACAGCTAACCCTGCCCTGCTTTTATTACTGTGCTAACAGGCTGAGAAATAGTAAGAAAGGTGGGCAGAGAAAGAAACATCCCCAAACAGTAATACTATAAATCCCCACTGTTCTCACCTAACATTCTACAGTTTTTTATGAATAAACATTTCTCAATTCATTGTTTACATTTAATTGATTTCTAGAGGTTGTTTTTGACAATTTTATCCGATTTTAAAGTTGGAGGTTTTTTAATTGTCGGAAGAACATTAAATATGAGATCTATCCTCTTAGATTTTTAAACTTACAATTCAGTATTGTTAACGATAGGCACAATATTGTACAGTAGATCTCTAGAACTTATTCTCTTGCATAACTGAAGTGTTATACCCATTAATTAGCAACTCCTCCTTTACCCACCCCTCTGGCCTCCAGCAACGACCATTCTACTCTCTGATTCCATGAATTTGATTATTTTAGATACCTCATATAAGTGGACTCATGCAGTATCTGTCCTTCTGTAGACTGGTTTATTTCACTTGAAATAATGTCCTCAAAGTATATCCATTTTGTCACATATAGCTAAATTTTCTTTTATAAAGCTAAGTAACATTCCATTGTATGTGTATATTACATTTTCTTTTTTCATTAATCCATCAGTGGACATTTAGATTTTTTAGATTATTTCCACATATTGGCTATTATGAATACTCCTGCAATGAACATGTGAGTGCTAACCTCTCCAAGATCCTATTTCAAATCTTCTACATAAGAATCCCAAAAGCAGGATGCTAAATCATATGAAAACTCTATTTTTAGCTTTTGGAGGAATCTTCATACTGTTTTTCCATAACAACAGCATCATTTTGCACTTCCACAAATAATGTACAAGAGTTCCAACTTCTCAATATCCTTGCCAACACCTGCTGTATTTTGTTTTTCTGTAATAGCCACTCTAACAGGTCTGAGGTAATATCTCACCTTGGTTCTGACCATATCTATACAAAACCCCAAAGACTCCAGAAAAAAAATTAGAACTAGTAAACAAATTTAGTAAAGTTGCAGAACACCAAATCAACATACAAAAATCAGTTACATTTCTATGCACTAAAAATAAACTATTTGTAAAAGAAATTAGGGAAAAAAACATTATTTACAATAACATCAAAAAGAATACAATCCTTAGGAATAAAGTTAACTAAGGAAGTGAAAGACTTGTACTCTGAAAACTACAAAACAGTGATGATAGAAATTAAAGTGGAAACAAACAAGTGGGAAGACATCCATGTTCATGGATTGGAAAACTTAATACCATTAAAATATCCCAACTACTTAAAGTGATCTACAGATTCAATGCAATCTCTATCAAAATCCCAATGGTATTTTTTTATGGAAATCAAGAAAACAATTCTAAAATTCAGATGGAACCACAAAGGACTGTAAATAGCCAAAACAATCATGAAAAAAGAACAAAGCTGAAGGCATTACACTTCCTTATTTCAAAATATATTTAATAGCTACAGTAATTATAACAGTATGGTACTGGCATAAGATAGACATATAGACCAATAACATAGAAGAGAGAGTCCAGAAATTCATCCACACATAAGGTCAGCTGATCTTCAGTAAGGACATCAAAAACACACAACAGGAAAAGAATAGTCTCTTCAACAAATGATTCTGGGAAAATTGGATGTGCATGTGCAAAAGAATGAAACTGGACCAGTATCTTACACCATACACAAAAAATCAACTCAAAAAGGGTTGAAGATTAAAATATAAGATCTGAAAGTTTAGAACTCTCCTAGAAGAAAACATAGAATAAAAGCCTCATTACATTGGTCCTAACGGTGATTTCATGGATATGACATCAAAAGTACAAGCAATGAAGGGGGGAAAAATTCAGTTGGGACTGTATCAATCTAAAAACCTTCACAGCAAAGAAAACAATCAACAGAGTGAAAAGGCAACCTATGGAATGGTAGAAAATATTTGCAAACTATATACATGATAAGGAGTTAATTTCCAAAATATACAAGGAACTCCTACAACTAATAGAAAAAACTGCAGCTGGTTTTAAAGGGAGAGGATTTGCAACCTCTTTCACTTTGCTGTCACTGTAACTCCTAACTCCTACATCTTCTTTGTTTCTTTTATAATACTCCCTATTTTATTTGCTTTAATCTTCCGAGCATGTTCAATTATTCTCAAAGTTTTCTTTTTTCACCATTTTTAGCTGTTGACATTACATTTTTTTCTTTCTAGAATGTATTCTTCTTTTTTTCATTTTTATAATTGTGTGTATATTTTCTTCCTTTAAATCTACTTAGAATTTAGCAATAATTTGCTTCAGACTATTATTTCACATACAGGAATATAATGCCTCTTTGTTTTATTTTTTGAAGAATAAAATTATAAAGTATTTATTTTTAACTTTTATCAGAATTTTTTATCTGTTCTTATCATCATCTTGAAAAGGTTTGGGATATTTATCTTAGAAAAAATGGCAAGCTGAAAGGGGCAATCAAAGGCATTTTAATGAAGAAACCTTTTATAAAATTTTAAGACAGTGGTTCTGAACTGGAGATGATGACTTTCCCCCCTCAGAAGATAGTTGACAATGTCTGGAGACGTTTTTGATTGTCACACCTTAGGAAGTGTTACTGGCATCTAGTGGGTAAAAGCAAAAGGTGGTACTAAGCATCTTACACTATACAGGATAGCGCCTATAATAAAGAATTATCCAACTGAAACACTGATGTGTCAACAGTGAGAAGCCAGCAAAAGATGATGAAACCCTCGGGGAGTCACAAAAGCAAGAAGACATTACCACCCCTAGGCTGAAAGGGTCAAGGTGAAAGACCTGTTATCAGATCCCAGATAGAGCTATAGTGTAGAGAAGGACTGTGAAATCGGAGCTGATTTGGTATCATAGGGTTTAAGTTTATATAATTTGGGGTATGCTCTTTAAGAAAAGATAATGCAAAACTACAAATATGAATTAGGCATGAAAGTAGGTATTTTAAAATAAAAGAATCACAAATTTTAAAAATATAACAAATACCACAAACATAACAAAAATCTAGAAGAATAGCTAAATATTTTATTAACAAATAGAACAGTTTTTGAACATCTCTTTTCTTAATTTTTTATACTGTTTATTCTAAATGCTTCTTCATGTAATGATTTCCTAAGATCAAATTTTATAGAGAAAAAAAATAAGTCAGGATTTTCTCTAACATGATGGATTGAAATTTATTTTTTATCACTGATAATTTAGAATCAACCATCACAATTTACAACTCCACAATCCCTATTGTTAATGTCACGTAATTTTTTTGTTTTGTATTCAAATTTGAGAAACCCTCTATCAAGTGTCTGTCTCATATAAGCTATCAGCTATCAGATTTCAATGCATTTCAAGTTTTTTTGTGTAGTGACTAATATTAACTACTGTTTAAGTTGACAATAGTCATTAACCGGTATGTCCTAACTGTCCTCATTACAGTGTCTTATTGTGAGTTTTGTATTTCATCAATGCCAATAATTCATGTCAAAGCACCAACAAATTTATATCTTTCTCCATTGTGTCTGTATGATTCATTCCTCTCTGTTAATTAGATTCTCAAACAATTGGGAGCTTATTCATTTTTTTCTATTCATAATTTACTCTGAATTACAGCTTTTAGTATAATCTAAAAATTTTGTTTTATTTTTTAAAATCAGAATAGTCCATACTGATTTAATTAATCAATCTATCACTTATGGTTCATATTTCATTGTTTATGTTATCTCTCAGATATTTTAGTAAATGTGTTTAAAGATGATAAGAGAAAGTAGCCTTCATCTCTTAATCAGAAATCTCAAATTTCTCATCTGTATTCTTGAAATATTCTAAAATGTCTTCTTAAATATACTTCTTAATATTAGAATTTTTCTCCTTTTGACAAAAACATATAGACATTGTTGGGGTTCCCCTCTGGGCCTTGGAAAGAGCCTGTACATGTGAGTGGCTCTGAAATTTAAGCTTTATTCATTTCACGGAAATCCTCCATCAAATGCAGTCAGTGTCAAATCTTGTCCCAGCAAGGAAGAAGCCAAGGAAATAAGAACCTCAACCTCTGTCTATTGTTGGTGACTCCAAATGGCCAAAGGCAACTGGAAGAGCAAATCTGAAGGGATCAACAGAATAAAAAGCCCAGAAAAATATGTTTAAATAAATACTGTCTTCTAAAACTTCTATTTTACAGCATTTACACTTTATTTTGGATTTTTGTGCTTGTGTTCATAGAGAAGAAAATCAAAATAAAGAATGTGATTGGCATTTGCTCACGGAAATCACTTCTTCCAGAAGCACCTGCTAGCCTAAGTATGCCTGTGAATACCGCACAATCTTGGTTCGGCAAAGCATATTCATCCCATTACACATTCACATTTCATAATCATTTTGAAAGCTTCAACACATGTCTTCTAATGGTGTCACTCTATATAATGAGATATGCAAATTAGAATGTTATAGAGAGTCTTAATTGCATTATATCATTCAGAGTTGTAAATGTTCAGCTAGTTACAGCCCAGGTAGGGCAATCAGAAGAAGAAAAGAAAAAAAAGAAATATTCTTTTGGCTGTTTGACCCAAAAATGAAATAGACTTACATTGCTAATAGGCATATTAATATGCTCCTCAGACATCTATAGTAACAGTGGGTTAACAAGGATGGCCTCAAGAGATGTATCAGCATTTCCTTATAAATGCTTTATGAACACTGGTTTCAGTGTTTTGGGATCCCGAGGCACTATTTTATATATTGTTTTAAAGCTTATTACAAACCCCCAGGAATAAAAAAAAAAAAAAAAAGAAAAACTTAAACATGGCTTATCCAGGAAAGAGCATAGCAGTGTATAGCTATGTATTTATCTGCTAAAAAGAAATTGTGTTCCCTTTCATACACTTTCCATGCAATTTGGTAAATTGCATAATGCTATTTTCCAAACTGTAAATTCTATCATAATTTGGCAAGATATGAAAATGGAACCTGGGAACCTTTTTCCATCTCAGAGTAGGTAGCTTCTTTCAGTTATCATCAACTTCTGGGTAGGGAAGGAATCTCCAACAGTTTGTCCTACAAGATAGCAGGCATCCACCAATCCATTTTCACATCTCCATTTCCACTGTGCATTATTCTAGGCATGCAAGATTAGATCCCAGAGCAGCAGACTATTGAAATAAAGACTAATATTCCATTTATGCCCATTCTTCATTTAAAAACCACCACCATGGGGCGGCCGGGGTGGCTCAGTGGTTGAGTGCCTGAAGCCCATGGCCTGGTTCTGGAGTCCTGGGCAAGTCCCGCATCGGGCTCCCTGCAGGGAGCCTGCTTCTGCCTCTGCCTGTGTCTCTGCCTCTGTGTGTGTGTGTGTCTTATAAATAATTTTTTTAAAAAAGACTGAAATAAAAATATTTTTAAAAAATAAAAAATAAATAAAAACCACCACCATCCTTTCTTTTTTTAAAAAAAAGATTTTATTTATTCATGAGAGACACAGAGAGAAGGGCAGAGACACAGGCAGAGGGAGAAGCAGGCCCCACGTAGGACTCGATCCGAGGTCTCCAGGATTAAGCCCTGGGCTGAACGAAGGCAGGCACTCAACCGCTGAGCCACCCGGGCCGCCCACCACCATCCTTTCTTATGCACCCCCACCCCAACTCCCTTCTACCATCAAAATCCCATCACAACCACCACTATTACTATCCCTGTTACCAAGAAACCACTGTTCTGGGGCCATACTTTTCCAGACTTGATTTAATCTTATTCACTGCAGTTTCTTGAATGCTCTGTCTAAAATAACTTGCCTTCAAAGCCACACAGACCTATTTAGTCATGTTAGGACTGAAGAAATTCAAGCAGAAAATCATAATTTTCCCTAAGACAATCCAACTCTATCAACTGATACATAGGAAAAGCATCCATTTACTCATTTATCTAACGAGGTAGAATACTTGAGTGTTTCATCATTATCTCACAATTAATACATTCAAGATTATCTGATTAATTCTCCAAAACAAGATCCCTGAATTAAGTCCCAAATTTCTGCCATAGCATTATTTTCACATTACCAGTTTTCTTAATTTGTTAGTTTTCTCCCCCCCCCCCGCCCCGCTTCTTATGCACCCACGCTTAATTGCAAATTAGTCCCTAAGTTACATTGGATTTTCTCTTTAAATATTCCTCACATTCCATTCCCTCCCCTACCATTCCTTTCCAATACCAGTTCTTTTGTCATTTCATGTCTGAGCTTCATAAATCGTTTCTGCCAAATCTATTCTATAAATTGTTTCCACGTTAATATTTCAAAAATATAATTTTGTCATAGCATTCCTCTGCTGAAAGTCTTTTATGGGTATCAGGTAACTAAACATAATAGTTTAGGTTCCCCAGTTTGACAAACATTTCAGTTTAATAAAATTCATACGAGATCAGAATTCTTTTATTCCCCCATCCATCCCAAAGTTGGTATGAGCGATCTGTATTAGAAGCAAGTCAGGGAGCTCAGCGGTCTAGCGCCGCCTTCAGCTCAGAGCATGATCCTGGAGACCTGGGATCGAGTCCCTTTGGGCTCCCTGCAGGGAGCCGGCTACTCCCTCTGCCTGTGTCTGTCTCTCTCTCTCTCTCTCTCTCTCTCTCTCTCTCTCTCGTCTCTCGTGAATAAATAAATAAAATCTTAAAAAAAAAAAGAAGCAAGTCAAAGTACAATAACAAATGTACTCAAATTCAAAGAGCAGCAGATTCCAGAGGCAAGAAACAAGGCCAAAGGTACTAAAATTTAGGGTTAAACTAATGGAGAGCACCTACAAAGCAGATTGGAATCAAAGGACAGAGGAAGACAGTTTCTACGCAGTTCTAAGATATTCCTTTAACATAGGATCATCCTTTGGTCCATTGAAAGATCTCAAATCTCCACTTTCATATACTACACAGTATAAGTTTTTCACTTGGGCGCTATTAGTTCTCAAACTTTAGTTCCCATCAGAACCACTTCTAAGGCTTGTTCAGATTTCTGAGCCCTACATCCAGTTTCTGATTCAGTAAGTCTGGGACTAGAAATTTTGCATTTCTAGCAAATTCCTACTTGAGGCTAGTGAAGTGGGTCTGAGGACCACACTTTGAGAATCAGTACCTTAAGTAAACACATTCTCTTTGCTGTCTCTAAAATATAAATATGCATTCTCCAATCCTACTAAGTGGCTAGAATGACCATTCCACTTCAATCAATACACAGTCTACTCAGACTTCCTGCATCAAAGTCTTTTTCCCTGATGCTTATGTCTTCAGTCTTTGTGCCTTGCAGTACTGGGGTGGGGTAGGGTTTTCTTGTGGGGTGTTGTTGTTGTTGTTGTTTTGCTGGTTTTTTGAGAAAGGGATTTTTTTTCCCCGAAACAGACTTGATTTCTAATCCTGCCTCCTTGGATTCTAATCCTACCTGCAACTGTGGAATTTTAAGCAAATTATTTAAACTCTTGAGCTCTTCTTCTCATTTGTAAAAGTTGATAATACCAATTTTTATTTTGGGTGAAAACACCAACATTTTGTTAGTTTTTACACCTTTGCTCGTTACTTTCCAGTTTTCGTTTTTACATTATAACCCTATTATTTAGAACCATTTTCCTGCCTTCCTAATTCTGGAAGTCAAAGTGGCCACCAAACATTTGTTTTATGGGATCTTAATAATTCTGGTCATAAAATTTCCAAGGTGAAAAGACCTTTATGGTCATTAAATGTAACCCCTTCATTTGAGCTCACTGTCAGAAATGACATATTTGGTAGATAGATTAAGCTTAATTCACTTTTCCTGACTCCACTTTCCTAAGTAAAAGCTTTCTTCTAAAGTTAAAAGGTTTCTGACATGGTGTGTTTTGGCATAGATAGTGGAGGAAGGAGGTAATTTGGCTAAGGGGGTCAAAGAAACAGAAAACACATAGACATTTTTATTTAAAAATATCAATTCTTTCATATCATGATCCATTATTATACCTTCATTTTTCTGAGTCTTAAAGTCAGTGGCTTGGAATTACACTGAGTGAAAAAAGCTAATCTCAAAAGGTTACATACTGTATGATTCCATTTATATAATATTTTTGAAATAAAAAATTACAGAGATGAAGAAGAGATTAGTGGTTGCCAAGAGTTAGGGCTAGGTGGGGAGCAGGTTTCTATTAAAAGGTAGCACGAGTAATAATGTTTGTGATGACATAACTGTTCTGTATCCTGACTGTAGTTCCACAAATCTATACATGTGGTAGCATAGCATAGAACTAAATACACACACACACACACACACACACACACAAATGAGTTCATGTAAAACTGAGGAAATCTGGATAAGGTCAGTGGATCATATCAACGTCAATTTCCTGGGCATGATATTATACTATAGTTCTGCAAGATGTTATCATTGGGGGAAATTAAGTGAAGGATACATGGGATATCTTGACACTAATTCTCACAGCTGCATGTGAATCTGCAATTAAACACGAAATAAGTTTAGTTGTTTTGTTTTGTTTTACTTTGAAGTCAGTGGCATGGAAGAGTGGAGTTGTGCTGGCTTTAGGGTGGACTTCCAAATACCTTAGTTGATGTCCAGTTTAGAAAGCAAAACGCTTTTGGGATAGTAGTAGGATATTCCTGAACTATGGCTGGAATTCCTGGATGAAGAGAAAAAAACCTATGAAGATGCAAAGAAACATAATCTGTTCTATTGTTTTGCCTAGTTCTAGCTTTAAGTATAAGTGTTAAAGTGAGAAAATCGTAACATTCCTGAACAGTGCAAAGGTTTCACTCCTAAGCTCTGCAACATAAATCTGATACATACTTATATTAATTATTCAACAAATATTTGTTGAGCACCTATTACATGTCATAATCACTGACTTTACCTTTTTCTGTTTTTACTTAGAGTCAAACACTTTAGAAATAGAGTGCATTTAAAGGCACTGGAATCCAACCCTTTTAATCTATGAAACTCGAAACTGTGCTTCACTCAAGGCACAGCAAGTTTAAGCAAACAGTGCACCATTTGTTGTTTTATTCATTTAGGTCCAAAATGCCTTTCCTTGCTCCTTCCACTCTTCAATACATATAGCAACTGGGCCTGGTTTTATGACTCATTATCTACTCTTAAAACATGAATTTTCCAATGCCTGCAAAAGTCATAAGTTTTATTCGATTCACAAGCATTATTCTTAATCATGATACACTCTGCTTACAACACAACTGTTCCTTTTCCTGTGTTTCTCATGTTATCCCAGTCAGAGAGAGAGAAAGAAAGAGGGAGAGAGAAAGAGAGACTACTAAAAGCACAGAACTGATGAAACCAGAAAACTCTTTCTGGACTAGACCAAGGATACACATGAAAAAGTGTCTTCTATTCTTATAGGGTCCTATGCAATAAGAATATACCAACAAGAGTGTTTGTTATTAAAGCTTAATTAATAAGCTTTAATAAATGAGTGATTTACACTATCAAAGGAATCTCCTGAAGATGAATTGCAAACAAAACAGGTTTGTGTTCTTGACACACCAGATTATATTGTTCTAGCTCATGTGAAAGCCCATGCCCAAGCCATGCCTTAAGCCCAATACAGCCTATAGAGGGCATATAAGGCGCTTGTCCTGGCTATCTATTGCTCAGCAGCACACTACTTAATCATTTTATTATGCTTATGATAACTGAGCATCAGGAAAGCGGAGCAAGGCACAGCAGAAGTGGTTTGTCATTGTTCTGCTGTGTCTGGGACCTCAACCTGGGTTGCTCAAGGAGCCATAGATGTATGTGCAGCTCAACTGGGGCCATATGTCTGGGGCCTCAGATATTCTTAACTTGGCATCTTCTGGAGTTGGAATGTACAAGTAAGTCCATTTATTCATATGTCTGGCACCTGTGCTAGGATCACTGAAACAACTGGATGCTAGCCTACATCCCCTTTTCTCCATACATCCTGTCTGCATGGCTATCTTGAGCTTCCTCACAACTCGGCTATCCATGGTTGACTTCAAACGTGTTTGAGTACCAACAACTGGTCTCTTCCAGGTTATGATGTTCCTATAAACACAAACTTTTCTTTAGTCCATGTCTTACATGACATTAAGCCTCTTACTTCTTATCAATATCATATTAAGTCCTAATTTGTACTGAATCCTAGAACCAGCTCTGATACAAAGAACTCTTAGAACTGAGTAAGAAAACAATCCATAAAATTAAAAAAGGGAAAAAAGAAAACAATCCAATTAAAAAATGAGCCAAAGGCCTGAACAGACACTTCACCAGGGAAGATAGGCAGATGACAAATAAGTATATAAAAGACGCTTTACATCATATATCATCAGAGAAATACAAATTAAAATAATAATGAATATCAGTGCATACCTAGTAGAAAGGCCAAAATCTAGAACACTAAAAGCATCAAATGCTGGCAAGGATGTGAAACAACAAGGACTCTCATTCATTACTGCTCAAAATAAAAAATGGTACAGTAACTCTGGAAGACAATTTGCTGATTTCTTAGGAAATCAACTTAAGAATATACTACTATATGACATAGCAATTGCACATCTTGGTATATACCCCCCAAAAGTTGAAAATGTATGTCCACACACAAACTTGCACATAAATAGATGTTGATAGCAATTTTATGCATAATTGTTGAAACTTATAAGCAACTAAGATGTCCTTCAGTAGGTGAATGGATTAATAAACTGATATATCCAGACAATGAAATATTATTCACTGCTTAAAAAAATGCACTAGCATGCCTTGAAAATACATGAAGGAACCTTAAATACATATTACTAAGTAGAGAGGGCAATCTGAGAAGGCTGTATACTATATGATTCCAAATATATGACATTCTGGAAAAGGAAAAAACTATAGAATCAGTAAAAAGGTTAGTGGTTGCCAAGGATTGGGTGAAAAGAGAGGGATAAACAGAGCCAAAAATGGGATTTTAAGGGCAGTGCAAATACTCTGTGTGGTACCATGATGATGGATACATGACACTATCCATTTGTCCAAATCCATGGAATGTGCAAAACACCAAAAGTGAACCCTAATGTAAACTAGGGCTTTGGGTGATAATGATATACCAATGTAGATTCATCAATTATAACAAATATACCACTTTGGTAGGGTATGTAGGTAATGGGAGGAGGAATGCATCTGTAAGTGTAGGGGGATTATGGGAAATCTTTGCACCCTCCTCTCAATTTTGCTGTGAACTTACAGTGCTCTAAGAAAATAAAATCTTTAAAAAGAAACACACTCGCAGTTCTGACAAATAAGACTGTAATTATTCTAATACCATAGCAAATATTTGATTAAAATTAGATAGCCCTCCCACGGCAGGTTCAGGATACCCCAGCTGAGAACTACCAGAAGGGAGTTATTACATTTACATCAGTGATCAGAAGGGTTTCAGTGGTTCTTCGAGTCCTCAAACATAATCTAAGCTGGATGGGTAAGAGCAAATCTATCTCATTTCCAAGACAAAATGCTGAGTTGAGTCAAGTTTATAAATAAGAGGATAGGAAAAACTACCTTTCCCAGAGTAAACTACCGCAAATTGCCCAGAGGGCTGAGGATGTCAGGGGTGCCAAGCTCCCCTCAAAGGCCTCAACCCCTCTTGTGCTGAGCCTTAGCAGGCCGTCCAGTGCAGTTCGGCACTGGTGCTATCTTCCGCTGGAAGGATGCAGGGTTCCAAGACTTTTATCCTTCTCTCAAAACTTTAAGGGGTTGTGCTATCCCCGCAGGTCCTCAAACGTGTTTAAAAGACAGCTAAAGATTATTTAGCGATGTAGTCCATGCTGGTGCAATAGTGCATTCCACAACGTTACCGTTTCTTAGCACAATAACCATTTGCTTTAGAGGAACCCGCTAGAATATCCATCGCATATCAAAGAAATAATCCTTCTGGTAGAACTGTCAGGTTCTCCAGCAGGTCTGTTGAAGCGCTGGTGTTTTTGTGACTCTCAGATTTTATCATGATCAATGACAACCGAAGCTTTATAATTTAGGACTGCAGCATTAAAACGCTTTCGTGTATATAATTGAATATCTATGTATCGATGCATTCTGACGTCAGTACAGTTTACTGATTGAGAGCAATTGCTCTGAGCCTGGCTACCAGAGTTTAAATCCTGGCTCTAATCTGTTGGCTGTGTGACTTTAAACAAGTTACTTAACCTCTCAGTGCTTCAGTGTCCACATCTATAAAATGTAGGATATAATAACACTGTTTTCTAAGGGTTGTTCTGATGATTAAATGAGCTAATGCATGTAAAAAATACATAGTAAGCACTCCATCAATGACAGTTGGAAATATTCATTCATCTGTAACTGGCTTGTTCCCAAAAGGTTTAAACAAGCCAACTGAATAAATAAGACATTATATATGTAAACCAATTCCATTTTTATGATGCTATCTTTTTAGAAATAATAAACAAAGCAAGTCACTCCTGAGCAAGTAATACAGTGTTACTCATCCATAACTACTAATTACTATCATCTTAAATTAGATTTTGAAATGACTCAATACTGAGAAGTGACAGCTACCAGTGAGGAAGAAGGAAAAAATTCACCAACTAGAAAAACACAACAAGGTGGGATTGTCTGTTTAGCTACCTATATTTCCCCAGAGATTGTACCTTCTGTAGGAGCCAGGAGTATGTCTTTCTTTTTCATTTTAATTTCTGGCTCTGCATATTGCTTGGCACATATTAGATGCTCAATACTTTTTTAAATGAGTTAACACTGAGAGTCTTAGTAGCAGAGTAGATTAAGCAAAACAGTAAATTTATATTTGTCTCAGTAATTTCTCCTAGTAGCAGGTTTGTAATACAGTTATTCTACACATTAAATTATATTAAAGTCTGAGATGTTTTAGGTCAACTCAAACCTCCCTCCTGGGAGATGCCAAACCCACATCAAGCTCGTGTGTACGGTATTGTTCCTAAGTAAGAAAAGTCTTCTACATCTTTGAAGATTTCATATACACACACAAACACTTGAAGTATTTTTATTTTTTAAAAATTTTTATTTAGGGGATCCCTGGGTGGCGCAGTGGTTTGGCGCCTGCCTTTGGCCCAGGGCATGATCCTGGAGACCCGGGATCGAATCCCACATCGGGCTCCCGGTGCATGGAGCCTGCTTCTCCCTCTGCCTGTGTCTCTGCCTCTCTCTCTCTGTGACTATCATAAATAAATAAAAATTAAAAAAATTTAAAAAAAAAAAATTTTATTTATTTATTCATGAGAGACACAGAGAGAGAGAGAAGCAGAGACACAGGCAGAGAGATAAGCAGGCTCCACGCAGGGAGCCCAATGTGGGACCCGATCCCAGGCCGGGATTAGGCCCTGAGTCAAAGGCAGACGCTCAACTGCTGAGCCACCCAGGCGTCCCACACTTGAAGTATTTTTAAATAATTTCCATAAGCTTCACTTGTCTAGAAAAAAATCACACACCCAGATTTTTTTATTTCAATATGAAATAAACACGCCTCTTCCTGTGTTCCCATAACACAATGTGCATATTTCTAGTACTGCTGCCCCCGGAGTGTCTCTGTTGACTTTGCGTGTTCCATTAGACTAAGCACGTGTACTTCAGTTGTATATCCCCCTTGCTGTCTGGTACATAATAGAAACCCAATAACTATTTGTTTAATCAATTAGTCAATACCTTATTTTCTATGCAAATTTTTCTTTAGGAACATTCGCCCCCAGAGAATAGTCACCTTTATCTAAATCATCATCTTCCAGTTAAGAATGATATTTTGGTATTTTGTGTCAGCAGCTACCCACTGCCCTCAGCCAATGTCATGAACAATGCTCATAAGGTCCTGGGTGATTTGCTCCTGCTCCTGTCTCCAGACCCTTCTCCTGTCATTCCCTACTTCATCATATCCCTTGAGCTACAAGTGAGCTGCATTGTGTGAATTGGCTAACTGAGAATTCTCCATGAGCATTAAAAAGAAAAACTTCAAGACTTTAGTTAACCTATTATCCAAAAATAATAATTTTAGGTTAGAAAGCCTTTGTCTGGTTGAAATCAGTAAGAAAGAATACGGGTTACTCTACAGGGGCTTCAGGGATAGCTCTTTTCTCTGATTTTTTATTGTTGAGCTCTAAGCATGGTATTTTCTTGCTCCTGAATTATAATTTATTTTGATTAGAGATTGATTCTTTCTTTAGTAAATACTTATAACCTTGAAATAGATACATGGGCAGCTGCAAAAACATGATTTTTTAACAATAGTCATTACATTTGGTTTTGCCATATATTTCCAATAAGACATAAATAAAATATAAAAAGTATATGATTTAGGTGGCAGCCCGGATGGCTCAGCGGTTTAGCGCTGCCTTCAGCCCAGGGTGTGATCCTGGAGACCCGGGATCAAGTCCCTTCAGGCTCCCTGCATGGAGCCTGCTTCTCCCTCTGCCTGTGTCTCTGCCTCTCTCTCTCTCTCTCTCTCTGTGTGTGTGTGTGTCTCATGAATAAATAAATAAAATCTTTAAAAAAAAGTATATGATTTCCATAAACATATTTGCATTTTTCTAACCATATATGGTACTGCACACACCTCCATAAAATAGTGATTTATGCAAGACCTATTGCTTTAAAGGATGACATCTTTACTTTTGCTAATTCTATTGTGTTGATTCTTTGAAAAATAAATGCTTATTTTTAATATGAGCTATATTTTATGCTCAAAATTTATATACTCTTCCCCTTACAGAAAAGATTATAATTTAGATATGTGATTTTTTTCTTAGAGTGTGTGTGTTTTTCTTTTCTTTCAAAGAAATTGAGCATTTACATTACCCTACTTGAAAAAGGCATAAAGGGAACATTTCTTAATAGATAAGTCAAATAGCTTTGGAATAACAATGACTTTTCTCCCCCAATAGCCAACACCCCTGATTTTTTGTTTACCTTTAGAGAAACTTCAAAGGCACAATCACAACACGCAAAATATAAAGAGGTCATATTCCACAAATATCTGTCTATAGAAAAATTCATAGCCTTCAAGTGGACCATGCAATTTGATGCTTTGAAATGTGACCTGGACACACAGAAGCTGCCTTTAAAAACAGAACACATCATCACTCTGTGGTTCAGGGGTTACCCTTTGCATAAGATTTGTCAGCAGCAAGATACATGACAAACCTGAATCTAAACTTAGAATTTGAAGCTCAGAGGTAATACAGACACCCCTGAATGAGTGTCTTCTTAAAGAACCCAGGCAACATTTTCAAAGAACCATGGGTTATCAATAAGCAATCAATAAGAGGAAAGAATATCAATATGTATTCACCTTGCAATATACACATATATCAAATCATTATGTTGTGTACCGAAATAATAATGTTTAGAAAATCAACAACAAAAAAGAATACCAAGATCCACCCAAATCCTTGTCTTCGGGCAGCCTGGGTGGCTCAGCAGTTTAGCACCTGCCTTCGGCCCAGGGCGTGATCCTGGAGACCCAGGATCGAGTCCAACGTTGGGCTCCCTGCACGGAGACTGCTTCTCCCTCTGCCTGTGTCTCTGCCTCTCTCTCTCTCTCTGTCTCCCTTGAATAAATAAATAAAATCTTAAAAAAAAAAATCCTTGCCTTCTGGATACACATAAGTCATGAAGAACAGGTACTATTTCCATGACCCATTATGCAATAAGCTTGCATTCTTTGCAGCAGTATTCATATTCTAGTTTAAATATGGCTCCTGTTTCAATGAGAAAATTTTCTCCTTTTTATAAGATTTTCAGGGATGTTACAAATTTGAAGTATCCATATGTTATTTATTTTTCTACAGCAGCATGAAAATCAAAGAAAACTAAATCATTCATGTGGAGGTAAAATTGAAACTTTTGATCGTAGGTTGACTCACATATATGGTAACTGATTTATTCTTCTTTGCTTCTTTCTTCTCACTAATGAAAACTAATTATCAGTCATTCCTTGAGACTCTCACAGCCAAAGGCTGTTGAACCAGTCTTGATAGATGATTTTCCTTGTACGCTGTACTCCATGTATTCTTCAAGAAAGGCAGAAAATGTTAGGAAATAGTAAGTGGAAATATGTTTTCAATTAATAAAGTATAAAAATCAGAAATAAAGTATAGTTGTTGTTTTATTTTAAAACCACTTCTCAAGCTAGGATATTCACAACTTTTAAGGTATGAATTACAGTCATAGAAAATATTCTAAAATAACAGGATTAATATGAGGAGTGGATGCCTCTTGCTTAATTTTATTTAATGGTGAGAAAAATAAATTAGTCTTTTTTTTAAAGTTACCAAACTTATATATGAGTACATGATCCCTGGAAAAAATTACCAATGCAGAAGTCTATATAGTAAAATGGAAAACGTTTCTTCCTCTTTCACATTCCTATAGCCTCTCCATAAGTAACAACTGTCAAACAAGTGAGGAGAATGACACCACCACGCTGGCAACATAAGTCATTCTTGAGTTCATTTCCATTATCCAATCTCAGGGATAAATCCCAACTGATCATGGTGAATCATCCTTTTGATTTGTTGCTGAATTCAATTTGCTAATATTGTATTGAAAATGTTTGCACCTATGAGTCACCTGGCTGGCTCAGTGGGTAAAGCATGTGACTCTTGATCTCAAGGTTGTAAGTTCAAGCCCCCATGGGTTATAGAAATTACTTAAAAATAAATTCTTAAAAGAAAAAGAAAATTTTATATTTACATTCATTAGGGCTATCGATCCATTGTTTTCTTTTCTTATAGCTTCTTCTGGTTTTGATAGTTGGATAAAACTGGTCTTACAAAATAAGTTTGGAAATGTTCCCTCCTCTTTCACTTTTTGAAAATGTTTGAGAAGGATTGGTATTAATCATAAATGTTTAATAAAATTTACTAGTAAAGCAATCTAGTCATGGGCTTTTCTTCATTGGGAAATTTTTGATTACTGATTTAATCTCCTTACTAGTAATTGGTCTATTCAGATTTTCTATTTCTTCCTAATTTAGTCTTGGTAAATTGTATATTTCTAAAAACGTTCATTCCTTCCAGCCTGCACAGTTTTTTGACATAGAGTTGTGCATTTTTTTGGTATCAGTTGTAACGTTTCCTTTTTCACACATATTTTTGTTAATTTGGATTGATTCTCTTTTTCACTTGATTAGTCTGTTTGTCAATTTTATTCATCTTTTTAAAAAACCAACTCTTAGTTTCATTCATCTTTCCTATTGTTTTTCTGTTCTCTATTTCATTGAATTATGTGTTCTAATCTTTATTATTTTCTTGCCTCTATTAACTTTGGGCTCAGATTGTTTTACTTTTGCTAGTTCCTTAAGGCTCAGGGTTAGGATGTTTATTTGGGATCTCTCTTACTTCTTAATATATGCACTTATATGAACTACCTCTTAGAACTCCTTTTGCTGCACCCTAGGAGTTCTGGTATATTGTGTTTACATTTTAGTTTGTCTAAAGAAACTTTGTTACTTGTCATTTAAGTTCTTCTTTGATCCATTGGTTTTTCAGGAGAGTTTTGTGTAATTTCCTTTTTTTTTTTTTTTTTTTTTTTTTAGTTTTGTGTAATTTCCATGTGGTTGTAAATATTCTAGTTTTCCTCTTGTTATTGATTTCTAATTTCATGCCACTGTAGTAAGGGAAGATACTTGGTATATATTTAGTCTTCCTGAATTTGCTAAGATTTTTTTTAGGAATGTATTTATTTATTCATGAGAGACACATGGAGAGAGAGGCAGAGACACAGCCAGAGAGAGAAGCAGGCTCCCTGCAGGGACCCGGATGAGGGACTTGATCCCAGGACCCCGGGATCACGACCTGAGCCAAAGGCGAACACTCAACCATAAGCCACGCAGGTGCCCCTGCAAAGACTTTTTATGTGACCTCTCATATGGCCTATCTTAGAAAATGTACCGTGTGCGCTTGTGCAGGATGTGTATCATGCTGTTGTTGGATAGGATGTTTGTATATGTTTGTTATGTCCATTTGGTCTATAATGTTCAAATTCTCTATGTCCTTATTGATTCTTTGTGCAGATGATCTATCCATCACTAAGAGTGGGGCATTAAAGGCTCCAGCTATTATTGTATAGCTGTTTATTCTTTTAGCTCTGGTACTTTTTGCTCTACATACTTAGGTGACCTGATGTTAGGTGCATAAATATTTATAATTGTTATATCTTCTTTATGTATTGACCCCTTTATTATTACATAATGACCTATTTTGTCTCTTTTCATTATTTTTGGTTTAAAGTCTATTTTGTCTGATGCAGATATAGCTCCCTCTGATGTTTTTAGATAATCATTTGCTTGAAACATCTTTTTCAATTCCTTAATTCTTCATCTGTGTGTGTCTTTAAGATTAAAATGAGTCTTCTATAGGTAGCATATTGTTGGATCTGTTTTTCTAATCCATTCAGTCATTCTGTCTTTTTTTTTTTTTTGGAGTATTTAATCCATTTATGTTTAAAGTTGTTGTTGTTATATTGAGTAGGCTCTACACACAGTGCGGAGCCCAACATGGGGTTTGAATTCACTGAGAGCAAGACCTGAGCTGAGATCAAGAGTCGTATGCTCAACTGACTGAGCCACCCAGGTGCCCCTATTTATGTTTAAAGTAATTATTGATATGTAAGAATTTTCTATTGCCATTTTATTAATTGTTTCCTGGTTGTTTTCTAAATCTAGTATTTCTTTTTTCTTATCTTACTGTTTTTTTTTCCTATGCTTTCATGTCTTTTGATATCAAAGCAGGCTTTGACTCTTTTATTGTGTTTTTTGTTGTTGTCTAATCATTACATTTTCCCTTGTAGTTACCAGAGGCCTACATAAAATATCTTAAACTTCTAAAACTCTACTTTAAACTGATAAAGTCAGAGATTCATATACTTTACACTTTTACTTCTCTCCCTCACATTTTGGGTTATTGCTGTTAAATTTTACATGATTTTTATATTGTGCAACTAATTAATTTTTGTATTTACAGTTATTTTTGTTACATTTTAAAAGCTTTTAAACTAGGATTGGGAGTTATTTGCAATTACCATATTGCAGAACCTAACTATAACTATATATTTATCATTACCAGTGAGATTTATGGTACCTTTTGATGTTAATTAATTTTCTTTTACTTCCACTCAAAGAATTCCCTTTAGTTTTTCTTATAAGGCCTATCTGGAGGTAATGAACTCTCTCATATTTTTGTTTGTTCAGGAGAATCTTTATCCATCTTTGTTTCTGAAGGATAGCTTCACTAGGTATAGAATTCTTACTTGACACTTATTTTCTTTCAATATTTTGAATACATTATCCCTTTATCTCCTGGCCTGAAAAGTTGCTGTTGTGAAATCTTCCAAAAGTCATATTTACGTGTACAAGAACAAAACCATACCCATCTTACACCACTTACAAAAATTAACACAAAATGGAATAAAGACTTAAATGACCTGAAACCATGAAACTCCTAGAAGAAAACATAGCAACAAAAATCCCTGATGGAGTGCCTGGGTGGCTCCGTCAGTTAAGCAACTGACCCTTGATTTCAGCTCAGGTCATGATCTTAGGGTTGTGAGATAGAGCCCCACATTCAGCTCCATGATGAGCAGGGAGTCTGTTTTTCTTTCACTCTCCTTCTCAATAAATTAAATAAATAAATAAATAAATAAATAAATAAATAAATAAATCTTAAAAAACAAAACAAAACAAAACAAAAACATCTCCTTGAGATGGGTCTTGGTAATGTTTTTTTTGGGTATGATATCTAAAGCATAAGCAACAAAATAAAAAACAAGTGGGACTACATGAAACTAAAAAGCTTCTACACAGCAAAGAAATGATCAACAAAGTAAAAAGACAACCTATGGAATGAGAAAAAATTGCATACTATATAATGGATTGATATCCAAAACATTAAAGAACCCATACAACTCAACATCAAAAAAGGAAAAAAAAAATTAAAACTGGGCATGGAACCTGAACAGACATTTCTTCAAAGAAGATATACAGGGGGATCCCTGGGTGGCTCAGTGGTTTAGCACCTGCCTTTGGCCCAGAGCGTGATCCTGGAGTCCTGGGATCAAGTCCCACATCAGGCTCCCTGCATGGAGCCTGCTTCTCCTCGGCCTGTGTCTCTGCCTCTCTCTCTCTCTCTCTCTCTCTCTCTCTCTCTCTGTGTGTGTCTCTCATGAATAAATAAATAAAATCTTTTAAAAATAATAATAAATAAAATTTTAAAAAAGCAAAGAAGATATACAGATGGCCAACAGGTACAGGAAAAGATGCTCATCATAACTAGTCATTAGGGAAATGCAAATTAAAACCACAATGGGATATCACCTTATGCCTGTTAGATGGTTATCATCAAAAAGACAAGAGATTACAAATACTGGCATGGATATAAAGAAAATGGAAACCTGTGCACTGTTGATGAGATTGTAAATTAGCACAGCCACTATGGAAAACAGTTTGGAGGATCCTCAAAAAATTAAAAATAGAACTATCACATGAACAAACAATTCTGCTTCTGGGACTATATCCAAAGGTAATGAAAATACTTACCCATAAAGATATCTATAGCCCCATGTTCATAGCAGCATCATTTACAATAACCAAGACACAGAAAAAGTCTGTGTCCATTGATGAATATATGGATAAAGAAATTGTGATTGATATATATATATATATATATATATATCACACATATATAGGTATATATAGATGTATCACATATAATATTCCTATATATAGTGATATATAGATATATTGTGATATGCATGAATATTATGAATATATTGAATATATATGAATATGAGTATATTGAACATTTATATATATGAATGTTATGAAACATATATATATGAATAATATGAATATTATTCAGCCATAAAAAAAGGAAATCCTACCATTTGTGATGACACAGATGGATCCGGAAGGCATTATGCAAAGTGAAATAAGTCAGACAGAGGAGACAAATGCAGTATGATCTCACTTACATATGGAATCTTAAAAAAAGAAAAGAAATACAAAAGAAATCCAAACTCATAGAAAAAAAGATCAGATTTGTGATTACCAAAAGCAGGGCATAGGGGAAGGTGATCAAAAGATACAAACTTCTAGTTATAAGATAAATAAGCACTAGAAATGTAATGTACAACATGATGACTATTACTGACACTGATGCGTGATACATTGGCAAGTTGTTAAGAGAGTAAGTCCTAAAAGTTCTCATTACAGGTGAAGTGGGTTTTTTTTCCTTTTTTATTTTCTTCTTTCTTTTTATTTTATCTATATGAGAAGAAGGATGTTAGCTGAACCTATAACGGTAATCGTTTCATGATATATATAAATCAAACCATTATACTATGTGCCTTAAGCTTATACAGTGATATATGTCAATTATTTCTCGGTAAAGCTGAAAAAAAGGTAATAAAAAATTAAGTGATTTGCAACATTCCAGAAGGTTGTCTGGGCCATTTAGATTTAGGCATAAAGTATTACATGTAACATCTATATAACGATCTTATTTAAAAATACCTATATTGTATTTATACATACATCATATCATATATGTATGATATTATGATTTATAATAAGAAACGTGTACTTGGTCTTTGTCCCCATTTCTGGCATAGAACTAAAACCATGGAATTTCTTAAGTGGTGAGAGCGATTAAGATCTTTTGTTATATGAATGAGGTGACTTTTGGTGCACCAAAGAATCTTGCCTGATTTTTAGGAGAACCAACCATGTAATTGGGACTTCCAGACCCATTCTCCCCCACCTCTGCCAGGGTAAAGGAGCTTGAAATTGAGTTCAATAGCCAATGGTGAGTGATTAAATCAGTCAGGCTTATATAATAGAACTTCAGAAAAACACACAAAGGGCAGGGTTCAGAGTTTCCAGAGCAGTGAACACATGGAAAGTGATGCTCTTGGAGAGGACATGGAAGCTCCACACCCTTTCTTCATATCCTGCCCTAAGCATCTCTTCCATTTGGCTATTCCTGAGTTATATCCTTTTATAATAAACTGGAAGTCTAGTAAGCAAAATGCTTCTGAGTTCTGTGAGGCTCTCTAGCAAATTAATACAACCTGAGGAAGAGGTCTTGGGAAACTTTGATTTATAGCCAGCCAGTAAGTCAAAAGTATAGGTATCTGCCCAGGCTTGTGATGGATTGTCATCTTGAGTTGGAGGGAGTTGTTGGAACCTCCACTCTGACCAGTTTGTCAGAAGCACAGATAATAGCTTAGGTTTGTGGTTGGTGTCTCAAGGAAGTTGGGAGTGTAGTCTTGTGCAACTAAGCCCTTACCCTGCAGGATCTAAAGCTATCTGATGTCAGAATTGAGTTGAATTCTAAGACACCCAACTGGAATACAAGAATAGCTTGTTGGTGTGGGGAACTTCTGCACACATTGGAATTGGCACCAAACCATAAGAACATGCTACATAACTATAAAAATTATTCTTGACAACATTTCTTAGGGATTTACCATAGCCATGTTTATATATCTTACCCATATTTTTAACCAATTATGCTATATTCTATACTTTAAATGGATAGATAAAAATTTATTTAGTGATTTCCCTAAAAAAGCTTTTTAGTTGTTTTCAAGCTTCACTCCTACAAACAATGCTACACTAAGCATCTATAAGCATATATCCTTTCCCTTATGGAGAATTCCTCTAGGAAGGATACTTAATTATGGAGCGTATTTACATAGGTATTGACAAGTCACCTTCTAAAAATGCTATCCCAATTTACACACACATCAACAATTTTAGGAAATGGCTCATTTCCTTTCATCCTCACCAACAAAGGATATTGTCTGCGCACTTAATATTTTACCCACTTACAGTTTTAAAAAATGGTCTCTGATTATTGCTTGTAGAAATAATAGCAAAAAAGAAAAATTGTTGTAATAAAAGATTAATTCAGAAAGTCCAAAAGCTTTAGTTTTTCCTCAGGAGTTGCCAAGAGAGAGAGAAAAATTATCCAAAAAAAAAAAAAAAAAGAGGGAAAAATTTGAAAGAAATAACTGAGGGTATTTTCTCAAAAGGAATGGCATTCTAGATTGAGATGGCCCACTGAACCCACAACACAGGAAATTTTTATAATAATAAAGTTAAAAAGAAGATCCTAAAGAGGGCATTATACAAAACCAACCAATCACCAGCACCACTAAAAACAAAACCAGTAACCAGAATGCCATAACCAGAGTGATCTTTATAAAAAATTTAATCAGATTATTTCCTTTCCCAGTTGAAGTTTCGTTGCTTTATTAATTGTTGCTCCCTACTGCATATTGGTGAAGGAATAAAATATAAATTCTTTTGTATCCTTTTGCAGAATCCAGGTTCTGATTATTGCTCTAACCCCTGCTAATGTCCCCTCCTCAGATTTTATATGCCATCATTTCCAGAAAACCCAAGGCCTTTTATATTTCTCTCTCTCTCTCTGTCTCTCTCTCTGCCTTAGAAGTAAATGTCTCCTTTCTCTGCAAAAGAGAGGATGCTCCCAGGCATTCATGGGCACTCCATCCCAACATATGGCTTGCAGGCCCCTGCTTAGAGTTATTAACATATTATGCTAAAAGTGTTTGTTTTCACGTATGTCTTCCTTACTAAACTCTAAGAGACTTGAGAGCAATGACGATGGATTTTCTTCTTTGTATTTCTCTTATTTCTATGCTAGCACATAGAGAATTTGCAGTCAAGATTGGTCAAATGAAAGAACCCGAACAAGGCCCTTCATGATGAACAACATTATAAACCACCAAATACAACTACAAAGTAATGAGTGGAAGATGGAATTGAAATAAAAAGTACTTGAATTCTCAGAGCCTAGTAAGATAGTGGTAAGAGAAATAATAAATATAGCACTACCTTACTGGGGATTAATAATGTCCCAGGCCCAGGCTGTTTTTATCTCATTGACAGATGAGGAAACTGACGCACAGATAGGCTAGGTAAATTGCTCAAGGTAACACAGCTAATAGCTGGCAATGCTCAATAAATGTGTTTGGTTGGTTACCAAGGATTGCTTTTTTATTTCAATGCTCATAGAAAGTGCCAGGAATCTCACTCGATCTTGTACAGGATAAAATGCACTGGATTCTGAAGCATAAGTATTATCTTGCATTTAGTCAACTTTCACATTTATATATCCAAATATTCAGAACTATTCCCCAGCATACTCCTTAAAGAATCTAAAGCTACCATTCACTGGAGCCTGCTTCTTCCCTTTCTTTTTCAAAAATATATAGCTTTAAACTGGGCAACTAATCTAATTCCTGAAGGGTTCCTGATATCAGCACAAACTAGGTTAATTCTTTTCTAAATACTACAAATAGAAAAGAACAGGGAGCAGGATGTATGCAGAGTCTCATATACACCTACAGAAAATAAAAAGCTCCAAGACAAGGGTTCGTCCTATTGAGCATGTCAAAATTTCTAATTCCACATGCTTCCAGATCCTAGAAACTCATTGTAAGTTCAAGGTGCTCAGAATGATGCAAAACTGGGCACTGTGTAACTATCTGCTTGCTTATGTGTTATCTATCTGACCTAATCTGTTTTAAACAGACAAATTTTGAACCTGCAAGTAAATAAGTTTCATTTTAATTACTAAACAAATGTTTTACTTGCCTTTGGTTAGGTATGCCATTATTTATGCCCTAATTAGTGTCAGAGCAATTTTGTGTCTGTATATGTAATAATATGTCTACTGCCTCCAGCGTTTCCTCTGCATTATATGTCTTAAGAACATAAGTCATTATTTATAAACCCACAAAGAAAGTGTTAAGCAACAAAGCTAACCATTGTCAACTACTCTCATGTTCGTACCAACTCAAAGACATCTCATTCCTTGGAAAAAAATCAATGGAAGTTATTCACATATGTTAAAGAATCATCTCAAAAAAATACTTTTTCTATAAATAAATACATTTTGTATAAGTAAGCCAAATGTACATAATGTAATTTAGATACACTTGGCATCCTAGAAACACTTGGGAGAGTATTCACGAAATCACTCACTAAATGCTATAATACTCTGTCACTGTATCATAATATTTTATATGCAAAATATGCCCTTCCCAGAGTGGGCCTAAAAACACTCATTTCTGAGCCGTTTATCTGGAATATAAATGTGTTAATGCACTATGGGGTAAAACACTTGAGTGCCTAAGGATTTTCACTAGGTCCCAGAAATTCATCAAAGGATAAATCTATCATTCCTTTTAATGACATATTCAAAATAGTTAGCATCTAAATATTAAAGTGCTCATAAAATTTCTTTTTCAAATCCTCATTCCATGACGTTATCCTTTATGCAGTTGGAAATAAACTGGGGTATTATCTTTCACATGCAAGGGAAACAAGACAAGACTGGCCAAGAGAGAGAAAGATGGCCTTAGTCAAGCTTGTGAGACCACTTTAAGCTTTGCCATTTTACAATTCTATAAACGGACAGTGCTTATCTTCCTAAGAAGATAACAAATGTTAACTGCCTCAAAAATCAATCTAATTCACCAAGTAGACATTATAAACACTGCACAAGTTATGTCATGGCTAATAACAATGTTCTTGTACCCACGGAAAATTCACATGGTGTGCAATGATGTAGTGAATTTGAAAAAATCTAGAGAACTCATTTACACAGTCTCATTGCATAATTCTGAGCTTCGTTGACATGGCCACTCCACCCTGGTTGGACTTGTCCTATGCTTTCAAGAGATAGACAGCGACAAACCACAAATAGGACAGAAAGAAAAATAAAACTGCATAATCACTTTAGAAGTTTTGTGGTCAAAAAACAGAGCTCAAAATAATGTAAGGGTTAAAGTGAATAAAATGGAGGGAAAAAAAAAAAAAACAACCCTGAATAAGATGATTAACATGCAAACTAAAGGGTTAGGATTGAGTCTCCTAAAGCCATGACAAAACTAAAAAGAAAAAAAAAAGGAAAAAGAAACAATTTTTTTTAAAAAAAAAGCTCAGTATCACAATTCCTGGTTATTGAACAAATTAAGATAATACAAATACCTTGTCATTAAATAGTTTTAGAACCAAGGTATAAGTACTGTAAACAAAATAATTTAAAATCCAACACTCCTTTAAATGATCAGAAGAATTTAAAATGTTTGAAATAAGCTAATCATAAAACTGGAAACAAAAAACAACCCCCTTCCTTATCCACATTGGTATTTTTAAATGCACAAATAGTCACATCAGAGATGCTCTTGTTAGAAAAGTTTATCATTAGGTTTAGAAGAAAAAGTCAATGATCGTAGCTCTGTTTACTCTAATTATTTCTTTTGTGCAAAATAAGGTCATTTTCCCACTAAATCATTAACACGGTAACAAAAGTAAAGCAGTTTAGCGATTAGAAATGTTTGCTTACAGCACAGTCTGTCTACCTGTGTAATCCCTTCTCCTTGCTTTTTAAGGCAAAAATGATTAAATCTCTGGGCTGAAGAGTTTGCCAAAATAAAAACTTAAATGATAACCATTTACAAAATGAAAAAAAATCTACTGAAATCTTACAGCACCTTCTTCACTTAATAAAACTGTCTAGTAAATATAGCTCATCGACTTTTATTAGGGCAATGCCTTTTTTAAAACATCACTTTTTCTCCTTTTTTATTGAAATATAGTTGACGTGCAGTGTTATATTAGTTCCACTACAACTCTATTTCTAATAAATAATAATAATAAGGAAAAACCCTTGGAATCTCCGGCAGTGAAGTAAGAAGGTACCATACAGACATTTTACATGTCATCTTGAAACTAAAATTATGTGGCAAGTTTGGGTCTAAAACACTCCTATTAGAAATCGAAAGATACTTCCGATAAAAACCGATTGGCTATAACCAACACAAGCCATTATGCACTAGCTATGAACAACACCATCCACCCAAAAAAGTAAAACAAATGTTGATTGGTTCCCATTTTCTCTCTCTCTCTCTCTCTCTCTCTCTCTCTCTCTCTCTCTCTCTCGTAATTAGCACAGTAAATCCTCCAAAGTTCAGATATCAACTGACTACAATAGCTCAAGGGGAAATACCTGGGTACTCCCCCAATATGAGACCTCACTGTTAGAAGCTTAAATTATACGTATAGTAAATATCAGTTCAAATAAAGACAGACTCTAAGTCAGTGTTATCATACGTAGGCTCCTATCCAGAAATAATTACACCCAGCCTTGTGCAGCAGGCACGCCCTGGAAGCCTGCATATGTTGGCTTCTCTGCAGCCTGACAGCAGGCAGTTTCAAAGTGCATGGGGAGTGGAGAGCTCACGTTAATGAGATTCTCCTTCTGCATCCCTCTACCTCACAGGCTGCATCTTCTAGCACAGGAAAAGCACTCTCTCACTGAGACAGAGAAAGCAGGAGATTCTTATGAGCCTTGAGTTCATTTAATTTTTCTTTTTTCCTTTTTGCCATTAATGTTTTTAGATCCATTTATATTTCTCATTGACACTGGAAGAAATCTTTTCCTTTGCTTGGCTTCTAGAGGAGGATGCTATGTAAAATCCTTTCCCTCACTTCCAGGCTTATTATAATTTCAAGTGGCCACTTCATTCCATTCGTTCTTTTCCCTTCCAAGCTGAGCCAAGTTTCAGAGGGGCATGCCAGAAAAAAATACTAATAAAAGACAAATAGGAACACTTCTTAGTTCTTTTATCAATTTGATACTGGGCTGAGTTCCATCAACATCACTTCCATTATGAGAACAATGCCAGGAGAAGAATATTTTATTAAAAGAAAACATTAAGATCCTCCTATTACACTGACCAAGGTAAGATTACCTTACTATAGAATATATGGTCGAGAGCAGCTCTCATGCTAAGAAGACCTATGAAAGTAGGAGTGGTCCTATTTTTAGGACAGCTTCATTTAAGATTCGCTCTGACCTTTATTTGAATGTGTCATATTTAATTTAAACTCCATATAAAGTTCTTCACATTCTAAACTGAAGTAAACTACTGCTTTTTCTTCCTTTCCCTCCCCCTCATCTCAGTTTTCCTGCAGTGAAAAAGCAGTCTTTTTTTCTTTTGCATTAATAAGAGCCATATAGTTTACTAATCCCCCCAAATTGCTTCCATTATTTTACAAATAGCATCACTGCAAATTATTTTCCTGATAATCTACCAAATTCCTCTTTACTTCTTTTCTTCCCCTTACCTCAAAGTTATTGCCATCTTGGACCAATCTAAACAATTCATCTTCTACCTTGGTATTTACACTCTTCAAATAATCATACATGGTTTTCTTGTCTCTCCTCCCCTCTACTGCTTGTCTTGTGTGGGTAAGCAATATATAATTGGTCCTTTTAATCTTTCCTCATAAGTCAATTGCTCCAGCCCCTTAATCATTTTTGTTGTGGTTCTCTGAAATCTGTCCAATTTGTCAACATCCCTCTGGTGCTGGGAAGTTCAGGACTGCATGCAGGATTCCGGCACTGCCTTGTCAATGCTTTCTGCAGAAAAGGATTAGCATCTCTCTTGTTCTGATGGTGAGAAGTCCCTGGGCATGCAGCTTAAAAAGCATATAAGCTTTTCTGCTCTGATTTTACATGGAATACTGCGACCTAATTTTTTATCTAGCCTTCACTCCAAGCATTAGCATTTTACAAATATTTCTCTTGCACTCATATTCCGTATTTCACATCTGTAATGCTGAGACATGTATTGGATATATTTGCTTTCATCTTTTTCAGCTTAGAAGCGCTTTATTTTCACCCTGTATGCCTGACCTCTCTTTGTGCCACTGTATTTTTCCAGTCTCACCAAGTTCTCCATTCACGACCATTTGTGAGAGTGATTAATACAATGTTTGCCATCATAAGGATTGTTAGTAACAAGGTTAAATAAAAACCTTATAACAGCACCCCCATCGAATCACACAACACCAGTCAGCTTATTGTTAGATAACAGTTTGTTTTATTTACGGTCTTTCCATTTTCAGCACATGTGACACTGTTCGTGTTAATCTGAATAAGATTTCAAATAAGATTTTGCAAAACTGGATCACAGGTTTCATGTTCCTTTTAGTCACCAGTTTTGTAATTTGATCAAAGGGTTGTTAAGTTTGACTGCTGTGGTTCAGTCCTCAATTTTGGAAGTTACTGTTATTAGCTGGAGGGAAAAAAAATGATTAGACTATTCACAGTACTGGGAGATTGAATTCTCTAAGTGAAAGCCATAGGAACATAGACTTTTAAAAATAATAAGCGTTCATTGCAAAATCATACACATTTAATAATATGCCTAGGTTTCATGTTTATGGTCCTGTTTCACTAAGTTATCATCTAAATTTATGAATATGTCTACATAATGCAAGTATTTGTATTCTAGTTACAGAAAGGAAAAAAATGCTTATTTACAGCTTCCTGTTTATAGTACCTTGCCTATTCTCTATCATCCATTGCTGCTTGCAATCTAATGAATGATGCATTTCTCACCCACACCAACTTTCCTATAATCATCAAATTCCATAACTATTTTATATTATTCTACATTGGAATGCTTATTTTGAATACATGTTAAGGGAAATTAACTCAAGAAAAGACAAGCACTTGATTTTCTTTCTCTTGCTTTCCAGTTAAGTACATACAAGAAATGTAATGAATGAATCAACAGTACATATTTTGATGAAAGCAATGTTCAGCATACAAAACACTGCACATTCAAGAAAAGCCTCACATTTTTTCCTAACTCATAACTTGGGAAATGAGATTCACAAGCTTGTTAGCATCAGACTATAATCATTCACATTGCTCTACAAAGTAAAATAATATATTTTTTAAAAACCAGCATCGCACCTTCGATGTTAGACTTTTCTGTTGTTTTGTAGTTTATGAATGAAATTTCGCTCGGGAAGATCCTCAAAGGGATGTAAAAGTCCTAAGGCTCTGTTAGTCAAGAAGAGAAACTGGGAAGATACGAGTCAAGAGTCTGTGCAGGTTGGTGACACCATGTAAATTGCAAGATGCAACATTCAATACATCTGCTGGCGGAAAGTAAACTTGCGGTATTCTTACAAGCCCCAGGCCACATTTGCTGTGTGTGTCATGGAGGTGAAGTGTGAGTCCCCAGGGAAAGGGTACAAAGGAAAAGTGCACAGAAAACTTCCACTCCAGAGGAAAAGCAGTCCTGACACCCCAGACAGAGAAAATTGCCCCTTTGTCCTTCCACCTGGAGGTAGAGTGCCGTCCTGGCATGTGACAACAGGTGGAGATTAAGAACAGGAGAAATATCTAGGACAAAAAAATGTCAAAGCCTTAGAGTCAGTTACAGTCTTAAAGAAAATAACATTTAAAGGGAAGCCACATTATTAGCAACATCAGTTTTAAAGAGGGGAAAGGCAATGAGTAACTGATTCTGAATGCTAAGACTCGCAGCTAAATCCATCCTTATAATCTGAGCAGACACTAGGATAGACTTGGTGTAGCACCATGTTTATCACGCAAGGCAAAAAAGAGGCGGCAAAACTTGTTGTATTTTCCAAAACTCAAACCACAAACAGTATTTCTTTTAGTAACGTGCTACTCCTAGGTTTGAAAAATGCCTCACCAGAGATTAGCTGAACCTTGTGTACTCACTTACCCAGTTCTACCTGGAGAAATAACATAGAATATGGTACAAAGGGAAGACAACCACTCTGCCAAATCCGTGTTTTAGTCAGAGAAGGCTGCTGAATCTCTGATGTAGGTATGTGTTTCCTTATAATATACTTTCGTCGGGGCCACCTGGATTTCTCAGTGTAAGTGGCAATTCCCTCCTAGGGACCCTCCCAGAAATAAATGAATAGAGGACAATTCCAAATACTACTTAGACTGGTTTCAAAACCTCTATTCATCACACCAGATTTTGGTACACAAATTCCTTGGCTTCTGAGCACGTAATCATTCCACAGAATTGCTTTTCCTTACTTGTTAATCCAGGACTATAGCAAATGTAAGGTATCTCACGTGTATCAAATACATGTTTTCTTTAAAAAGTAAAAATCAGAGGTGCCTGGGTGGGTGGCTCAGCCGGTTGAACGTCTGCCTTTGGCTCAGGTCATGACCCCAGGGTTCTGGGATCCAGCCCCACATCCAGCCCTGCATGAGGCTCTCCGCTCAGCGGGGGGCCTGCTTCTCCCCCTCCCTTTCCCTCTGTCTCTGCCTGTCTGTCTGCTTGTGCTCTCTGTCAAATAAATGAATAAAATCTTTTTAAAAAGAAAAGAAATAATAAAAAGTAAAAAATCAGATTATCTCTTCCACACACAGCCCTCTTTTTATGGCCATAACATGAAAAGCAGTAATAGCCTAATTCATTAAAACGTCATTTACATAAATAACAACGAATCATTTATCCAAAAAGCAGATTTATAGATCCCAAATATAAACACCAAAAGCTGCATTTTAGTAACAAAACATGCACTATTGGGGAAAAAAATGCAAGACAGACAGAGCAGTACACCATACATAAAATGTCAAACATGTCAAAACACTCATGAATACCAACATCTCCCACCACACCACGACCAATTTTAAAGGTTATTTAGGGCTAACACATCTGCAAGTGCAGATTTTACAGCAGCAGACTTTTTTCTCCGATATATGAAAAATAAGTCACTAATGTGTCAAATGTTTTTGATGTCGTTTCCATACATGTGGCCCATGCACATCCTGCCCACCGCCGCTGAGAGCAGGGCAATTACACACAACACAGATTCTTAGCATCGAATGGATTCATTATGGATTTCTGGAAGCTTGGTTTCAGCTGTATCAATTCAGTATGCAGGGAGGATAATTAAGCAAAAGATCAAGAAAACAAATGTAGCTATCTTCATTCCCCAAAATAAAAACCCCTCTTAGGGTCTCCATAATTCAACTTTTCAGAACTTCATCTCAAAAAGGCGCTTTCAGAACATGTCACAAGGCTTCCTTGTCCTTAAGTCACTGGTTATGAATTATTTCCGGATAGCTGCAGACAAGTCAGTTTTATAAAACAAGAAGCATAACGCATGCAGAACATACTTATCCTATTCCCGGCCCTCAGATAAGCGAGGCTTAAATTAAATGTCAAAGACGAACAAAATCTATCATATAAGCAAACAGCTGACCTAAATCCACCATAGTTTGTTTGTCAACTGTGTATATTCCAATAAATTTTGTAATATAATAAGACTATCTGTGCAACCCTTTGACCACACCAAGCTAGATGCAGATAGTCTTCTGAAGAAATATTACTCTCTGCTTGACACTCTAAGTAAAATCTACTCTACCATTTGGCAGACTAGAGAGTAGCTTTAAGAAAATGTTAATAACAGTTAAACACCCCGTAGACCACAAATAGAGAAAGAGAAGAAAGAGTAAATGGCTCACGCTCAGCCAGTTTTTACAAAGCGGTGTGCTCAGGGCTGGGACTAAAGTGAACTTACTGATGTGCAGTTTGGTTTTCCTGATAGAAAATGTAGAAGCTGGCTAAAGATCAAATGATTAATGTAAGGAAATGCAAACAGCTTGGGGAGGAAAAACATTTTTACTCTTTACTACCTTTAATATCACTTCCTCGGTGACATAAGCACATGCAGCAATCATTCCCAATCTTTTCTTGGGCAGCAAAGCAAGCAACTCAAAACTCCTTCGTGTACTAACGAGGAAAAGCAATCAAAATAATCCCATCGAAGAGAAGGGAAGACTAGAGCGATATACTATCATCCCTGTGCTCACTACCATTTCACGTCAATGGTCCCCCCTGGAAGTCTGAACACACCTGAAGCAACCTCTTCAACTCGGCAGAATCCCTGTGGAAGAGACCCAGTCCCTCTGGGCCGAAGGCAGTTGGAATTGTGTGTCTCGGTTCTGAGTTCAAATTCCAGCTATCCCATGTACTGACCGGCCAAGATACTCAACAATACCTTTGAGCCTCATCTCCTCATTTGTAAAATGGAAGTAATAATAGGAATGTCATAGGTTGGAGCTGAGAGCATGACGCGAGAGGAGATCCAGCCTTGCCACAGATGGTAGGTAGAATAACTGTGTCGGAGGAACCTCTGAAACCATGCAAGGTTGGCCTCACCTGCCACCTGGCTCGGCCTTTCCTATTGGTCCAACTCTTGGAAGGAAGCCCACATCTCCCTGCTTGAAAATCGTAGCACTCCTTAGGGAAACAAACCTGCTTTCCAATCCCTCCAGCTAGAAAGGAATGACAGGAGAGGCACCTTTCTTGAAAATTGTTTTGCTCTTTTTAATTCCTTTGTGACAAAACTTGAAACTTCTGTGGGGTCCGTGGCTTCCCACACCTAAAGCAGCCACCCTCTCTTTACATAACTCTGTATTATCCCCTCCACATCCAACTTTCATCACAGACACACCCTTGTACCTCCCCCCAGTATCCCTTCTGCACCCTTTTTATTTGATCTCCTTTATCTCCTCATTTTCCTTTAAGCTCATCCACGTTACTGTTGGTGCCCAGAATCCCCTATTTCTAGGGCACTTTGGTCCTCTCCTTCCCATCTCTATTTGCCTACGACTCTGACACTCTGGTTAAATATCTCGAGTCTCCCCCTCCTCTTCCATCTCCTCAGTCCCCACTCAGCTGAGCACCCACGGTCTGGTTCATTATCTTTATCCACCCCATCTTTATTTCCCTCAAAAGCTTCTGCTCCTTTCCATGTGCTGGGCAATAGCATACAAATGGGACAGCCTGGCATGTAACCGGCAGACAACGTGGCGTTGACTCCCCTCCCTTCTGTGAAGCTTCCCCAGTGACCTTCACTGTTCACTCTCTTCCCAGGCTCCAGGTTGCTGAGGGAAAGGAACAGGGGGTGGCTCTACGGGCTTGTTCCTTGGCCCTTACTCATAATGCCCAGCAGGGTTCCAAGCACGTAACAGGCAGGGGGCCGCAGAGGTGTGGAATCCCACTGCGGTGTGAGGGGGCAGTGAGGACTTCGGGGGCAAAAAAAAAAAAAAATACAGGAGAGAGAGGACTGATCAAAACCAGCACCACGTTGCTCAACTCCCCTTATCAGCATCTCAGTACAGGCATGTCCTCCCCTTCACTTCCGGCACATCTGGTCCACCAGCAGAGGCTCCCAAACTTTCCAAGACTCACGCACATAAGTACATTTTATATCGCAGACGAGAGAAGTCTCAGCAAACAAGAGAAGCTCTTCATACTCTGTGCAAAGCACTCATGATTTCTATTGTTATTCTTTTATTTCTTTGGAAGAAAACTCTGATCACAATCCATTATATTGATTTTACAAACCATTTAGTGGGTTGGGACCCGCAGTTTGAAAAACACTGGCCTACTTGCAGCCCCCGAGCAAGAGCCTCCCCTCGCTGTCTACCTCCGCGCCCTTTTAAAAGCCCAGTTCCTTGGGAGACCGTGCACACACACACACACACACACACACACACACACACACACGCAAGCTTCCAGAGGCGGAAAGTCCGGGCCAGTGCAGGCCCCCCGCAGCCCCTCGGGGCGTCACGCGCGCTGCGGCCTGCGGCCACCCTGTCCCGCCCGCGGAAGCTGCTGCGGGCACCCGGGCCCCGTGGCCACCAAGCAGGGGCACGGCCCGGGAAACCCTAGGGTCTCCAGGCCCAAGTGTGGATAGGAATACAAAGACGTAGGGGTGAGAGAGATTAACGAGGGGGAGAAGGAAGGGGGGGTCAGTCTGTCCGAGGGCCCGGTCGGTCCCGGTCGGTCCCGGTCGGGCGCCCCGTCCAGGCCGCCGAGCGCGCCCGCAGACCGCGCGGGGCCAGGGCCCGGGGCTCAGGGCCGGCTCCAGCGCCCGGCGGGGAGCGCACACGTGCGGGGCACGCGCGGGGCGCGGCTGTGCGGACGGACCCCGGGCGGCTCTGCCTGCGGTGTGGACGCGCCTCCGCCGCGCGCTTCCGTGCTGCCCCGCGGTGTGGACCGACGCCCCGCCAGCCGCGCGGCCCCCGACGGGCGGGTGCGGGGAGAGCCGGGCGCGCGGCCGCTCGTGCTCGTGCTCCTGCTCCTGCTCGCGCTCCTGCTCGCGCCCCGCCGCACCCGCCGGGTCCCCGGCCCGAGGCGACGCGGCCGCAGCCGCCGGGAAAGCCCGGGGCGGCGGGGGCGGGGGACCGACGGGGACCCCGGCGAGCGCGGCTCCCTCGGCACCGTGTCCGGCCGCCCCAGAGCGCAGGGGCAGCGGCGGCCCCTGCGTCCCCCTCCCCGGGCCTGCCGCGGTCCCGGGCCTCGCCGTCCGCGACGGGGCCTGCGGGGCCAGCGCGGGGCAGTCGGCGGCCGCAGCCTCGCTCCCCGCGGCCCTCCCGCCGCTGCCGGCGCCCCGGGACCCCGCGCCCCCGCCCCCGCCCGCGCCCCCGCCCGCGCCCCCGCCCGCGGCGCCCCGAGCCCGGCCGGACTCGCCCGGAGAACGCGCCGGTTCCCGTGGGAGGAAGGAGCCTGCGGGCCCCGCGGCCGCCCCCGCCGCGCTCGGGAGGGACACGCAGCGGCCTCACTCCCCGGGACGCGGACACGCGGGGTCCCAGGAGGGTTTCTAGAGAAACTTAAAAGTAGGAATGAAAAAGGCGGATGTCTGTGTCTATTTCACTATTAAAAACGAATCACTACAGCACGGTGTGCTGCTTGGCGTTGCCCGCTCGGCCGTGCGGTCGGCGGGCGGGAGCGGCCCGGCCCGAGCCCCGCGCGGGAACCTGCCGGCGGCGCTGCGCCCTCCGTGCGGCCCGGGCCGAGCCGGCCCCAAGCTCCGCGGCCGCGGGGGCGCCCCTTCCCGAGGCTGGACCCGCGCAGGCCTGGGCGGCAGCTGCCCGGACCCCACCCCGGCCTCCGCGTGGGGCCCCGGGCGCGGGGAGTGGGGCGCTGCGAAACCCGGGGCGCGCCCCCGAGCGACGGTTCCTGTTCCCGGGGGGCGGGGGGGCTCCGGGGGCCTCGGAGGGAGCTGCTCGGCCCCGGCCTCCGCGCGGCCCCGAAACACCACGAAGGAAGTTTTGAAAGCCTCAGTACGCGACGTGCTCCGGGCCGCGCGCGCCCTGCGGGACGCTGTCGGGGGGCGGGGGGCTCCGCCGGCTCGGGCCCGGGAGGCGAGGCCCGGGACACCCGGCGGGAGACCCCGGCCCGCGCGCCCCGCCGCCCCCTCCGCGCTGCGCACCGGGAAGGGAGGCGCGTGCGGGGCTGGGGGGGACCGAAGGGGCCGGGGGCGGGGGCTCGGCCTTGCCGCGGCGGGAGCGCACGGGGAGGTCCGGTCCCTCCCGCGGGCCCGTCCGTGGGCCGCCAGCCCGCACGCCCAGGCCGGGCTCCCGCTGGCGCAGACGCCCCCACAGCGGCGAGCCCCAGGGCCCAAGGCGAAGTGAAATGGAGCCCTCGGGTGACGTCCTTGCGCGGCGAGAGCAGCTTCCCGGCGGGCCTGTCCCGTGAGACCTGAGGGGCGCTCGGGGCGGGGGCGCCAGCTGCCTCGGGCCGCAGCGCCGCACCCGAAGGAACCACGCCGGGGGCGGGGCCGCCGCGGCCGCCGGGCGCTGCCGCCCTCGGGGCTCAGGCGTAGCTCCTTGGGCCCCAGGACGACCCCCGCGGTCGTCCCCGGCGGGGCCCAGCGCCCCCCGCCCAGAGCGCCCACCCGCCCGCCAGGAGCCGCCCCGCAAGGCGCCCGCGCGCCCAGACCCAAAACGGGCCCTTCCGGCGCGGAGCGCGGGGTGCCGGGCTCGGCAGCTGCCCCCGGGGGCGCGGGACCCACGGGGGGAGGACGGGGACCGGGACGGGGACGGGGACGGGGACGGGGACCGGGACGGCGCCTCCCCTGCAGCCCCCGCGTCCTCCTGGGGAAGCCCCGCGCGGCGTCCGGGCTCCGCGGTGCAGCGCGTCGGTGGCCCCGCGGGCTGGGTCCGCAGCTGGGGGGAGGGGGGCCGGGGGGCGCGGGATCGCGGCGGGGTGACCCGCACCCGCGAAGCCCGGGAGGCGCCGGCTCCGGGCCCTTGGAGACCCCCGCCGAGCGTGCGGGAGCCGGTGCCCTGCGCCCCCCGCCCCCCCCGGACCCGGACGCGGACCGGGACCCGGACCGGGAGGCGCACTACCTAGCGCCACGGCCTCGGGGTGCGCAGCCTCCTCAGGGGGGACCCGCGGGAGAGGCGGTTTCTGGGTTCGACTGTCGGGGACCGAGTGGCTGCCTCGGGGCCTCAGCACCGGGGACCGCCGGGCGCTCCGCAGACACCGGCCTCTCTGAAGACCTTTCTCTCTCGGCTTATTAGCGGGAGGCTTTGGTTGCGCTGGAAGTTGCGAAAAGAAAAGGAAATGGCAAGTCCCATCTTTTCAAGAAAGGCAGGAAATTGGATGCTTCGCTCACTATCTAATCCTTTCTGTGACCACCCGCGTTTGCCCCCGGAGATACCTGCGGAGAAACCCACCTGTTTAAAATGAGCTTCAGTTATCACGGAACCTGCCTTCTCTCTTTTCTCCCCATAAAAACAGGGGGGGGGGGGAGGGAAGCAAAGTAAAAAAGAACAACCTAAGAACTCTTGTGGCAGTTCACCGGCAATTTCTAACTTTGGGTTTAAAAACAATACGTCTCTAAGTTTCAGCGACCCGCTGGCCTCCGTAAGCGGCCAGGGCCGGCGAGGAAGACGGTGCCCACCCTGCGCCCCGCAGGCCCCGCGGGCCTGAAGCTACGCAGGCAGGACCCCGACTGCCCAGGGCCCGGGGCTGAGCCGCGGCCGCAGCACCGCTTGCTCCTTTGCTAAAGGTTGATGCTGCCTGGAATCCTAGAGGCTGTGGATTAACTCACTTGTACTAGACCCAGAATCTGACAAATGAAATATTTTATGATTTACCTGAAAAACTTTAAAAACATGATGCTAAAAGTGTCAAGTGTACCTCATCACTCTCCAGTGAAGGAGGACAACAAAAAGCTGTAAGAAATGCCCCTACTGAGTTCTGCTGTGTGCCAAGACCACTGACCCAAAGCCCAGAGGGCACAAAATGCTTGGCCCTTCTTTCAAGACGCTTTACAACAGCAATAAGTAGAGGAATTGGAAAAATCAGAGATAATGTACAACACGCTTCAAATCCATGTTAACTTCCTGAGTCTTAAAAAGATACTCCCTAAACATTCTGCAAGATAAAAACTTGACAGGACTTCAGAGACTTTGCAAAAGTTCAAAAGCCATCTCTGGTCTCCTGAACCTCTCTTCGGAAAGCTGCACTTAAGAGCAAAGTTAACGAAAGAGTTAAGGTATTCTCAATTGATTCTGATAAAGGCAGGTTGCCACCCTCAAAACTTCTGATGGAGGAAAAATGTACTGGGTTTTCTGGATAATTAGTTCAATTCTCCAGGTTCTTTTGCTAGAATAGATCTAGGCTGTCAGTTTGAAACTCAAATGAATAAATGACCTATCCTAAATCAATCTCCAGCTGTATTGTATATTGCTGTTTAGTCATCATGTTTTTCCTGACCCAGAAAAAAAAGACAAAATTCTGTTCATTTACATAGTTTATTGTTGTAAACATTAAAATTGTCTTTCTCAAAGAAAGAATTTATCAGAAAAAAAAATCAGCGTCTCTAACTGTCATACACCATAGAAAAAAAGGCAGTGACTCATATCATGTGCCATACTGGAAATATACAAAGAAAAATACTACAGAATATGGCAATATTAAAATTCTTACTCAAACATAAAATAATATATTAACTGACAATTTAGACATTAAAAAAAAACAAAAAAAATTCAAAGTGCTCAGTAATTTCCAGGGAGTTATGTATATTATAAGCACTCTGGAAACAGTCAAAAGCTGCTGCATGCAAGTTTTGTTTAGCTTTAGACAACAAAATAATCAAGATATAAACTTTCTTTTATCAACATCAACGGTACATACAACACTTACAAACAAGGAATGTTGGACGGTGTTACAAACACTATGTGTCCCTTTTGTCAGGATTTTCTGATGTGTAATACTTGTGCCCACCTATTTTACAATTGAGAAAATGTTTAAGCTCAGATAACTACCAATCTTTATAAAATCTAACAGACTACATAGTGTCTGAAATACTATTTATATAATATAGACATTACTGAAATAGCAAGTGCCTATAACATTTTCAACCTAGAATCAACATGCTTGTCCCTTTTTTGTGTAGTTCTTTTTTTCTTTTTTCTTTTTTTTTTTGCAAACACACTTATCTTTTAGAATTTGTAATATGTATTCATAAATAGGCACAAAATAATTTAAAAAGCCAAACTGCATTGGGTAAATTTACAAGCCTTTCCCTTCTTCAACTCATGCCACCCACGCAACATTTAGTTTTACTATATATTACAGCTTTCTTTACAGCAGAAAACTTTGAAGTCTTTTAAAGGGCAATACTTGTGGGTCCCCAAACAATGTGTGAGTGTGTGTGTGTGTGTGTGTGTGTTACATTTGTCTTAACTGCAACAACCAAACATGGCCAAACATTTCCCATCATACATTAGGAATATTTCTTCTGAACAATAAACTGATTTTTAAACTGATAATAAAAAGTTTATACCACTGCACTGTGTGTAGTCCGTGTTCTAAATCCAGGATGCCCCGGAGCCAAATGCCCTTTCAGGTTCTGCCTGCAGGTTAGGAAATAGCAACAGTTTTTGTTGTTTTGTTTTGTTTTGTTTTGTTTTTTCTTTAGGGATCAGGGGACTGGGGTTTTATGGATGGGGTGGGGGCCGGCTAGAGCTGAGGCAGCTCAAGGGGATATCTCTGCCTTGTGACTTGCCCCTCTGGATAGTTTTAGATTTCTTTGCAGTTCCTTTGAAGTGCACGGGAGGAGGTCTTAGAAAGGTAAAGTGTCCAGGAAAAGTTTGTCAATTATTGCTGGCGGTGGTACCAAGTCTTCTAGTTTCAGGTAGAAAATGCGCTGTAGCCCCTGTGTGCAAAGAGTACGGAGTTCTGGGAGCTTCCCCAACAGTTTGGACAAATAGTTGGGGCGGTTCAACCCCCCATTATTGAAAGTCACATGATCTTTGAGACAATTTACAATCTTGTTTTGCAGTTCTTCCACTCTCTTGGGTTCCTTGAGCCCGTGTCTCTCTGCAGGAAACACAATCAGAAACAAAAGAGGAACACACAAAGCAGTTAGCTAGCTGGCAGGACCAGGGAGGATCAGTGGCAAGGGAAAACCGGGACAAATCCTGCTGGGCAGTTTTGGAGAAATGCCCTGCACTTGAGGTACTGACCTGTGACCATAGCCAGGGCAGCAATGCAGGAGAAGGCAGAAATGTCGATGTTCATATTCTGCAAGTTGGAGGAGAATTCAACAATGGAATCAATCCATTCCCCAAAGCCACGAACGCATTGCAACCTGTGCAAGACCACCCCATTGCAAAAGATGAGTTTACCCTCCACTGGGTTGGACCTGCAATTAATACCAAAGAGAGAGAGGGGAGAAAAAGAGAGAGAGAAAAGCTAAACAACTAATTACTTGAAGAGCAATAAATGAGGGATTTAAGAGGTACCTAATTACGGAAGAGTTAATAAAATGTAGACCAGTAGACCTTGAAAGGGTTTAATTTCATAACAATGAAGAACGCCCCCTATCCCACTTCCATTCCATTCATCCAAGGCTTCTGGGCTCGCTCCTTCCCTTCTCTTCCTTTTGTCTACTATCCTTTCCTTCTTCTTTCCCTCTTTCATTTTCCTGTTCTGTCCTTTTCTCTTTCCCCCTTTTATTTCCCCTTTCTTCTTTCTTCTCCTTCTTGATCCCTCTCTTCCTCCTTTCCCCCAGCCTCCCTGGATTGCCTCCTCCATTACCTGTACGCTAATCGAAGCACAAACAGTTCTAAGAAAGCTGATTCAAAAAGCAAGTCTTGGTCGGCTTTGGGCAGGTCAGCGAAGCCCGGGATCTTCTCAGCCCAGCCCCTGATGATCTCCATGGAGCCAGTCAGGAGATCATAGAACTGCTGGATATGCTGGGTGTCATCTCCACTCATCTGATAGTCAGGGTTCGCCTGGAACTGGAATTTCATTTTAAAAAGCACTTAATGAGGTTCTCTAAAATATATAACCCGTGAAATTGCTAACCCCGCTTCTAGTAGGGGAGCCAGGTTTTTATAACAATTAAACCTCTCTCTGACCAGTAAGGAAATTAGATGTTCCGGGGCAATTAATTCAATTAGGGATGGTGCTATGAGGTCGCTGCTTTAAATATGTAAATTACCATTTCCATACAGACTAAATACAGTGCCATCCAGCCCTGGGAAACGTTCACTCTTATCTCCACAAAACAATTGACACGTTAGTATTCATGCCAGTCCCAGAGTGGGTCTCGAGCAGAGACGCCCTTTGCAAATCTTAATAAAATTGCAGTGGCTTCTAGGTTTGCCCGACACACTTCCTCCAATTAAAGCCCACACATTTCTCACAGCTGGGGTAAAAAAGGAACCTGACCACTTGATTCCCCATGCCACAGCCATTCCTCATACCTTTCTTTTTCCCTTCCCCGACCCCTAAGCGGGCATCCCCCCCGCCCAGACAGTGCCACAGAGGATGAGGATTAAAGCATCTCTATGGAAGGCTGGGGATAAAACGCAAGTGGGGAGCATTTTTGCACAGCCTCTGGTTTGGGCATGAGAGGCATTAGTGCATGAGTATATGTGTGCACGATGGCAGTGAGAAGGAGGGCTCCCAGAGAGGTGATCACTGTGGCCTGTCCGCCCTTCCTCTGTCTGCCCCGGTGTCTACACTCCCAGCAACATGGTTTGTTTGTCGCTCTGTCTCCTGCGGCTCTGCCCAGAGATGTAAAGCCACAGCCTTGCTTGAGTCTGGGGGTTAGTGAAGGGTGTGGGAAGGGGTCCTGCCCGGCCGTGGGTTTGTCCACATGCTACCGCCGCCAGCTTCTTACCCTGGAATAGTCCAGGCTGGTCATAGCCGGGTTGGAGTCGACATGGGCCCTGACGAGGGCACTGATCAGACTCACCGGGGGCGAGGGGGGAGAGGGCTCCTGTGGGCTCTTCGGTTTCGAGGGCAAACGACCTCTCCGGCCTTTTAAACTGTCCGTGCGAACCACTGCAAAGGCATAAATAGGTTAGCGTCGCTCCCCCTAGCGGGACCCAGCTGCCGCCTCGGCCCCTCCCAGGGGTAAGGCCGCAGCCCCGGGCACCCGGCCGGCGCGCAGGGTCCCACTGCTTGTAAAGCCTTTACTGACGATAAACATTAATAAAAAGAAAGAAAGAAAAGAAAAAAATAAAGAAAAGAAAAAAAATGTGGGGTTGTTTCATGTCTTCTTCCAGATGGGTCGTATAGTTGACGGCGAGAAGGGCCTGGCTGCTTTCCCCAGGGCAGGATGCGCAAGCAGGCGGCTGCCGGGCAGGGAGGCCGGGCGCGGAAGGGGGGCACCCGAGGATAACCCCGCCGGCCCCCGGCTCTGGGAGGCGGAAAATGGGACTGGGCTAGGAGCAGGGGGCTCCCGCGAAGTGGGCTGCTCGGCCCGACCTACCTTCTTTGACCATCCCAACAGCCAGGCACTTCTGAAACCGGCAGTACTGACAGCGATTCCGGCGCCGCTTGTCCACTGGGCAGTTTTTATTTGCTAAACACACGTATTTTGCGTTTTTTTGTACCGTGCGCTGCAAAAGGAGACAACATAGACCGATTTTTTTTCTTTTGAAAATCCAACAACCCAGGGAGGGAATCCAGGAACAATTTCTGAAAGGCTGCGATCTACACTCCCTCCCCACAAACAAACACATACACACAACTCCTTTTAATTTTTTTTCCTTTTCCTTTTCCTTTTCTTTCTTTTCGTTTTCCTCCCCCAGGGCATTTAACAGGAGAAAATTGATAGCGTTAACATTTGAGCTAACCTTGCCGCTCCTTGCTGTGTTTTATATGCCAAGAGAAGGAGAAGGAGACGCTCAGTAAATACAAATCCGTGGGCATTCATATTATTTACATTCCTTGGAGACCTTCTCTATTTAAAATGATAAGATTATTCAATCAGGATGGCGAAATAAAGAGATCACTTAATTTGACCATAGGGAATTCTGTTCCACTTGGTTAGCTCAGACACGGTTCTCTGTCCTAACCAATTTCAATCTGAACAGAGAAGACAGCTCCCAGCACATGCAAATGACCCTCTTCCTACTCCGGCTCCTGCAACTTGGGGCTGGGGCCTGCCGGGGTCGGCTGTGCGCAGGGGCGACGCGACCCCAGGTCTCCGGGTCTCGCTCCTTCCCTTCCTCCGGTACCCAGAGGCCTCCGCCCCGGGCGGTGGGCGCCCGCAGGGCAGCCTGGGCTGACCCGGCCGCTGGTGGAGCGGGGGCTGGGCGGCCGGCACCCGGCGGAGCGCGCGCTCCGAGGCTCCCGGCACTAGGGGGCCCCTACCTGCCTCCCCCGCCCCCGTCCTCGCTCACCTTAAAAAAACCTTTGCAGCCCTCACAGGTGCGCACGCCGTAGTGCTGGCAGGCCGCGTTGTCGCCGCACACGGCGCAGAGCCCCTCGTTGGAGGGGGAGCCCCGCGACGGCGGCGAGGGCACCTGCGTGTCCAGCAGCTGCGACGCGTGGCCGATCTGCAGGCCGGGGAAGCCCATGGACGCGGGCTTCCGGATGGGGTTGGGCACCGCGAAGGTCTGCCCGTCCACCACGTGGTGGCTGCCCGCCTGCTCCGGGTTCATGGGGACGTGCAGGGGCCCGTCGAAGCGCATCTGGCAGCTAGACACAGGGGTGCCGGGGGGCGATTGCTTAAATGAGAAGAGGGAGAGGCGGGAGACGGGCGTTTTCCTCTGCTCGATCATGTGCGTGGTGGCCACGTAGTTCTGATGGAAGTTGTGGAGAGAGCCTGGGTCGTCCCACATGGGGCCGTGCTGCACTTGGAAGCCCGGGGTGGTGGGCGTCGGGGGCGAGGAGGGCTTGTAGTAAACCGACCCGGAGTGCGGCATCATCTCCTCGGACTGGGGGGGCAGGTGGCTGTGTTGCTGGTAGTTGTGCATCTGAATGTCTTCTACCTTAATGGAGGACTGCTGTCCGGACAGGGGCATTTGGTACAAGCAAGGTGGCTTGACGTCGTAGCCTGTGCTGTAGTTGTCCATAAAGGTACTGAAGCTGGGGAGAGAAGTGGTGGCAGTGATTTCAGTGTTGGTGAGGTCCATGCTAAACTTGACAAACTCTGGAGTTAAGAAATCGGAGCTGTATTCTCCCGAAGAGTGGTAACTGTAGCTCTGAGACGCGGGGCTGGCTCCTTGAGGCGAGGACCCATACTGCGCCTGAACACAAGGCATGGCTGGAAATGAAACAGGGTGATACACACTCAGCCTGGTCAACCGAACACTTTCTCCCGGGCTCGGGTACACCTGGAGCTACACCGGCAGCCCGCGGCGGTCAGGGAGCCTGGGGCCGCGAGAGGAAGGGTGCAGAGCGCGAGTGCTGCGGAGCAAGACACTGCGGCCCTGGGGACGCTGGCCCCGGGAGGCTGACCCGGGGAGGCTGGCCTGGGGAGGCTGGCCCCGGGAGGCTGGCCCGAGGGACGCTGGCCCGGGGAGGCTGGCCAGGGAGGCTGGCCCCGGGAGGCTGGTCCAGGGAGGCTGGCCTGGGGAGGCTGGCCCCGGGGGGGCTGGCCCCCCGGGAAGAGCCAGAGCCAGAAGGCCATCGAGGGAGGGTCTCTGTTCCCGGGTATTTCAGACGCCTCCCCTTCAGCCCCTCACACGGATGGTCCCGCTCAGAGGAGCCTTTCCTCTGAAGCTCGGGTGCAGCAAGCTCATTCTAGAAATGAGGTTGAATTGCACAATGAGAAGAATGTTGTTCCCTGAAGACGTTGGCCCGGGAAAACCTTAAGTTACAGAGTTTGCTGAGGAAGATCGCATTGCCCTGTGTCTTGACGTTCAGGGAACTCGGAGGAGGGAAAGAAAGAAATGAAGTTGCACTAACCTTCAGCCGAATTACAGGCGTTTTCGAGGAAATTAAAGGTGGACAGTGTCGTAATTCAACGAAGGACAAAGTTTCCAAGATTTTTAGAAAAGCAATGGGGAGTCCAGCCTGTCGGATCTCCTCCCTGAAATACAGACACAGGAAGCTTCAGGGTGACTTTCCCCGACAGATTCAGTCGGGCATCTGTAGAGTCCCCAGGCAAGCCCTTCTCTGCCCTCCTTGATTGTTTCCTTGGAAATTGGTGTGTAGCCTTTACCAAACTCAGCAGTTACAAGGAGTGTGTGAGAGAGGACTGTAAACAACGCGGAATGCCCCCCGTTGCACTGTGTAAATCCTTGCAGACAGAGGGTTCTGAAGGAGTACTTATTTATGACTTATGATGTAATAAACTGGACCCTTTGCTAAGATGGGGGGGGCTGGGGTGGGGGTGGAGATAGGGCTGGGGGTAGTGTCGTTTCCATTTGAGTTTCATTCAGACTCAAACAAGAATAAACTAGAGTCAAATAAAATATAGCATTGGAATCTTAAATTTCTCTGTGGTGAAGCTAGCTTTTCTTTGGGGAGGGGTAAAGAAAGTAGAAGTCAAAAGCATAATATGAAAACCCCATCTCTCCCTCCACCCCGACGCGTTACAGAATGTCAGCAAGGCCTGGGCAGCCCCGGAGGCAATCTGAGTGGAAGCATCTGGATTTCCTAAGTGGTTTTGACAGAACCCTGGGATTGAGGATACAGGTGAATTGCCATTCACTTCTCCAGGGAAACTTGCCTTTCAACATCTTTGATGGCCAAGGGGTGGGAAGAGGAGACCCTACTCTTCCAGGAGCACCTTAGGTCAGTTGCAGAGGCAGAGAAGCCCTGCTATCCGGTATTGGCAGCAAGGCTGGAGGCGCTTCGCGACACAGGAAGCCCAGCGAACACCTTGCCTATCCCGCCTGCCACAGTCTGCCTACTTGCCAGAGCCAGGCATTCCTGCGCCCTAGGAATTTTCAGATGTTTCCACTTGGAAGACATTCTAGAGCACAGACAATCTCAGTACTAATGAAAAAGAAAGCCAGACCTCCACCCCGTCTGTTCCCCTCCCCTCCCCGTCCTCTTGCTGCCCGGGGAGGAAGGCTAATCAGAAAAAGTAGAGGGAGAGGAGACCCAGGACGACCACAGCCCTTAGGAGGTTTGCCTGTGCCGGACCTCGGCCTCCGGGCAACCTGGCGGCTTCAGGCTTCAGGGCTGCTCTACTCTGTCTCGCTCTGCCTCTGTCTCTGTGTCTGTGTCTCTGACGTACGCACATACCCAAGCCCGGCATGTGTCAAAACCAGAAATTTCAGGCAACTTAGTAACAGGACGCTCCGGCGACGGCAGCGCCGCCCCTCATTCAGTGGTGCCCGGGCAACCCCGGCGCGGCGGCCGGCCTCCGGGGCACAGTCCCCGAGCAACACGTACACTGAGGAACCTCCCCCCGGCCCCGTGCGGGCCGCGCCCGCGCCCCCCCTCGGACCCGTGGTCGCAATCCAGTCCGCCCTAAGAGAAAACTTGGGGCTCGGGCCCCGCGCGCGGGTCGGCGGCGCCGGCCGCGTCCACCCGCCGCGGGGAGCCCGGGGAGCCCGCGCCCCGGGGCCACGGCGGCGGCGCCCGGACCCACGACCGCGGCGGCCGCGCGCCCCCGCGCCCCGCGCCCCGCGCCCCGCGCCCGCCGCCGGAGCGCCCGCGCCACGCACGTGGGGGCGAGGGACGAGCGCGGCGCCGAGGCAGGAAGGGCCGGAGCGGCGCGCCGCACCTACTCACTCAGGAGTTCTCCGCGCCTCTCCTCGTTCCTCCAACTCCGCCCGGGAGGCGCTCGCGCCGGGGCCGGGCCGGGGCGGCGGGCGGCAGCGCAGGTCCCCAGCGGCGGGCAGCGGCGGAGCGGGACGGCGAGCGAGCGCGGCCGCCGGCGGACTGGCCCTGGCCGCCAATGTGCCTTTGTTTATGTGGCTCGCGCCGCCGCTGCCAACATGCACCTAAAGTCCCCGCGCGTCAGCGCGCGTCAGCCGCCCGCCGCCCAATCGCCGCGCCGCCGCGCTCCCCGGACTCCTGGCCGCCGCTCGCTTTGGTATATTTCCGACCTGACGTCACGAGCAGGGCAGATTTTAAGGTGGGAACCGTTCTGGGTTCACCTTGGTCGCCAGCTTGGGGTTTTTTCTTTCTTTCTTTCTTTCTCTCTCTCTCTTTTTTTTTTTTTTTTTCCGAAAGAGGTGCGACCTCTGCCCTCGGGCCCGGGCGGCCGCGACTTGTCACCTCGCCTTCCCCCACCCACCCGGCCGCCCGCACGTGGGGGAGGGAGCAACAAAAGCCCGCGCGGCAGGGACCGCCGGCAGGGGCCAGGTGGCCAGCACCTGGACGGGCGAGGGGCCGGACGTGCCCGGCGGTGTCCTAACCTCACCCTCTCGCAAGTGTCACCCCCATTGGCGGGAGCGCGGACCGATGTCCCACGACCCGAGGAGCTCCGGGGCTCAGGCGGCCAGGCCGGGATCTCCCTAGCCCGACGCGGAACCCCTTTCCTGCCCCTGCCGCGCGCGGCCTCCGGCTTGGCCTTGGCACCTCCCGGTGTGTGTCCCCCCGCTGCCTCCCTCACGCACACGCACAGCCCCAGGTGGAAGGGGCGTGGGGCCATGTGCAAGGCTCCCTTCTTCCCTTGCAGCGCCCACGTGCAGGGGAGGACGCGGTGCGTGGAAGGGGGCAGGGGGCAGGGGGCCGGCAGCCTGTCAGGGCTCCCAAAAGTCAGAGCGCGCCGCCGCCCACGCTCCGGTCGCGGACACTACAGCCAGGCAGCAGGCAACAGGTGCGCCTTCCGCAGAAAGGTGCTCTAACCTCGCCGCGGGGCAACCCTCAGTCCTTGGGGCTGCCGGCGCCCGCCGACACTACCCTAACACGGGCTAGAGAAGGAACAGCCCTCCTCCGAGCACAGCGCTTTCGAAGCCTCAGAGCCAAGAGGGAGACACAAAACGTGGGGAGAAGGCGCAGGGGGGTCGCTGCACGAGCGTGAAGTTGTGTGCCAGCCCTCCCAGGAGAGGGACCCGGCGCGCCGCGGGAGCGCCCGCCAGGCTGAGGCGCGCGCCGCCTGGCCCGAGGGCGACCCCCCCCTGCCCCGGCCCCGGCACGGCGGCCTCCCAGACCCGGTCCCGAGGCGCGGTCGGAGGCGGGGGGGGGGGGGGGGGCGCTTCCAGGCCGCGGGAACCCCTGGGCGACTCCCGCCCCCAATCCTGCCGCTCCCGGGGTGGGCCAGGGGCGCCGGGCGCCCGCCGCCCTCCGGCCCGCTCGGCTCCGCTGGGCGCCCCAGCTCCGCCCGCCGCCCGGCGCTGCTGTCCCGGCTGCGGGGCCCGGGCTCCTCCGCGCCGCAGCCTCCGGGGACTGCGCGGCCACCTTAAGTTTCCCCCAGATGTGGCGCCTGCCGCCGCCGCCTCCGCGGCTCGGCGGTGCCCCAGCGGCCCGAGTGCAAATAAAACCAGGAAGTGTGTGTGCGAGTGTGTGTGTGCGCGTGTGTGCGCGTGTGCGCGGGGGGGGCTGCGCGAGTGAGGGTGTGAGTAGGGGGAGCGGGGGGCGAGGAATAGCCTATTAGCAGGGGCCCGGTAGCGTCAGCGCCCCGTGGGCAGGAGCGATTCCACGCGAACGAAAGGGAAAAAGTGAGAGTTTGGAGACCGGGGAGAAGGGAAGGGGTGGGGGTGGCGGTGACGCAGGGGCGCAGGCATTGACGCACCCGCGGGGCTCGGCCCAAAATAGCAGCGGCTGCAGGCGGCGGCCGCCCGGCTGCCTTCCCTTCCGCGAGGGAGCGGGCGCTGCCGGCAGGAGCGCGCCTTGATCCCGGCGGGCGGCCCGGCTCCCGCAGCTATTTTCGGGGCCCTCGGAAACTCGGGCCCAGCCCCGCCCGGGCGGCGCTTATTATTTTTTAATATACTCCTAGGAAAGCCGGGGCCGGGAGAACTTCGAGGCCGTATCCATCACCCTCCGTGCCCAGACGCACAGCCAAGTGGATGCCTTCCCTCCGCGAGGGCTCCTCCTCCCGTGTGAGCCTCGAACCCCCGGCGTCCGCGCGGGGTGAGCCTGCGGACGGCCGGAGAGCTCCCCTGGGAGCGGGAGCGCGGTCTGGGGGCGCCGGGGGGGCCCGGAGGAAGGCAGCCTTGCAGGGTGGTGTGCTCGTCTACAACAGCAACCTGTGGCGTCGGGCTTAACCGCCGCCCAAGTCTTCGTGCACCCAAGGCTCAGGCAGTTTTCACAGCAGCTGTTATAATGATTAGTAACTGGAAATGGAGAATTTAGATACGACATTAGAAAGAGAAAAAGGGGGACTTTCCCCCTTGCATCCTACAACTTGCAAGAGCGAGTGAGTTCTCGCTCTTCATCGAATTCCTATTCTGGTTCCTGGGAAGTTATTTCTTGGGAAGACACTCTGGATGCAGGACTCATAAGCCAACTACTGGATAAGCTATTTCCTGGGCTAGCATTTTTGGTAGGGCTCGGATGTGCTCGGGTGGGAAGGATGCAACACAAGCATCAGAAAGTGTAAAAAAAAAAAAAAAAAAAGACCCCGCTTAAAACTCCAAACTCCTGTGTCCCCACCAGATTGTGCTGGAACGAAGTCTCTGTAGAACCGCCAATGTCTGTAATTGACTGATCCTGTCAGTAGGGGGCCTGACTCCACAGCGTTCCGGAGGATCACACACACACACACACACACACTCACTCACTCACTCACTCACTCACCAGCTAGCTATTTACTACTTGGGCCAAACCCTAGGAGAGCAAGCTGCAGGCCCAAATATTCAAACTGTGCTGGAATTCATAAATAACTACAAATCTTTTATTCTTTTCTATTTTTCTTAAAAGGGGAAACAGTTGAACACATGAAATTAGGTTCACAATAGATTTTCTTTTTTTTCCTCCTGCCCATGTTTAACTCACTGTTAGGTCACAGGGGGGGGGGGGGAATCAAAATAGTAATAAAATCTCTCATTTTATCACCAAGTAGCTCAAATTGGCATATAGTTTGGAAAAATGAAAGCATGTTTTAAAATCCTATGATTACATGTTTAAATAAATTATAGTTTAGAAGAGGATTCCTGTGGGTATATTTGCTAGTACATAAGAGAATGCTTTTGTGCACAGAGGTTTAATTACACATATAATGGAATCAAAATGTAGACTTGAACAACCTTGTAGAAAGTGTTAAAATGAATCTTTAGGCTAAAAGAAACTGAACTTTTGTATTTATATGACTGCAGCCTTTCAAGATTCTTTTAAACATAGATTCTTGACTATAAACTATAACTCAATTAAAATGACAGCAGTAGTTTTTTCAGGGTCCAGACTCAGGATGCAACTTTAAATTATTGCCATGTATAAATGTGTAAAGTTATTCCCAATGAAGGTCTATTTTAAGAAGTTAAAATAGATAGGAGTAAAAATTGGCCTTATATATAAAGAGCTCCTTCTTTTGAAACCAACTAAATTAAGTGACAAAAATATTAATTCTATCAATATATATTAATAGATGACCTCCAAAAAGCATTTAGACAAGTCGTGCTACTATATTATCTTTTAGATTAGCCAATATTAAGCAGAATATATTGACACATACATAGAAAAATATTTTTATAAAAAATCAACATAAATAATACATACACTCACATCTAAACCAAAGTATTTTATTTTATGCATGGCTAGACAGATTATACTTAATAAAACTGAGCTTTTGGTATAATTTAGAAAGCAAACATGGATGTAATCCCATAGGATTTTCCATCTTAATGCATGGGAAACGGGTCTTTAGGGATTTCGTTCACGATTCTCCCAAAATGAACTCACAGTAGCCCTTCCAATTCAGATATAGTGAATAGATATATCTGTTATATATTCCAGGAGTTGAGATAACTTTAAGATATTTCATAAGAAAATTACCTAACGGAAACTATCTTAAACATTAAAATGAGATATATATTTCAAGTTCTATTTGGACAAATTTGCATTCATGGTATTTGTTGCCATTCAGCAGGAAATTTTACATAAGAGATAGAGGAGAGAAATTTTCACTTCGGAAAAAAAATCAGTTATGGAACTACAACATCATTTTTCAATATTAAAAGTTTTTGTTTTTTCCTTTTACCATTTCATTTGCATTAATAGGATACTAATCAACCAACCATTTGTTCCTTTCCTATAAAATGCTTACAGAACATGTCAACTGCTTACCTGATATTCACATTTTGGGTAGTTGTGGCTTTTTACTCAGTTCTATTCAGCACATTTTTTTTTTTACCAAAAAAAACATTAAATGCAAAATTATTTCTTACTTCAATTCAGAACTCAGTTCTAGAAATGTGTAAAGATGTGCAGAAGAAAACAGCACTCTTTTTTTCTAGAAGCATCTACTTGCAAATTAAAATTATAAAACTGAACATATGGTAAAGCCTCATGCCACTCAAAAAGTATTTTGCATAATAAAAATCCTCCATCTTTTCTCTAATGCTTGACTCTTCAGTAACCATCTCCTAAACATTCTTGCTTTTTACTAACCACTTAATATCTTCTTATGTGTGTGTGGTAAAATATAGATAACATAAAATTTACCACCTTAACCACTTTTAAGTGTGCTGCTCAGTGATGGTAAATACATACACATTGTTGTGTACCCATCACCACTATCCATCTCCATAACTCATCTTGTAAAACTGAAACTCTACACCCATTAAACAATAACTGTCCATTCTCCTCTCTTCCAGCCTCTGGCAACCACCAATATTTTCTGTATAAGAATTCTTTTTGATTAAACAAGGGAGGGTAATTTTGGTTTCAGATTTCATTGCTAATTTCAGGAAACATGAGGGTCATTACATTATATAGAGGACTTTTTAAAAATTCTGAAAATGAGTTGCTACCTGCTAAGAAAATATCATGGACACTTGAAACTCTAAAAGTAGCCAATAACATTAGTAATTATCACAGTATTATATAGCATTTTAACTAGATAAAATACATACACTTTGCCATAGTCTTTGTATTTATATCACAACTGGCTGGTTTTTGTTCTACCTTTAATGACAAAATAACCACTTTTGATTTTTTCCTGACTAACTGGTGGATAGGAACCTCTGGATTTCATAAAGAATGAAGATCCTGTACTGATATATTATGACAAAGACATATATGCCCTTTTCCTCATCATAATTCTGCAATTATCAAGCCTACAATTTTAACACTACAAAAGTAACTTATAGCAAGGACCCTTATAGTGATAAGTAATAAATCTAATTACCATATCCTTTGAATAGATGTAATATAAATTTCATTGCTCACTTAAAAGTTCTAAAGTTAACAGCATAAACTTGAAGTTGAGTAATTAAGTAATCCTTATATAGACACTTATTAAAGTATTTATACATATTATCTTAAATCTACATCTATCATTTTGCCAATTAAAATTAGGACTTTAATTGCAATTAAGTAATTTAATTGCCAATTGAACAGCAAAATTGCTAAGTGACTAATTTTAATGCCTATTTTAATTACCAATCATGACTGGGGAGGGAGCTAATCAAGTTACATCAAGCAGTACCAGAGTAATGATGTGAAGAAAAAAAAAAAAAAGTAGAACAAACATTCAAGGCTACATGCTTTAAAAAAAGAAACATAAATTAAATAAATGCAAACACAATCTTATAAATGTATAAAAATACTGTATTTCAATATCTGAATACAGAACATGAAAGAGAACAAGATTAATTAAAGAAGCCCCTGTCAATCTTCAGTCAAAGTAAGGAAAACCAAGTCAAATTTTTATGTGGTATTTACATGGCACTCACACTAACCCAGATAAAAACAAAGCTGCATATAGCTGAGAATAAAAGACTGTTTCCTGCTTGGCTGGTTAAATATTTACAGATTGACAGTTTTAAAAGAATTTTTTAAAAATGAAACACTATAAAAGAGAGAAACAAGTTTCCAATGCAGCAATGTAGATTTTAAATTTGAAAAGCAAACAGGGCCAGTGCAGTGGGACTATATACTCTTTGCTGATGGCTCTCCTCCCCACCCCCACTCACTTGAATGCAGAGTTCTATTAGAGGCCTAATGCCTATCCATAACTTGTCCCGTGTTACCAGGAGAAACACATAAATCTGGCCTATCTTACATATTCTAAAGTACATTCATGAGTAAAAAATAAGAAAGCAGCTAGGATTACATCACAATTAAAATTACATAGAACACGGGGAAGATACCCTGTCCTAGGAGGATTTCTTCATTTGCAGTTAAAATAAACATGCCAGCTCAAGATAAAGGCTGTAAACCAGCAGGCAACCAGAAACAGTAGTGAAAATCTTCTTGGCAATACAAACACATTTTCAAAAGTTTTCATTTTCAAGCTAATTCTCAGGTTAGCAACATGGAAGGGCAATATTGAAAGAGGGAGGTGAAGTTGAGAGCTCAAAAAAATAGAGAGTGATTCCCTGGTAGACAATAACAATGCTAGTACTTTCCAGCTATAGGGATCGCCTTGGCAGCCAGCCACCTCATTTAGAGTAACAATGGACATCCATCAAATCTTCGTTTAAAATAAGTCATGATGCAAGATACATATCTTGTTTTTATTACTGTATATGTATACCAAAAACATACGTAGCTTATGCCTACAAAAGGGCCCGAAATCATTCATGAACTACGTGTAATGTTATAACTTGAGAAAAAGCAAATAGTGCTGCTTAGGATTTTATTTACTAATGGACTTGAATTCTGAAATGAAGCACAGCAGGACTTTCGGCCTGGCTTTGAAGGAGGAACACGTTAATAATCACGGGGCCTGACAAAAGGCTGCAATATCTGCTCATGACAATAACAGCTTTATAAGGAGAGTTCTGTGTGGCTGATTAAAGGAAAAGGACACACTCACTGCCTATTCAGAAGTCATGGAGATGGACTCATCATTGACAAGCTCACTTCTGATCAGGGTTAAAACACATTGACTACGATGAGAGAGAAAAGCTTAGCTATTAAAAGATTACCAAAACCAGCCCCCAGCAACAGCTGCCATAACTAAGATACATATCTTAATGTGTTCTGTATAAGATTTTCTGCTATATAAATACACAAAAGGTCTTGTATTATTTGATAATAATTACCAACATGATTGCACTAACCCAAGCACTAGGTAACACATTATCATCCTTTACAAAAGGGGACCAAAAAAGGAGAAATATTATCTTGTAATTTCAAAAAGGTTCTGAAAGGACATGATGTACAGAAAAACTTTCAGAAATGTTAACTTTCTGAAATGTGACATGAATGAACATATGTACTTGTTTCCATTGCCTAGGTCTATCTTGTATATTTTGTTAGTCTGTCAGTTCACATGAATTAACGTGGTTTACCTGCTCCCGGAAGCAAAATATTTTAAAAGATAGTACGTTCCTAGCTTTCAGATATTACTTAATAGGTAAAAGTAAAAAAAAAAAAAATGTTTCCATAAGTCATTTACTTTTTTTTTTTTTACCTTTATTTCTTGTTTTCCAGTGTTGCCTCCCTGCGTTAGTGGAAGAAAAAGGAGGGATACACTAAGAGACAACCCTGTTTATAACCTGAAATTAGAGGCAATCAACCATTTTATTAGTCACCAGGATATTTAAAATAAGACCTGTGAAATATTACAGAAACATTCCACTAGGATCTAAACAGTGACTTTAGTATGCTGTCACTGACATGTTGGGGGAGAAAAACCACCACACAGATGATCCAAGTACACACACACACTGTGTAGGGGGGAAGGGAGGTTGTGTATAGAATTGTTTGGCTCCTTGTATTTCTTCTATTTCATATTTCCGAGGACTGTTTCCTAGAAGTCACTTTCTGAAGTTGAAGAATAATCGAAGTCTATGTTTTAAAAAGGAAGTTCAAATAGTTAATTGACAGGTTTAGGAGTCAGAAACAACTCACAGCACACATATCTCCGGCAGGAGTTCTTTAACTTTCTGGATTCCTAAAGTATGGTGTTCCTAAGTATCACTAACCCTTAAGTGACTAGGATCGGAAATCCTGTTTTCCATTTCTCCACACTCTCATCAACTAGTATTATCAGGTTGGCTGACTGGCAATTCCTAAGGCAACAGTTTTGCTGGACTTTCTGAACTTCGTATGGTTCGGAAGTGGGAGGGGGACGAGGAAGGCGATACAGAAACCAGATTTTACAGCCAGCGTGACTTGACGGGCCCCTCACGCCACAAGTAGATGTTAGAGAATTTGAAATGTAGCTCCGTAGCGCAATTTATACCACAGAACCTGCGAGATGCTAGCTCCCTGTTGTTATAACGTACCGGGTCAAGGGATATAAATTGTACCAGGTAATTCGTTTTGCCGTTCGGAGAGTCATTAAGTTCCTCCCAGAATATACGTGATTGATGTCCCTGGAGGTGAAAGGCTAAAGGAACCATATGGCAACGTGTTGCCTTCCGTCTGCTCTCTGCCCATCCGTGCTTAAGCTGCCATTAGCAACATCTGCAGCTCTCGGAGATCCAGCTGCGCCGCCGGCCGCCGCCACTGCTCTTGGGGGGCACCTAGCTGAGCGCCAGGAACTGGAGGCTCCCAGGCGACCCGCCAGGGCGGGGGGAGCTTTCGCGATTACACGACACGACACAAATGCTTTATTAAAGTTTAATTTTGAACTCCCAATTAGCGCGACCGCATCACAGATCGACCGCGGTTTCCTGGAAGGCGCAGCACGTCCCCCGCCCCGTGCGAGGCCCCGGAGCGAGCGGCCCCCGCCGCCCGCCGCGGACACGGGCCCCTCCGAGCCGGGCGCCGCCGCCCCGGACGCCCCCAAAGGCCGGCCCGCTCCCTCCTTCCGCAGCGGGGGGCGTGCCGGCGGGGGGGCGCGGTCCTCTCTCGGCGCAGCGTCCGGGGGAGCCTCCTCCAGTCCGTCAGCAGAAGTTTCTCTCGGCTCCCGGCGTTACAGCCCCGCTGGCGTCCTGCGCGGGAGGCCCGGGCCCGGCGGGGAGGGAGGGAGGCACGGAGGGAGGGAGGGAGGAGGCTCGGCGGCCGGGAGGGAGGGAGGGAGGCTCGGCGGCCGGGAGGGAGGGAGAGAGAGAGGCTCGGCGGCCGGGAGGGAGGGAGAGAGAGAGGCTCGGCGGCCGGGAGGGAGGGAGAGAGAGAGGCTCGGCTGCCGGGAGGGAGGGAGAGCGAGAGGCTCGGCGGCCGGGAGGAAGGGAGGAAGAGAGGGAGGCCCGGCGGCAGGGACGGAGGCTCGGCGGCAGCGAGGCCCACAGGGAGGGAGGCCCGGCGCCCCCACCCCCACCCCCACCCCGCCCCCCCAGGCCCCGCTCCGGGTCCCGGATACGTTACCTGCAGGCGCTCCCGGCCCCTCGGTCACCGCATCCCGGCAGGCGCGTCCCGGCCGGCAGAGGCCCGCGGCCGTCCTGCTGGGGGCGGGGGGAGGGCGGCGGGAGGGAGGAGGCGGGGAGCCTGGGCCCCGGACACTTACTGGGAGAAGCAAAGGAAAACAAAAAAGGTCGAAGCCGCTGGTGGGGGGCGCGGGGTCCCGGCCCGGGGCCGAAGAGGCCGGCCGCCTTCCGGAGGGTCGGGGGCGGGCGGGCGGGGGGCAGGGAGCGGCCGCCCGCCCCCTCCCCCGACCCCCAGCGGCGGCGGCAGCTGCACACACACGAGCCCATTGTCGCCGGCGCCCGGCGCGCAGCCCCGCGGACTCGGCCCCGCGGCCAAGCGCGTCAGCGGCCCCGTCAGCCGGGCCGGGCTCCGTGACGCGCGCAGCCCGCGCTATAAATAACCCGCCGCCGGGCGGCTCGGGCGGCCTTCCAGGGACCGCGGGGCGCGGCGCGGGGGCAAGCAGGAGCCGCCCCGCAGCCCCGCGCCCCCGCCCTGCCCGCCCGCCCTCCCCTCCCCTTGCCTTCCCCTCCCTTCCTCTCCCTTCCTCTCCCTTCCCCTCCCCTCCCCTCCCTTCCCCTCCCCTCCCCTCCCCTTCCCCCCTCCCTCCCCTCCCCCTCCCCTCCCTTACACTCCCTTCCCCTCCCCTCCTCCTCCCCTGCCCCCGCCCCCCCGCCCCCCCCATGCTGACATGTCAAAGCTGTGGGAAGGCCGGGGCGAGCGCAGCCCCCGGGCTCAGGGCCGGGGTCGCCGGGTTCCTGCCTCCCCGCTCGGGGGCCCCGGCCTCCCCGCTCGCCCACACCCGCCCTCGCACAGGTAGGATGTGTTTGTGGGCAGATCCTCGGTTCGAAGCCAAACCGAAGCCGTCCGTGCTGGGCGTCCCGACGCGGCCTCCTCGAAGCCTCTGCGGGAGTGCGCGCCGCGGCCTTCCGCCTGCATCCATCCCCCTCTGGGCGGATCGTAGCCTCCCCTTCTTCAGACCCCACCGGCTTTAGGGATTGCGGTGGTGGCGGAGCCGGGGCCATCTCGACTGTCTGGATTTGGAGTCGCGCCCGGGCCCCCCAGCAAGAGCGCGCCCCCCGGCTCGCGGGCTCGGGCGCTGGCCTTTGTGGCCTCGAACTCGCACAGGCCTTGCACACAGCACATTTGCATTTTCCCAAAGTCTACCATCGTGGAAGGTTCTGGAGTTTCATCAAGGCTTACACTTAAAGGGACTTTCTCTCTAGGTAAATTTTGTGCGGGCACTTGCCGTTCCGGCTCCTGCCCTCCCGCCGCCCTGCCCAGGCCCACCACGGCTGGCGCCCCGACGGCCCCACGCGCGCCGCACATCGTCTGTTTCCTTGGAACCGGCTACTAACCGGCTAGACTGGCTCCTGCTGAGCAAGAGGTCTCAGATACCTGAACTCGAAAATTCCTGGGATGCTGATATGTCATTTGTCGATGGAAATGAAGTTTTTAAGTGACCTGGCCTGGATAGAGGGACTTAACAGCGCCGAGGAAATGGTGGTCGCTTTACAGTCAAGACAAAATGAGGTTGTGAGGGATTCACGTGGCTGGGAGTTGGAAGACGAGAAAATCTGGGTCTTCATTAGGTTTCATTGTGCCTCTCTGTGCCACCTTGCAGAAATTACAGCGTCACCTTCCGCCTCAGTTCCTTGGTCTTCCAAATGGAGAAAGTGTGGTTTCTAAGACCCTTTCCACGCTAATGTTCTAGGATGCTAAAAGGACACATTGTGTTCAGGTATATAAAGCTGTTGATATGAGTACCTGTGTCTCATGGAAAAAAGATAACCAAATATACAATAATTTGGTCCTCTGACAATTTTTTACTTTGTACATTTTTCAAAAAGAAGATATATTAGGGCCACTTCAGAAAAAGAATGAATTCAACTATATCATTAAAACTATTTTAAGAGGAAAAAATAGTTGTCACTACATGCTTCATTTACATGACAGCAGACATAATTACAGTCTGATGATGTCTTAGGGCCTTTCCAACACCATGTGCTCTCCCACAAGTGAATGAATTATGAGTAACTAAATGTACTAGGATCACTTGTCTCCAATTTTACCCCCAAATCTGGCTTATATAGTTTTTAGGAAGGGGTTCTGAGTTGAAACACACAAACTTGTTTATCAGTGAGTGGTGTTTATGAGCCAGGCACGTCTTCTTCTGCTTGATCCCCAGCATTGTCAGAATCCGCCTTCATCTTCTGTCTCCAGGTTGGTGAAGGCAGAAAACATAAAAAAAGGCAGAAACAAGTTTAGAGCCAAAACATTTGCTTCACGTAGACACCACCGAAGTGTGATCGCAACTAAAAGTTAACCAGTATTTTCCCGGTTCCAAAAGCACATCTGTCTCTCTTTCCCATAAAATGTTTCATATCTCTGATTTCATCTTGAAGTTCTTTCTCCTGTAGCTGACAAAGAGGTATTTTTCTTTTACTATTACTTTCCTGAAACTTCTAGCTTCTCACATAGTTTTAAATTGAAACTCTTTTGCTTCCTTCTTATCCTTTTTTTTTTTTTTTTTTTTTTTTTTACCTTATGAAAGTCACAGAGAGAGAGAGAGAGAGGCAGAGACACAGGCAGAGGGAGAAGCAGGCTCCATGCACCGGGAGCCCGACGTGGGATTCGATCCCGGGATCTCCAGGATCTCCAGGATCCCGGGTCTCCAGGATCGTGCCCTGGGCCAAAGGCAGGCGCCAAACTGCTGCGCCACCCAGGGATCCCCCTTCTTATCCTTTTTTAATGTGGCAAGTTCCATTTTCCGTTACCCTTACCCTTAAAAATTTAACAGAATGAGAATTAGGCTAAAACTGAAACAAGTCCAAATTTTATGAGGCGGGGAGCTGTGGGAGCTTAGCTCTGGAACACAGGAGAAATACCGTGAAACAACCAGTTTCCTTAAAAAATAAAAAGGAAAAACAAAAACAAACAAACAAACCCCCTAAACAACCACGTTGAAATTTGTGATATAAAAGAATGAAAATATGGAAGATCTTTCATTGGATCTCTTTGATAGCATAAAGCTTGTTACAATTTTTAAACATAGCGGATGTTTTAGAATACGGACATTTCTCAATATTTCTGACACTTCTGTCTACCTGAGGTTAAATCTTTTTTAAAAGACTCCTCACAGTAACAGTATTGAAGATTTTATTAAAGAAACTACTGTGCACTCTTGCCTTATTACTCAGTTAATCCTGCTCTCTATTTAGAGAACTGTGCCAGCTAGGTTGAGGCTTCAAAGGAATGAACACAAATATTTGCTGTATCCTATGCAGTATAGTTTTGGTGATAGAATTCATTTCAGAAAATATCATTGAAGTTACAGTATACGCAAATCTCAGCAACTTTCAAATGGATAAATAGAAGGTTAGCAAGAAAAGTGATGAGGGATTCTCAACATTCCAAATGAAAGGCAAGGAACAACCAAAGTTATAGACCTAGGTGTTTTCTGAATTTAAAAAACCAAGAAATCAAGGCAGGCAGTGTTCTTATAATTTTTTTTTTTTTTTAATCAGCAATAGGGCAGCCCGGGTGGCTCAGTGGTTTAGCACCGCTTTCAGCCCAGGGCCTGGTCCTGGAGACCGAGGATCAAGTCCCACATCGGGCTCCCTGCATGAAGCCTGCTTCTCCCTCTGCCTGTGTCTCTGCCTCTCTCTGTCTGTGCATCTCATGAAAAAATAAAAATCTTAAAAAAAAAAAAAATCTAAAACAAGTTTTAAAAAAATCAGCAAAATTAACAGGAATCCCAACATAGTTTAAAAAAATGCACATAAATACATAATCAGCCCTTCTGATAAGGTTGCCCTGATTTTATTTTTTAGGTGGTGGAGAGGGGAAGGGGCAGAGAGAAAGGGAGAGAAGAGAATCTTAAGCAGGCTCCATACCCAGTGTGGAGCCCCACACAGAGCTTGATCTCACAACCCTGAGATCATGACCTGAGGCTAAATCAAGAGTCAGATGTTTAACGAGCTGAGCCACCCAGGCACCCAAGGTTGTCCTGATTTTAATGGCTTACCCCAAACTGCACACACTTTGGTAACTCATTGATGGGCATCTATTGCAAACAACTTTTTTTCTTCCAGTAAAAATTATAGCATCAAAGCAGGATTTGTGAACAGTGAGTTTTAACAAATTCCTTGTGTGGGGTTCAGGGCCTAGACCTAATAGCCCTTTGATCCATTCCTGCTTCTTTCCCCTTCTCTGTCTTTAGCACAGGAGGGCCGATCCAGCCAGCTATGGTTTCCCTCCCTTCTTTAGGAGCTGCCTGCCAGCACACGTGTGACCAATGGAAAGCCAGAGCAGGGGGACATCCCACCCTGCCCCCCAGGCTCTCGTTCCTGCCAAATGCCTCAGGACCTCTGACCTTGGGTTCCAGTAACATTGCCTTTTCCCTTTATTCCTCTAGTATTTGGGTGGCTTTGTCCTGTTGAAAAATCACTGTCCTCTTTTTGTTTCTGTCACCTGTTTTACAAATTACTTGAATTAAATTCTCCCTGTGTTGAGTACTTAGAGCAGTTTCTGTTTTCCAGATTGAAGCCTGACTCCATACATCCTAGTGAAAGACACTATTGACTGATATACAGGGAAAATCTACTATTCCTTCATCTTCATTTGCTAGAAATTTTTTTATTGTGCTAATGAAGGATCCAGTCCTCAGAAGAATTTTTGAAAATTTCTTAAAATTTTGTTTTTAAACTGTTTTACTGTTCATTAGTCAGAACAGGGCCAATACTTAGCTGAGCCTGATACATAAATTCCATGCTAAAAAGAGAGGTGGCATATAATACCTGCCAAGGTTTAATTTACAACACACATCTTCTATAAGGCCGAGTTCATTCACCAGCTTATTTGTCAGTGGTTTCTCTGTCCCCTTGTATCTTAGAGAGAGAGACAGGGAGAAGGAAAGAGAGAAGAAAAGAGAAAGGAAAGAAAAAACTTTCTGTGTTATTAATTTGGAATATCGTGTATGTGGATCCTTGGGATAATATTTCAAAATCTAAATAATCTCTACATCTTTTTTTCTCCCTGTATTTTCTACTACTGCTTCTCTCCTCCCTCTCCACCCCTGTAAACAGGTCTCCTTCTGGGTGTTCGTTATTCATAGCCAGAAAGAGGCAAAAGGAAGGGCAAACAAAAGTGATCTGAGTATTTCTGGCTTTGTTTTATAAAATCTTGAAATTTCAAGGGGAAAAAAAATTCCAGGACATAGCCTAAATATCTTAAAGAAACTTCAAAAGGAAAAGGATATTCTTGAAACTGGAAGAAGGATTTTCTTGGGCAAATAAATTCAAGGGGAGAGAGAAACAGAATGATCAGTATTTTTTTTTTTAAATCAGTATTTCTTGAGAAGAAACACAGAGCTGGGAGATGATACTGGAGAAGTTCCCCAGGAAGAGAATCAGGAGTTGGCAGAGGAGTCTATGAGGTCATGCTTCTAGCATCCAGGTGTATCATGGGAGACAAATCATTGCACAAATACCCCCTGGACCTCACTCATCTGTACCAGGAATTATACTAGTCCTTTTTTTCCATTGACCATTAGCACACAGGTAGCCACAATGAGTGGCCAGGACTTGTGTGGGAGCCACCAGGAAGGATCTCTCTCTTTTTTTTTGTTCTCTGCACTTCAACATGGAGAGATGTAAACTGCCACCACACAGCAAGAGTCTGCTGGAGAATAGAGCCAACACAGAGGAAGTAGATCCAAGAGATGGAGAAGGAGAAATTGGGTGCTGAAGACATTTGAGCCTGGATCAAGCTATTCTTGGAGCTAAACCTATCACCAGATTCTCAAGTTATGTGAGTAAATCAGTTCACTTTTAGCTAAAGTCAAGATTGAATTTTCTGTCAACTGCATTGGAAAGAGTCCCAACTGATACACTTGTCCCTAATGGCTTTTCAAGGCCTTGGTGCTGGGACATAAATACAGAAGTTACCTGATGACTAATAGTGCATGCATACCATGTAATACTAATTTATTCCTCTACTGCTACTGGGCAGGGCAAGGGAGGGGGGGTACTTAATATGATCACATAGGAAGTGGCATGTCAAAATCAAGTGGAAGTGCCCATTGTTGGTTAAATTTCCAGGGAGAATGAAACTCTTCCTACCCCAGAGACATTAAACCTTTCGATCAGTACAACATAGATTTCAATGGTCGAAACAGGAGAACATGAAACATAGCAGTCCCTATATATCTCTCACCTCTTTATTGCTACACCCTGCCTCTAGCAGCCAGTCCTATCCAACTAAAAATAGTTCCCCAACTATTCTTTGTGAATAGTGGAAATAGTTGAGTACATGAAATAAATGAATGTAGAAACAGAAAGAATTATACATTTTTATAACCCAGACCTGAGAGTTCACTTGTGATCAAAATATTTGTCACAATAATAGGAATTGTAAAGTTATAAACTGTAAGAGAGTGGAATGTTAAATTTCATTAGAATTCATCATATGATAGCACCCTTTATTTTACTTTTGCATAAATATAGCAATATATTATGAAATTTAAGAATTCTTGTTCTTTAAATTTGGCTACCTTTCCTTTCTCCTTTAAATTTAATATTTTTCTATTCTCTTTAAGTGTTTTGTTTCCTATGCATTATCTGTTTGCTCCCCACACCTACACAATATTTGTGATTAGATAATATTTTATTACGGCCAAGAACCAAAATATCAGTTCAAATAGCACATGAAGTCAGATACGTAACAGAGCCAAGCTAACTACAGTTGGAAAAAGACCCTCCACCCACTTTATACAAACACACACACACACTCCTAGACATACTCTTTAATAATTCCATGATTTCAACATCTTTGTGTAGGAAGAGAGTTGCTGTCACTTGAAAAGGTTACAGTAATGCATCCTGTTTCTTACAGACCTATAGGAATCTGGACATGGTTAGAAAGAGGAGGATGAACAAAGTGGGAATCGACATAACTCTATGTAAAAATGTAGCTAGTTGTCTCCATTTTGGGTAGACTTAGTACAGATTATATTTGGGGAAGTGTTTCTTTTTTTAATTTAACTTGTCTTTGATAATTATTATTTGCCTTTGAGGGATATGTATGGTGTAGAACCCAGTAGGTGATCAAGAAGAATGAGATGGCAAATCTTCACTGCTACAAATGGGCAAAAATTGAAATGCAAACACTCTAGGGACTGTGCTGTTAGAGACTTGTGTTACTTGACTCAACCTTTTGGGGAAAGTATTGCTGCAAATGATAACCTGTGGGTTGCACTGGTTGGGAAAGAGGGATGAACCCTCCATGAGATTAAACTATCATTAATAGAGTGTAAGGCAGTAAATATTTATAACTGGAGAGCAACAAAGAAGGAAGGTGCTGTCCAAGGCAAAAGTCAACAATGTTGGGCCTTGAGACAAGGAGCCAAGCTAGGAATCAGAGTATGCTCTTAGGGATCTCTATGTAAATATTTTACAGTAAGTTATTTGTTTCTCTTATCCTTTGAACTATTGGAAGTTTAGTGAACAGTTTTTAATCTTTCCTTTATGTTGTAATTGTCTTCATTTGTTTCTTTTTTATTTGTTTGTTTTTTCTTCTTCTTCATTTGTTTCTGACCTTTAGTTGTTATTAATCCCTATACAGGCTAAGGGTGGTGGGGTTGGGACAATCAAGGCAAACAACAGCAGTGGCTACTATAACCTTCTGTACATCGCATCTCCCCAAGGCCATTGTGTTGTGGTCCCAACTTTGGCAGTAGTGGGGAAAGGGGAAATGAGTAGTGGTCTGAGAAAGAGCATGGAGAAGGATCCCAAAAGGGCTGTGGAAGAGCAGATGACTCAGGAGCAGACATGGAGGTGGGGTAGGGGGACAGGGTGTTGGGGGTTTGGGCTGAAAAACCTTCTTTGTCAAAGGAATCAGAGCTTCCTGTCCATTCTACTGTGAAATACTACTTCACCAAGCCTCCCCTGCTCCCCTCAAATCTGGCTATTTCTTCCCTCTTGTTTCAGCTTTCATCACTTTTTACCTGGATTTCGGTGACAGCTACCTACAACAACGTTGTCTCCTGCCACCAGCCGCTTCCTTACTCTGGTCTGGTTCTCCTCCCTTACATCGCATCACCATGCCTATCTTTCTAAAGAGTGCTGGCCCATGACCAGTGCTCCACCAGTACCTCTAGTAAAAAAGCGTTCTTTTCACCTGTTTATTGTCCTCGGGATTTCTTTTGAAAAGTTGCACCTTTCCTTTGGCAACTCAGGTATTCAAAACTAATAGATATTTGTTTAGGTAAGAGGTGCCATTCAAGTCACTTGCCATGCTAAAAGGATTCCGTTTAAAGATTTACCCATTTAAAGATTACACAAATTTTCAGTATTGAGACAGATGGCACCACAGTAGAAGCAGTGATGTCCTTGAAAATCTGTCTATTTTGTTTAGGAAAAATGTTCACATAATGATCAAAAGGCTATGCTTCTTTAACAATTCTAGAATACCATCAAAGATTTCCAGTCTTAAATGAATCTGGGTGGAGAGAAATGGTGATAAGATGGAGACAGTGATGGGGTCAGTGAATACAGATTTTGGATACAAGTGGATTAATTCTTGGGCAGAGCTCTTCACCTCTGCACCTCATCTTTATCAGGGGCTTAATAGCATACATGACCCACTTCATTTCCTGAAAATTAGTTATTTATAGCATTTTAAAAAGTCTTCTGTGAAGTTAAGTTCATGCCTGAATTTTTTAATATGCAGGCTGATTTTGTAAACACATGGAAGAGAGAGGAAGAGCCAGAAAATATGCCCCTTTATGCATCCCAGTAAGTCATGCCATTGAAAAGGGGCCCAGACGCAGCTTTGAAATCCAGTCTGGAGTTCCAATTATCCCTCTCTTTTCATATGCCTTGTCTGTCGTGTTTGAATGGATAGCATAAAGCTGGTCTTGTCCTCATCTATATTGCGGAGAAGTACACCACTGACGTCTTCATACATGTCATTAATATAAATTTTCTCCTAGATCAACAATGATGTTATAATACATTCAACTTTGGTATTTAGTTGATATGCCTTAAATTCAAAAACTCTTCACCCACTGCTGCCCACATATGCTGACAACTGTTCTGATCCCAGCAGGAGTAACAGATTTTATTTCTTAAGCATTGCAGAACTACAACCAGAGTGTTATTATTAGATAAAAGATCTCATACTGGCTTTGCAATAGAGAAAAAAGAAAGAATCGAGATGAAAATAATCTAGGCTATTTAAAAATGCCCCACATTTTCAAAATTATGATTCAATTTGGTTGTCAAAGGTAACATATTCAAATGGGTCAAAATTTAAAAGGTACAAAATTATATACAGAGAATAAACACTGTCATGTCTGTGTTCCCCTGCCATCCGTTCTAATGGGCTAACCTAGTATTATAAAAAGTTTCTATATTCTCCCATAGATAGTCTATGTATATACAAGCAAATGTGAACACACATATGTGTTTAAGCATATAGCTTGTCTATTTTCCTTTAACAACTTACTTTGGAGATGGTGTTGTATCGGTACATATAAGGCTTTTTAGTAATTTTTTTCTGGTTGCGTACTATTCCGTTCTAGGAAAAAAAATATATATATATATAAAATTTTGCCAGTGCCACATGAATGGCTATTTAAGTGGTTTCCAATCTTTTGCTAAGTATTCCTATAAGGTATCCCTATACGTACATCATTTTGCCTATGGACAGGTACTTCTTTAGCATAAACTCTCTAGAAGTTTAATTTCTTGGTTAAAACTATATGTTATAATTCTTTTAAGGAACATAATTTTTTCATTTTTGAATTGTGATAAAAAATTCAAAAGGAATAAACGAATGCATTTTGAAAAATATGTCTTTCTCATACCCTCTTTGCCACATTCTTCCTTTCCTCAGAAGCAAATAGGCCTCCAGCTTCTTATATATCCTTTCAGAGATTTTACACACACAGAAGCACAGGCACATACATACTCTGTATGGGCAAGAATGTGTCTATAGGAGAATTTGATTTGTTTAGTCAGATTAGTATTTAATTATGTACTGTAGTCCACCAGGAACAGAAGGCTCTTGCAAAAATGGCTGAAAGGATTCAGTGTAACCATTTAAGTTAGGAACATGCTCTTTTATTGCCTCATACACCATCATCATTTAAAGTGATAATTCCACTAATTTTCTCTATGCACATCTGTTCTGTGTAGAGGGAAAGGAGGCTATAAAGAGCCCTGCACTGTCCTCAGCCAAAAATTGTCTGATGAGATCCAGTCTGGAGTTCGCTCTGTATGCCTGGTAAAGAGCAGTTACTCTGTAATCCTATCCTCCTCGTCAAGGGCTTCTCTCTCATGTTGGATCCCCTGCTCCTCTAGCCCGCGTAATCCTCTTTTTCTTAGTGTTCTCTCTCACTCTCTTCTCTCTCTCTCTCTCTCTCTTCCCCCCACCCCCCCCACACACACACAACCACACATTCTCTCTCCCTCACAATATATCTTCCAATAGTCAGAGAGCAAGATTGTCTAGGAGGTAAATTTTTTGAGATCTTGCATTTTTGAAAAGTCTTTATATTCTTCCCTCCCATTGGTTGACAATAGAGTTTTAGGTGGGAAATACTTCCCCCCCCAGAAATTTGTAGGCATTGTTCCGGTCTTACTGCTAAGAAATAATATGGCATTGTGATTTCTGACCCCATTTTTTCCTCTCTGGAAACCTTTGTGATCTTCTCTTTGACACCGGTATTTAAAAATTTTCTAATGATATGCCTTGAGTGATTTTATTTTCATCTATTATATTGAGCACTGGCTGGATAGGCCTTTCAATCTGGAAATGAATGTTATATAGTTGTGGATAATTTTCCTGAATTATTTCACTAATTATTATTATTTCACTAATGATTTCCTCTTGAATGCTCTTTTTACCCTTTTGCTCTTTTTCAAGTACATGTATATGTATGTGTATGTCTATGCATATGTATATATATATATATATACACACACGCAAGTATATGCAAGTGTATATATATTTGAATTTGTGATGCTTTTAAAGAAAATTTCTCAACTTTATTTCCCAACTGATATATATATATATATATATATATATATATATATATATATATATTTTTTTTAAGTAAGCTCTACACCCTGGGGCTCGAACTCATGATCCCGAGATTAAGAGTTAAATGCTCCACTGACTGAGCCAGCCAGGTACCCCCTAACTGACATTCTTATGCACTTTAAATTTTTGGTTTATTTTTATGGTGTCTATATATATATATATATATATATATATATATATATATAATAAAATTTACCATTTTAGCCAATTTTTGTGTAGTTAAGTGACATTAATTAGATTAACATTATTGTGCAACCATCAGCACCATCCATCTCCACAACTTCTTCATGTTCTAAAATGGTATCTCTCTGCCCATTAAATAATAACTCCCCATTCCTCCCTTCCCCAAGCCTCCTGGCAACCACCATTCTATTTTCTGTCTTTATGATGTGGGTAAATATAAGTACCTCATTTAAGGAGAATCATACAATATTTGTCCATTTGTTTCTGGCTTATTTCACATGATATAATGTCTTTGGTCTCATCCTTGTTACAGTGTATATCAGAATTTTGTTCCTTTTTTTTTTTTTTTTTTTTTTCTGCCCTCTTTTGTTTTTTTTTTTTTTTTTTGTTCCTTTTTAAAGCCGAATAATATTCCATTGTATGTCTATACCACATTTTGTTTATCCATTCATCTGTCAGTGAATGCTTAAGGTGTTTTTATTTTTTGACTATTGTAAATGATGCTATTAACATTGGTGTATCATATTTTTTATTTGTACTGTTATGTATATTTTTCAGGAGTTTTCTGAATGTTCCACTTATATTTTGTTCTTTTTTTTAAGGCTATGAAATCTTAATTCTCTAAAGATATGAATGTTAGTGTATGTGTATAGTATATTCATATTACATATATATATAAATTTATATCTCCCTGCATGTTACTCATTTCTTCTAAATTGCATTTATTTGCTAGCTTATTTTATTATCTTTTCCAGGTTAGAGTGTTTTGTTTTTTTTTTCAGATGTCTTTTAATTTTGATTTTCTACTCTTGACTAAGAATGAAAGTCTAGGGATGCTCGAGTGGCTCAGTGGTTGAGCATCTGCCTACCACTCGAGGCGCAATCCTGAATTCAGAGATCAAGTCCCACGTCGGGCTCCCTGCATGAAGCCTGCTTCTCCCTCTGCCTGTGTCTCTGCCTCTCTCTCTGTGTCTCTCATGAATAAATAAAATCTTTAAAAAAAAAAAAAGAATGAGAGTCTGAAAACCGATACAGAGCTCTGAATGCATGTATGTATATGGGACTTCCTGACCTTGAGCTTTACTGTAAAGTAAAGGTAGTCTGGGAAGGCTGTGTGTTGGGCATCGTTATTAGCAGTATTTTTAAGTCTTTCTGGTTGGGATGGACAGGTTACCCGAGAAAAGTCCATCTATCTCCTTCATAGAGGGTTGAGATCTGGCTGCCAGTGTCCTGGGAGGAACTGACTGTGGAAAGGGTTTTAGGGGATGTTTTCGATAGAATATTCCAATCTTCAACTGTGCCTGGCCTCTCTGAGTCCAAAATAGAACCATGGACTTACCCAAGATTGGGAGAGTCAGTCTCCTACTGGTGTGGAGTTGAGAATCTAAAGAGATAATTGCTTCTCCATTGATTTTTACCCTGTCCTTCAGTACTGACCTTGCCTCTTTCACTTTGAGTTCCACAATTATCTGGTGCTACCATTTCTTAACCTTCTGAGGATTCTGTTGTGTTAATGGGAATTCCCAGCTTCTCCCATGACAGCTTAGTTTTTATTGTTAGGTCTGTTAAATCAGTCAGATTTCATCCACCTATTTTCTAATTTTCAAAAGCATGTCGCTGTTATCTCATTTCTTCCTCCCCATCTTTTTGTGTCTTTAAAAAAATGCCTTTCAAATAGCTTTCACAGGATTTCCTGAAGTGGTAACTCTTATGATGTATGTGTTCAGTTCTTTAACCCTGGACTAACATGGCATATTTAATGCTTGTCTGGAAAAGAGAAGTATCTCCTTGATTCACCAAACTTCCAAATGATTTAGAGATGTAAAATTTAGTGTTGTGCCAAGGGCAACTGGGCAGGTCAGTTGGTTGAGCAACTGACTCTTGGTTTCAGGTCAAGTCATGATTGCAGGGTCCTGGGATCGAGTGGCCTTGGGCTCCATGCTGGGCTTGGAATCTGCTTGTTTATCCATTCATCTGTCAGTGAATGCTTAAGGTGTTTTTATTTTTTGACTATTGTAAATAATGCTGCTATAAACATTGGTGTATCATATTTTTTGTATTGTTATGTATATTTCTCTGCCCCTCTCCTGATCTCCCTCTCTGAAAAAAAAAGAAATTAATTTTATGCTATTAACTTAATACTGTCTTATTGAAAATTCTCACATTTCCTCATTTCAAGGTAATAGTTAGAAGTGGGCTTATTTCTCCACAACTAAGGCATTAATATTTGGTCCTAAATTACATGAAGTGTCCATTCTGAAAAAGCAGTTGATATGTCAGCAAATGAATCTATTTATTTTAAGATATAACTTGCCTATAGACACTCTATTAGAAGGAATAATCATTTAGAAAATTGTATTTACTTATGATGGATTTAACATTATAAATAAGTTGTGTTATTTGGTCCCCATTTATCAAAAAAAATGGGCTCTACTTGGTGCTCTTTTTGAAGAAGTTTCATACATTTTCTTTGAGGTCATGGCAATTGGTCAAATTAATGTTGCAACAATTGAAATGAATCTGCAAGGAAAAAAACCTTAAAAATAAAAATGGCACCTGTTTATTACCCAGATATATCTGTTCCCTCTGCTTCGTTTTAGTCATAGCTATTTAATTTCCTGAAGCAAAAAACAAACAGATTTTTCACTAATGTCAGTACTGCAGAGCTAGCATAGGACAGAAGAGCCAGCTGTACTCGATTTCGTCTTATGCATCATCAACAAAATTGGCAGCTAAGTTCTGATTTCAGAGCCTTTACGGTTAATGATGATGTACAAGCTGTGCTTGATTTTCAGATACAAGACTGATCTTTGCTGACAGAAAAATCTATTTTTGATTTGTAAATTGAGCAAATTTGATGCAAAATTATTGATGTAGGATAAACGGAGATCATGAAGATATCATTTTTAGACTCACATTTCTATCCCTAAAACCACTTCAGTTTATTATTATTATAATCATCATCATCCTTATAATTATTAGCATTACGATGATGGTAACTAAGTATTTAACTGAAATTGCAGGGAAGTTTTGTGAATGAGTCATATATCGACAAGTCTTATACTAACTTAAGAATGTGACTGCAAAAAAAAAAAAAAGAATGTGACTGCAGTGAAAGGAGCAACAGAGCTAATTAGCAATCAATTCTTTTTTTTTTAATAAATTTTTATTTATTATTTACGATCGTCACAGAGAGAGAGAGAGGCAGAGACATAGGCAGAGGGAGAAGCAGGCTCCATGCACCGGGAGCCCGACGTGGGACTCGATCCCGGGTCTCCAGGATCACGCCCTGGGCCAAAGACAGGCGCCAAACCGCTGCGCCACCCAGGGATCCCTAGCAATCAATTCTATTAGCATCCGACGAGTTCGGGTATAAGGCTATTTCACAACCATATTTTGCAAGTGATCATGAGTAAAATCTTCTGACATTATGTAAAGAATGCTGAGCAAATAGGTGTGAAAGAAGGAAAAAAATGCTTCCTTGATTATGAGCACTTTGACAATAGAAATTATATTTCCATCATTGCTTAAACCAGCTACTGTAATTTTTTGAGTTCATACAAATCATTTTATCATACTTGCCAATGGTGTAGCATTGAATTTTTTTTCCATTGAATTTTTTTTTAAGATTTTATTTATTTATTCATGAGAGTCACAGGCAGAGGGAGAAGCAGGCTCCCTGCAGGGAGCCCGATGTGGGACTCGATCCCAGGACTCTAGGATCACGCCCTGGGCCAAAGGCAGGCGCTGAACCCCTGAGCCACCCAGGGATCCCCTGGTTTTTTAAATTTAAAGATTTTATTTTACCGTTGAATTTTTTTGAGAGGCAGCAGTAATGGCTCCATGTAAAATCATGTACCTATAACATCTTATCTTTGATGTTCTTTTTGTCTTGGTCGCATTTAGGAGCCCTGACCACACATACCCCATTCTTTCATGCTGTTTCCTGGAGGTAGTACTTCCTAGCTGTTGTGCTGCTTTGCCCCTTTCTTATTCCATATCTATCACTCCTTAGCTTTATCACAACTTACCTGTCTTTTGCCCCATCTGCTAAAGATTTTGCAAGGATACGTGTGTTAAGAGGTTGAAAATGTTTATTTTTTAGGTGTGTTATCCTTCTAGGAGTATAGATTTGCATTTTAAGAGGGACTCTTGAAGACCTATTGCCAGAAGTTGAAATGTCACATTTTTCTGTCTGTCAAGAGTGGCAAAAATCCATATCCTACAATAACTGGCTTTTATTTATTGATTTTACCCAGCTTAAAATGTGTGTTGCTGAAGCATAATGAGATGGAGATTAAGATCAAGGGCTTTGAAGTCAAATGGATCTAATTTTGAAACTCAACTCTGCCACTAACTAGCTGTTAGTCACATTTTACTTAGCATTAAGGTGTGATACTATACCCACTTCCTAGGGGTGTTGTGAGCAGTAAATGGATTAACACATGTGAAATGATTACTATAATGTTGAATAATAGTAGGGGTTCAGTAATTGTAAACTGCAGTTATTACTTATGTAATTGATATTATATAATTCAAATATTCTTTCTAAATTATTGATTTTTCTTCATCTCTAATATAGAGTATGTATCTATATGTAGATGTCTCTCTATATAATCCTATATAAGGGATATATACATATATATAAATATATATTTGTAAATTAACAGGGATATGTAAGGCATCAAGCCTTGTTCAACTTTGTTTCCCCAAAATGTTGCATAGAATAATTGCTACATAAATATTAAATTTTATTCAAACCATGCAATATCTTTGATTACAATATAAATTTACTATAAGGCAGAAATGGTTCAAATAAAGAAACAGGATTAGTTTTCACACTTACATATTTTAATTGAATCAAATAGTTTTTTCTGTTTATCTTTAGTAAGATCAAATAACGCTTTCTCTTAAAAGACAGGCCCATCCCTTCTGTCATCAGTATAACAGAAACCTCACAAGTATAAGCAATAAACCAGTATCCGAGGGCCTCATTTACTATCAAGAGGCACATTAGATACTTTCAGATTACTAGCAAAATATACCAAATTACACTCCAGAGGTCTTAAAAAGAGTTAATATCTCCCTATGAAGTGCCCTGGTTTGTTATCAAGGAATAATTTAAACATTTAGGGAACCTTTTAAATAATATCAACAAAACAGCAGCAGCATCAATGATGTTTGGTCCAATTCTGTAGCATATAATTAGGGCTGGGAGTTAAAAAAAAATCCTTTAGAAATGGAAGTGAAAACCTTGTTCAAGAATCAGTAAAAGTGAGCATCCAAGAGGCCATCTCCAGGTATAGAGTTTACTTAACATCTGCAGTGAATTCAACCCAGGGATTGAGTGCAAGAGACTGTCATAATGAGTGACTAGTGAGTGACTAAATGAGTCTGATGGAAAATACCAGGCCCTCAACTAGATAATTTGATGTCTAACAAAATCTAAAAGACTGATTGTTTGAAAGCTATTGAACCATTTTTAAATATTGAAGAAACTAAACCTCTTAGTGGCTGAGTTTTGGGATATAGATATGAGTGGAGTAAGAAAACCTTGCCCCTTCCCATATTTACCCACTCTTGCATCTTCTTTCTTTCAAAATAGTCAGTGCGTTTCTACCTATGTGAAGCCTTGTCTTGTCCTTTCCCTTGAGCTGCAGTCAAGTCGCCAGAGTTAACAACACTGAGCATCCTGGGGAAGGGGTACTCCTAAATCTTCCACTTGAGGTGAGAGCCATTTACCATCCTGTGTTACACTGGGGCCATTTAAAAGCAGATGCACTCAGCAAAACTAATGCTTCTTACCCCACCACAGCAATTCCATGTCAGGGTCTTCCCACATTTCTCACTGCAACGTGTGGGAGCTGAGGAGAAAACAGATACTTGGTAGCCTCACATCTTTCATCTTAAACTGGCTGTTCTCCTCTTAGAAGATATCAAACATCTATTTTGACCCACATTTCTGCTTCTTACCTAGCTCATAATCAGGAGCCCAAGCTCACTTTGTTACCTGCTCCTTTTATTATCCATGGGCAAAATCCAGGCCATTGACTGTTTTTGTAAATAAAGTTTTATTGGAACACAAACATGTTTTTTTTACATGTTCTCTATGGCTGTTCTCACGCTAAAAATGCCATAGTTGAATAGGCCATCTGGTCTGCAAAGCTTAAAATATTTACTATCTGGCCTTTGTTGTTTTCTTTTTTTTTAAATGATTTCATTTCATTTCACTTCATTTCATTTCATTTCATTTCATTTCATTTCATTTCATTTCATTTCATTTCATTTCATTGTAAGTATACTCCTTAATCTCCATCCCTGCTTTACTAACCTCCGCCCCTCCATATACACACACACTCCTTTCCTCTGATAACCTCATTTTGTTCTCTATAGTTAAGAGTCTGTTTCTTGGTTTGCCTCTCTCTTCTTTTCCTTTGCTCATTCGTTTTGTTTCTTCAATTCCACAAATGAGTGAAATCATATGGTATTTGTCTTTCTCTGAGTGACTCATTTTACTTAGCATTATACTGTCCAGCGCTATCCATGTTGTTGCAAGTGACAAACTTTCATTGTTTTTTATGGCTGACTAATAGTCCATTATGTATATGTATCATATTTTCTTTATCCATTCATTTGTCGATGGACACTTGGCCTGGTTCCATTGTTTGGCTATTGTAAATACTACTGCAATAAACATAGAGGTGTGTTGCATGCATCCCTTGAATCAGTGTTTTTGTTTTTGGGAAATACCCAGTAGTGCAATTACTGGATTGTGGGGTAGTTCTATTTTTCACTTTTTGAGGGTCTTCCATGTTGTCTTCCACAGTGGCTGTACCAATTTGTGTTCCCGCCAGCAGTGCACAAGCGTCCATTTTCTTCATATCCTCACCACTGCCTGTTGTTCCTTGTGTTGTTGATTGTAGCTATTCTGACAGGTGTGAGGTGATATCTCATTGTAGGTTTGATTTACATTCCCTTGATGATGAGTGATGTGGAGCACCTTATCATGTGTGTGTTGGCCATCTGGATGTCTTCTTTGGAGAAATGTCTGTTCACATTTTCTGCCTATTTTAATTAGATTATTTGGGGGTTTTTTTGGCTATTGAGTTGTATCAGTTCTTTATATATTTTGAATGCTAACCCTCTATCAGATAAGTCATTTTCAAGTATCTTCTTCCATTCAGTAGTTTGCCTTTTAGTTTCGTTGATTGTTTCCTTTGCTGTGCAGAAACTTCTTATTTTGGAGCATTTTTTAGAAAAAGTTTGCTGATGTCTATCGTATACATTCATTCTCATACTACTGTGTATGTCCACTTATCTAACCTGCTCCTTCACTTCTATTGCCACCTCAAGCCCTTCCACTCTGACACCCGGAGCTAACAGTTCATCATTAGCGAACTTGTCTACATCTTCAACTTCATTTCTGAATGTTGCCTTTGCTTTCTTACTGTTAGTAAAACCCAGATGTGCCCTGTTAAAATCATCCCTAAGACTATAGTCAGTGTAAGCTGTTTTCTTTTACACCCTCTGTAACTACAGGGCTGATCTTGGGAGGGTTGTTTTGCTTTCCAGTGACACTTCGAAATCTATTCTCTTCCCTTATCCTTCCAAATGCCCAGATTTTTGAAGTATATGTCATCAGACTTGGTCACTACTACCCCTCCTCGTTGTTGTCATCCGGAGAACTTAGTTGCCTTCTTATTTGATACCTTTAGCACATGGATTATTGTCTTTTTATTATTCTACCATTATTCTCACAGACTTCCTTTTTACTGACTTCAAAACCACGTGGATGATACAGCTAATATCTTAGACTCTCAGTTTCTGGATGTCTCCACCCTTTATTATCATTCCCTTCTCTCTGCTGCCCTCTCTCACCTGCCCAAGCCTCAACCCTGGTTACACCCGATAGTCCCTGTGCACCAAAACAACTGAATACTGATGAAGACACAAGAACTATGCTGGCTACTGTCACTTTAAGTGCTGGCTATATATCTCAAATGAGTAGTTGTATTAGGTGAGATTTTCCAGAGAAACAGATCAATAGGACAAGATCAATTGATTGATTGATTGATTGATTGATAGGTTTATTATAAGGAGTTGGCTCATGTAATTATGACAGTCTGAGATCTGGCCAGCAAAGGAGAGACCCAGAGAGTATGGTGTTTCATCCCATGCCCGGAGGCCTGAGAACCAGAAAAGCCAATGATATCAGTTCCAGTCTGAGTCTGAAGCAAGAAGACTGAAGTCTCAACTCCAAGATAGACAGATCGAGTGAATTCTCCCTTCCTTATCTTTTTTGTTCTATTTAGGCCTTCAGTGGATTAGATGAGGCCCACCCACATTGGGGAGGGCAATCTGCTTTAATCAGTCTACCTACTCAAATATTAATCTCATCAAGAAATACTCTCACTGGCCCATTCAGAATACTGTTTAACCAAATTATCTGGGTACCTCATGACCCAGTCAAGCTGACATATAAAATTAACCATTGCAGCAGTCAAGAGCTATCTTATTTCTTCCATAGGACTGTTGCGTTCCCATTTTCCAAAGTGACCATTTCACATCTTGTCTTTTTAAATTTCCTAACTGCTTTTCCTCTCCATGCTCTCAGCTTATAACATCACTTCATTAATCATTAAGAAAATGGAAGCAATCCAACAATTCCCTCACCTTTTCAACCTAAAACTGTCTGCCTACCTCACTCTATATCTATTCTCTACCTGCCTTGTTTTATTGGAGAACAAGTGTCTCTGCTGCTATCACTGGCTTGCCCTTGCAGTTGTGCTCGGATCCCCATTCCCCTTACCTTTTCAAAGGCTTGATTTCTCAATTATATCTTCATCTTTTCCTGAATCTTTTACTCTTTATTCAGTTACTCCCACTATCATAAACCACCTCTAGGACTCTAGGAACTCCTTTTTTCTTTTCTTTTCTTTTCCTTTCTTTTCTTTTCTTTCTTTCCTTTTTTTTTTTTTTTTTACAGAGAGGGGAAGAGGAAAGGGGAGGGCAGAGGGAAAGAGAGAAAATCTTAAGCAGGCTCTGTGCCCAGCATGGAGCCCAATGTAGGGCTCCATCTCACAACCCTGAGATCATTACCTGAACCAAAATCAAGAGTTGGACGCTTAACTGACTGAGCCATCCAAGCAACCCTAGTAACTCCTTTTTAAAGTACACACACACACACCACACACACACACACACACACCTCCACCACCACCAGTACCACCACTATTAACAAGGATAACAATAACAATAGCAGCAAAAGAACCTCACTTCACCTTACCTCCTCTTTCAGTGGTCTCTTGATCTCTGGTAGAGTTTTTTTCAGAGAGGTCTTCCCTGTCCACCCATTTAAAAGTAGTCACACGTATCCTATCATTCTACTTGAAGTCTCTATATTGCATGTATCACTCCCTTTTATGTATTATGTTGATGGTTTTTGTTTACTGTTTTTCTTCTCTCAATAATACATAAGCTCTGTGAAAGCAGTTCTTTTTTTGCCTCCATATTTTCAGCATAGAAGACAGACATAGGAGGGTCCTCCATAATGATTTTTTGAGTGACTGAATGAATGAACTATTTCCTACTACTACACCTAAGATTCTCAAGGGCAAGGACTTGGTCTTACATGTCTTTGTAATTGGTTTCATAAACACTTGTTGAATGGGTGAAAGAATCATTGATATAAATGAGCAATAACCTAAAGAAAAGTTATTAATATGATGTTCTACTTGTAAGATTTGCATTGGCATTTTTACTTTAAAAAAATCGGAATGATTTCTTTTAGGGTTATACTAATTCCTTTTAAACTACTGCTAATTTGTGTGACTTATCCATATGCATCTAAATTAATTTTTCTAACTTTAACTAAGGCTTATAAATAAATAAGTATACATATATGTATGTAGATGGATGGCTATATATACACCTACCCACACATATATAAAACATATGTTAGTCCTGTTCTAAGAATCTGCCAAACTTTCTTGGTAAGACTTGCCAATTGCAATCATGTGACAGGATGACAGTTCTCTTCTCTGGGAGAAGTCCAGACTTCCAGTGTCTGGGACAGAAATAATATAGACCAAGAAACATATATAGCTGATGATGGATGATTTTGGCTCCCATAATGTGAGATTTGGTCTTATTGGGAGACTGAAAATCATTAGACCAGAAATCATTTTTTATTTCTACACAGCTAAAATTTTTCCTTTTTGTATTTCTGTATGCAGGCATACTGCAAAGACAATTTCTGGTCAATATGGGTTTATACTAAACTTTACCACTCAATGATCACATGAGATCTTTTTGCCAGTATAGCTTGCCTTATTTTTATCAGCATAGTAAATATGTATCCAAATATACCCAATTACAGATGCTTTCCTGTTGTCAATAATGTAGGACGGCTTGAGTAAAGATGTTTTCACTCTTAGGCAGAATTGATTCAGAGGAGATGACTGGGACACTTCAGTGATCGCATTTATGCACACAGAGGAGGTAATAGTAAAGAATGCTTTCAGCTACAGGCAACAAAAGAATCAACTAGCGGTGGTTTCAACAAATTTGGGTTCAGTGGCTTAATGACAATAAGGCTACCATCTCTGCAGTTCTACTGGCCTTCCCCTCAAAAATCAAATGTTGACTATAATGCAGATGTGTCTGGTACACTTGTCCTAGCTAAAAAGTGTTTAAATGCCGGAAACAGGATGTGGTATGTGCATGTGAGTTTCTCCTTTTATACTAATCACAGAGAGAAAGCCATTCAACGGACTCCTCTTTATATCTTATTGGCTACAAATTGGTCCCCTGACAGTGCTTAGACCAACTGCTAGAGCCACTTTTCCTGAGAACTAGGGACCATTATGTCATTTCTGAACAAATTTGGGGTTTGATTTGAAGGAATAAAAATAGGAATGGCTTTTTCATGGGTAAAGAATAGTGTCTTCCACAGAGGGCTACCAAGACCATTCATGCTTAAGAAGGGAATTATGCTTATGTTGAATCTTGAATTCAAGTAGAAGTTGGCCAGGTAAATAAAGTTTGGAAAGGCTGAAAAGGATGAGAAAGCAGCTTATGAAATTGTATGGAAAAAGAACTGCAAATAATTAGATATAGCTGGGCATTCTGTGCACATACAATAATGAGAGGAGAGACTGCAGAGTTTGGCAGGAATCGTGCCATGAAGGCAGTGTGGAAGCAAGGAAGCAAGTTCTCACATCTTTAGGCATTCATTCTGAGGTTGCTAAAGTAGCAAATAAATACCTATCTGGGCTTTCCCTCCATATGTGACAAAGAAAACCCAGACGTTATGGAAGACACTGTTATCTCCCTATTTTGAAGAAGAAAAGTGAGAGCAGTCATTACTTAGGATATCTTTTTGCTCTCTCTCTCTCTCTCTCTGCCTAGCTAAGTCTGGCTTGGAGATTTTTCAGCTGTTTGCCAAACCAGATTGTACTCAATGGTTAGGGAGCCCCAGAGGATTTTACTGCTATATTTCCTCTACTAAAATCTTTGGGGAAAAAAATAGCTGAATGCTTGGAGTAAAACTCAAACTGCCGTTTTGATCATTGTGTATTAGACCGAGGGATCAGAATCTTGTTGGGTAATAACAGACCATATAATCTGATCTTCTCATAGTGGGAAAGTTAACAGAGTGAGGGATAAATGCCAGAAGTGTCAATAGCAGAGACAAGGTGCCAAGGAGGGAGAAGTGCTGAGAGAGAGCTAGAGAGAGAAAAAGAGAAAGGGAAAGTGAGCAATAGCTGACTTCTGGCAATTAACATAGTAAGTCTTTGGCTTTTTGTTGTGTTTTTTAAAAAAATTTTAAAGTTTTTATTTTAATTCCAGTGCAGTTAACATAGAGTGTTATATTAATTCTAGGTATACAATATAGTGATTCAACAATTTCATACATTGCTGGGTGCTTATCTTGACAAGTATATTCTTTAATCTCCATCACCGATTCCATCCATCCCCCACCCCCCTCCCCTCTGGTAACCATCAGTTTCTTCTCTGTAGTTAAGAGTCTGTTTAACACAAGAAGCCTTTGATCTTGGAAACTGGGTTAAAAAGAAAAAAGAAGAACATAGAAAGTGTCAACTATTGAATAGTTCTGTAGTGACCTGGATCATATTATCATCATCATTATCATCAGACCATGGGAATTATTGCGTCTGTTTTCAAAATGCAACGGAATTCTGTTGCCCCAAGTAATACAATATATTCAGATAAAATTATTGATGAAGTTTGCAATCATACATTATTTTGAATTGAGTTGAATTACTCTCTACCTTCCAGGGTAAGTATCTAATATGTGCAGTCTTCAGGAATAGTCATGCCAATGTTTCCTTTCTGTAAGCTTGTGGTTAATGGCTCATAGAGAAGCCTTTTGTTCTTTCCTGGGTAGCTCTGAATGAGAAAACAAGAGTCAAATGGAACTAAGTAGTCACAGAGGAAACAAGAAAAAGAGAAAACCTGTTTAACCATTAGAAACTGAGGGCCAGAAGAGACATGATTCATGGGTGTGCCAGGCTGGGGAATATGGCCTGAAGTTCAATAGAAGCAGCCTGGAAACAGGAAAGAAAATTCTGGGGAAAGTAGGGAGCAGGGCAGTAGGCAGCTGTTCCATTTGAAGCATATCTTATATCTACTAGAATGATAGTTCTCCGTGGTGGTCACACTTCAGAATTACCTGAAGTACTTTTGAAAGTCCATTTCCAGACCCTACTCAAGTCCTGCTGAAGCAGAATATGATGTATGCAGCTGACCCAGCAACCACCTATGGAGCTTTCACCTGTCCACAGTGAAAATATCCATATGATAATGGTAACAGTATTGTCTTGAAAGGGGCTATCTTTAGTTCTCAGACCATTGCCATCTTAATTTTTTGCTGGCATATACTTCCTTTTATGAAATTGTTGTGTAAAAACATGGTACTTCTTAAAAATGTTCTTAGAAAAATGAAAATTAGCAAAAACTATTACTCGGTTTTGACCTTGGGTAATTTACCAACATCACTAGTTTCCTGACTTTAAAATCAGAGTGATAAAATGTAACAGCATAGTTTTGTGTAGATCAAATAGGAGAACTATAGAATATGCTTGGCATATAAACACTGAAATTTTTCCTATCATATCAGGTGAGATACTAAGTGTCTCTTAGGTTTGCAAAATTTGACTCCCTCTGCTTAAACAATAAAGCTGACTTACTGTTCCAGGTAAGTGAAAAGTCACAGATCTTTTAGATCTTGTGGTCGGCATCAGGTTTAAACAGGACTTTGGTTTTACTTTCCTGTGGTTCTAACCCCCATTTTGGTTATGCCTCAGGGCCAGCTTCTCAAGGTGGCTGCCAGGATCCCCACAGTGAGAGAAAATGCTATTCCAGAAACCAGGAACACAATTCCAGTCCTAAGGCGATTGGACCACCCCTGAGCCATGACTGTGGCCGGGGAATGCCCTGCATTGACCAGCTCAGCTCTGGGTTATTCTGTTTCTGAACCAGTGCTTGTGCTAAGGGAAATGGCATCATCCTCATCAACTTGACACACCAGGACCAGTCCCTGAGGCTGGAGGTGCTGTAAATCCCATCAAAACCAGCTGCCACACAGTGGGCAGGAGAAGAATTAAAGTTGGAAGAAATCCTACAACCCCACTCATAGCCCTAGTCCCAGTAAACTTGCTGTTATTGGCTACCTGCATACAGCAGCCCCTTTCACATACTTCCTGCTTGCTGTACTTGGGTTAAAATGAAAGAAGCTGCCAGCACTGTCTTTAAGGAAAACGTTATTTACTTCACTTAATACTTAGAAGGACTAAAATGAAAAAAAAAAAAAAAAGAAGAAGAAGAAGAAGAAGTACTAAAATGTTGCCACTGAAGTTTGAAAATCAGAAGGAAAAAAACAGGTTCTTATCCTGCCAGAGAAGATAACCATCATTAAAATTTACTGTCTTACCTTTATATGTGGGCATATTATATGTTACATACAAAACTGTTTATGTTTATATGTTATTTTAAATTGAATTTTAAACTAATGTATGTATATGTTTCTAGATTATAAGAGAAATATTTAGTCAAGTTTTTAAAATGGGAAAATAGAGAAATATAAAAAAAACAAGGAAAGAGGGAAGGAAGGAAAAGGAACGAAGGAATCTCATTGAGATACCATCTCTATTTTTCGGCGTGCATCAAATATTTGTTTTATGTAGTCGAGGTAGAGCTATTTATACTTGTGTTTTAAGCATAATTAACAAAGAAATGCTCATTTGTCTTAGATGACAGATAATATTTACCACTGGATGGTTTATTAGCCTTTCCCAATTAAAAAAAAAGACTCAGGTAATCAATATGAGTTTTAAAGATGTGGAAACTCATAACTCAAGCCTCCTAGCAGTAAAAATGACCAGCACTGCTATATGCAGTTCTATTTTATGGAAAGGAGAAAAGGGGTTTATGTATGAGCATTCTCTCAATGGGGGTCACAACTTAGTAAATAGTTCAGCCATTTTTAAATTTTAATTCTTTTAATCAAAGTAATATCTACATACAATTTTAAAAAACAAATACAGACACAGAAGTTTTCTGCTCCACCTCTCCTGTGGAACCCACCCCTCCCAGCTCATCTCCCCACCAATAACTACTTTCAGTTCTTTTAACTGTGTCTCATAGACTCTAGTCTTGTTTCTTGATGCTTTTAGTGCTGTTTATAGTTACTGGTTTTAGACATTACTTATTACCTTGCAGCTCTAACAGATGAGGATTTAGCACTCTCCCACAACCCTCACCCTCCAAATATTATTATATCACACTTTTTGGTTAAGTCAACATAAATTGTTTATATTGCCCTGTCCATATAAATATTGTTTATAGATGAATACGTAATTTATTATGCTACATTTTTTTTCTATAACTTCAGTTGCCTAGGTTATTTATTTTTTTATTTTGTAAAAGATTTTATTTATTTATTTGAAAGACAGAGAGAGCGAACAACCAGGGGGAACAGCAGAGGCAGAAGGAGGGGGAGAAGCAGACTCCCCACTGAGCAGGGAGCCCAACATAGGGCTTGATCCCAGGACCCTGGGATCATGGCTTGAGCCAAAGGTAGACGCTTAACCGACTGAACCACCCAGGTGCCCCTCTTAGGTTATTTATAATCTGGTTTTGTTGTTGTTGTTGTACTTGTTTCACTTTCTGTACCCCTAGCATTATCTACCTCCCCAAAATCTTAATATTAATTTTTAAAAATTAAACTATCACACTGAAGTAAAAAACATATCATTAGAGGCCGAAATATCAAGTTCTCCTTGCTTGCTTGTTTTTTCGTGCTATCTCCTCAACCCCATTCCTCCTGCTCTAATAATAGATGGACTGTTTTCTAGGTACTGTGCATACCAAGCAATTCCCCTGGCCACCCTATTTTCTGAATCTAAGATTTTTTTCTCTTTCCATGCCTCCATTTTTTGTAGAGCAGATTACACACTGGGGGGCTCTTTTCTGAGAACTTGCTTGTCTGATGAATCTTAATTTACTCATATTCAGTTGATAGTTTGGATATGGTAAGTAATTCAAGGCTAAGCATTTTCTCATGGGATAATTCCCCCCTCTTCTGGCATCTTGGGTTTGCACTTACCCTTCCTTAAATGTGACTCTGCTTTCTCTCTGGAAGTACTTACCCTAATATAGGTGTTCCGAAATCTTACGATTCCATACTTTGATGTCTGTCTCTTTTCATTCAATGTACCAATAACTCATTGGGAACATGTTTACCAGTAACAGGATAATTTTTTATATTATTTCTTTAATATTTCTTCATCAATTTGTGTGTACTCTAGCTCTCTCTATCTTATTCTCTGTCTGGAATTCTTACTGTCCCGATTGTGGACCTCCTGAGTTGCATGTTCAATTTTCTTATTTTCCCTTTCCTGTGACTAGTCTTTTGCCTTTTGCCCTACTTTTTAAGATTGCTATATAATTAACATACAGCATTATATTGATTTCAGGTATACAACATAGTGATTCAGGAACTCTGTACATTACTCAGTGCTCATCAGGATCAGTGTACTCTCAGTCCCCATCACATATTTCACCCATCACCCCAACTAACTCCCTTCTTGTAACTAGCAGATTTTCTCTAGAGTTACGAGTCTGTTTTTTGGTCTCCTTTTTTCTTTGTTTTGTTTCTTAAATTCTGTATGTGAGTGAAATCATATGGTATTTGTCTTTCTCTGACTTATTTAGCTTAGCAAGATACCCTCTAGATCTATCCATGGTTTTGAACATGGCAAGCTTTCATTCTTTTCTATGGCTGAGTAGTAGTCCATTGCCCTTTGATACTATTTTTTTCTGAATGATTTCTCCAACTTTATATTCTAAAAATTCTGTTAGCTTTACAATGGTCTGCTGACATGTTTTCAAATTTCTATGAACTTTTATTCTTTTCCTTCTCTACTTCGTTTTCTTCAATAATGTACTTTTCTTGATTTATGGATGCATTATATCTCTTAGCTTCCTGATTACATTAATAACAGGTCTTAGGGGGAAAAAACACAGTGTTTCAGCCCTCCACATTTCTATTTCTTCTTTTTTTTTAATTTTTATTTATTTATGATAGTCACAGAGAGAGAGAGAGAGAGAGAGGCAGAGACACAGGCAGAAGGAGAAGCAGGCTCCATGCACCGGAAGCCCGATGTGGGATTCGATCCCGGGTCTCCAGGATCGCGCCCTGGGCCAAAGGCAGGCGCCAAACCGCTGCGCCACCCAAGGATCCCTCTATTTCTTCTATATTACATTTTATCTTTTAAAAAATATTTCTATTTTACATTTTGGAGATTGCAGTCACATTCTAGGGATTGTTGGTTGGTTGTCATTAGAAGCTCTACTTGGTAATTGGAGGCTCTGTGTATGTGTATGTGAGAGGGATGATTGTTAACTTGAGACTTTTTTACTGTAGGATGAAAGGAGAAAGACCTAGTTGTACAAATCTCAGTATTTGTTGGCCTTTTATTTTGGCCAGGTCCTTTGTATTTTTCTACTATTGCTGTAAAAAATTAGGGGTTCCTGGGTGGCTCAGTCATTAACATCTGCCTTGGGCTCAGGTCATGATCCCGGGGTCTTGGAATCAAGCCCTGCATTGAGTCCCACATTGGGCCCCTTGCTGGGCTCCTGGCTCAGTGGGGAGCTTATTTCTCCCTGCCTCTCCCCCACCCCCTCACTCTCTCCCTCAAATAAATAAATACAATCTTTTAAAAAACAAACAAATAAATAAATAATTGCCACAAACTCAGCTACCCTGGATTAAACCAGCACCGGTTTATGTCATAGTTCTGTAGTTCAGAAGCCCCAAATAGGTCTCACTGAGCTAAAATAAAGGTGTGAGCAGGTCTGGGTTTCTTTCCAGAGGGTCCTTTGCTCTTGGCCTTCCATTTTCAAAACCAGCAGTGCCTGGCCATCTCATCACTGTGACTCTGCCTCTCCTGCCTCTCTTGCATTTAAAACAGCCTATGATGATTACTTGGATCACTAAGACCATCTAGGACAATCTTCTTATGTTAAGGTCAACTGATTAGTCACCTTAATTCCATCTGCAACCTTAATTCCCCCTAGGTATGTATGTATCCTCATGTTTGGGGGATTAGGGCATGGACATCGTTAGGAGGTCACTAGTCTGCCTATAGCACATTCCAGTTTCCTATTTGATGATCTCTTCTGGGAGCAGAGGAAGGAACAGGGCTGAGGTGTTTTGATATTTCACACATTCTCCTTGTTTTCTGCAAGGACTCCCTTCCCCTTCTCCGATGTACATTGTTTCCTGGTGTGTGGGTTCTCTATCTGGAAATGAATCTCTGACTCTTGCCAAAGATAGAAATCCATCCAGAAGTATAAAACCTGCCTGGGAGGATGACAGTTCCCTAGATGGCAGGGAAGGGAGTGGTGGTGGACTGTGTGGGTAGTTGTGTGGCTTTGTTCTATAGGATACGAGGATGTGGGAGGCTAACAGCTGGGAGGTTTTTTTTTTTTTTTTTTCATTCCCTCAGGCTTTCAAATCATCTTTCCATTTTCAATTCTAGCCACCACTCTGACCTTCTTAGATACCTGGTATATTCCTGAACCTTTTAGGATTCATCTATTTGCTTTCCTTCTTCCAAATTTATTGACCTCTCTTCAAAAATTTCTTCTCACATTATTTTGCCTTCCATGGGCTTATATCTTATTTCATTCCTTTATTTTTATTTTAGTGAGATTTTTAGAAGGATCACAGATAAACAAATGGAATCATTAACCAGAAGTTATTTATCATTTTTAAACAAGTGGTAAAACTAGAGAACAACAGATATTATTTAAGTTGTCACTAAACTTGGAAAGGGGTTCTGCATAATTTGAGAGGTGCAGATTCATACATAAATATCTGTATTTGGCTAACTGGAAAAGAAGGAAAAAGAAAACAGGAAAGAACAGAATAGGGAAACATTGCAGATTAAGATTATTCCAAAACTGCAGAATTCATTTGATATAACATTTTCAACTGGATTAATGAGAAGAGTCCAGATGTTGTAAGAAAAACTGTGCAATTTCTTTTATCTCTACTTCTGCATTTTTGAAACCTTAATTTTGAATTATCTCTGAGTTCTTGAGATTATAACTCCAAGACATGGTATTTTCTGAGATGAGGCATATCTAAGAATCCTCTTCTTTGCCCTCACGCCTAAAAGGTAGCTTGTACAAGTATAAACATTTCTAGATACTTTTTTCTTTAAATCCCTTTTGAAAAAAAATAAAGAAATAAAAAAAATAAATCCCTTTCGATGTTTCCCCGTTGTGTAGGGAAGGTGGTTTTATCCAGGCATTTATTGAAGCTGACCTTTTGTTCCTTTCCATGGAGCCTGCATATATGCTTCTGAGACTTTTTTTCTTGAAATCCTAAATGTAAACAAATTTGGGTTATATGTTATTCATAGTCTAAGAATAACAAACAGTGAAAGTTACTTTAACATACATATTGGTGCATTTCTGAGATTAGACTAAAATATGGAATAATGTTATAATCAAGGGTTCTTTGTATCAAATACAAATTGTCCTGCTTAATGATCTGTCCTAATTAAAAGCTATCTTAATTTTTAAATGAGATTCTCTATGGATTCACAAGTGGGATTGTAAATTAAAGGCTGATTAAAAGCTGAATCACTTAATTATCTGGAACTTTCTTACCTTAAAATTGTTTTAAGTCTATATAACTAATTTACCCTCCTTACTTCAGAATGTCAAATCTATAAAGGCTACCCTGTTTGTAGATGCTGACATACATGTGGAGTTTTAGATTTTATTACAGAGAGTGGACATTGTTAAAACCCTACTTGGCCATTTCATAGGTTAAAACAAAAACAAAAACATTTCACCTGATATAATTGTTTTCAATTTTTACCTTTTTTTTCCCCCTTTGGATAAGTCCTGTATTCAAATCACAAGTTCTATTTTGTTTCTTCCTCACCTTGTTTTTTCAGGGTGTTATTTTTATGAGCTATATAGTCCTTTTTTTTTTTTTAAAGATTTGTTTATTTATTCATGAGAGACACAGAGAGAGGCAGAGACACAGGCAGAGGGAGAAGGAGGCTCCATGCAGGGAACCCAATGTGGAACTTGATCCCAGGTCTCCAGGATCACGCCCTGGGCCAAAGGCAGATGCACAACCACTGAGCCACCCAGGCGTCCTGGAGCTATATAGTTCTTGAAGGTAGGGCCAAATGTCATTCATTTTTACATTCACAGGGCCAGGCCCCAGAATGACCTTGAAAGACTGAATGTGGATGAACTGTGGGTTGTGTGCACTGATAGCAGAGTATACATTTAAGCTGGGAGTCGCAGTGGCTTTCCTCCTGTCACTGAGTATTCCTCTGGCCTCCTAGAGCAGGGAGTCTGACCTCTCTTAGTTGTGCCTTAGTTGTGAACTTCTTATCTAGAGGCATGGATTGTAATCGAGCATGCACAGACTATTTGCTTTTGAGAGGCCCATAGCTCATGTCACCATGGTACTGCAAACAGCATATTTGACAACATCTTGAGAGTTTGAGGTCATGGCTAAGATACCTCTTGTGAAGCTGTAGTACAGCTGAATCACAACTCAATATAATGCAAGTGCTGGAAGAGATGAGAAAGAAATGCAAGTGCTGAAACCTGGATGGTGAGATTTACCTGGATGGCAGGGTTGGAGAACAACATAAGACAGCAAACAATGAATTGCTAAATTCTCTGCACAGAGCATAACAGATGCCTGTTATGAGAGTCTTCATCAATACTGAGGCACTAGAGTTTTAAGGACATCACTATTCTCTTCATATTCATATATAATGGATAAATATATGTATGTGTGTGTGTGTATATATATATGGAGTGAAGTGTACTATATTTTATCGCCATTGAATATTTAAATCTGCTTAATCTCCATTTTCCAATGGAGAATTTTTTCATCATGGCCTCTGACAATTCCTTTAATGAACAAGTGAAGTCCCATAAATAGCTTGAGTATTTCAACAACCATCAACTAAACTTGCAAGCAGAAACTTATATGCAATGTCTAGGTCATTGACTTTATCTAACCAAAACAATGTAAATGAAGAATCAGTCATCTTAAATTACATTCTAAATATTTGTTTCAGCTTCTGGCCTTGCCCCAAGCCTGTGAGAGATCTGGTTAGTGTTTCTGAACCACCTTCCTACTTGGGTGGGAGCAAGCAGCCCTCGTGCCCTCTCAAATTGCTCCTCAGCAGACATTCCCAGCCTTTTCTGTACCCTTGTCATGGAGGAGTTCCACGACTGTGATGGCTCAGATTAATTTAAATCATTTAGAAAAGTTTTTGTTTACATCCTAACCCCATGATGAAATATATCTCAAAACTGAATCTAATCACAAATAACAACCACAGAAGAATCTTTAAATACTTCCTACTATAGTATTATTTCTTTATGATACAAGGAAATTAAAGGCAAAATGTAAAAATCTTCAAGGTAATAAATAAAACAAAGTAAAAATTCAAAATAGTAAGTAAAAACTAAGGAATCTCTCTCAAATTCTTCCCAGAATTATCCTATTTATGTATGCTGGGGCCCTCATGTGTATAGCTTCCAAACTCTATGGCATCTGTATTCCTGGTAGCTGATCTATAAATTTTATTCAATCAAATGCATTTATATATAAATAGCTAACATGTATTACTTCTATGTGACAGGCATAGTTCTAAGTGCTTTGCATATATTTACTACACATTCTCCATTTAGCTTTTGTTATTCCTATTTTAAAATTGAGGTGCAAAATGGATAGTAACTTTCTTGAGGTTGTACAGGTAGAATGTAGAGCTAAGATCCAGTCCCAGGCAATCTGATTCCAGCATCAAAGTGCTTAATCTCACACAATAATACCTCTTTAAAACTCTTAATTTGGTACACATATTTATTCAATCCTAGAATTTTAAATACATTTTCCTCAGTGGAAGGGGAAAGCAAAGGAGAGCTGTTCAAAAATGTTAGGATCAAATGTTATACTATGTTCATTTTTTAAAAAATATTTTGCTTCTCTCACAAGTACAAAAAAAAAATGTGTCTTCATCCAGATACATTAAAGTGGGTGATCGAGAAATGGACTTGAACTCAGAATCTTTGATGATTATAGATAAAATAACTTGGGAGAACCTAATCTAAACAAATTGATTTGAGATAAACACAAAGCTCAAATTAATGGTACAACCTAGAAATGCTCTCTGAAAGGCTAAATCTTTGGAATTTTATGCAATGTGGAAGAGGAGTGGGTTCTGTTAATAGGACAGACTTCGTGCAACATATGTTAAGAAAAAATTTGGAAGCACTTAAAAAAACACAAGTTGGAAGCTCAATCTTGCAAAAAAAAAAAGGAAAAAAAATCCTTAAAATATTTTGGAGCTTTTAGGAGAAAGTCAATATTAAAATTAGTACGAACATGAGAAAGGGCTTTATGAGTTGAGTGACTGTTGTTTTTCTAAATGTCAGCATGGAAACCCAAACAGAGAGGTGAGTTGGGTCCCTGGAAAGACTTACTGGGAAAACTGAGTGTTAAGTTTGTGACGTGGTTGATGGCAAGCAAAAATTGTCAAGTGCATGATGACAAAGTATTTCCTGGAACTAGGGGCAGCTTCAAGACATAAACAAGGATGATATTGTGGGGGCCTATGCTTTAAACCTGGATGGGATCTATATGTGGCAATATTACCAGCGGTTTGAAAAACGTTCCCAGACAGAGGTCTCTGGAATTTGGAAGCCATTCATAGATGGTTTGAGCTGAGCTTTCTACTGAATTGACAATCTTGTGTACAGCAGAGGGAAACAACCAACTTTATTTATTCAAAAAAAAATTTTTTTAACAACCAACTTTAAAACATAACTTGCTTTCTGGTTTTATCTTGACATCATGGAAAATAACCAAGTTTAAAACATAACTTGTACTCTGCTTTCATTTTAATGTCATGATCTTGAAAAATATAATACTCATCTATTAACAAGGACTAGGACTTGCTTCATTAAAGCTTTTAGGGTTTCACCCTGAAAATCATATTTAATTGAATTCTTACCTTTAATTCAACGTAATATGCTCTAAAGGTATAAACACCTACTCTAAGGAAAACAAAGAAGTGCATTCTAATTCAAAGTTACAAACCTCTCTGAACATTAGTTTCTAATCTATGAAAAGGACCTAATGATCTAACCTCTTTATGAGAGTTTATGGGCTTTTTGTTGTTGTTTTTGTCTTCATGATCAAAATCAGTTGTTGTTGATGTGACCTTCTTAGAGTGATGATTAATTCCATTAGAAGGGAGGAGATTATATAAGGCATATAATAATATACAACATATGTATATATTATAAATAAAATATTAGATAATAATAGATAATATATATAATTCTCTTAATATGATGCTCAAGAAATTTGCCACTCTCTATACTATATGTCAAATAAGAAACCCTTTCTGTGAAAACTAGAAAAGCAGCTTACCTAGCTTCCCAATATACTTCTCCAAAACATTTTATTCCCCACAGAGTAAGAAAAGCACTTTGCAAAATACCTAAAACATCAGCCTGAATAGGGTTGTTGTGACTCCTAAAGCCTTGGGTGTTTCTGGCTCATACGTTACCATTTATGTTACCATTTACAGAAACAATGAAGTGTTTTTGTTTAAAAGTCTTTCCCCTCTAATTAAACAGAGATGGAACTGAGTCAACAATGGAGTTCTGGAAGCTGACAAACTGAAAATGTCAATAAGCTTTTAGAGACATGCTCTGTCTAAAGATATTAGGAAGTTGCATTGATCCTGAATTCTTAAGAAGAGAAAAAGACCTATAGATCAGAAAGTAGGCCTTAAGAGGAGCTGGGGAACCTTAGCCTGATCATGATTCCTTCCCCTTACAAACTCTGATACATAGGCTGGGAAGAGAAGGCCAGGGCTTGCCAGATTTTCAGGAACGTTCCATACTCCTTTAGTTATGCAGCATTTTCATTTTCTCTATAGTATCCCCTCACCCTTTTGTAAAATAGAAGAAATAATGTTTAACAGAATCCATCAGATCTCAGAAAGCAGAGCAGTCTGGTGGAGTGTAATAATTTTCTTTTATCTATCTTTATACTTGGAGTTGGGAGAGGGATTCTTTATACATTAACCACAGAGCAATCTCCATGTCTATAAAACTTTTACCTCACCCAGTAGATCTCATATTTTATGGTGATGGTTGCACAACTTTGTGAATACACAAAACCCAATGAGTTATGCCCTTTAAATGGGTGAATTATATGATATGGGAATTATACTTCAACAAAGTGGTTATAAAAAAATGTTAGCGTGTGTATCATTAGCTAGGATACACAGTCTTGAGTCTTAGCCCAAGAGGCAGAATCTCTAGGTGCTGCGTCCAAGCAACTGTTGTTTTAAACAAATATACCAGGTGACTCCAAGGAGTTGACCCAAAGTTCACACTTTCTAAGGAAATCTAAAAGATGATGCATTTTGGTACTTAACCTAAACAAGAAAAGAAATCTTACCAAAGTTCAGAATAACCAATAATCAATACACAAATAGCCTTCCTTCAGAAATCATAAATTTGATGCAAATTTTAATTCCCCCTTTTGAATATATTATTAGTATTGTCGGGACCATGATACATTTTGACTGGAGACAGGTCAGACATCCCCTCAGACAACTTACATGAGCATTTAATAAGCCACAATGGAATTTCTGGTAGATTTTCTTACTTAACCCTCAAAAAGACCCCATTGAGTCATAGGAGCTGGGAAAGCCACCCACCTTCTGCAGATGGGAAAGTGGAGATCCAGCAAGGTTAATGTCTTGCCCAAAACACCTAATATCTGATCAACTTTGGATATCAGGTCTTCTGACACCTAGTTAAGCACTTTTTTTCCACTATAAGAATCTGTCTTAAGAAATGCTTCTTCAAAAAATATATATATAAGAAATGCTTCTTCTGTGTGGCCTGCCCCTAACCTTTAGGAGCTATTGTTTGAGCACATTTGTGAAGTTGCTAAAAAATGTCCATCTTTTTTCTATCTGCAGCACAAAAAGAAAATGCACAATTTAACACATTTCCCCCCAATTCTCTGGCAGTTTTGTCTAAAAACTGGATTAATGTATATCAGCAATGAGGAGACTTTTTGAGTGTGGGTGTCTGTGTGGAGAGAGAGAGAGAGAGACAACATATATTTTTGTCTTCATGTGTTTATGGAAAGAAAGATAGAACATTATTTTAATGTGAAAGTACAAAATAGGATCATTTATTAATTTGTATGTGAACTGTTAAAAGAAACTAACATGTATTGGATAATTACTATGCTATAAATCTACTTCCCTCCTGTCACCAACCCGCCAACCCCCTCATTCCTTAAAGACATGCTTCTGGCTCACTGCCTGCTTCACCCAGACCCCCTTATTTTCCTGAGGTGAATTAATGTCCTTGTGAATATCTAAAGCCTCTCAATTCCTTGATCATATCTGTATTAACCTTCACCTCCATTCCATTTTAGAGATCTACTCCCAGAGCAATGTCATCACCCTGACTTTGAAATATTTGAAATATTTATTTCACAGATCCCACTGACTACAGCTCTTTCAATTAGACATCAAGGAATTCTGCAAGCATCTGGTCAACCCATTCTTCTCTTTACTTCCTTTCAGGAAAACCTGAGATTTTAAGTTTATTTCTTCAGTCCCTACCCTTATCAATTCCCAAACTTCCTGGCCCCATTGTCCTTTTGTCGAAGGCACCTAACAGAATCTCTACTCAGGCCATCCGGCTTTCCCCATTCTCTGTGCCTACTGTGGGCCAGCAGCTCTATGCAGTTTTCTCTCCAACCTAATCTTGGTCTCGGGGCTGCCTAGAATCCTTCCAGCTCCTTTAGAGTTTTCTCATCTTCATCTAAATTTTAAAGACAGTATCTTGGCCCTGAGACCAAATAGATGAACTTTCTTCTTTACAGTATTTTTCATGGGAATGTCTTCAATTTACTGTCTTCAAATTTATAAAAGTAAAAATATCCCAGAACCCATTTTTCCCTGCTTTTCTTTTGCTACAATAAGATAGATGTGTCTCTCTTACTTGAGGGAGACCCTTAAGGTACTTTTCACATATCTCTGTTTTTTTCCTCTCTTCATATTTTCAGTAAAACATACTGAATCTTGTATCTTAAAATTAAAAAATAAAATAAAATAAAGGGCTTTCATACCCCTGTTCTTCAATATAGCATTCTTTCATTTAGTTGCTCAAATTAGAAGCTTTGGAATCATCATTTATTCCTTTTTTCCCCCCCTTTATCCTCTGTATCCAACTGATATGCAAGTCCTGCCTCAATATCTCTTCATTTACTCAATTTTATCCACTTCCAATGCAAAAAGGCTCTACAACAGTTTTGTCCAGGAGAAATATAATGTGAGTCCTGTGCAAAACTTTCAATTTTCTAGTAGCCACAAAAGTAAAAAGTAGCAATGAAATTAATTTTAATAATATATTTTATTTAATCTAATATATTAAAGTTGTTATCATTTCAACATGTAGTCTTGATAAAAAAAATTATGGAGTTATTTTACCTTCTCACTTTAGCCACATTTTAATAAATATGTTGTTCATGGCTACCATATTGGACACTGCAGCTCTGGATCATCGTCTCTTGCCTGAGTCCTTCATTTCTTTGCTGATGCCAGAAAGAAGCTTCCAGTGGTTTTTCATGCTTCTTATTGGGGCCCCTTCCCGTATGTTCTATATACTACACCCAGAATAAGTTTTCTAAAAATAAAATCTCATGTTGTTTTCCTGTGTCGAACTCCGCATGGTTTCTCACAGATCTCTGAGCATTTATGATATTTACAAGGCCCTTGCCTACTTTCCACTTCAGCTCTTCCTTTTCATGTTCCACAGTATAGGATATATCCTCCTCAATAAATTTAATTTTGTTCCTTAAAGCCATTATAATCTTCTTGACTTTTAGGCTATTGCATATTATTTCTTCTGATTAGAATGGTCTTCATTCTCCTGTGCCCATTCATCCTCAATAGGCTAACTGTTGCTCATACTTCATGCCTCTACAGAAACCTTCTTTCGTCTCCTAGAACTGGGTTAAAGGGTTCTTCCTGTGTATTCACATCGAACTCTTAGCTTCTTCCATCGTATCCTTTATTACACTATTGATGCTTTCTTTATATATGGTAGCCTCCCTCCTTGACCCAAAGTATAGTCAGAACAAGGATAGCACTAATTTTGTCACTTTTTTATCCCTAGCTCCAAACATAGTGCATACATATGGTAGATGATCAATAGATGTGCATGGAAAAAAATGAATGAGTAAATTAATAGAAGTAATGATTTTTAGTACCAGAAAAGAGAGAAACTTTCCTATTTGTAAATTCTTCTGTGATTTAAAAGTGTTTATCTCTTGTCCTTTCTTGATTTCTTGGACCTCGCTAATTTCCAGATAAATATGCTTCAAAAGAAATAGTTTATTTAAGGTAGGTATTAAAAGGTAAAGAGCATGAAACAGCTCTTTTGCTAGAAGAAAGACAGGAAAACTTCTCACAGAGAGTAACTGTGAATTGCATAGCATGTATTGGAAGAATTAACATTCAATTTTGTAGTGAAATAACTGTTATTAATGTCAACCAATAACTTCCATGTCACTAAATCCTTTTTATTTTAAAGATTTTATTTATTCATGAGAGACACAGAGACAGGCAGAGACACAGGCAGAGGGAGAAGCAGGCTCCCTGCGGGAAGCCCGATGTGGGACTCGATCCTGGAACCCCGGTATCAGGCCCTGAGCTGAAGGCAGATGCTCAACCTCTGAGCCACCCAGGTGTCCCTCCATGTCACTAAATCTAATGGACATTTTAAATCTTGGATAGCATACCTGATTTCACAGGTGACAATATTTTATTTATTTATTTATTTACTTACTTATTTATTTTTAAGATTTTATTTATTTATTCATGAGATACACAGAGAGACGTAGGCAGAGGGAGAAGCAGGCTCCCTGTGAGGAGCCTGATGCGGGACTCGATCCCAGGATCCCAGGATCATGACCTGAGCCAAACGCTCAACCACTGAACCACCCATGTGCCTGTAGGTGACAGTATTTTAAATATTTAAGTATTTGAAACTCACTTTCTATTCTTTTCACAATGGGATCCCTGAAACCTTATTCCTCTGCTTTTCTTCCTGTCTCCTTGGCTCCCGTTTCTTTTTATTCTCCTTTCTCCGTCTTTACATATTAGAGTTCCTGAAAGTAGATCTTCAGTCCTCTTTGTCTCATTCTCTGCTCTGTCTCTAATTAGTTCCATCCAGTCCCTCACTTTATTTTTTCTATACCGATGTTTCTCAAGTATATATTTCAATGCCAAAGATGGAGAGATGACTGTACCTCAAACTGAACAAAATAAAAATAGAATTAATGATCACCTATAAAACTCACTCTCCCTCTAAAATATTCTCTTTTATTGAATGACACTATTATGCATGTAATTGTTCAAACCAGAGCACCAGGACTCACCTTAGACACCTTCTCTCACAGTCCTTATTTCCAATATCTCTCTAAGTCAGCCAACATTTTAGTGACTTAATGTCAGAAATCTTTTACATTTATAAACACGTATAGAGTTCTTAAAGTATACATATTATATATTATTATATATACATAAATATATGTACACATATAGATGCATACATACAATTTTTCTTGCAGAGCTATGGTGTTTTTCCTCGGGGTCCACACAGCATTTAGCCAAATGCTGCTTATTATCCTTTCTGCCTTTTTGTACATCAGGGGAGAACTTTTAGTTTCCCAAGTGAGGGTAAGGGCAATGTCATAATTGGCATCTTCTTTGTTAGTCAAGAAGGACAAGAGGGGCATCTGGATGGCTCAGTGGTTGAGCGTCTGCCTTTGGCCCAAGGCGTGACCCTGGAGTCCCGCAATCGAGTCCCACATCAGGCTCCCTGTGTGGAGCCTGCTTCTCCCTCTGCCTCTGTCTCTGCCTCTCTTTGTGTCTCTCATGAATAAATAAAATCTTAAAAAAAAAGGGACAAGAAATATGAGCATTTTGGATACCAGTTAACATTTATATCCTGTTCCTCCCTACTTAGGAGTTTGTAGCATAATAACAAAGTTTGGAATTGGAGGGGAGCAGCATGAAGTACAGCCCTTGGGAGCTAAACATTTGAATCCAGGGGGAAAGCTATGGCTTTTCTTAATTTGCCTCTAATCCTTTAAGGAGAGTTCAAATACAGAGGACCTACTGAGAAAGAGTACCTTATCGTGGTGTGATTGCCTTTACCTCACTTTCCCTGTTGGTGATAAATAAGCAGGAAAGTTTTATATTCTTTCTATATCTAGAATTAGTGAAAAAGATAATTGCTGGCTACCATTCCACTTGTCTGATCCTGACCTTATTGGGGGGGCCAAGAAAGCCCCAACCTAGTGTTATAAGACTGACAATAATTTGGGACCCAAGCTGCTCCCACCTACCCAGGTGTGGACGTTAAGTCTCACCCTTTACTTTTCTCCAACTCTCACTTAGCTCGATTTAGTCATGAGAGTAAGTTCTAGCTAATAGGATTGGAGGGGAAATGATGTTTGTTTACAACTTTTGGCAGGTGTCCTAAAAGGAGGGAAATGTGCCTCTTCACACTACAGCCCAGGAAGGTAGGAAACGTCATTGTTTCCGGGGTTCATATGTCCAGCTAAAAGTCACAAGATTTATTATAGGAAGGTGAACAGCAGTCTGTGGCACATGCATAGAAAACATTTTTTCAGGGACGTCTGGGTGGCCCAGCGGTTGAGCGCCTGCCTTTGGCCCAGGGCGTGATCCTGGAGTCCTGGGATCGAGTCCTGCATCAGGCTCCCTGCAGGGAGCCTGCTTCTCCCTCTGCCTGTGTCTCTGCCTCTCTCTCATGAATAAATAAATAAATAAAATCTTAAAAAAAAAGAAAACATTTATTCAGCCTAGGGATATAAATTGAAGGGTGAGATAAGCTTGGTTTGACTTCTGCTTTCAACATCTGTACCTATGTGAACGTGGGCAAATTAAAGTGTTCTGGTTTGTTTCTTCCTTCAGTACTCCATGCAAAATTCCCTTGCAGAATTCATCAGGTTTTATTGCAATTGATATTTGTGTTCCCCTGTGCTTAGGTTAGCTCCCAGCACACAGTTTCGCTCCCTATTCTCGTAACAGTTATTAGAGAGAGTAGATTCCCTATCGGTGTGACAACTGTTTGCTCCTTTCCTCTATATTCATTGCTTTCATCCATTTTCCCTCTTTTGGGTACCATTTTTTTTTTCTTTTCAGATTAGTTATACAGTCTGCATGTGCACACACTGGCACATTAATCCCATTCCTCTGTTAACACATTCCATTCCCTTTTGTACCTCCATTTTCAAAAACTTTATTGAGGCATAATTTACATATCATAAAATTTACACATTTTAACTGTACAATTAAGTAATTTTTGGTAATTTTACTGAGTTGTGTAACCATCATCATAATCCGATTTTAGCTTTTAGAGCATCTTTGTTACCCCAGTAGAATCCCTTATTTAAGAAAAAAAAAAATCTCCTTTTAAGAAAAAAAAAAAAAAAGAGTTTCCCACTTGAAATTGTAAGCCAGAATGTATTATATGCCTACTGAGAATGTAGTGACTGCTAGTACTGTGGAGAATTCATATAGAATAATATACAATACCTAATCTCAGAGAATGAGCTGGTTGGCAAAATAAGGCCTCCGAGAACACCATAAGAAAATATGTATCCTATTTTCAGCTTTTGTGAATAGGCCAGTACCATAAGACTATAAAACCTATCATAAATAGATCATCTGAATTTGGAAAAATCTTTTAGGCCCCATATAGATATGTTTTTCTCCTTCCAGTCTTAAAACATCCTTTCTTAAACTGACTGACCATTGATAGTTTCCAGAAGTATGGGCTTTTTCTAACATCTCTTCTGTAAATGTCATCTTAAATATGTACCTCCTTCTGTTTCCATCTATTTGTAACCAGAATCTAAATTATAGAATTTGCATCTTTCCAAGTAGGATCTAACTTACTGTTCAATAAATACTTCTAATTCTAAATGCAAGTTATGATCGCTGTAATTTTTCACTTTGGGATACTTACCGAAAAGAGTACTGTTTATTAACTTTCTCTGAATTAAATATAACCAGTAGCTTTTTTGGCCCTCAGGTTATTATTAACGATAATTAACTGTGGTGATGAAGGATTACTAATAGTTATGATCCTGAGGAGTAACACAATATATTTCAAAGCTCTCTCTGTTCCTTTAGGTGTTGAGAAAAGCAATCCAGTCTTTTTTTCACCCAGGAAGACACAAGCACTGGGCATTCCCAGGTGCCAAGAGCAGATTACTCTCCTCCCACCCCTTTCCTATTCTCTTCTCAAGCTTCTCTAATGTGTAGCAAAGCAGCAGAGACACTCACCTAGCGGAGATGGGATATATGAGGTTAAGAAATGCTTCTTTTTAGCACTTGAACACCTGCCTTCACCAGTTTTATTTTAGATGAAGGGAAATAGAGAAGTTGGAATGAGTCAGCTTCTTTTCATCCTCTAGCAACACCAATTCCCAAGCTCTGGAGTCCTCTGCTTTCAGTGTTATGACTGGCTTTGCTGCCCATACAACATGGTGGAGAACCTGAGAAAGGATGCACTCCAGTGCTGTGGTCTCAACTTTGGCTGCATATAGGGCCGCTTAGGAAGCCTTTAAAAATCTTATGCCAAGAATAGGGCAGAATGGTTAAATCGGTATATTTGGAAATGGGGTTTAAGTATCAAAAATTTTTTTTCTAAAGCTTGCCAAGTACTTCCAATATGCAGCCAAGATCAAGAACCACTGGGTTAGTAATAGACCTCTCTTGTTTTTTTCCTCCAGTTTTATTGAGATAAAATTGATATATAGCATTGTATTAATTTAAGGTGTACAATATAATGATTTGGTGTATGTACAGACTGCAAAGCGATTAAAAGAGTAGGTTTAGTTAAACACCATCACTGGACACCTCTTGTTGACATGTGAACAGACCTCAAGCCGCAGGCCCCAGGCTTAGCTGCACATTACAATTACCTGGGATTTTAAAAAGATATTGATGCCTGGACCCACTCCTAGAGATTCTGATTTAGTTGGTTTGGGATTGGGCTCTAGCAAGCATCAGCATTCTTCAAAGCCTCTGCCAGTAATTCTAATGTGTAGTCAGGAGTAAGAACTGCTGCCTGGACTGGGAATAAACATCTTCGCTCATGTCTGAGGGAAACCTGCTCTGTACCTGGTGGCCAGAGTGCCACGAGCCAAAGCAAGAGTGTGAAAGGGAAGGTGTAAGCACAGCCAGAGATGAAAGTCACCTGCTTCAAAGTGGGGGCCTGTGGTCAGTCCTTGGGAATGATGTGTGTGTGAGAGAGAGAGAGAGACCAAGGGAGACTGAGAAGGGGAAATTTGTCTCCAACCAAGAGAAACAGGAGGGTAGAAGATAGAACTGAGTTTTTTTAGACTCTGTAATTGTGGACATTTGGCCAGGCTCTCTTCATCTGTGAGCAAAGTTGGTGCAGTTTTATTTGCATAAAGATAGATGTGATCCAAGTTTCCTGAAAAGACCCCTTCATTCCAAAGTGTGCCTCCTATTCACCTTTCCCATCAACCGCCGTGGCCGAAAAAAGCCCAGCAAGTTAGAGCCTTTCTTTTAGGTTAAGCCAGGCCAGTAAATCAACTTTATACCCTCCATTGGCTTTAGAGCTTCTTTCTTCTTCCTTCTTTCTTCTTCCTTCTTCTTCTTTTCTTCTTCTTTCTTCTTTCTTCTTCTTTTTTCTTCTTCTTCTTCTTCCTCCTTAAATCATATGCACTTATTTAGGCCTTGGAAGGTAGAAAATGAGTAAGGGTTTAAAAAGAGCCTTCTCTGAGCCTAGCTCTGAAATATCAGAGTTGCCCCAGAGAGAAGGGAGTTGTCCCACACGAGGAGTTCCCTCAGGTGATGGAGAAATAAGCCCCAACCTGAGGCCCGGGACAAAAGAGGCGAGGTCACTGGAGGCCAGTGTCCTTCCTTTACAATGAACCACATGCTACAGTCGCAGTTTGCCCTGGTGAAAACCTTGGGAGGGAAGACACGGTTTGGAAATGTTCTGGCTTGGGGCAGAGCTCCTAATGGCTGTCCACTGACGTGGTTTGTTTTGTGGGGTTTTTTTTGGACATTCTGTATTATTATATTAGATCAGCATGTGGCTTGTTCTAGTTAAAAACAAAATCTGATTATGAGCCATTATTTGTTTAAATTACTGTAAGCAAACGGAGTAACTTACTTATTTTTAATCTCAGAGTTGATTATGAAGCTTGTGGTTCACTCAGAATTATTTTGAAACCTGCGCTCCCCGCTCGGCCCGGGCCGGTGACCGGCCGCTCCCCGCATCGTACGAGAGGCTCGGCTGCAACCGCAGGGAGCCGAGCCCGGGCCTCCGCGCTGCCGGGCGGGGGCGGGGGCGGGGGCGGTGCCCCGGCCCCGCAGACCCCACGCCCCCGCTCGGGTGCGGCCGCCGGCCGGGGTGTGGGCGGCCCCGGAGGGGAGGGGAGGGGAGGGGAGGGGGGCCCGCCCCCGCCCCCGCCCCCCGACGCGGAGAGCAGTTGCCGAGGCCCAGGCCGGGGGTCGGGGTGCGGCCCTGGGGGGGGGGCGGGGGCGGCGCAGGGGCCGGGCCGGGGCCGCACTGTAATATCAAACCCGGAGGAAACTCCGCCCTGGACAGGCTCCCCGCCCCGACTTTGGCATCGTTTATGTAGACTTAACGTGCAGGGACGGTGGCAGCGTCCGTTTTTTCAGTTTGGTCCCCGTGGAAGAGAGCACGGAGCAGAGTCCCCCGCCCCCCCCCCCGTCCAACAGGTGGCTGCCGGCGCTGCCCTACCCGGACGATGGGGCTTGGGGGCAGGTCGTTCACCTGGAGCCGAGTGCGCACGGGGGGCCCCCAACTCCCCGCCTCGGCAGCAGGCCTCGCGGGGGCCCGGTCGGGAATGCGGGGGGCGGGGGGGACGGGCGCAGGCGGGCCAGGCCCCCGCGGGATCCCCCCGCGATGCGCGCGACCGCCCCCTCCCCGGCCCCGGGCACTAAGCGCCCCCGCCCCCCTCCCCCGGCAGGGCGCCCCGTGCCCTCCCCTCCCCCTCCCCCCTCCCCCCACCCGGCAGGGCGCCCCGTGCCCTCCCCTCCCCCTCCCCCCACCCGGCTGGGCGCCCCCTGTCCCCCCCCCAGCGGGCCCGCGGGGCCGGCGGCCGTGCTCCGGGGCTCGTCCCGCCCGGGCCCGGGCCTCCGGCTGCGGCGGGCCCCGAGGGCAGGGCCGCGGGCCGGGACGAGAGGCGGCGGGCAGACACGTGCGGCCCGGCCGTCGCCCGGGTTCAGTCCGGGCCGAGGCGCGAGCGGCGGCTGCGGGGCGGGATGACTGCCTTTCCCAGAAAAGCGCTCCGCGGCCGGGGGATGTAGCTCAGTGGTAGAGCGCGCGCTTCGCATGTGTGAGGTCCCGGGTTCAATCCCCGGCATCTCCAGGCAGCCGGCCTCGCTTTTGCTTTTTTCTGTTACGGACGCACGTTTCTTTCGCTCCCGGTTTCGCGCCCAAGGACGGTGTCTAAAAGGGAGACCGAGGAAACGGCGAAGCTCGGGGACACAGCCTTTTCGGTCGTTCCAAGCAAAAGTGAAACCGGAACCCCCTTGGTTCCTCATTCCTCCTTTTTCCTCATTTGCATAAAAGCAGCGCCTGGCCGTCCTCACTGACTTGTGCCCTGGGGCCTAAGCCTCCGGGCCGGGAAGAAAAAGCTGCATTGGCCGGGAATCGAACCCGGGCCTCCCGCGTGGCAGGCGAGAATTCTACCACTGAACCACCAATGCGCCGGCGGCAGCCGCCGTCCGCGCCCGGCAGCAGAGCCCGTCCCCACGGCTGAGCCCGTCCCCGCGGCTGAGCCCGTCCCCGCGGCTGAGCCCCTCCCCGCGGCTGAGCCCCTCCCGGCGGCGCCCCCTCCGCGCTCCGTGGCGGTGCGGGCGCCGTCGGGGCGCCGATGCCTGCAAGCGAGCGCTCAGCAGGAGACCCTGGAGGACGGGGACACCGGCAGGGACCCCCCGGGCGCGGCCCTCGCGGAGGCGGCCCACCGAGTCTGCGACGTGCCCACAGGCTTGCGCGCTTACCCGCTGGGTCCTCCGCCGCGCGACGGGACCCCTCCCGGGCTCAGGGCCCCCGACGATGGGGTCCTCGGCAGGCCCGGGGGGTGGGGTCAGGGAGCTGTGGCAGGGACTCGGACCCCGGCCCATATTGCAAGGGTAAATTAGAAGGCGTGCCCTGCGACAGCCGCGATGCTATCCGGAGGACCTGAATTTCCCAAACCGCCCCTTCCTTCATTGTGAAGGACTTGATCATGGGACCCCTTTCAACTCTAACAGTATGACTCGGAGCCTCTGCCCTTAATCTCCAGAGAAAGGAAAATTGCAGACCTTGCCACAAAGATAGATGAGGGAGAAAAACTAAAATGAAGGAAATGCATTTATAGAAATGAACCTAAGTGTGAGAAGGCTCTGGATTTAATTTTTTTTTTAATTTTTATTTATTTATGATAGTCACAGAGAGAGAGAGAGAGGCAGAGACACAGGCAGAGGGAGAAGCAGGCTCCATGCAGGCTCCATGCACCAGGAGGCTCTGGATTTAAACATCATTTGCCCTTTATCCGTGAGAGGGAAATTCCCAATAATTTGCAGGATCTTTGATGTCCAAAGAAGACTGAAGGGTGAGGAAAGCCGTATGAGAGTAAACAACCAGCAGCGACTAGGTGCTGGGCTTTGTAAGGACATTGCGGGTGGACTTGAACCCACTGAGGTACCTCGTACAACTACCTCCACTTAACAACTGAGGGAACTGAGGCCCTTAGAGGCAAGATTAGAACACACGTAGTGTCAAGCAATCTCTGGTTGCTTAGCCACAGCCCTGTTTTGCCTAGAAAAGAATAAATCACTGTGTACTGCACCCAGGAATACTGCACGTAGCTCAGGACATTATATATGAAAAACAGTAGAGTGGAGTTACAGAAAACGATAAAAGGCTAAAGAATAATGTAAGAACTTCTACAGTAAGATTTATTTTTAAGGACTTTTTAGTTTGTGAATATGCAGCAGAATTTAAAGACAAATACCTTATTAAATTATTAAGGCATAATGATGTGAAGAGACCAGGGAATTTGTAAATTGAAACTGCAATCCTAAGTAACCCGTGGAAGAACAAGGTCAAATCATTTTACCTCTCAGAACTTCAGTTCTTTAAAATGAGAGAACTGGAGAGAGAGGTGGTTTTCAAATTGCATTCTGAAGGGCTCTAAGTTTTCAGAAGAGCCTCAGGGCCATTGGCTGGTGGGGCCCTGCCTTCTTTGCCCAGGCCCCTAACTTCCACCAGGCCATTTATTTACTTTTTTTTTTTGAGGGATTATAAGTCTAATTAAAAAAAAAAAAAAAAAAAACAACTTTGAAACGCCCTGTACTACATGACCTAAGTTCCTTCAAACTCCAAAATATGATTCAAAATTTAAAACAGTCTAGAAGTCCCTCAGCCCAAGAAACACTACCAAAAATTTAAACAGGTAGAAGGGATCAAATAAGTAGGGCCTAATGGCAAACCATTTTAGTGGCCTGTCAAAGGCCGTTCTACATTTTTCTTACTGCAAGTCCACGAGTCTACCAGAGTCAAATGTGGTTTGCTAAGCCAGTTATCTCGTGTCCTTTCCAGAGATTGGTCGAGGATGGGTTTTGTGACACTTCTTGCCAAAGAGAAGGCGGTATAGACAGCTAGAGGCTTCTGGGAAAGAGGGTATGCGAGATCCCTTTTGCCTTTTGTTTCCTGCTCTTAACATTGACATGAGGTCATGTCAATGCTTGGAGCTGCCCCAGCCATTTTGTGACTTGAGAGACTGGGAGTGACCCAGAAGATAGAGACACTACACCATCCTAGAATTTTCTCCATCCAGACTTTTGGTTAAGTAAGGTAATTAAAGATCTTTATTGTTTAAGCCCCTTCGAGTTGGGCATTTTGTTGCACAGTCAAGAGCATTCTGGGGGGTGGGGGAGGGTGTCTGTTTAGCACTTCACTTATTTCTGATAGAATTCTGGTACAAGTCTTCTATTCTGTAGACAATTGGTACATTGAAATTTGGGTGAGATTGACTTTCTCTTTCATCTCTGTTTCTCTATCACAGTGATAGGTATGTGAAACCGATCTAGCCTTTTTTTTTTTTTTTTTTTGTCACTGTGTTTAATTTGGAGATGGACATGTGGCCATAGATGGGACAACTTTCCAGAACCCACCAGAACTTTCTTTCCGGAGCTGTAAGCAAAGACTGTCTTGCAGCTCAGGTGAGCAAACAGGTGGAATGTATAGCTAGGTTTGCTCTATCTTGCCTTCCAGGAAACAGAGAGAGAGAGAGAGAAACACACCCTCAATATAACATTGAGCCCCTAGAAGCAACCATGCCTAATTAGAACAAATTCTGGACCTTGTGTTTTTTGTGAGTCAGTAAGTTGTCTTTAGAAAATAAATTGTCTTTTTTTTTAAGACAGTTTAAGTAGCATTTATATTGCTTGCATCTAAACAAAAATTGAGAGAAACAATCTTACCCAAAACAGTAAATGTGGAGAACTCATTACTCTCGAATGTGATAGAACCTGAAAATATGGAAGTGTAAGAAAAATTCAAAGAAATGCATCTGTGGTAGATTTACAAGAAGACCATAAAATCCATGAAAAAGTTTGTAGACATATCTCTGGTTTGTTAGAATAAGGTTACTTTTGTAGCAAGGAAAGAAAAGCCACTGAAAATTTTTTGAGCAAGGGAAGGATCAAAGTATTTGACGGGGTCATCTAACAGCAACGTGCCAGAGGAGTGGAAACTGAAAGTCAGGAAATTCACTCGGGAGGTGCTTACAATGGAAGTGGAGAGGCAGGTCCCGAACCAGGAGGTCCCGAACCCGGAGGAAGACTCTAGCATGAGGTCCATGGCAAGGCGGCGGAGGGGAGAAAGCAATCTAGCTGCAGTGACTGGGAGGATGATGGCATCATGTAGGAAAGTCAGGAAGAAAAATGACTGGAAGGAAAAAGGTGGAGCATAGACTCGAGGTAAGTAGGGGGAGATGCCTCCTGGGCAGTTGACATCGAGATCTAGAGAAATCAAGGCTACCGAAGGGGGGCTGGAAGCCAACCGGGCAGACATGAAAACTAAGTGTGTGGAAGTGGAGGGAGCCACAGCAGAGCAGAGCTGAAGGCCAAGCCCGGAGAAGGGGTGTTTTTAGGGAGCGGTAGGAGTCGGGGAGCCCAAGGTAGAGAAGCCGGGGCGTGGGTTGTCGTGGAACCTCTTGCTAATACTGAGCAACACATCATGACAGATGCGGGCATCGCTGTGCTGCAGAGCCGCAGTGCGCGTGGATCCTGCTTCACGCCGAGATGCTGCGGCCGCAGTGAGCTCCTTATCCGTAAAGCCTGGACAGACCCCAGGATGGCCACCAGTGTCTTCTGGGGGGCGTCGGCCAGCACTGTGCCCCGCCTGCTGAGCATCCTTGCTCGAGGAGCGGCCCTACTGGGGCTGGCAGAGAGGAGAAAACGGGGAGTGCCATGGAATGTTCCACAGTCATTTCTCTTAGGACTCCCGTCACCGCGACAGCCCAGGGGGGCAGGCAGGACTTGCAGGTTGCATCAGAGCGCCTGGGATCACTTGCTCAGGGCTCAGTAGTCCGGGTTGGTGTTGGCTCGCCGTGGAAATGTGGCCAGGCTTGTATCATCCGAAGAAAACAAACCATTTAGAAACAGAAATAGTTCATATAATACGTAGCCACCAAAGCAAAGCTTTTTTTTTTTTTTTTAAACTTGTGAGTGATTGTATTGATTTAATACACACAGCTTATTTCTGTCCCAGGTTACAAACTAGCCCTGGGGAAATGGTGGAGCCAGTCATTTGGATTGCCCTTTACTGGCTGGGAATTAAATCATTACTTATTCCATTTTAGATTCACAAGTAGTACCCCAAGGCCTACTTTCCCAAGGATTAAAATCAAGGCATGGAAATGAAGAATCCAGGTGTAATTCTCAGATGCATGCAGATGTTGAGGATGCAGCAATTTTTCCAGGAAAGCTGTCACTGCAGAGTCATCCTGCTCGCGGTATGCTCGTTCCTAGTCCTCCAGCACGTCCAATTAGTCAACAAGTCTGACTTCCCCCTTTTAAAACAGCATCACATCTTGCTCTTCCTCGTAGGGCCATCCCTCCTGCCTCATGCACGTCCCTTATCAGCTCACTCCCGGGGTTACCTGGGAAACCCCTGCTTTCCTTTGCCATCCTTCCCTTGCCTCTGGTTGAACGTCCTCCCTCCCTCTCCTACTATTTCCCTTCCTCTTCTCCTCCTGTTTCTAATTTCCTTAATTTTTGAAAATTCAATCATTCCTTTATTGCCAGTTCAAAACCAAATCTGTTGCAAATTCATATAGAGTCTTCAGGGTGGAGGATATATGGGTCTGAATTCTTTGTCGTTCTCTCCACACCCATTACTGGCCCAGCTTATATTCACATACTCTTGGGCTGTGCCACTTGGCTACCTACAGCCTAACGGTGGAAATGGCCTTCTCCTCCCTTCCCTCTCTCTTTCCTCTCAGGTCATTTGGTCTTTTAAAATATGTAACTTTTCTCATAAGGAGCCCATGTGTATGGTGCAACATTCAAAAGGTGTAAGAGTATGCGTTAAAAAGCTTACCTTCATCCCACCGTCCATGTTTACACTCATTTCCTGGGTTCCATTTATTAGAGGCAAGCCACTGTCATCAGTTTCTTGCATTTCCATCCACAGATATCATATGTAGATACAAATATTGCACTTAGCTTTTATGCACAAATGCTCCACACCACATATACTGTTGTGCTCCTTGCCTTTTCTTTCTTTCTCTTTAAGATGATAGATACCAGAAACTTTTTCTTCTATACAAGTGAAGCTACCTCATTCTTTTTAATGGTTCTATGTTCATATCCAACTGCCCTTTACTGGCTAGGAATTAAAACATTACTTATTCCATCTCACAATCACCAATAGTGTCCCAAGGACAAGTTTTCTAAAGACTTAGAATCAAGGAATGGGAATGAAGAATCCAGCTTTAAGGCTAAGATGTATGAAGATGGTGAAAATGTCCATTGCATGAAGGTATGTCATTACCTTAAGCAGTTCCTCAGAAGAGGACATTTAATTTGTTTCTGATCTTTCACTAGTAGAAACAACACCGCAGTGAAGATCTTTGAACAAATGCCATTTGGCTCATTTATTCAATTATCTGCAGAATAAATTCCTAGAAGTGCGACTGCTAAGTCAAAGGGTGAGAGCATTTTAAATTTTAATACATATTAAGGCATTATTCCCAAGAGAGGTCTATATATATTTTTTAAACATTGTTTTCACTTTATCACTCTCGCTCACAAACTTAAGTGGATCCTAATTCAAACTACATTTTTTATACATTTCTAGATTCAGGGCGAGCATCATGGATGTGCAACCTGTACATTCACACAGGGTCTTGCACTTAGCTTAGCTGTTTCTTTGTTGTAATTCTTAATTTTTGAACAAGGGGCCCTGTGTTTTCATCTGGCGCTAAAAATGATGTAGCCAGTCCTAGCCAAATTCTGCAGATGCCCTACCTCCCAGGCCCATTTTAACTATTGCAGTCATATATTCTTGCTGCCCCTGTTATGCACAAAACACAGCATGCTCATTCCTCACGATGATGGCTCTGGTCAGGTTGCTTTCTCCACTCTGTACGTTTCCCCTAGTCTTTGTGCATCTTTCCAGGCAGAGTTTCAGCTTGAGCACCATTTGGGAATCCTTATCCAACTATTCTAACCAACTTGTATTTTCCTTTTTCTCTCTGACTCCAAAGGTCTGCCTGCCTCTTCCACCCTGCACTTTGCTGCTTATCAGTTCTGATTCTGTCCCTTCAAATCCCGTTAATAGCAGGAGAGTCCATTTATTTTATTTGGGCCTCAGTTTCCTTGGGTGCAAATGAAGTTATTGTTTTAGGTCATTGAGATTCTTCTCAGCATTAATCATCTGTGAACTTTTCATATTGCTTTGAAAGATGCTGAACTTAAGGTTGTAGACAAGATATACAAGTCTGACTAGGTGAAAACACACAGTTGAATTCTAAACGAGGTCATAGCAGAGTTAAAGGGCACTAGATTATAGAGTAATACATTTGGATCAAGAAGACATATTCTAATTAAATTTTTTAGGAGTTAAAGAAATTCAAGTTAAAAAAGGAGATATCTGGAGTGCCTGGCTGGCTTAGTTGGTAGAGAATGTGACTTTTGATCTCAGGGTGGTGAGTTCAAGCCCCAGGTTGGGTGTGGAGCCTATTTAAAAATAAATAAAATTAAATAAAAAATTTTTTTAGAAAATTTAAAAGGCACCTGAGTGGCTCAGTCATCTGCCTTTGGCTCAGGTCACGATCCCGGGGTCCTAGGATCAAGCCTCACATTGGGCTCCCTGCTGCGTGAGGAGTCTGCTTCTCTTTCTTCCTCTGTCCCTCCCCTTGCTCATGCTCATGCTCTTGCTCTCTATCTGAAATAAAATCTTTAAAAAATATTTTAAAAGGAGGTATCCCTTTAGACCCACTAGACAATATTTTAAGGCTGCACAATACTGAATGTGAGCGAACACATGGGAACATTTGACCCTGTGGGCATATGGGTGAAGGCAGCCATTTCAGAGGGCAGCTGGTGGGCACATTAGGTTTGCATATAAACCATGGACTAGTATGTCTGTCCATTTGGAAATACTTGTGTATAGGGATCCCTGGGTGGCGCAGCGGTTTGGCGCCTGCCTTTGGCCCAGGGTGCGATCCTGGAGACCCGGGATCGAATCCCACATCGGGCTCCCGGTGCATGGAGCCTGCTTCTCCCTCTGCCTGTGTCTCTGCCTCTCTCTCTCTCTCTCTGTGACTACCATAAATAAATTAAAAAAAAAAAGGAAATACTTGTGTATATAAATTCTTATGTAGGTCAAATAATTTCTTATTGAAGTCAAGAAAAAGACTTGGACTTACTATACCAGGATGCTCATTGCAGGATGTTCATTGGCTTCTAGGGAGGCCGAGGGACCAGGATAGGGATAAGGGGATAAAGTTGAATAAATATATACATAAAACAAAGAGGTATGGCTGCAATGATAATAGAATGTCATGAACAGAGAAGTATGATTAACTCAATTTTAGACAGATTAGTTTGTCCAACTCAAAAAATGATGAAAAGTAAAAGTAAAGCATACATGTTATAAAAATTCAAACAGCACAGAAAACTATAAAATCAGAAGTTAAATTCTTCTTCCAGTCTAGTGTATTTTTCTTCCTTGTTTCCTGGAATTAGTTCTTGAAGTTTTCAACCATTAATAATTTCTTGTTTAACCTGTCTCTTTCTACATCCATTTCAGCACAGCAGATCTGCCCTTGCTACAATAATGACAGAGTCCTCCATAGTAGAGAGACACAGCATAATTTAATCAATCTCTTATTGATGGGCTCTGTTTACTAGAATGTCTCTCATTTTCTTATTGATTTTTCAGAGTATTTGTGTATTAACAAACCTTACTTGTATTTTCCTTTTCTGAACTCCTACACTATTTCCTACACTATTTTGATAGTCCCTATCAAAATTTAGCTCAAATATCTACTATTTCCAGTTTTTACTGTTATTCATACCTTCCTAATACATTGCATTTGTGGTCAGGGCAGGGAAACTTGTATATGGTTATTTTGTTTGTTTTCATAATTGTGTTTCAGCAGCCCCTAACACAATATTGGATATAAAGTCAGTGTTCAAATTTTCTGATTGACATTGGGAATTGCATATGCAAAGTAACCTATCAAGAATCATTGATATAATGAGTAATAATTGATATTTTTTCAGTAGAAACTCCAAATGAGGTCTGGAAATACTTTAAAACATTCTCTCTCTCTCTCTCTTTTCTCCCTCCACCCCCTTTCTCTTTCTCATATCCTGGAAAAATAACACTGAGCATACTATCTTCAAACACTGCAAAATTACTTCAGAATTAGAATACATGTGAGTTTTGGTATAATTTATATATCAGATGTTATGTGTTGAATTGTTTTCCCCAAAATTCATATGTGGAAGTTCTAACCCCTGGTACCTGTGAATGTGACCCTTTTCTTAACTTATTTTTTTGAAATAGGGTCTATGAAGTTGATTGGGATGAGGTCATAAGGAGGGCACCAATTCCGTAAGGCTGAGTCCTGATAAAAAGGGAGAATTGGACACAGAAACAGACACACACACACACACACACACACACACACACACACACACGGAGAAAGAAGTCCATGTGAAGAGGAAGGCATGGATGGGGCAATGCTTCTACAAGCCAAGGAACACTAAAGATTGCTAGCAAACCTCCAGAAGCTAGGAAAGAGGCATAAAACAGATTCTCCCTCATAGCCCTCATACGGACAATCCTACCAAAACATTGATCTTGGACTTCTAACCTCCAAAACTGTGAGACAGTATATTTCTGTTGTTCAGGCCACACAATTTGTGGTACTTTGTTGCTGCAGTCTAACAAATGAAAACATCAGGTTATCAGGAAGAAGTAACTCAGTTAAAATAGTACAATATGAATTTTTTAACTTGGCAGAAACCAGTATATTTGTTTATAGTAATAACAGTAACTTAATTCTTAATATGAGTTCTTGCCTTAAATAGGCTCCTATGATTTAAACAACACAAAGCTAGACCAAACAGTGATCTGATATCAGAAAAGTCAAGGAACTACCCCACATGAACAGGTAGGAAAGAGAATTGAATTCCACAAATAAACTCTTCTACAAAAATAGCATCCTGGTTACCAGAGGTTTAATTTAGGGAAGCTTAGTAAAAGTATTTAAATAATTTAATTTAAGAAAGTACTAGTTTCTTAAAGAAATTAGTGTAGCTTCTCTAGGAAGACTCATAGATGACACAATTGACAACCCCTTTTTTTAGAGAGAACAGGAGCAGGCGTGGGGGGTGGGCAAAGGGAGAAGGAGAGAGAGAATCTCAAGCAGGCTCGCCACCCAGCAGGAGCGGCCATGGAGCATGGTCTCATAACCCTGAGATCACAACCCTGAGATCACAATCTGAGCAAAAATCAAGAGTCGGACCCTTAATCGACTGAGCCACCTAGGCACCCCAACAACCACTTTTTTTTGAGAATAGCTTTCCCTTTAGACAAGTTTTTAGAATAATTCCTAATCTAAATGTTTCTAGTTCTATTTTCATGATTATTTTAGGGGTTAGAAACATTAAATATAATTAATAGTCATGAAGGGTGGCAGAGATAGGCATAAAACAAGAAGGACACAGAGCTTTCAGGACAGAATGAAATTTGTTTTCGCTTTTAATCATGTAAATATCATTGCAAAATCTATACATTTGTCTTACGAAATGCTTTGCTTATTGATCATCTAGCTTTGAAAATTTTCTGATTTGCTCTTAAATGTACTGTGTCCATTTGTAAATATAACTCAGGCTCCCACATGCCTCTTCAGCTGTGCATACACATTCACGCACACTCACGCATACGCATATATTGCCTTTTTTTTCTCCCTAAAGGAAACATGAAAGATAAATCTACAGAGATGTGTGAGAATGAGGCAGGTAAGTAAGACATCCTTGAGTGTACATTTCTGTATAGCTTTGTATTTTGAACCATTTAAACATGTTCATATAACAATATTTAATAAGAAATAATGAGGAAAGCTGACCCTAAAATTTGAATGTGAACAGAAATCAGGGAGCCTAACTGTATATAAAACACAACCACACATGTATGAAAGAATTAATTCAAATAACATTCGAACAAGTACTTTGTATATTTTTTTGTGACATGTATTCTAAGGAAAAAAATGGCAAAACAAATCTTGAATTTTACATGGTAGATGCATCATGAAAAGTGGCATTTATGAAAAAAAAAAGAAAAAATAGTGCTATTGATAAATGAATTCTGAAACTCTTATATGTATTGTATGATAGTGCAAATGAGTAATATATCAATGTTCTGTGGTATTAAGTTTCTCACTTTGAAGAGGGAGATAAAAGCATAGATTGAGGGAATATGAGAAAAACTGTTACTGAATTTGAACTAGAGATCATCACTAAAAAATCATAGTTAAAGAAAAGTTTTCCCTTAATTTTGTCAATTGAAAGGGCATGAAAGCAATGGCACTTTAGTATCCAATGAGCATACCCCAGACCTTAGTGATGTATCCTGGTATTGTGGGGTGAGGTTAAGAGGGAGAAAGGCTCACCCCCAAAAAGCATTATGCTATTTTCCACATTTTTGTAAGGGCAATAATGTATGTAATTGTAGAGGGAGGACTGTATGATAAAAGGGATCATGAGACTGGTATCGTGGGGCAAGTGCACCCTCTGTCATTTACCAGCTATGTGAACCTTAGCAGGTTACTTAAGCTTTCTGCCTTAGTCATAAAATCTATTAAATAGGTATAACAATGGTTCTGACCTCGTTGGAGGAGGTACACTTAGCTAAAGTGTGCTGCTCTCTATTCCAGGGCAAGCATTCCCAACTCCTTTCCAGAGACACGTTTTTTTTGGGGGGGGGGGTTGTATGAATAGCATTGATAAACTTGCAGTTGGTTTTAGTTCTTCTCCTTCTTGTGCAGGACATCATTTTTGCTGCCTGTAACACATCTTCTTATTCGAATCCATTGGATGGCCAGACTGTTATTTCTAGGTTACACTGGAACATAGCATGTGTGCTGAATAATGTAAAGGGGCAAGCAAAGCCTCCCGGACCAAGGGTGAATTCTCTCCCCAAAATCTTTGTTTACTCACAACTAGAGAGTCTTCATGATAAAATACAGTGTAGGAGATCCTAGAAAGATCTAGTTTCCCTGTGTTCGAACTGGCCTACCCACTGTGTGCTCTGCTACTGCTGGCACCCCATAGACTCTTTGCTTCCAACAAATTCTGGCTTTCTTGTGTGTGTGTGTGTGTGTGTGTGTGTGTGTGTGTGTGTGTGGTGTATTCTGTTGTTTCCTCTTCCCTATGGCCCCCAGACTTGCTCTTAGAAAATATAAATTTCCCTGCTTCCTGCTACTCCCTTTTGTGGGTATTTATTTCCTTTAATACAGTGCTCCTGAGGCTCAGTTCAGCTCAGTCTCTAAGGGCCCAGTTTGGATGCCACTGGCCTAGAGAATAGGACTCAGACGATCCCTTATACAACTGTGTGTCCCCTCAGCCTTATGCAGAGTTAGTTTTCTTTATGCATGAATCGAACGGACAAATCCATCTTTTGAGTTGTTTGTAAATGCCTTGAGCTTTTCACACCCAGGATTGTGTTGTCCTAGAAGTGACATGCAACTGGGCAAAATATCTTAACAGAAACGGACAGATTTAACTTTGGGTGAACACTAAGAACCTGTAACACATTTGTCTTTATTTATTTTTTTTATTTACACTCACTTACTGCAAGGGGTTGTGTTGCAAAGCCATATACCATTTGACTTTGCTCCTTAGCATTCATGACCATCTTATCTTGAGTTTATGCTTAAAAGGTTAATATTGCTATTAGTTACTTGGAGACCTCTTTACTCTTCCCCTTTCCCTATTACATAAATACAATATTTACCCAAAAAGGATATTGCACTGAGGAAAGGAATATTCCATTTGGTCAATTAACTGAATGTCTAACACAGACAAATTATTTCCAGTTTAATGTGATTTTCTTTTCACTTCTAAGACTGATTTTATGTAGTGGAAGAAAGAAAAATTGGGGTTGGAAAAGATAAGTAAAAATACATGTATTGCTTTTAAGGAACTAGTCTTTGTTCAGCTTGACCTAACAACAAAATCATTCTCATAAGCTAGAACAGAGGGGAAACTAGGGCTTGTGTAACTTGCTTAAGATCCTTCAAAAAGTAAAAAAAAAAAAAAAAAAAAATGATCCTTCAAAAAGTAAGTGCAAGGTTGGGATCCTGAACCCAGAGCTTATATTCTTGACAGCTGGGTCTGTAACACACCTATAACAGATTTATTCTACGTTTGATTTGCACAACTTTTCAGTCATATTCAATTCTGTATATTGAAGAATGCAACAATGGACATTTCTAGCAGTTTTTCCTTTAGTGCCAAATAACTGGAAGACATCAAACTAATAAGATGCTTTCTACTATGACCTTAGGGGCCGTTAAACCTGAAGTTGTTCCTCAGAAGGACGAGGATTCCAAGTGTCATTGCCATGTTCTGACTCCATGATTCTAAATTATAGAACTGATACGTGTTCTAAAAGTAGCATTTATAATGTTTGAATCACTGGTAAGAATTCTTCCTACAGCATCTTTTATAGGCTTAAGGAGTACTTTGCCTGTCCAGAAAAGCCAATGCCACTTAGATAGAAAGTAGTTTGCTTGGGCTCAGCTTAGCATCCTAAATAAGGGTGTTTGCCCAAGTCAGTTAAGAACACTGGTAATCCCCTGAGGCTTCCACTAGCAACGTTGAGTAATAAAGATGTAGGCTAAAGCCAACCTTAGAAAGTACTTCAGACAACTGAAACACTTGTGACATGGTATCATGGTTAAGAGTACAGGACCTGGGCAGGCTACCAAGGTTTAAATCTCATCTCTAGCTCTAGCTCTGTGAACTTAAGCCGGGCATCTCTATCTCTTTCTTAGTTGCTTCCTTGCTAAAATGGGCATGCAATTGTACCTCCCTCATAGGGTTTTTCTGAGAATTAAATGGGCTCATGCATACAAAGCTCTTCCAGAGTGTCTGGCACTTAATTAACTTTAGCTCAATAAATGTTAGCTATTAATAATAATACAGGAGAACCAATATTGTAAAGCTTGTTTCTCACCAGTATAAGATAAGTAACACGGCTATGAGCACAAATAAATTAAAAACTGAGAGAAGAAACTACATAGTAGACCAAATATATTTTTGCTGAGTTTACAAAATTGGCAATTTGGTGCTTCATTAATATTTTATAATTTTTCCTTGTACTTTTTGGGCCTGTTTTGGTAGGTGTGATGTCAAAATTAATAATCATATGGCCTTTTATATTTATAATCTACTTGTGGTCACAAAGTACTTTCAAGTCATTTTGCTTTGCCACAACACTGTGTGATAGGTAACATTTCCTTGTTTTACTAGTAAAGAAACAGGGGTGGAGGGAAAAAGTAATATTTAAAAAGGGCAGAACTGGGACCCAACAGTTTGTGTTTTGTTTTGTTTTGTTTTGTTTTTCATTTAAAATTTCTAAATTTTGTTCTATGGGAGTGTGAAGAATATAGATAAAGTGATGTGTATACTTAACACAAGTAGTAAATCAGCAGAAAGTATTCAGTTGGATTTAGATTGCTTCAAAAATTCAACCATTTCAGCTTAAATAATTTGAAGTGTTTAAAAGTTTCGCTGTAAATGCACAAATCACTTGGAGACAAAGCTTGCATTTTCCTTATAATTGAAGGATAGGGTCTTGGTATCATTCTTCCTGTTACTCAAATTTAAAGATTATAAGACAAACAGCGAGCATATGCCATTGATCTATTCTTATCTTAACATACTAAACGGAACTGCTTTAAGAATTGATGTTTTAAAGTGGACTAACAGTTGTTGAACATAAACAACTACAATTTACTGCTTACATATGTAACTTCATCCTTCAAATTTCATATAAACTTAAAGTTAAACCCAACAATTCTGTGATAATTTAGCTGACGCACAGGGATAGGGAATCAATGTGAGGTTAAACATTCACCTTAAAATGTAAAGAATTAGGTCTATTTTCCAAAAGTACTCATGTTTCTTATACCTATATATCTAAATGTGTTTCTATCCTAAGAACTGTGTGGATCCTGAGTAGCTCAGATGTTCACATGCTTTCTGGAAACGGTGTGAACCAAATAATTTCAAGTTACTTTCTAGCTCTGTAGCTCTGTGACGTTTCAGCTGCTTTAGCAGCATCGTATTGTTGGTGAACTTTATTTTAAAAATAAATCAACTTTTTACATTTAAAGCAGATGAGATCTGAAAACTTCTTCACAGGTTACTTAGTACCAGCATTACTTTAATGAGTACTTACTTTCTAAATGGTTGTGATTTTAATGCTATTTGCATTTAGAAAATGAGGAATGTTATCAATTATCCCATATATGTTCTAAATAATGACAGTCCCAGAGGGGATCAATAGGTCTTTAATATATGGTGTTAAATAAGGACATAAAGGTATTACATAATATTTAACTAGATTTAGGAATTATATTATAATGATGATAAGTGCTCCTATTTCCTCTTTTAGACAGTCTAATGACACATGTGCTGTTATTCAACTGCAGAAATGTGGAGCAAGAAGAAAGTCTAATCCAAACTCTTTACTTTTCATTAATTATGCATTCATTAAATATTTTTGGAGAGCTTTTATATGCCAGACACTCTTTGAGTCATAAGGATAAATCTATGAATAAAACAGAGAAAGTCCCACCCTCATGGCACGAGCATTGTCGCATGGGGTGATCAATAAAAGACATAGTAAATGAGACAAAATATATAGTACCCTAAACAGTGATAAGTGCTGTGGAGAAAGATAAACCAGGGAAAATGTTGATAAGGGACTGAAATTCTAAGAGGGTGGTGGTGGAAAGCTTCACTGAAGAAGTGACATTCGAGTAGAGACCCATGAAGGGGAAAAGTATTCTTGCAGAGAGAATATTAAGTGCAGTCTTCAGACTTTGTCCCTGTAATAGAAGATGCTTGCCTGCCCGCTTTCCTTCTCTTTCCTTTCCTTTCCTTTCCTTTCCTTTCCTTTCCTTTCCTTTCCTTTCCTTTCCTTTTCTTTTTTTCCTTCCTTCCTTCCTTCCTTCCTTCCTTCCTTCCTTCCTTCCTTCCTTCCTTCCTTCCTTTCTTTCTTTCTTTCTTTCTTTCTTTCTTTCTTTCTTTCTTTCTTTCTTTCTTTCTTTCTTTCTTTCTTTCTTTCTTTCTTTCTTCTCAAGGAGGTCCTATGGTTGGAATGGAATGAAGGAGGGGAAATTGATGGGAGATGAGATTAGGGATAGAAGTGGTAGATAGTGGCCATGGTAAGGACTTTGGCTTTTGCTCTGACTGATATGGGAAGCCATTAGAAGATTTTAAGCACAGGAATGGGCTGGTTTTACTTAACAGTAGTCTGGCTGCAGATTGAGAATATAGTGAATGGGGGCATGCAAGGAAGCAATGAGTCAAGTTAAAACATTATTTCAGTAATCTAAGCAAAAGATGATGGAAGCTGGGACCAAAAGGTGAAAGGAAGATGGTGAGAGAGAATCTGAATATATTTTGCAGCTAGAACTCAAAATTAGATATCACCAAAGCTGAGAAAAATCTAGGCCTGGAAAGGACTGAACTAAGAATAAGAATGGCTGGCCTGTTGCTGGCAGATCCCATCTTGGATCAGGGGTGTTCTTCACCATTATATATATCTCCCCAAAACCTCACTTGTAGAAGAATTTAAATAACTCATCCTTTGAAATCACACTGGAACATTTAAAATATTATTAAAATAATGTGTCAGAATTCATTTTTTAATAATAAATTTATTTTTTATTGGTGTTTAATTTGCCAACATACAGAATAACACCCAGTGCTCATCCCGTCAAGTGCTCCCCTCAGTGCCCGTCACCCATTCACCCCCACCTCACGCCCTCCTCCCCTTCTACCACCCCTAGTTCGTTTCCCAGAGTTAGGAGTCTTTATGTTCTGTCTCCCTTTCTGATATTTCCTACCCATTTCTTCTCCCTTCCCTTCTATTCCCTTTCACTATTATTTATATTCCCCAAATGAATGAGACCATATGTTTGTCCTTCTCCGATTGATGTGTCAGAATTCATGGTTTAAAACTAAGACTATTTCAAAGGGTCCCCATGTTTTACTAAAGTTCAAGCTTATTTGCCTGACATACTTGACAGGTTAGATCTGGATTCATTTTTGCCGTTTTTCTAAGTGTTAACATCTGACTCTATTCCTTCACTTACTCACTGGCTTTTAAAATTATTCTTGAGTGCCTATTAGGATGCCAGATCCTGGGAGCTGAGCTACAACTTGACTTCAGCGACCCTCCTTGGCTGTCCTCAGACACGGTTGGCCACTGTGTTTGTACTCCTGGGGCACCGATTCATACCTCTCTTGTAACATTTACCACCCCGAATTACATTTATCTGTTTAATTACCTGATTTCCTCATCAAATTTTAAGCAATTGGAGTTCAGGATTTAGTCTTATTTGTCTTTGGATTTTTAGAAGGTAGCAGAATGCCTTGCACATAGTAGATGGTCATTAAAGGATAAATTAGTTTTACTCAGAAGAATCTGGCTTTTCAGGATACTTTCTGGGTTTTTTTTTTCTTTGATTTTATTCTTTGTGAGGTGAATGATCAATAAAAAGGATCACTGAAAAGTTAAAAAATATTATTTGATTAATACCTGTAATTAGGTAAGCTCTGAGATTTTGATCGCATAAAATTAAACATATGCCAGAAGATGAAAATTAAAGTTGACTTGATGATTTGGGGCAAAGTCTTAATGAATTGGCAGTAATTTTTTTTTTCATTTGTATCTTGGTATGCACCTTGCTAAAGAAGCTTTGGTAATATAGCCTCTCTTTCCAGTTTTAAGGAGAAGAGGATCAGCATTCCAGATCTTGTTGTTACTGTTGGCTTTGAATCTCTTTATCTGAGTGATATAAGCACTCCTTACGAATTAATCTGATCTGGAGCTCTTTCATTTCCCATATTTTCCCCTGTTTCTTTGCTTCTTTGACCTCTTTTGTTTTCTAAAGTCATCATTATTCTCCTTATCATCAAGAACAAGTTCAAAAAGGTAGAAGAATGTGCTTAAATTTGCATCTGAGAAAGAGAGATTAGTCTCCTACTATCTCCTTGACTTTTACCTAAGTAGTTTTATAATGAAATGAGCACCAAGACAAATTGCTTTGAGTACCAATCAAAGTTGTTGTTGATTGGTTAATTCTGGCTTTTGTTGTTAATCAAGATCAACCATTGCCTTATTTAAAATAAAACTTAGAGGATGAGGACAACTAAAGTTACATTTTATATAGTGCATTCTTAAGGCCTAACAAACTTTGCAACTTTTCTATAAGTATATTTGAAAAACAAGGATTTATGGGATGAAAAAGGGTTACTTGATCCAACATATATTTTTTTTCCCTTTGGGTTTATTTCACCATAACTATTCCACCATAACTATCTGAAATAATGATTTAATTGATGAAACTTTTGACATCCTAACAAACATTCATATTTGAAGATTTTATTTATTTATTTGAGGGATTGACAGAGTGGAAGGGAGAGGAAGAGAGAAAAAGCAGATCTCTGCTGAGCAGGGAGCCAGAGTCTGGTCTCAATCCCAGGATCCTGGGATCATGACCTGAGCCAAAGGCAGACATTTAAGTGACTAAGCCACTCAGGCGCCCCAAATGTTCACATTTGATAATAATATAGTTACTCCAGTCAGATTCCTGTAAGAGACTAACACAATAAAATTTGTGACTCAATACAATGTATTTCTACCAATTTTGCACATCTTCAAAAAACAAGTAATGCTAAATAAAAGCTCCATCATTTTCCCTATTTGCTTTTAGTTTCAGGTGCATAATTTTACAATTTAAAAGGGTGGTCAATAGAAACTGACAAGCCAAGTAAAACCAAACCAATTTTATTTCATTTTGCATCTATTGATCATACTTCGAGCTGTTTAAATATTTCTTGCTGCAACCTCCCATAAAGTCATTTATACCTCGAAAAGAGCTAGAAATTGATATATAAGCTGAAGGGGATAAGTAAAGTACTGTTAATAGATCATATAGATCTAATTTTTCCTCATTATATTTCCTAGAATGTTAGTGAAGAAATCTTCTCTGCCACAGGTTTGTCTTTGGGGGATTTTTTTCCCCTCTCTGATCACTCAAGTAATGCTGGAAGTAAGGCTATTTGCTGCAACTTCTCAGTATCCAGTACTACCTGGATTCTAGGTTTCCCCCACAAAAACCAAAAGTGTGGGACTTCAGTTTTTCATGGGAAATTTTTCCTGTGTTGGATATACCAGATTATTTATTAATAGTTAACCTACAGAACAGGGTTTAACAATATTTAATGTGCATACAAATTGTCCAGGAAATTTGTTAAAGTTCACATTTTGTACAGTAAGTCTAGGACGAGGTCTGAGATTCTACATTTCTGACAAGGACTTGCATGATGCTTTGGCTCTTTTTACAGAGAACAGCCTTTAAGTGGCAAGGATCTATAGCACAGTTTTTTCATCATAATGTAGTTGAGGATTTCATCATAATGTAGTTGTAATTATATAATGTATCTATATTTGAATTAGCTGGGGTTGGTGATGTTGGTTAGAAAGCAGATTTTTAGTCCTCAACCTGTTTTTACAGAGACAAAAATATATGGAGATACCCTTTACTCCTAGGAGTAAGCATTTAAACAGGTTATTTTTACATACATTAAATTAAAACAACAAGTTTGCATTAAGTATCTTATAGTTCTGTACTCTTCCTGGGAGCAGAGAGAGCTAAATAGGTATTGAAAGAGAAGGCTAAGAGGTAACAATGGTTTGCCTTCCTTGAAAATTTGTCTGATGTAGCGGGTCATAAAAACGTGCATATTAGTATTTCAGAAGGTGCTCCAACTCCTTATTGAGAGTTGAAGGAAAAAAAAATCCTTTGTATCACTTACCTTAGATTAACTGCAAAGTTCTCTTTTAAAACTAGCTGTACTTAAAATCTATTTAGCCCAAAAGATACCTTGCTTTATTTTTTTTATTTATTTATGATAGACATAGAGAGAGGGGGGAGGGGAGAGAGAGAGAGAAGCAGAGAACACAGGCAGAGGGAGAAGCAGGCTCCATGCTGGGAGCCCGATGTGGGACTCAATCCTGGGACTCCAGGATCACGCCCTGGGCCAAAGGCAGGTGCGAAACCGCTGAGCAACCCAGGGATCCCCAGATACCTTACTTCAAAGTATGACCTATAAACAACCTGAAGATAATGAACTCCTTCCTGTTGATGTCCATCACTTTTCTTCCCATGTCTTTCCTGCTTACCCTTTAATACCCAGCTGTGGTATCCTTTCTATCTACCTGAAAGCTTTTCTTGTGCAATCTACTAACAGATGTTAAAAAGTTTTAAAAATGTTCATCATCTTTGGTGCACCTAGGTGGCTTAGTCAGTTGAGCGACCAGTTCTTGGTTTTGGCTCTGGTCTTGATCTCAGGATTGTGAATTTACACCCTGTGTTGGGCTCCATGCTGGCCATGGAGCCTACTTACTTAAAAAAAAAAAAAGTTCATCATCTTTGACTCAATAATTCCACTTAAACGATATGTCTTTAAGAATCAATTGGATGAGGATACAAAGATAGTCAGAATAATGTTGATTATACTAAAGACTAAAAGCCATCTTTGAATGCACATGCCCTTCGAATGAGCTATTGGCTCAATAAATCATATCTTCCCTCTGAAATGCTATATCACCAGTAAAAATGATGATACAGATTCATGTTTATTGTCATAGAAAGATATTCTTCATATTGATATTTTGTTAAGTGAAAGAGGATTTACAGAACATTATGTTAATAGTAGTTATAATATTTAAGATAAATACCATATTTAGTTCACTGATCTGGTCTAATCCTTAATATGGAAAACTCTTACTAAATATTTGTTAGCTGAATGAATATGTTAAGTACTTTATATACACTAGGAATTGTCCTAAGAAGTATACTTCTTTCAAGTCATTATTATTTTTTTTAAATATTTATTTATTTGAGAGAGAGAGAGTACACACAGAGGCAGAGGGAGAAACAGATTCCTTACTGAGCAGGGAGCCTGATGTGGGGCTTGATCCCAGGTCCCTGGGATCATGACCGGAGCTGAAGGCAGATGCTTAACCCACCGAGCCACCCAGGTGCCCCTCAAGTTATTATTTTTATAATAATCCACTAAGGTAAGGTATCATTACCTATATATTATAGAGGAAAAAACTGATGCTCAGAGAGTTTAAGAAGATTTTCTGAAGTCATGAAGGTAATATTGTAAGACTGGTTTGAATGATTTGATTCAATCAATGTCTTCACACATTTTTTTGATTTTTATTCTTTTAAAAAGTTGTCCATATATATCCAAGAAAACATGCTTAAAATGTTTATAGCAAGCTATCAACAGTGGTTAATGATTCTGCATGGCGGATGATAGAGATTTTTTATCTCTTTTTTGTCTATATATTTTCACAGTCCCCAAGTTAACAATAATTTATTATTTCTGTAATAAAATACCTACTTTAAAAAGGGCCCTTTTGGTTGGTTTCAGTACCATCACCAACAAAAAAGCTTTTTGGCATTTTTCTTTCTGAAGAGAATAAATCCTTTCCTTTGCCATGCTAAGTCAAAACCCAGTTCTACTGCTTTTTGCTCTTTTTCCTCTTCTATAATAATTATTGTTTCAATGTTGTTCTTTCCAATATATTTTTTTTAATCTTTGTATTTTTAGGGTTAATAGAGTGCCTGGGGGACCAGACATATATCCAAAGAGATATATCTAATTGAAAAAGAACCTTAAAATAGTAAAATCACTGTTAGTCATTTAATTTCCTTTGTCCCTTTTCTTGTCCAGTAAATACTATGCTTGTTCCTAGTCTCTGCCATGGCAGACTGAGTCTCCACTTCCCTTAATCTCCTACTGCTAAGAGCAGTAGCCACTAAGTGTAAAAAATCAAAACAAAGCACTTTCCCATCTCCTTGATGGAGCAAAAGCAGTGAAGCCCAAATAATGCTTAGTTACCAAAAGCCACGCCAGGTGTCTAATCGAAAGGGTATTGATTTTAGCTAGTAAATAGCCCTTAATATAGTTGGAACCTGGGATGAATATGCAGCCGGTAATTAGCTAATAAAGCAAACAAGAGCTGGAGAGAACGTGGCACAGTTGGATAAGCAGCAGCCTGTCATCCAGGAAGCTTGCCTAGGCCTAGGCCTTCCTCACACAGAGGACTCAAGTTACCTGTAGGACTCCATCCTAGTGTTTTCAGCCATTAAATAAGGAAAAAACTATAAACCTATCATAGGGTATGAGATACAACTAAAAGCAGTTGTAAATGTTTTGCAAATAGTACATGCAATAGAAATGCTTCCTGAAGACAGATGTTGCAATTTAATAATCTTAAGTAGGAAGGTTTAATAACTATTTTAGATCATTAGGATAATGTTTAGTACCCTGGGATAATTATTAAACAATCCTAGTTTGCTAAATCATCTGATACTCCAGAAAAGCCCATTGCTTGATTAATTCTCACATTATGCACCAACTGCTCAGTGAAACTGCAAAGTGGCAGAGGCCAGTTGGGAAAAAAAAGAAGAGCAGGAGTGAGAAAAGAACTGTTAGCCACATACCACTTGGAGAAAGAAGAAAATCAAGGATGGAGGGTCAGAGAGCTAAGGGGTATGGAAAAGGGTTAAGGTACAAAGGATCTAACCCTGAGATGGTAAATTAGGGGCTGACAGGTCAGCTTCTCATTGCAACATGCCCGCACAGAGGTGTCGTTTTGTTTGTTTTTAGTATGGTTGCTAATATTTTCTTAAGTGGCGAAAGCACTTTATATAAAAATTCCAGATTTTCATTTACTTTTGAAAATTCAGAGTACTGGGCACCTGAGTGGCTCAGTGGGTTAAGTGTCTGCCTTCAGCCTGGGTCACCATCTCCTGGGATCGAGTCCCACGTTGGACTCCCTGCTCAGCAGAGAATCTGCTTCTCCCTCTCCTTTCCTCCCTTATTCTCTCTCTCTCTCACTCTTTCTGTCTCTCAAATAAATAAATAAGATCTAAAAACAAAAAAAAAGAGAGAAGAAAATTCAGAGTACCTTATCTAGTAACGCAGGACCTCATTCCCACATGATATTAATGGACAAGAGCTGCATAAAGTCTACTGCTTTTATTTTTTCTAAAGATTTTGATTATGAAAATCTCAAGACCTCCTGAAAAGCAAAAAGAGAAATAAGTATTCAACTACTCCCATGTTCAACAATTGTTAATATATTGCTGTGTTTATTATAGAATTAAGCACTTGTATCTAAACATTTCTATTTTTGCTGACCTGTCTTAAAGTGGATATATTCCTTCATCTCAAATACTTTTGCATGCATTTCCAGAAATAAAGAGTTTCCTACACAAGTACAATATTATCACCATACTGGAAAAAAAAATCAGTCATAATTCCCTAATACCATTTTTACCCAGTCCATATTCAGATTTCTTTGCTGTCCCCAAAATATCTTTTATACTCATTTTCTTTTCATGCCAAGATCCCATTAAAATACATTCATTGCATTTGGTTGTGTCACATTAGTCACTTTTACGCTAGATCAGGCTCTCTCCCATTTCTTCTTTTCTTTTCTTCTATGACATTGTCTTGTTGAAAGGGTCAGTTGTCTCGTGAGCTGCGATTCATATCTAAAGACTTGATTAATTCAGGTAAAACATTTAGGGCAAAAATAATTCAAAGGTCACCATGTGGTCTTCATATTGTGGCGGCCGAGAAAAATTAAGGCCATCCCACCTAAAGTTTAGCATTAGCACAACTACAGCCATCTTAGGCCCCTGTGAATAAGAGCTGAACTTTATGGGAAAAACTGCAGAATGTCCTCAATGTCCTCGGCAGGGAATCCCATATCAGAAAGACAACAGAGCTCATGCCTGTGGTAGAAAGTCCCATATTAGAATGAGAACAGAGCTCAATGCCCTTGAAAGCCCCATATCAGAATGTAAACAGAACTTGAGAAATTCCTCCACCCCTCCTGGAGGTCTCCTAGACCAGCCTATAAAAAATCCAGCTGTAACCCACTTCGGGGTCCAAGTCCCTGCTCCACTGTGTCGGGTATACTTGGACCCAAGCTCCAGCTTGCTAATAAACCCTCGTGTGCTTGCATCGGTGTCAGCTCCTTGGTGGTTTCTCAGATTCGCAATCTTGGGCCACATATTGCTTCACACAAGAGGCACATAATATCTCTTTTCCTCGCTGGTAACGTCAAGTTTGATCATCAGCTTAAGGTAGTAGGCCAACTTCTTTGAATATGGTAATGCTCTCTCCAATTTGCCATAGACTTCTACGACCCTGTATTCATCTTACATCTAGGCCAAACTCATTTTATCTTGCCCCGGAGGCACATGTAAACGTTGACCTAAAGTATATCCCCTGCTACGATCAGGGCTGTGACAAGAGCATAGAGCACTTCATCCCCTGGTACAAAGGGGCTGGAGAGAGTGTGGTACAGTTGGATAAGCAGCAGCCTGTCACCCAGGTGTTGTGCCCAAGATTGTGAATATGAGAAACCACCAAGGAGCCGACACCGATGCAAGCGCACAAGGGTTTATTAGCAAGCTCGAGCTTGGGTCCAAGTATACCCGACACAGAGGAGCAGGGACTTGGACCCAAAGTGGGTTTAGAGCGGTTTTTTTATAGGCTGGTCTAGGGGATTTTCAGAAGGGGTGGAGGAATTTCTCAAGTTCCGTTTACATTCTGATATGGGGCTTTCAAGGGCATTGAGCTCTGTTCTCATTCTAATATGGGACTTTCTACCACGGGGGGGGGGGGGGTGGGCTCTGTTGTCTTTCTGATATGGAATTCTCTGCCGAGGGCAATTCTGAGCTCTGTTGTCTTTCTGATATGGGATTACCTACTGAGGACATTGAGGACATTCTGCAGTTTTTCCCATAAAGTTCAGCTCTTATTCACAGGGGCCTAAGATAACTGTAGTTGTGCTAATGCTAAACTTTAGGTGGGATGGCCTTAATTTTTCTAGGCCTCCACACCAGGAAGCTTGCAGAGGTAGAATACCTCCTCGTATCAGGTATTCCAGTTGCTCAAGGTGCTCAACAAATATCCATTGACTAAAGTTACAAACACTAAATTAGAAAGCACCTGAAAGGAAATGGAAAGCAGGAAAAAATTCACAGCACACGTTCCTGTGCTATATGTGGTTTAGAGAAGCCTCATGCCCTTAGAGCAGATTGCAGAGGCCCCTGGCTCTAGGGGATGGCTCTTTATTCGAACTGGATAGAAATGTACAGTTCCAGGGGAGAAATAAGAAGGAAGAATGAATTTAAAATTCTGTAGAACTCAAGGCTTTTGGTTACCCGGGTATCGCATTTTCATGAAGGGCCTTGGTACAGGCTAGGCTTTTGGAAGCAGCAACTGAGACAGAATGAATGACATTCAGGTTATTATTAGGGATACTTGTGAAAGAAGAATGCAGAAGTGAGATTGGGCAGAGGGAGAAGTAGCATTGTTGATGTGAGCCCAACAGAGCCCCAGTCAGCCCCTCCCCGGCCCCTTCCCGCCTTCCTCCCTCAGCCAGGCCCCTGCCCTCCACCCAGGGAAGTTCTGGAGTGCCTGCAGCCCAATTGCCCAGCTGAGTCTTTATAGCCCTGCTTCACTCAGTCACTGGGTGCGCCTGTCCCAGGAAAGGAATGACCTTGAAAGAAGTAGTTCTCTGCAGTAGAGACAAATTCTGAAGAGGTTGGCCAAAGAAGCTTCCAGCATCTGGGATACTAAGTTCTACTTGAAGGAAGATCTGGGTGGTGTGGCAAAAATTTTGCTCTTATCTCTAAATGAAGCTATATGGACAGTTACTGAGTATTCCTTCTGCTGAGCATTAGATGGCTAATTGTAACATTCAAAGTATATACTGTAATCTTGTCTTAAAACTTGTTCTGGCATTTCTTTACTTACTAGAAAGCTCAGAAAATTACAAAATAAAATGGTCCAGGCATCTTTCAAATTTTAGAAGGCCCTGGTATTGGTTGGATGTACCACGGAGTAGAAAATTGAGTCTCTTTACATGTTTGTAAATTGCTTTGGCATCACGAATGGAAACTGCCCCATGAAGACCAGTGGCGTATTGAAGGGCTGGCTCCACGGGGACAGATTGGCATCAGTGCCAAAGGGACATAAATGACAGAGGCTGTATTTGTCTCCTGTGGCTGCTATAACAAGTTACCATAAGCTTGTTGGTTTAAAACAAAGGAATAGATTTTCCCACCCTTCTGGAAGCCAGAAGTTCAAAGTCAATGTCCCCAGATTACAATCAGTGGTCAGTAGGGCCTCCCTTTCTCCAAAGGATCTAAGGGAGAACGGATTCCTTGCTTCTTCCAGCTTCTGGTGGCTGCCGGCGTTTCTTGGTTGTGTCTGCAGTACTCCAGTGTGTATCCAGGCTCTCTTAGTCTTTTACTCTTCTGTCTGTGCAAAACCTTCCTGTTACTTCTCTCATATAAGGATACTCCTGATTATGTTTGGGATCCACCCTGATAACTCAGAATGTCTCTATCTCAAGATCCTTAATTAAATCTGGAACACCCTCCCCCTCCACTTCCCCCTCCCCCCGCCCCTTCCCCTCCAGTCACAGGTTCCAGAGAGGCCACTATGTAGCCTACCACAGGACAGCTTTTACATCTTTGCTTTAGCTCCATGAGCCTGGGAACTATTTGTTTTTCTTCTGGCTGAAGAGCAAGCACATCAATTTTGTCTAGGGTGAGCATAATGATGGAGAGGTTAGAGTTTCACCCTGCAGCACTTTGAGACTCACTGTAGGAAGGCCATCCTTGTGAGAACAGGACTTTGCTGTTTCAAAGCCATGAGAGAACCAGGTTGACAGTGAAGAGCACATACTTGCGAAAAATTGGTCTTCCTTCACATTTGGCTACCAAAAAATATTTTTAGAACATGCATACTCTAAATTTACTAGAAAAAAAAATTTTTTAGAGGTCCTAACGCTAGTTTCTAGTTTCTTAATCACATGTCAGCTTTGTCTAAGTTCTTAGAAATCCGACCAGGGTTCAAAGTTAGTGAGAAAGGGAAGAGGATTATCTATTTATAGTGTGGTCTAGAGAATTTTAAAATAATTGACTTTCCATTAAATGGTCAAATTTCCCCTTGATGGAGGTTATGTTGAACCATTCTTTCCTGTTTTATGCCCCCCTGGAAGAGCTATTTCAAAAAATAAACTTCAGTATGTAACCCAATGATAACAGAACAAAGATTCTCTACTTTCCTGTCATTCTTTTTTCAGCTTTGCGTGATGGTTTTGCTGATAGAGGAGGAATGGAGATTAACTCTTGAGGCCAAGGCATTTGTGGAGGGAACAGCACCTGTTACTCTCTGGCTGGTAACCTTGTGTGTAAAGACCTTCCTCTTGGCTTGGCAGAAATTAGGTCACTGCCCACGTGTTTCAGGCTGCTGAATTAAGACACCACATGCTCATTTTAAAGCTAATCATGCACAGACACGAGCCCTGACCACTGCTCTTGTTGTTCTATTATTGCTGTTTAGGTTTATTCCTTTTTTTTTTTAAAAAAAATTACATTATAACATTACAACCAGTGGTTGAGTTTATTCGAATCACTGCTGAGATCCAAGCCATTTCCAGGTTATGTAACAGGTATTCAGATGTGGAACTGAACAAATCTCTGGTTTCTCAGTCTGCTTACCCTTGGCTCAGCTGCCTCTCACTGAATCACCACCAGATTTACCCCGAAGAACCCAATATTCCATTTTGGTTCAGCTTCCACATCAGAACCTAATACTTATTCATGTTCTCTGCATGAGTTTCTTGGGACATTTCTGTTTACCCACAACCTTCCTGCAGCTATTAAATAGGAGGCTGTGTTCCAGAGTCAACATTATTCAATTTACATCATCAACATCAAGCTTGTTTTCAGCGGTGCTGTGTCCTAGGAACCCAGTGGATGCCTGCCTAAGAAAGGAGCTCACATTTCCTTTACCCTCAAGGCCTTTAAATCTAAGTAAGTTTCCTGGTGCCACTTTATATTGATGCTTTAAAAATTTATTTAAAAAATACTTTCCCAGATTCTTATAAAGCAGAAATAAAACTTAAAGTACCCATTTAAAAGTATATTTAGGATTTTTATTTCATCTTTTCAAGGATCATATATTCACCTCATTCTTGATCCTAACTCTTTGAGAATCACTGACATGGGAAGATTTTCCTGTAGGCTATTTTTAGAAGTCTCTAATTCTTCTTTTAAAAATTCAAATAACAACTAGGCAGAGGTCTACGAAATTGCAAAGCTTCATCATCACTGCTCTGGTCCCGTTTAAGGATTTGATTTAAGATTTTTGTGACCAGAATTTTTTTTTTAAGATTTTATGTATTTGGGATCCCTGGGTGGCGCATCGGTTTGGCGCCTGCCTTTGGCCCAGGGCGCGATCCTGGAGTTCCAGGATCGAATCCCACGTCGGGCTCCCGGTGCATGGAGCCTGCTTCTCCCTCTGCCTATGTCTCTGCCTCTCTCTCTCTCTCTCTGTGTGTGACTATCATAAATAAATAAAAATTAAAAAAAAAAGAAAGTAGCAAAAAAAAAAAGATTTTATGTATTTATTCATGAGAAACAGTGAGAGAGACAGAGAGAGAGACAGAGACACAGGCAGAGGGAGAAGCAGTGAGCCCAATGGGGACTCGATCCCAGGTCTGCAGGATCGCGTCCTGGGCTGAAGGCGGATGCTCAACCTGGCAGCCCTGTGGCTGGCATTGTTCATCTTTTAGAAACTCTGTATCAGTTTTTTTGTTCTTTGTAAGTCGTAAACTTGTGGTCTTTGTTTAATATTTGGTTATCTTCTTAAGATAACTAAGAAGATTGTAACTATTGTAACAAGGCATAGGATTATAGGTACACCCAGTACTTCCCATATTATGTACAGGACACATAGTCCCCAATTTACGATGGTTTGACCTAATGATTTTTTTTTTCGTTGCCGTGGTGCAAAAGCGGTAAGCCTTCATTAGAAACCCTGCTTTGGATTTTGAATTTGGATTTTCCTCGGACCAGTGGCCTGTGTCGGGCCCTCCCGACGCCGGCGGGGCTCCGGGCTGCGCCACGGTTGTGCTTAGGCTACCCTGTGTTTCTCCTTCAGTACAGTACCCAACGCATTACCGGAGATTTTTGACGTTTTATTGTAAAATGAGCTTTGCGTTGGATGATTCTGCCCAACTGTAGGCTAATGTGAGTGTTGCTAGCACGTCTAAGGTAGATTAGGCCAAGCTGTGTTTTGTGGGTTAGGCATATTACGTACATTTTATTTATTTATTTATTTATTTATTTATTTATTTATTTATTTATTTATTTATTTATGATAGTCACAGAGAGAGAGAGAGAGAGAGAGGCAGAGACACAGGCAGAGGGAGAAGCAGGCTCCATGCACCGGGAGCCTGACATGGGATTCGATCCCAGGTCTCCAGGATCGCGCCCTGGGCCAAAGGCAGGCGCCAAACCGCTGCGCCACCCAGGGATCCCCATATTACGTACATTTTCAACGTATGATACTTGCCCACCTATGATGAGTTTGAGACATCGCCCCACCATAAGTCAAGAGGTACTGTACTAAAATAAGGTAACTGAAGAAAAATGTGAGCATACACAGCCATCAGAGCTCAGAATAGAGGGGTCTGGCCCAATTTTATTTTTATTCATTCATTCATTCATCCATTCATTCATTCATTTATAAAAAGGTTTTATTCATTCATTAGAAACCCAGAGAGAGAGAGGCAGAGACACAGGCAGAGGGAGAAGCAGGCTCCCCGCAGGAAGTCTGATACAGGACTCCATCCCAGGACTCCCGGATCAGGCCCTGAGGCAAAGGCAGATGCTCAACCGCTGAGCCACCCGGGCACCCCGTGGCCCGATTTTAGACCAAGAGTCAGAATGCCTCTGATTTATACTCTTAGGGAAGGGAAATGAAATTGGTGATACTTTTGTTGACAACCTATACGTCAGGCCTTTTATATATATTATCCAACTCGATCCCGGGGTGGCCATTTGCTAGCTGTGTTATCTTGTGCATGTTACTTACCAATTTTGTGCTTCAACTTCCCCATTTTTGTGAAACAAAATAAAATCAAGAAGCAAAAAATCCAGAGTTATTTTGAGGATTAAAGATTGTATGGACCTTGTTAAGCCTGGGGCCTGGCACAGAGTGAACACTGTGTGAAGGTGCCCTATTATGCAAAGTTCTCAGAGACTAGAGAACTTAGGTTAAAGAACTTAGAAGAGGGTGCACTTGAAGCCCATCCACTGTTCTCTATACCAAGTAGTTTCTCATTTTAATCTTGGTGCTATGTTTGGCTAATCCTGTAACCTTAGGTAAGTTACTTAATATTACAGGGCCTTGGTTTCATCCTTTGTAAAACAAAAAAAGTGTGGGAGTTGGTAACATTTATGGACCCTTTCAATCCTTATATTCCATAAATATTATTATGAACATTGGTGACCAGTCAACACTTGGGGAAAATTTATTTCTCTCTAGAAACGGGCAGGGACTAAAACAGTCGACCCTTGGCATATGGTAAATGGTCATGAAAGGTGCATGGTAGTATCATCAATGGAAGGTTCCCCCATGTTGTTGGGGAAAGTTCACCATCAGCAGTGGTGTTTAACATGTCTTAGCAGCAGGTAGGCTACTCTCCAGGCTTGGGAAAAGGAACAACTTGCTCATTTTGTTATACTAATATATGGGAAATAATCTAAATTCATCTGATAACACTACAAATGCAAGATAAATTAATGGTGGGCAAATTCAGGCTTTGGTAAGACAGGAATGATTGAAGAAGGGACAGCTTTTCAGATTTTGGTAGCCATATGAGACTGAAAACCCATGGCAGTCCTGAAGTTTTCTTAGGCACACAAGAAAAGAGGTGACACCAAAGTTATTTGACACCCTCAATCTGAAAGACGGTAAACATTATTTCATTCCAAATGCTGAGTCATGCTTATGATGACAAGGAGAAACACTTAAGACTCTAACTTTCCTGAGATACTGGTCTTTAGTAGATGCTTTCTGCTGAAATAAATACTTTGTGTTTTTAAATTGCTTATGGTAAGTGCTTCCCCTCCTACACCCTAAGTTTTTCCCTTTTTAGCCTTCAGCCTGTTTATTTCATTTTGTTTTAATTCCATGAGGAAAAAGAAGCTGTAGCAAGTGTATGTGTGTAGGCAAGACTTTTTAAAACATGTATATTGTTTGTGGATTTAATGTAATATTTAATCTGAAGAATATTCCTAAATTAATGACTATCCCCCTTTTGCCCCAAATTATCTTAATGGTAAAAAGAAATTGCTTAATAAAAAAGAAATTGCTTAAGCATATAGGAAGTTATACTCCTGTTAGATGGCCTAATCAGCAACCAAACTTCCACTGGAATTCCAAGACAAAGGAACAGAAAAAGGCAGGGAGCTACTTTAGTTTTAGGGTGTTATGTACAAGGCTAAAAGGAACAATTTATTTTAATATTGTATTCCTTCTAGAACGTATTGATGGAATAAGTAGGGAATAATTTTTGGTTTTGTAAGTTTCTGTGGGTTTTACATGTATATATATTTAAAGATTTTATTTGTTTTCATGAGAGACAGAGAGAGAGGCAGAGACAGAGGCAGAGGGAGAAGCAGGTTCCCGGGAGGGAGCCCCACACTGGACTCGATCCCAGGACCCCAGGGTCACCCCCTGAGCCAAAGGCAGAGACTCAACCACGGAGCCATCCAAGTGTCCCAGTTTCTGTGGGTTTTAAAGAAGAAACTTACTCCTGCATTTTGAAATTATCTAGTGCTTATCTTTCAAACTTCACAATATTTTTTTTTTACACTTTGATCTTGAACAAGTGGATGCCTAATTTAAGCTTATACTGAATAGTGACAAATTATCGTGTTTAATGCAGTAATTGGAAGTAACTTTTATAACAACTTTCTATTTTTATTTTTTAAAATATTTTATTTATTTATTCCTGAGAGACACAGAGAGAGGCAGAGACACAGGTAGAGGGAGAAGCACACCCCTGAAGCGAGAATCCAACCCTGGACTCACTGAGCCACCCAGGCATCCCAACAATTTTCTATTTTTAAGTTATTTTCCAAGGGTGTAGTTGAGATTACATATGTGTACAGAGGATGGGGAAGTGGAGACAGGTGGCTTAGAGAAAGAAGACCCAGAGTACACGGTAGGCTCATCATGGTAAGTTTCTTCTCTCCTCCCCTAAGCCCTCTCATACATACCTTTTCCTTTGATGCCTTTCCTGAATTCCACCAGATGTCTAGTGTCCTTCTGCTTTGGGCCCCAGTTTTGGAAAATGAAATCATGTGTGATGCTCCTGACTCTTCTTAGCTCCTCAAACTCCTCTACCTTCTCCCTTGTTCTGTTCCATCAAGGCCTGACTTGGGTTTAGACCATTATGGACGGTCATGGGTTTTTGAGAACTGAATCCCTACTGGCTTGTTAGCTATCAAGGTAACCAGGATTTGTGGGTAAGAGAAACAGTAGACATAATAGGTTCCGGAACAAATTGTTCACCTAAACGTTCATTTCAAATCAATAAATACTTGTGAAACATCTATTATGTTATAGGCACTGTGCTAGGCCCTGGAGTAGAAAAGTAAATAGGTAGTCTCCATTTTCCAAGACCTGAAATGTTCTCAGAGAATTAGTGGGAAGGACAGACAGGACTAGCACCTCAATTCAACCAGAGGATTCCTCTTCTGTGTAAAATGTTGTGCTTCTAGATAAATGTTTGGGATTTGAAAAACTGTGAAAGCATTGGTTTATGACAGGGATTCTCATTAGAATCACCCGAGGCAGCTTATAAACCATTCAGGAGCTTTAGTGTGCAAGAGAATCACTGGAATGGCTCGTTAAATCAGAGCCCGGCACCAACCCAACCCGAGTTAGGAACCAAGTAGTTGGGAGTGGAGCTGAGAACTTGTATTTCTAAGTTCTTAGGTGATGCGTCGGGCTGCTGGCTCCCTTGGCTGCCCTTCGAGAGCCAGTTTTAAAATGTAAGGATTTCCATGTTCCATTTGCAGAGTGATTCAGTTGGTGTGCGAGTGGGGACCTGGGACAGATCTTTTTAATGCTCTCCTTCCCATTCTAAGATGTACCCAAGTTTGAGAACCACTGGATTGTCCGCTGGATAGACTGGTTTCCCGAAGTTATGAATTTGAGACCCAGTGAATCTGCGCCCTCCTTTACGTCCATTACAATGGTTCTGCTGCATTTAAAGGACTGAGTAAGCGACTTCATCAGTAACTGGCTGACAAGAACCCACCATTGCGATCCACTGCGATTTGGGTTCAAACTAATTTGGGTGCCTTCCCTTTGGAAAGGCCTTATTTTGCAAATAAGGTTTTGCAAAACTCCCAGAGGTTGTGGGTGGAGAGGTCTTGGAGAAATGGGGTCCCTTTGAACCCCATCCGCGCCCTCCCTGGGTGCACCTGGGCTTGCCTAGACACTTGCGGTTCCCGGTGAGCTGGGCATGCTCAGTGGGCAGGGGCGGCTTTAGGGGTGCATCTGCGAGGCCGGCCCCCACCTGGGTGAGGCTGGGCCGCGGCCGGCGCGGGCCTCCCACCTCCGGGCGCTCGGGGCCGGGCCTCCGGGCGGCTCCCCCGCCAGGTCCGCCAGGTCGCCGGCCCCCCCCCACCCCGTGGGCTCGCGGCGTTTCTAGGCCCAGGGAGGCCCCTGTGCTGACGGGGGAAGCCACGTGCGGGGGCGGGCGACGCGGCCTCAGGTGAGCAGGCCCGCCCGCGTGCAGGAGGCCGAGCGGCTCCGCTCTCCCCGGCGGGGGAGGCCGCGGGGGGAGGGGAGGGGGGCAGGGAAGGGGGGAGGGGAGGGGAGCGGCGAGGGGGGCAGGGAAGGGGAGGCCGAGGGGGGAGGGGAGGGGAGGCCGCGGGGGGGGGCGGGAGGGGGGAGGCCGGCGGGGGGGGCGGGGAGGGCCGCGGGGGGCGGGGAGGGGAGCGGCGAGGGGGGAGGGGAGGGCATGCCGCGGGGGGAGGAGGGAGGAGGGAGGATGGGGAGGCCGCGGAGGGGGGCGGGGAGGGCCGCGGCGGGCAAGAGGCCGGCCGGGGGGTGGGCGGCGGGGGGAGGGGCGGGGGGAGGGGTGAGGAGGGCGGGGGCGACCCGACCCGTGCGCCGTGGTCCCCGGCGCGGGCTGTCTGGCCTGGGCTGCGGGCGGGGGGGCGGGGCGCGGGGACCCGGGGCCCGCGGGCCGCTGGCGACGCCGCAGGCCGGGCCCCGCCTCCGCTTCCGCGTCCCGCGGGCCGGGCGGGGTCGGGGCGGGGTCGGGGCCGGGCGGGGTCGGGGCGGGGGCGCGGGGCGCGGGGAGCGGAGACTCCGCCCCGCGGGAGGGACGGAGCGCGCCGCGGAGCCCTAGCGCCGGAGGAGCGAGCTGAGGTGTGTGCTTCCTGGGGCCCGGCCGGGGTCGCGGCTGGCGCCCCTGGTGCCCCGGGCGGGGCGGCGGGGGCGGCGGGGGCGGCGGGGGCGGCGGGGGGCCGCCCGAGGAGGGCCCGGCCGGGGGCTCCGGCCCGCTGCAGCCGGGGGGGCGGGGGTGCAGCTGATTGAAAGTTTGCGGCAAAGTCTGGGCTCGTGCCTGCGGCTCGTCCGCGGGGCGCCGGCGCTCCCCTCCGGGCGAGGAGGGTCCTGGAGCGGAGCTGCGGCCCCGAGGGCCCCCGCGGAGCACCTTCGCAGCCCCGGGGACCGAGGTGTTCGCGGGGGAACCCGGGGCGCCCCCCCCCCCCCCCCAGCGCGCCCTCCCGCCGCCCGGCTGCGGAGCCCGGGGCACTACCTTAGGGACGCCGCCCTGGGGCCGCTGTCGGCCCGCCGGCCCGTGGTGTAGCCTCGGGACTCAGGAACTCTCTTCCGTGGACAGGTGGGGGAGGAAGGTGCTCACAGGGTCGGTGGCTTTAGACGAAACTTCCAGCCCTGCCCACGGTCTGCGCTTATTCCTGGGCTGCTCGGGGCCAGGCTCGGCCGGCGCAGGGCCCTGGGCTTGCGGGAGCTTTGGGATGCGGATGTGGAAAGCCCTGTGTTCTCATGAGACTACAAGTTACAGCACTCCCTTCGTTTGTAAAATCCAACTTTTCAAGTAAAGCGGCATTATCTTCGTAAAAGATAAAAGATGGAATTTTAGGTTTGACCGACAGCAGAGGTGGAGCTGTCCATTCTGACACAGTCACTTTGTAAAGAGATTCTGAGCTGCACGAAAGCTCTACTTTTTTCTCGCTCTGATTTTCGTTTTCTTTTAGAGAAAGAGAGCGAGAGGTCATGGGAGGGGCAGACGGAGAGGGAAAGAGAATCTTAAGCAGCCTCCAGGCCCGGCCGTGAGTCAGACTCGGGGCGCACAGTCACAACCCTGAGGTGACCTGAGCCAGACGCGTAGCCCACTGAGCCACCCGGGTGCCCCCCTCTCTCTAATTTATTAAAAGATGTGTTGGGGGCTCAGTAATTGACCAGAGGCCTACAGTTACCAATTGTCACGGGTTTTACCCTTTAGTTCTAATCTAATCTCATAAAAGTTATTTAAAAAGATTTGACTCTCAATGTAAGTAGACCACACTGGCAAACTATTATGACTCCGAAATGGTTCTGTTGGGTTGTTTTCTGTCTTTCAGCAATAGAATGTAAATTCCATGGGAAGGGTTGGTCTGCTTCACCCGTATTTCTATTTCTAATGCTAAGAGTGGTGACAAGCTTGTAGTAAGTGCTCAATAAACATTTTCTCAGTGAATGACTGAACTGTGGGACAAACTCCAGCTGAGTGTAGTCAGGGGAAGAGAATAAGATAACACTTTGGCCTTAGGTAACCTATTCAAACTCACTGAGCCTCAGTTGTCTCATTAGCAAAATACAGGTAATGATGTATGATACAGCACATGTAAAATTGCTAGTGATGTACCTGCTAGGTAGTAGACTTCAAAATACTAACTTCCTTCCTTGTCTATTTTTCTTTTTATATTCAAAACAGAAAGATTTGGGCAAAGAATAGATGATTTAGCTCCTGCAGGTTGTGCATGAATTATCCAGGCATGATCTCCTTTATTTTGGTGCATGTGATTGAGGGGGAAGGTGGTTAGTGACAAGCCCTTATTACAGATGGAAACCATTTCCAGATAAGTATCCAATTTCTCCTTTTTTTTTTTTTTAAGATTTATTTATTAGAGAGAGAGTGTGCACACGTGCATGCGTGCAGGAGTAGGAGGGGCATTGGGTCAGAGAATCCCAAGCAGACCATGCTGAGTGCAGAGCACTATGTGGGGCTCCATCTCATGACCCTGAGATCATGACCTGATCCAAAACCAAGAGTCAGATGCTTAACCAACTATGCCACCCAGGCACCCCTTTCCTTTTTATTTTTTAATTACTTAAAAACAAATTTTTTTTAAAGACTTCATTTATTCATCAGATCGAGCTCCACATTGGGTTCCACACTCAGTCAGGAGTCTGCTTGAGATTCTTTCTCTCCCTCTGCCACTCCTTGTACTCTCTCTCCTTCTCTCAAATAAATAAACAAATCTTAAAAAAAAAACAAAAGAAAATACATTCAACCGTGAACAATATGGATTTGAATTCTGAGGGTCCACTTATATGTAGGTTTTTTTTTTTTTTTTTTAAGATTTTATTTCTTTGAGAGGGTGTGAGCCAGAGAGAGAACACAGGCATGAGGAGTGGTACAGGCAGAGGGAAAGCAGGCTCCCCCATGGAGGAGGGAGCCTGATGTGTGGGGCTCTATCCTAGGACCTTGGGATCACGACCTGAGCCTAAGGCAGACCCTTAACCTACTGGACCACCCAGGTCCAAACTCTCCTGTGGAGTGTTTTCAATAAATATAGTTCAGCACTGTAAATGTATTTTCCCTTCCTTATGATTTTTTTATTTTAATTTTTAAAATTTATTTATTTGACAGAGCTCAAGCACAAGCAGGGGGAGCGGCAGGGAGAGGGAGAAGCAGACTGCCCGCTGAGCAGAGCCTGATGGCGGTTCGATCCCAGGACTCTGAATGCAGCCGCTTAACTGACTGAGCCACCCAGGCGCCCCTTATGATTTTCTTAATAACATTTTCTATTCTCTAGATTATAGATTACTTTATTATAATATAGTATATAATATAACGTATGATATATGTGTTAATCAGCTCTTTATGTTATCAGTAAAGCTTCTGGTCAACAGTAGGCTATTAGTAATTAAGTTTTTGGGGAATCAAAAATTATATGTGGATTTTCAGCTCTGCAGGGGTTCAGCACTCCAGCCCCTGCGTTGTTCAAAGGTCAAGTGTATATTTAACACTTGGCTTCTTGAATGAAGTTTTCTGTAGGCTTGTGTAGCATTACATAGTAGCAAGTGCTAGAAAAAGAGAAAGTATGGTTGTCTTGCTTTTGAGAGAGTTGGGAGTTTATCTAACAAGGTAAAACAATTAGGGACCAGCATAAGATCTTGCATAATCATATAGCCATTGGTAGAATAATGGCTTTAACTGTGTGGATATACCGGGGAGATGTTAATTTGGGCTCGAGTGGTTGAGACAGTTTGTGGTGAAAAAACACAAAGCTATAGTTTCTGGAGGATCACAGCAAGAGGAGGTCATCATTGTATCAAAAATGTTTGCTGTTTTGTATTTCAGTGCATTAAAAAGCCAGCACAATCCTATGCTTTCAAAAATGAACTTTCTGTGGAAATGTATTAAAAACTTAAGTAAAATTCTGTATATGCACTAAATATTACTTTTCACTGTATCTCTGAAGTTTTAAAGCTCAGGATTGGAGTTAGAAATTGTAACGCTCCATTTTTGACGCTTTTAACACACTTCTGTAAAAATGTATCTATCACATGGCCTGTTACTTTATCCAGTTGTGTGTAGTGGGATATATTTTTCATCTGATGTTTCTGGGGAAAATTAGTCATTATGTGTGGGACCCCCATACCTGGCTAATTTTAGGATTGTTATTTTTGGAGATAGGGAAGGAGTGAGTGAAACTATCTGAGAAGATTATTGATGTGTTTCTAGATGCTCATCCAAATACTTAGATGATTCCATCAGGACTTAACACCTTAAGAAACCGTAGGGGTTGTGTTGCAGAGGACAAAGCTGCTAATGAAGGGCATGTTCTACATTTCCTTGTTGACGTGATGGGGGAGAGAAATGGGGAGGGAGAGATGATCAGATTCAACTTCAATGAGAAAGACTAGGGCTAGGTGGCTGCAAGCCAAGACATCTAGCAACTTCAGAGAAGATCTCTTCCTGTAGTATCTGACCAGGGATTGATCTCAGGAAGTTTTAAGGAAAAGGAAATGTAGGGGCTGATGGTTTGCATGCCTGAGGATGTTTAGGTACTGAGTGTGGTCAGAGTTTGTCCAGAACTCTAATTTTGTGTTCTGACATGATTGTGACCATGGGTTTTTTTGTTTTTGTTTTTGTTTTTCTTGTTTTCCAGGATTTTAAAATTTTGTTGGAGGTTTTTATAGGATCTTTGTGTTAAACGTTTCTTCCTGGGTTGTATCTGTGCTCTTCTTTTCCATTTTTTAGTTGACATTTTTATGTTGGTTCTCTCAAAATCAGAGTTCTGATTTATGCAGCAGATAAGACACGGTTTCTGATTTTAATTAGGTCAAGCTGTGTTTTTTGTTGGATCACTAAAATTAGTGAGAAAAAACTAATAGAAAATATTTCCCTCCTAACAAAAAATTTATTGTGACGTACGTATTAACAAAATTTTAAAACATTACTTGGGAATATTAAAATTTTTTTTCTGGCAAAATTGTTACTGATTTACTTAATTTTTTAATAGTGAGATCTGGGTACCTGGTGGCTCAGTCAGTAAGCATCCAGCTTTGGTTTTGGCTCAGGTCTTGATCTGGTGATCTTTGGATCCAGCGCCATCTGAGGCAGGCTCTGTGCTCAGTGGGGAGTCTGCTTCTCTCTCTGCCCCTCCCCTGCTCATGCTCTTCTCTTTCACTCTCTCTAAAATAAATAATTCTTTAAAAATTTTTAAAAAATAGTGAGATTTGTTAACGTGTGGATGCTTTGTAAGTAATGTCTTTAATTTAGATTTTTCAAACTTCCTATTCTTTAAATAGTGATGTGTCCTCTGTGGGAGCTCATATTTGATTACCCACTTACATCCCACTATAAAAAGGTTTTATAGAGGGGAAAGCATACCCCACAAACCAAAACAAAGAGGTTGTTTTCTGAAAACGAGTTTTCTAGAATTTGCTACTATCAAATGAGATGGCCTCCCAGAATGACTTGGTGACTTATGCTTAGAAAGCTTTATTACTGACCTTGAAGCCACCAGTGGTCACTTAAGTCAGATGGTTATATGCAACAGAAACAAGTGTATTTGGAGAGTGATGAAAATAATAAGGTTGGCATGTTAGGTTTTCAGAAGCCATTTTCCGTTGTTTAAACTGGATAAATAAAGGGTGTTTGTTTCATTGTGGTAGTGTCAAAACCACTTCGATCATAACACTTTCTGCTCTACTCTTCTGTGGGCTACTCTGACCTATTGGATCAAGTTCCAAATATTTGTCTTTGAATTCATAGACCTCTCTAGTCGTGCTCCAGTAACAAGGTTGCATCCTGATCTTCCCTGTGATCCAGCCACACTGGACTACTTGGGATTCCCTACTTCTATCTTACTCTTACTGCTGCCTCTCTACCAATATTGTTCCTTCTACTTCACCTTTCTGAAATCCTATGAATCCCTGGATGTCCTGACCACTAGCTACCAGTTGCGTGCTGCTTTCCCAAACTGCTTCAGTTAGAAGTGTTTTGTACATTTCCTAAATCCTTCAACTACTCTTTTTATGCCACTCTAAAGTCTCTCATTTCCAGCCCTATAAGCTAATTATTTGAAAACATGTATCATTCCCTTTTCTGCAGATCATGCAGGGAAGGGCTGGATCTTACGCAACTTTATAGATTTCACATGCCTAGGCCAAATGCCTTGTGTGTGGGGAACATGTAATAAATAGTTTTGAATAAATGATTGCCTTATGTTACTTCCCTTATCCTTTAGTTACTCAGGAAGCATGTGACAGAAAAGGGTTGGTTATGATTAGACAGCAGATAACATAGGCAGGTGCATTGCAGGTAATCAGATGAACTGGGTACATTAAGTTTTCTCTTTTCCAGGCCTCCCCTTTTTCTTTACAGGTTTGGCACTTTCAAAAGCCCAAAATACTGAATTTAGGAGGAGGAAAGGAAAGCACTGCAGGTGACGCAAAGTTACGAAAGCAATCCCCAAAGGAAAGGAGGGGAGGAACGTGCAAAGGAGGAGGTTATTTATATTTAGTAGCCACTGAGGGCTCCCCTCTTTTCATCAATTTCTCTCTTCTCTCCCGCCTGCCCACCTAATCCAGTCTCTCAGAATAGAATCTGGAAAATTAATTTATAAAGAGATGATTGATAACATTAACCTGTCACCTTATCAGAAGTGTCTGGATTCTGAAGGGACAAAACCTTGACTGTCATTTATGTAAAGCTAAGAGAAGGAGCCTCTGGGGAGGACCGTGTCCCTGAGCATCCCCGCAGTCACTGTACAGCCACTTGAGCGGGGCTTTGGTCAGTTTCTGCACCTTTCAGTGTCTGCCTCTGTGAAAGGAGGTAGATTGCATGAATTTTAAGCCCATAAAAGCATGGGATATTTTAGTACTCTTGTCCTGCCTAAAGTTAGGCCAGTCTTGTTCATTGGATTCTGTTTACTCCTCTGGGCCTACCTTTGCCTCTTCCCCAGATTTGGAATCTCCTTACTCCCAGTGTCTACAGACGTAGCTTTCATATGCGGAGGATGCTGCATTCTCTGCCGCGCCCTCCTGGCTTATGCTCAAAGGATCTGTTATAACAAGTGTATTTTCATTTCCTTCTCTCATCGTGTTTGCTAGTATTAACCCTTTTCCCTCATCCTAGCACATCATTAAGTACCTGGGATATTTATTTTAAAAAATATAGATTCACAATTGTAAATAGGAAAGAGCTTAGAGATCTAACCCAACTCTGTCTTTTTTATTATGAATAACAATTAATAATGACAAGGATCATTTATTGAGCAATCACCATTTCCTAGGCACTGTGCTAAGCACTTGGCTTGCATTATTTCATATAGCAACAGTGAACTGTTATATCAGCAGGGAAACACAGTTCCAGAGAACTTAAGTGACTCACTCAAAGCCGCATAGTCATTTCCTGGTATGACTGAAACTCTCTTGAAAACTGTAAAGAAAGAATAGAATCAAGGGATAATCCTTCCAGGATTTCTGTAATGTATTTCCTGCTTTTTGCTGCTTTGGATCCCACTGCTTGACTCATTGAACTTTGCCTTTTAACACTTCCACTTCCTAATGTTTTACCCTGTGGTTTCAGCAGTTTTCACCAGCGATGCTGCACTTGGTCAGACATCGAATGCATGGCACAGCATGGCTGCCTAAAATGATATTCTTTTTTTTTTTTATCTAACTTCTAGGAACCTGTGACATTGTTAAAATCTTTAGTGTTAATGGGTGTGGGAACAACCTGCGACCTGGTGCTAATCTGCTTTTCCCTCTCTTGCACCTGGGTTTGTGAATGCTACTGGGAAAATGAACACAATCATGCATATTGGAGGTCCATACGAATTCATGTCCTCCAGTATCAGCCAGGAGGCAGTTCTTTTACCTGTGTTTAGACAGCACCTTTTCCCATTTTCTGCCATAGTTTTTACCAACCTTTAGCATTATCTCTGAGCCTTTTACCTGACTTGTGCATTTTTTTGTGCTGGAGTGCCATGGCATTTCAATACTTTATTAGAAATTATATAATGTCAAGAATAAATCTGATTTAAATACATAGAAAATATGCAAAGTTATTTGGCTGCTTATTCATTCATTCATTTGGTTATATTTGCCAGATATTCTTAAGCATCAAATATTTCCAGATTCAAAACCAAGTCCTGTTATTTTTCAGTATTTCAAGCCATTTTCCTATGTGTATTTCTGTCTGAGGATAAAATGCATTTTATAGTTCCAACTGAGCTGATGAGATTTACATTTTAAAATTTATTTATTATATTTAAATTCAGTTACTTAACATATAGTGTAGTATTGGTTTCAGGAGTAGAATTTAGTGGTTCATCACTTACATATAACACCCAGTGCCCATCACAACAAGTGCCCACCTTAATACCTATCACCCATCTAGTGCATCCCCCGACCACCTCCCTCCATCAACCTACAGTCTGTTCTCTATAGTTAAGAGTGTCTTATGGTTTGCCTCCTTCTCTGTTTTTATCTTATTTTTCCTTCCCTTCCCCTATGTTCATCTGTTTTGTTTCTTAAATTCCACATGAGTGAAACCATATGATACACGTCTTTCTCTGACTGATTTATTTCACTTAGCATAATACACTCTAGTTCTATCCATGTCATTGCAAATGGCAAGATTTCATTCTTTTTGATGGTTGAGTAATAGTCTGTTGTAGATATACACCACATCTGCTTTATCCACTCATCAATTGTTGGATATTTGGGATCTTCCCGTAATTTGGCTATTGTTGATAATACTGCTATAGACATCAGGGTGCATGTGCCTCTTCCAATCAGCACTTTTGTATCCTTTGGATAAATACCTACTGGTGCAATTGCTGGGTCATAGAGTAATTCTATGTTTAACTTTTTGAGGACCCTCCATGCTGTTTTCCAGAGTGGCTGCACCAGTTTACATTCCCGCCAGCAACACAAAAGGGTTTCCCTTTCTCCATATCCTCACTAACATCTTTGTTTCCTGAGTTGTTAATTTTAGCCATTCTGACAGGTGTGAGATGGTATCTCACCGTGGTTTGGATTTGTATTTCCCTGATGATGAGTGAGGTTGAGCATCTTTTCATGTGTCTGTTGGCCATCTGGATGTCTTCTTTGGAAAAGTGTCTATTCATGTCATCTGCCCATTTTTAAACTGGATTGTTTGTTTTTGTGGTGTTGACTTTGATAAATTCTTTATAGAATTTTGATACTAACCTTTTATCAGATACTAACCTTTTATGATAGTAAACTTTTATGTCATTTGTGTATATCTTCTCCCATTTGGTTGGTTGCCTTTAGTTTTGTTGACTTTCCTTTGCTGTGCAGAAGCTTTTTGTCTTGATGAAGTCCTGAGAGTTCATTTTTGCTTTTATTTCTCTTGCCTCCAGAGACTTGTGCATTTCTTTATCAGATGATTGTTAGTGGTTTGGGTAAACTAAACTGTTGGAAGGATCTGAGAGTACATAAAAGCACATACATGACAGATGTTTATTTCTTGATCATATCATAGTTTTGATTGGTGAATAACTTTGCTCCACTTGATGATTTAGACACCCTGGAACCTTTCATTGACTCTGCCATTCCTTAGGGCTTTGTTTTAAACTTTATCCAGTTAGTGGAAGGAGATAGAGAAGTATCTCCATTTTTTAAACACTTAGTCTTGCAATGAATGTATCACTTCCTCGCACATACCATTGGCCAGAAATCAGATGCATAGTCATACTTATCAGCCAAGGGAGATTGGAAAATGTAGTGTATCTGGGAGCAGAAGAGATTGTGAGTTTTGGGTGAAGATAGCTGTTCCCTTCACAGTGCTTTGCATCCTATATACTGAGAAAACAAAGATAAGAGATAATCATGTCAACCTGTAATATTTTGGTCTTCATTATTAACTACCAAGTTAGAGGTAGAGTTATTCAAATTTGGGGCTTTCACCAATACTGAGATCTCCCATTCCTTTAGCTACCTTTCTCTATGAAATTTCTCTATTTTTGGGATGCTGGGGTGGCATAGAGATTGAGCATCTGCCTTCGCCTCAGGGCATGATCCCAGAGTCCTCAGATGGAGTCCTGCATTGGGCTCCCTCGCGGAAGTCTGCTTCTTCCTCTGCCTTTGTCCCTGCCCTTCTTTCTGTGTCTCTCATGAATAAATAAATAAGATCTTTAAAAAAAAAAAAAGATTTTCTCCATTTTCATCTGTATTTTAAATATTTAGAAGAATGCTCAAGATTCTCCCATCACAAAACAAACAAGACCAAAACTATTCCCTTACCCTGTATTCCCCTCTAGCTACATGCTCACTTTCTTCTCTTTCAAGGTATGTTTCTCCAAAATATATTGTGTATATTGGTTTTCTATTTCCTCACCTTCCATTCACTCCACAGCTGTTGGAAATTGGGCTTGTCCCTTAGAAGAATCTGTTATTGTATGATTATTGGTGTCCCCCTGACTGGCGAATCAATGGGACCTTGTTACTTGAAATGTCTGTGATTCTGCTCATTCCCTCCTTTGTGAAGTTTAACTTTCACTAGGCTAGTATGACACCTTGTTTCTCCTTTGGAAAAATAGGTTCTTCACCTTAATATTGGAATTCTTGGGCCTGTCCATGGTCTTCTCACTGTAGAAGCTCTCTGCACCACCAAGGTTATTCATATCCCTGATTTTGGGAATTCCCAAATCACCATCTCCAACCAGACCTCTTCCCTGAGTTCAGACTCAGTAGACATTTCTACTTGGATGTCCCACGGTCAGGACAGGACTCATCATCTCTCTCCACCCTCATGCTAATGCTGTTTCTCCTCTCATTGAATTGGCACCATCATCCTTTCTCCCCATCTATATCATCCATTCATTTGTTAAATTTATCACTCACCTAATATATGTCAGGCATTTTTTCTACAAGTTAAGATTACAGTGGTGTATAAAACAGGTACAGTCTTTGGTTTGTAGAGTTTCATTTGGGGAGGGAGGGAAAGGAAGAAAATAATAACGATTAAATAAAGAAGAGAGATATCAGATGATGAGAACTATGTGGTTGTTTTGAATTTGGGTGGCTTGGGAAGGAAGAGCTGACATTTGAGCTGGGTCCTGAGTGACCAGAAAGAGTTAGCTGTCCAAAGATAAGGAGCAGAGCATTCCAGGCTAAGAAGATAGCTGGTGCCAAAATTCTAATTGTATTCTTGATGAATTTGTTGGGCAGAAGAAGGTAAATAAACCTGAAACCTAATGGACGAGAGTGAGAGGTGTCTGTATTAGTTATGTGTATCTACTGTTACAAATTATAGCAAACTCATTAGCTTAAAACAACAGAACTTTGGGCTGCCTGGCTGGCTCAGTCATTTAGGCCTCAGACTCTTGGTTTTGGCCCAGGTCGTGATCTCTTGGGATGTGGGATCAAGCCCCTCATTCGGCTCCCTACTCGTCAGGAAATCTGTTTGACAGTCTCTCCCTCTGTCCCTCCCTTCACATGCATGCTGTCTCTCGCACGCACTCTCTCAAATAAGTAAATACAATCTTTAAATCTTTAAAAATACCCCAAAACCCAGAAATTTATTCTCTCTTAGTTCAGGAGACCAGAAGTCCAAAATCAGAATCACTGGTCTGAAATCAGGGTGTTGGCAGGTTATGCTCCCTTCTGAGATTCTAGGAGGGATATGTTCCTTTTTAACAGCTGCAGGTGACTCTAGGCATTCAGTGGCTTGTGGCTGCATCCCTGTGATCTCTGCCTCTGTGGTCACATTGCCTTCTCTTCTACATGTGTCAAATCTCCCTTTGCGTCTTCTTATGAAGGTATATGTGACTGCATTTGAAAGGTACCCTAATAATTCAGGATAATTTATCTATCTCAAGATCTATTTTTTTTTGGAAGTGGGAGGGGCTAAGGGAGAGGAAGAGGGAGAATCTTAAGCAGGCTCCACACCCAGTGCAGAGCCTGACTCTGGGCTCGATCTCACCACCCAAAAATCATGCCCTAACCCAAAATCAAGAGTCACACACTTAACCCAACGGAATCTGATGCTACCTCCAAGTAGATAGTAACAGAATTGGCTGATGTTGTGTGTAAGGTATGTATATGGAGAAAAGGGTGCCGTTGGAGCACTGTGTTAGTCAGAAGAGAAGAAGGAGTTGCCGGTGGGATAGGAGGGAATCAGGAGAGTGTGGTATCCCTGAAGTTAAGAGTTCAAAATGTTTTTAAAAGAGTTGTTTCTACTGTGTCAGTTAATAGAAATTGCATTTTGTAAAATTAGGCCATTTGTGATTTTGACAATTTGACATACAGTTTAAGTAGTGCGAGGCTGTGACAAACTTATTGAATGGAGTTGTAAGCAGAGACAACATTTACAGATGACTCTTTCACAAATTTTTGTTGTGAAGAGATGCAGAGGGATGGAAAAGTTCTTGGAAGGAGATACTGGCTAGGGAAGGGTTTGTTAGGACCAGAGAGTAATAGAATGAGTTTAAGTAGAGAGGAGATGATAGAATGATTAAGTAGAGAGGAAAAGCTGATGAAGACAGCAGAGAATTCTGGATAATTGTCAGAGTACAATTCCTGAAGAGCCAGGAAGGAAGGAGATCCAGGGCTCAAATGAAGAGGTTAGTCCTTATTAGCAACAGGGACATTTAGAAAGGACTGTAGAAAGAATGTGAATAGCCAGACACAAACTCCTTGGGGTCCAAATTAAACCAAAGACAACGGAACGGAAATTTAGGGACAAAACAGGGACATTTAGGAAGGACAGAAAGAATGGGTAGAGAGGCTGATATGTGGTGGTTTGGGTGGTGGGAAGTTCTTATTAGAATGGCTTCTCCTTTCCTAATGAAGTGTGATGATGTTGGGGTGGAGAGAGGTAAAACAGAATTTGGAAAAGGAGAGACTTGAAATAGCTATTTTGAAACATCCTGGGGAAATATAGTAGAATTGCCAATCAGTGTAGGTTGCCCATTAGAGATTTGCAGCCATGAATTTAAATTGAGGCTAGTTGGGGTTGTGTTTTTTTCCCCGGGCAGTTTCTTCAGCTGTTAGGTGGAGGTATGGAGCAGGAAGATAGTTGGGCTTAACCAACTTGAGGATTTGCCAGGTAAGAATCTGGAAGAGAGAGGAATGGGTGCTTTCAAGAGAGAGGTTCCAGTGAAGGACCTTGACCCTAAGCTGGGCAGGAAGAGACATGAGGTTGTAACTAATAGTGGAAAAAATTGAAGGGTCAATGGACTGGAAAGCCAGATGATGCCAGGAAGATTTTAGAATGGAAATAACCAGAGTAGATGAGCTGGAGAAAGAGAAGGTAGTGTTTATGCTGTGGGATGCTTGAAGCTGACATCTCCAAGCTGGTGCACGTACTCGTGATGCTGGTATCAGAGGTTCTGACAGTGGGGGTGGTGGCCGAGGTGGAATCCGAGAGATCGCCACACCTGTGGTGATGTAGGAACCTCCTCCTACAGAGTAGGAGTAGATGCAGAAGAAAGCAAGAATGAGAACACTTCTGTTTGGAAAGGAAATGGCCAGGTGCTTAGGTCATCAGTGAATGAAGGAAGCTGCAGTAGATGGCGGAGCCACAGCAAGAAGGGATGATGGGTGGAAAGGTCTAAAGACATGAACTTCAGAGTAGGTAAGATTTGAAACAGGATAGGGAAGTTGGAAGGTGAACTGGACAGACATTGACTTCATCTCCAGGCTGGGGGACTTTTGTGATTGGATCAGAGCTGTTACTCAGAGTCTACGACTCACATAGTAATGGGCATAATATTTGCAAGCCTTTGGTCTGCAGCAACCTCCTGGGAAGACTTTTGGGGAGATAGATTCTAACTCTTTCATCGCTTAATCATTGGAAGGTCCCAAGAAAGGGGCCAGTTATTACCCAGGTCAAGGGTGTTTTGCTATTTTACGGATGGGCACAGCCGTCCCTGTTCACAGTGGCAGGACATCAGACTAAGTGTGGAGTATTAACAGGGTCCCCTTGACGAGGTGCTAGGAAGATGGTGTTCATTGGCTTCAGCCTTCACAATTCAGGTTAAATCTTGCCTTCTCTGTGTTTTTAGAACATTCAGAGAATGGGACATCGTGGAGTTTGCTGAGGGTAGAGTTTGAGTTCTAGAGGACAGATGGGCTGAGAAGGTGAGAAATGGGGCAGATTGGACTTCGGGTGGTGAGCAGGGTAGAGAGGATTGTGGAGCATGCTGGGATTGGTCCCAGGGGTGTCTTGGGCGAGGCTGGGTGCCGACTGCGTGTCGTGGGTGAGCAAAGGCCTCAGAGTATCTGTAGGGCATCTCCTGATGGCTCAGTGGCCAATTGGAGCACAAAGGCCTCCTTGGGAGTTGCTCACAAGCGGCCAGAAGCATCAGGTGCTCGGAGGGTGTCTCGAAGCCCAGATGGTGGTGTAGTCCCTGGGGAAGTGCTTTCCGTTACGTGGTAGGAGCTAAGGGGAGCTGCTCCTGGCGGCAGTCAGCTCAGCAATCTTTCCTCCAAAACATATGTAGGTGCTTTCCGCTCCATTGTCACGGTCTTTGGTTTAATTTGGACCCCAAGGAGTTTGTGTCTGGGTATTCACATCCGTCTCCTGACTTCCCTGCTCCCAGACTTCTGTCCTTTTTAGTGTGTCTCCAAACACTGCTTCAGGGACCGTGGAATGGAGAGTGGTCTTTGATATTCAAATGTGATTCCATCTAATCCTACTAGGAATGTTGTCAAGGATTAATGTAACCTGTATAAGTCGACAGGCACAGTCTTTATAACGGAGGCGGCAGCCAAGAACTACGCTCCAGAGCCTTCCTTGGCAATCTGTTGCCTCCTGGACAAAAGCCAAAAATCCTTTGAGCTCCAGAGATGCCCTCCTGCTTGCCGTGTGGTCTGCTCACCTCCTCACCTGATTCCCGCACGCTGGCCTCGGCTCCAGCCGTACTGCACCCCCTTATTCTTGAGAATACAGTAGTCACTCATACCGCCGTGTCTTCGCTCGTGTTTACCTTGGACCCTGTGAACCTTCAGCACTTGAGTTAATTATTGCTTCCTCTACAAACCTGCCCTGATGATGTTCCCTACCATGGGTGATTACTCCCTAGCCCCTTGTCCAAACCTTATTTGTATCACTTTTATTGTTTTAGAATCTTCTCTAAGCTATGAGTTCCTTAATGGCAGAAGCTATAAATTATTCATTTTTTCTTTACTCACAGTTTAATACAGGAGGTGCCCAATGAATGTTGGTTGAATAAGTGAAAATTCAATACATATTTGAGTTTACATATTGCCTTTCTGTTGTGAGATCCACATTATAGTTTCTGTATCCTCATTTTCTTTACTTCAGCAACGGAGGCAAATTTTCTGAGGAAGCAGAAGATGAATGCAGAAGAAAGTTGGTGACCGTGTAGTTAGTTAGGATGGGAGGCAGATGTAATCCTGTGTTCTTTTTCTTTTATGCAGTGAATTTGATTTATTTAAGTTATCCGGTGGTTTTGCTCACTACGATCATTGTCTTACACTGAGTTGTAATTATTATTATTTTTTTGGTTACACACAGAGGAATACAAACATCAGACAAATGCCATTTTGTGGTAGTGTTGCAGCATGATTGGTCAGGCGGTTTCCAGTGCCCGCTTGCACCTGGGCGACTGGTCTGTGGAGCCTTTTGAAACCTTGGTTAAAATGCCCAGTTCTTTTTAGGTCTCTTCAAACCTTGCTTTCCTTCATTGTACACAAACTGATTAATTATACGTAACAAAGAACTGAGAGAATGTAAAGCAGACGTGAACAGTAAGAGGCTAGTGAGAGAAGGGTAGGAAGGGCACATGTGATGTGTGAAACAAGGTGGTAGGGGTGTCACTCCTTAGTGTAGATGGGTAGGAAGAGTGGCCAGGGAGGGCAGAGGGGCATAGGATGGTGGTGGAGGAGTCTGGGGGGGGGGGAGGAATGGCGGGGAGGCTGTGGGCATGGGTAAACGTATTTTAAGGGATGCAGTGGACTGTTGGGCACGGCTGACATGCATTGAATGAATGACCAAAAGAGACTGACCCTTGTTCCCAGGTTATTGCTGTGAGATTAACCAAAGTCTTAGTACAGATTTTTACATCCTGAGAGCCAGGCATCATCCGAGAAGGGATACATTCTTGAGAAATATCTTTATTCTTTGAAAAAATATTGACTCAGTTAATTGTTTTAATAGCATTTTGTTTTATATTAGTATTTTCTCTAAGGTAGATGGTGTTCTGGGTTTGTGATAGGGCCAGAAAGCAATTTTTCACTCTCTCTGAACTAAAAATAAATATGAAGCATTCTGAATAGAGGAAAAAACAAAAAACAAACCACTGTGGTGGGTTAAAGTTGTCCCAGTGACTTGGGTTGACTCAGGCCACAAACCTTTGATCAAGCCTCTTTATGGGGAATGTTTTCAATGCATCAACTGAACCACTAGAGATAACTGTAAGAACACTGGACTCCACGTGATTGGAGCCTGATTGAAAGTGAAAGAGCCTCTGCTTCCCTGTGGCCTCTGCAGCAGGTAACCCTTGGCCTGGAATTAGATCCGCGTTAGGTGTTAGGCTTTATAGCGTTTTATTTTTGAGAGAACACTCCACAGATATCAGTATACCTTCTATTTGAGGGCACATTTATTTTGGGAAGAGATGCTAGAGAGATGCCAGAAGAGGCCTGTCTACAGTGTTTTCAGGGAAGCAACAGGATTCATTTCCCTAATGTGTGAGTCTTAAGTGTGCTTGCTTGGTCAGAGTCAAGTGTTGCTTAGGCTACAGCAGGGTTATGACCCCATGTGGTGGGCTGTTTCTGTCCTCTTCTCTAACCTGTCACCCCAATTTGGCCCTGCACATGTGGGAGCCCCTTGTAGGTGCTCAGTAATATTATGTATTAGCAAGTGAGGGTTGTTGATCATACATGTATTTTTACATCTCTTACATATATTTCTCATACCGTATTTTTATATTTATATTATCTCAAATTCTCAATCTAACTTAGATGAGATTTTTATGGATGAGAAGGCTGAGGCTCACCATCAGACACACAGCTAGTAAGTGGCATAGTTGAAATTCAGATCAATGCTGTCTGTCTCTGATGGCCCTGATTCCAACTGCCTTCTTTTTTTTTTTTTTTTTGTTAAGATTTTATTTATTTATTCATGAGAGAGAGAATGAGAGGCAGAGACACAGGCAGAGGAGAAGCAGGCTCCATGCAGGGAGCCCGATGTGGGACTTGATCCCGGGTCTCCAGGATCACGCCCTGGGCTGAAGGCGGCGCTAAACCGCTGAGCCACCCAGGGATCCCCCCAACTGCCTTCTGCAGAGAATATTCTCCTGACCGGTCAGTGATAGCATTTGAATATGCCGGGGACAGCACCCTGTTGCTAGAAGGACACAGAGCATTAGCAGTGTTCCTACATGTGACCACTGAATTGTGACAGAGTAGGGGCAAGTGGGGATGGTTGGCCCCTGTCGGTCGCCTCTCTGTGTCTGTGGCCTTCCTTTAGGGCTTGGCACAGTGGAGCCCCCCACTGGGTGTGCTGTTGGCTGAAGACAGTTGGCTCTGATGGAGTTGAACCCTAGGGCACACCAAGTTCCAACAAGTTGGATCAGCTTTGCGTCATTGGTTTGATTAGTTGTTGGGACTTCTGGTTGTGTTAAACTTTAAATCCCTGAGAGGATGTAATGTGAAATAACTAAAAATTCAAGACTAGTTTTGGTGTAGTTTAACTCAGGCTTAAATAGTTATGGTGTCAGATGTTCAAGGCAGATTCATTCTAGTTAGAGTGGAGACTTCTTCAGAGTAGGGTAGATAATCCAGTGACATTTTCCAGTTTTTGCTTCAAGATTCCAAATAAATTGTAAAGATGAAGCATCCTTTTTCTTTCTTTTGTGGGTCTTTTACTCTAGTTCATTAAAAATGAGGAAAGGTGTGTTAACAGGAAAATCACTCAAGTAATGGTCAGATGATATGGGATTTAGTCAAATATCAGCTGCCTGCCTGGTGCTCTTTCAAGTTTCTTCCTCTCTCCCTCCCTTTCTTCCTTTAACTTCTCTCTCTCTCATATACATACGCACAGTTTTATTTCTCAGCAGAAGAATAATATATGCACATCTTAGAAATTTTAAAAATGATGCGCATAAGGAAGAAAATAAAAATGATGTGTAACCCTCCCATTCAGAGATGAGAATTTAAACATTTTTGGGCATATCCTTCTAGTCTTTGTACATGTGTGTATGTGTGTGTGTATGTGCATGCATACTCATATACTTTGTTTACACACATATACTTTATTTTTAATTTTTTAATTTCAATTTTGTATTTAAATTTTCGTTAGTTGACATGTATAGTAAAATGGTTTCAGGTGTAGAATGTAGTGATCCATCACTTATATACAATACCCAGTGCCCATCACAACAAGTGCCCACCTTAATACCTATCACCCATCTAGTGCATCCCCCGACCACCTCCCTCCATCAACCTACAGTCTGTTCTCTATAGTTAAGAGTGTCTTATGGTTTGCCTCCTTCTCTGTTTTTATCTTATTTTATTTTTCCTTCCCTTCCCCTATGTTCATCTGTTTCGTTTCTTAAATTCCCCATGAGTGAAACCATATGATACACGTCTTTCTCTGACTGATTTATTTCACTTAGCATAATACACTCTAGTTCTATCCATGTCATTGCAAATGGCAAGATTTCATTCTTTTTGATGGTTGAGTAATAGTCTGTTGTAGATATACACCACATCTGCTTTATCCACTCATCAATTGTTGGATATTTGGGCTCTTCCCGTAATTTGGCTATTGTTGATAATGCTGCTATAGACATCAGGGTGCATGTGCCTCTTCCAATCAGCACTTTTGTGTCCTTTGGATAAATACCTACTGGTGCAATTGCTGGGTCATAGAGTAATTCTATGTTTAACTTTTTGAGGACCCTCCATGCTGTTTTCCAGAGTGGCTGCACCAGTTTACATTCCCGCCAGCAACACAAAAGGGTTTCCCTTTCTCCATATTCTCACTAACATCTTTGTTTCCTGAGTTGTTAATTTTAGCCATTCTGACAGGTGTGAGATGGTATCTCACCGTGGTTTGGATTTGTATTTCCCTGATGATGAGTGAGGTTGAGCATCTTTTCATGTGTCTGTTGGCCATCTGGATGTCTTCTTTGGAAAAGTGTCTATTCATGTCATCTGCCCATTTTTAAACTGGATTGTTTGTTTTTGTGGTGTTGACTTTGATAAATTCTTTATAGAATTTTGATACTAACCTTTTATCAGATACTAACTTTTCATGATACTAAACTTTTATGTCATTTGTGTATATCTTCTCCCATTTGGTTGGTTGCCTTTAGTTTTTTTTCCTTTGAAAAGATTTTATTTATTCATGAGAGACACAAAGAGAGAGGCAGAGACATAGGCGGAGGGAGAAGCAGGGCTCCATGCAGGGATCCCAATGTGGGACTCGATCCCAGAACTCCAGGATCATGCCCTGAGCCAAAGGCAGGCGCTCAACCACTGAGTCACCCAGAGGGCCCGGTTTGTTACCTTTAAATTTTGTTGACTGTTTCCTTTTCTGTGCAGAAGCTTTTTATCTTGATGAGGTCCTGAGAGTTCATTTTTGCTTTTGTTTTCCTTGTTTCCAGAGACATGTCTAGTAAGAAGTTGCTATGGCTGAGTCAAAGAGGAGACTGCCTGTGTTCTCCTTTAGGATTTTGATGGTTTCCTGTCTCACATTTAGGTCTTTTATCCATTTTGAGTCTATTTTGGTGTATGATGTAAGAAAGTAGTCCAGTTTCAGTCTCCTGCATGTTGTTGTCCTGTTTTCCCATTTGCTGAAGAAGCTGTCTTTTTTCCATTGGATATTCTTTCTTGCTTTTCCGAAGATTGACCATATAATTGTACATCCATTTCTGGGTTTTCATTTTTCTTTTCTTTCTTTCTTTCTTTCTTTCTTTCTTTCTTTCTTTCTTTCTTTCTTTCTTCTTTCTTTCTTTCTTTCTTCTTTCTTTCTTTCTTTCTTTCTTTCTTTCTTTCTTTCTTTCTTTCTTCTTTCTTTTTCATTCATTCATTCATTCATTCATTCATTCATGATAGAGAGAGAGAGAGAGAGGCAGAGACACAGGCAGAGGGAGAAGCAGGCTCCATGCACCTGGAGCCTGATGTGGGACTCGATCCCGGGTCTCCAGGATCGCGCCCTGGGCCAAAGGCAGGCGCCAAACCGCTGAGCCACCCAGGGATCCCCATTTCTGGGTTTTCTATTCTGTTTTATTGATCTGTGTGTCTTTTGGTGCCAGTATCATACTGTCTTGCAGTGTCTTGATTACTATAGCTTTGTAATATAGTTTAAAGTCTAAAATTGTGATGCCTCCAGCTGTTCTTTTTCTTTTCTTTCTTTTTTTTTTTTATATTTTATTTATTTTGAGAAAGAGAGCAAGTGGGTGAGGGGCAGAGGGAGAGAGATAATCTCAAGCAGACTCCATGAGTAGCACAGAGCCCGATGTGGGGCTTGATCCCATGACCCCAAGATCATGATCTGAGCCGAAATCATAAGCCTGACATTTAACTGACTAAGCCACCCAGGCGCTCCTTGCTTTTCTTTTAAAAGATTGCTTAGGCTATTTGGAGTTTTTTGTGGTTCCATACAAATTTTAGGATTGTTGGTTCTAGCTCTGTGAAAAATGCTGGTGGAATTTTTATAGGGATTGCATTAAATGTGTAGATTGCTTCGGGTGGTATGGATATTTTAATATTTGTTTTTCCAGTCCATGAGCATGGAATATTTTTCCATGTCTTTGTGTCCTCTTCAGTTTCTCTCATAGGTGTTCTATAATTTTCAGAGTACAGATCTTTTGCCTCTTTGGTTAGACTTTTTCCTGGGTATCTTAAGGCTTTTGGTGCAGTTGTAAATGGGAGCAATTCCTTGATTTCTCTTTCTGCTGTTTCATTTTTGGTGTATGGAAATGCAACAGATTTCTGTACATTGGTTTTATATCCTGTGACTTTGCTGAATTTGTGTATCAGTTACAGCAACTTTTTGGTGGAGTCCTTCGTTTTTTTTACAGAGAATATCATGTCATCTGAGAATAGTGAAAGTTTGACTTCTTCCTTGCCAATTTGGATGCCTTTTATTTCTTTTTGATGTCTGATTGTGGAGGCTGGGACTTCTAGCACCATGTTAAATAGCAGTGGTGAGAGTGGACATCCCTGTCGTGTTCCTGACCTTAGTGGAAACGCTCTCAGGTTTTCCCTGTTGAGGACTATTAGGTGTCCAACATATACTTTAAAACAGAAATACAGACATACAGATTCTGTTTTACCTGCTTTTTTCTCTTCATAATTCATTCTTACTTGCCTGTAACCCGCTGCCCGCTGTCCTTGCAGGGTATAATTAACCCAGAAAGAATTAACTTCTAAGCAATAAAGAAATTCTAAAATGTTTAACTTACTTGAGCTGTCCCCTTATTTCTAGAACTCCCTTCACTTTAGTATACTTACCACCAGCATAAACACGCTGCCCTTTCAAGTCGGAGCCAGGGTAGGTCTTGGTGGCAGCCCCGAGCCCGTGGGGCCCGGGCTGGATCGAGGAGCAGCACCGGGGCAAGGGCAGGGCCGGGCCGCCCGTCTGTGCGGGGCCTGTGCGGGGCCGTGAAGTGCGGAACAGCTCGGGGCTCGCGGGCGGGGGCCGAGGCCTGGGGTGTGGCGGCCGCGGGGACAGGGCGGCCTGCAGCTCGCCGCCCCCCTCCGAGGAGCTGTGTCCGGTCACTTGCCTCCTGACTGCAGGTCAGCCCGCGGCCCGCAGGTCGGATTAACCGTGGGGGTCGCCGAACCCCCTGCCCAGCGTGTGCAGAGGAGAGGCCGTGGGCCCGCAGGGGGGTCAGCAGGGGCCCTAGGGGCCAGCACGGGCCCTAGGGGCCAACAGGGGCCCGCAGGGGTCCGCAGGGGCCAGCAGGGGCCCGCAGGGGCCCGCAGGGGTCCGCAGGGGCCTGCAGGGGGGTCAGCAGGGGTCCGCAGGGGCCAGCAGGGGCCCGCAGGGGGGTCAGCAGGGGCCAGTAGGGGGTCCAGCAGGGGCCAGCAGAGGCCTGCAGGGGGGTCAGCAGGGGGGCCAGCAGGGGTCAGCAGGGGTCCGCAGGGGCCAGCGGGGGTCAGCTGGGGCCCTCAGGGGTCCGCAGGGGTCCGCAGGGGTCCGCAGGGGCCAGTAGGGGCCAGCAGAGGCCTGCAGGGGGGCCAGTAGGGGGGCCAGCAGGGGTCAGCAGGGGCCAGCAGGGGCCATCAGGGACCAGCAGAGGCCCGTGGGGGCCAGCAGGGGGGCCAGCAGGGGCCCACAGGGGTCAGCAGGAGCCAGCAGGGGCCGAGGCGTCCTGGCCTGGAACTGAAATGCGTGGCCCTGGGGGCTGCGACACTCGGGCACTTGGCTCTGGCTCCTCGGCCTCCGCAGGGGCAATGTTGTGAGACACAATGTGCGAGGCCCGGCATCCTCCAGATTCAAACCCATAAATATAAAGAACTGTAATTACTCGTTCACTGTCTCTCTTGTCTATTAAATCTCTGCTCAGAGGGTCGGCTTCACACGGCCCTTCGGCGTCCTGCCTGCGCCGTGGCAAATGTTCTGGGTGCCTCCGCTTGTTGAGATGTGACCCAGGGTTCTTTTCTCACATGGGTCCAAAATCAGTTCAAGGTATCCTGAGTTGGGGGGGGGGGGGGGAAGCCACCTGCAAAACACCCTAGCCCCGGGGGCAATAGAAATATAAATAGGATGTCTGGTGCTGGCATTTGAGAGGCTTTCTCAGTTGGCGCCCTCGTTCCTTGTTACCAGCTTGTTAGACTGAGTGGAATGGAACAGTCAAGTGCCTGAGTTCAACAGATATTTATGCTCAGGATTATCCTTGAAATATGTTTTCCTATTACGGAATACTGTTTTTGATTGTGGTTTACATTTTTTACTATTTTCTCATGTGATTTGTTAACTCCTCTCTCTCTCTCTCTCTTTATCTCCATTTTTTCCTTTTTTTTTTTTTTTTTTTTTTTTTTTTTTTTTTACTTTCACATACTCATTATCAACATGGCTACTGTGTCCTTAAGAAATGACTGCTGTAGAGGCACCTGGGTGGTTCAGTGGCTTAAGCCTCTGACTCAGGATCTCAGCTCAGGTCATGACCTCATGGTGGTGAGATGGACCCCCCTGCTGGGCTCTGCGTTTGGTGGAGAATTGGCTTGAGAGGCTCTACCCCTGCCCCTCTCATCTACACACACATTCCCTGTCTTTCTCAAATAAATCTATATTTTATTTTGTTTTATTTTATTTTATTTTTATTTTATTTATTTATTCATAGAGACACAGCTAGAGAGAGAGAGAGGCAGAGACACAGGCAGAGGGAGAAGCAGGCACCACGCAGGGAGCCTGATGCGGGACTTGATCCCAGGTCTCCAGGATCACGCCCTGGGCTGCAAGCGGCGCCAAACCTCTGCGCCACCAGGGCTGCCCTATATCTTATTTTTTTAAAAGATTTTATTTACTTATTTATTTTTTTTAGAGAGAGAGAGAGAGGGAGCAGATGCTAGCGGGAGGAAGGGCAGAGAGAGAGAGAATCTCAAGCAGACTCCCAGCGGAGCATGTTGCTGGTCTTGGGGCTCAGTCTAATGACCCTGGGATCCTGACTGAGCCAAGATAAAGAGTCAGAAGCTTAGCAGGCTGAGCCACCCCACCCAGGTGCCCCAAATAAATCTTTTAAAAAAACCAGAAGAGGAAGAAATGATTGCTTTTGTTCTTATTACTCTTAAAAGGCATCCTCTGCAGGGTAGAGTTGATCTTCCACCTTCCCTGTGAATTCCATTGTATCGTTGCACCAATTACGACCCTCCCTTGATTTTTCTATGTCTGTCTTGTCGCATAAACTTCTTGCTAGGAGGAAGTCATATGTGGCTCAGCACATAAGGCCCTCTGACCTCATCTGGAACCCACTATCCACATCATTCACTGTGCTGCAGCCACAGTGGCCTTTCAGTTTCCAGCAGAGGTCAAGCTTTCACATGCTAAGTGTCTTTGCATGCCTTCGAAGGCCCTTCTCCTGGCTCTCTGGGTGGCTGGCTCTTCCTCCTTAATTTCGTTTTTTGCCAAATCACCTCCTTGAGCATTCTATTTAGAGTTGGTTCCTCGTACTGCAGTCACTTTCTCACCTAATATGCCATCTTCTCTTTTCTTTTCTTTACTTTTTTTTCCTTTCCTTTCCTTTCCTTTCCTTTCCTTTCCTTTCCTTTCCTTTCCTTTTTTTTTTTTTTTTTTTAGGTTTTACTTAAATATTTATTTACTCAGAGAAAGAGAGCACAGGCATGCATATGAGCAGGGGGTAGAAGCAGAGGGAAAGGAAGAAGCAGATACTCCACTGAGCAGGGAGCCCAACACACGGGGCTTGCTCCCAAGACCTTGAGATCATGACCTGAGCCAAAGGCCGATGTTTAACTGACTGAGCCACCCAGGTGCCCCTCTGTCTTATTTTCTGCATAGCACTAGTCACTTTCAAAATACTCAATTTGCTTACATTTGTTGATTTGTTGTTTCCCTCAGTCCATCAGAGTAGAGAAATCGCCAGCCCTGAGAGCAGTGCAGGGGATCCAGCAGGCGCTCTTTGAGTCCATTCCTGTTGAATGCATGCTGCAGTAGTGAATGCCCCTCCTTTCATCTTCCTTACTTGGGTGCATCTTTCAGCAATACTTTCCTGAATAGTTATTGAACTCTTGCTTTTTTTTTAGAGAGTACAATTTTTATCTATCACTCACCAACAATAAGTGTGCTGTTCATAAGCTAGTTTCTAACAAGGATTTATTTATTTATTTTTTTAGCAGTGGCAGATTCTTTTTGCCCCATTTATCTATAAACTTTTCTTGAAATCCAAGAGAGTACAGAGAAATGTTCTAATTGTTTCCAGAGCAGCCTTGCCACAATTTTTTTCAAGATAATGTGGATTTGTTCAGATGATGCAGAATTGAAATAAAAATTTTATTTTCCTAAACTATTTTCACAAACTACGTGTTTGTGTCTGATTGGAGATTCTTAATTTTCATAACAGACCAGTGCAGTTTGTGTGAGTGTGTACTGTGTGCACCAAACTTGAGGAATGATCTGGTGCGCCTCAGTGACCAGCACACGGGAAGGAAGGGGGAGGAAGGCCCTGGAGTGAGATAAAGCCAGGGTGTTGGACGTCTAAACGCTCACATGCTAATAAGTTGTTCCTTTTCCTTTCACAGAGTGTGTCATTGGCATTTTAAGCATAGTTCTAACTTGGCCCCCCTTTTTTTGACCATAGTGGTAAGAAGTTAGAAGTGAGCTGGAGAGCTCAAAGATCTAGAGGGAAAATTAGCGGTAGTTTGAGAGTTTGGAACAAACAGAAAACTTGTATTAAGCAGACAGAGGAAGAATTCAAATGGGAAGAGCCTGTGGCTTCCGGCCACTTGGTAAAGAGGGTGATGGTGTTGTGCCTTTTACTGTTCCTGCGGCCAACATCCTAATACCATAGTCTAATGTACTTAGGGGTGGCTCTAAGTCATCAGTAATTGAATTCATGGGTAATATATTCTTTAAGAAGACAAAGTGTGACTTGCATTTTTGAAATATTCTAATTTGAAATAATTTCGACTTTTTTTTCAAACTGAACTCTACTCAAAGTTCTTAGAAGGCAGGGATTTTCATGTTTGTTCTCAGTTATATGTTCAGTAACGGGCAAATGTTAGGTGATCAGTCAGTAATTACTAAATGAAAGAATGAATACAAGCCTTAATTATCCAACGGCGCTAAATAAATAGGACATCGAGACAGTACCACCTTTAATGCATGAAGGTGTCTTTTTTTTTTTTTCCTCTGTACCTACTTAATGAAGAACACACATAAAATAATATACATACAAAGTCAAAATAGCTCTGGACATTTTCAAAGAGACTTCATTTACAGGTGGAGCAAGGATCAGCAAATTCAGATGATTTGCCTGACTTCACAAAGCAAGTTACAGATAGAGACAGAATAGCAAGGCAAGGCTCCTCATCCTTGCCTTCCTGAATTCCCCTGGTGATTGTCTTTTTTCGCCTGGTGTTTTGAGAATTAAAAGAATATAGAGCTTGGTTGTTGTGTTTTTGTTTATTTTCTCTTTCTTGCTTGCTTGCTGTCTTGCTGTCTTGCTGTCTTTCTTTCTTTCTTTTAGCAATGGAAACTTTAAAGAGAATATTGAGTAGAACCCTTTATCTTCTTTTGTGCATGCTATTAAATTTTAGACTGTCAAATGCTAGGATATTAGCGGAATAATGTTGGTACACAGTATCTCATGCACAGTGACTAGACTTGTTTATAGTCTAGTACTTGAATGCTTTTCATTTCAGAGTGTGTGCCAGTCCTTTTAAAGAAGAAAAGAAAAATCTAAAAGGAGAGGCTTGAAGAGGATGCCTCATTCAAATAGAGAGAATAGAATCTTATGACCGAGACTGTTTTAGCCAAGAAGGCTGAGCTGGAAATACAGATTTGCTTATTATTTTTGGATAGGTGAAAGAAAACAATCTTTTTTTTGGGGGGGGGGGGTGAAGGGATGGGCATTTACAAAATGTTGTATTACTTGTATTCCATTCTTTTTAAAAAAGACTATTAGTTTTAAAAATTAATTATTAATTTATTTGAGAGAGAGAGAACATGTACAGATGGGCCTGAGTGAAGGGAGGGACAGAGGGAGAGAATCCTTAAGCAGACTCACAGCTGAGTGCAGCCTATGGGGGCTCCATGGGGCTGGATTTCACAACCCTGAGATTATGACTTGAGCTGAAATCAAGAGTTGGCCACCTCACCAACTGAGTCACCCTGGGCCCCTGTATTACATACTTTTTAAATAAATTTTTCGTTAGAAATATGAATTCTGTAATCTGCCTTTCCTCTTGTTTAATTTTTATTTCCTTTAGGGTCAGACATTTTTAGGCAGTATGATCACTAAGCAAAAGAATACAGTACATGATTACTTTGATTGGTAGTGTAACTGTGTAACTTAGATTTTCTTTGCATCTAAGCTTTGTGTGTGTAATTTGACCCTGTGTGTAATTTGTGTGTATTGATAGTTACATTTATACCTGCAGTGGATTAGTAGATGTGCAAGGGAGTGAATTTTAAATGCAAATTTCAGCAGGCTGTGGTAAGGGTGTGGTGGTGGCATCACTACTGGGTGTAAAAATTGGTTGGCTTTATTTCTTGGGGATCTTCTCACGCTCAAGGAAGCAAAATCACTGGTCTCCCTACTGCAACATACGTGGTTTCTGTTAGAACTCCCTGCCATGTCTTGTTCATTAATAGGGCTCTAATAGAGCTGTAATCAAATTTAGAATTTTTTTTCTTTTTACAATGTAAGTGAATTAAATTAACTGAAATTATTGTGCTATAACTAATTATCATAAAAATTATAGTTTTTTTATGAGCTCAGGATTTCATAAACTATCTTCAACAAGTGTTTCCTAAAATATGTTTCTACTGACATATATAATGCAATTGCAGCTAGAACTTTTGAAAGAATTGATGCATTTTCTTCTCATTTGGTGATAAAAATAATGAAAAAAAGCTGAGTAAATCAGTTGGCATCACCATTTTGAAGTAAGAAAAAAGCCAACTTTTCAAAGTTTTGTTTGTGCTTATTACATTTGAAGGCAGATTGTCAAACCTTCTATATCTGATACTCAAAAAAAGAGTTTTCAGGATAATGATCTTGAGTCTCTTTAAGATTCTTTCCGACTCTTCAAAGAAAAGTGCCTATGTTTAGTATATAGTGTTTCCTAATTCATAATAGTTTATTTAATAAAAAATATACAATATTGGAAAACAGCAAAAGAAATCTTTGATTAAGATCAGGAAAATAGAACCTCAATTATCCAAAGCACTTTTTTTCTCTGAACATTTCATTGAACTTTTCTTATGATGTATTTCTTTTGACTGTAGAGTTAAAAGTTCATTATCCTCCATATATGTTTTTAAAAACTTTTCATTTGGTTCACAGTGCCTGTGCACTATTTTATAGCCCCTAAGTCCATTTAAAATACATTTATTTATATGATGAGGTAGATGCTTTTTTAATGAAGCATTTTTGGGATGTGTATTCAACAGTCATGATTGTGATTACTTTATCACTGTGTGTGTGTCTCTCATGAATAAATAAATAAAATCTTAAAAAAATGTAAAAGCAGATATTTTGACCTCTGTTTGGCTTGAAATTTATAACAGGGTTTTTTATTCTTTTTAAGATTTTATTTATTTATTCATGGGAGACACAGAGAAAGAAAGAGAGAGAGAGAGAGAGAGAGAGGCAGAGGGAGAAGCAGGCTCCATGCAAGGAGCCCGATGCAGTACTTGATGCTTGGACTCGGGATCACACCCTGAGCCAAAGGCAGATGCTCAACTGCTGAGCCACCCAGGCATCCCTTTTTTTCTTTCTTTTCTTTTCTTTTCTTTTCTTTTCTTTTCTTTTCTTTTCTTTTCTTTTCTTTTCTTTTCTTTTCTTTTCTTTTCTTTCTTTTCTTTTCTTTCTTTTCTTTTCTTTTCTTTTCTTTTCTTTTCTTTTCTTTCTTTTCTTTTCTTTTCTTTTCTTCCTTTCTTCTTTCTTTCTTTCTTTCTTTCTTTCTTTCTTTCTTTCTTTCTTTCTTTTTCTTTCTTTTTTCTCTTTCTTTCTTTCTTTCTTTCTTTTTCTTTTTTCTTTTTTTTTCTTAAGGATTTTACTTTATTTTATTGAAAGAGAGTGAGAGTGAGTGCAGAAAATGGGGGCGGGGTGCAGAGGGAGTGGCGGCCTCCAGTGGAGCAGGGAGCCAGACAAGGGACTTGATTCCAGGACTCTGGGATCATGACCTGGGCAGAAGGCAGACCTTGTTTTCTTTTATTTTTTTTCCCCTTGTCTTAATTACTGAAGTAGAGTTTAGAACAGTGTGTAAAGGCTACAAAAGAGTTTATGCTGCTGAAGGAAAGTGAATGATTTTTATGACTCAACATCGTGTTAGTGAAGGGAGCATAAATACTGCGAGAAGCCCAGGACTGGTGTGGTCTGTTGGCCTAAAGAACTTTTTTTCCCTTTGATTCTTTGGTAACATCCTTTCTTCCTCAAGGCAAAATTAAAGTTTATATGCCTGTTGTATTCATTTTTAAGTGAGGATTTCTTATTATTGGTATTAAATGTAAGTTTATTTAATTTCATACCGGGCATGTAGTCCCTTAAAACTGATTTGTGTCTTTATAAGGGATGGGAACTTTAGGGAAGGAATGTTCCAGATTTTCACTTAATAAGGGACATTTTATTTTATGCCTTTCCTGATTACCTTATATTACGTATATGGTAAACAAAGAAAATTAAAGATAGGGTTTTACAACTGTAAACACAAATCTATTAACATGTCTAGGATGATAATCTAGATTAATTTTGGTTTTAAAATGAACTTAAAATAGAAAACAAGTTCTCTTGCATGAAGTAATTATAGTTCTTCATGATTTCTAAAAGCCATTCTATGGAAAGCAAATACAATAGAAGTCATTCCATTATGAATTAAACTAAGATCATTTGCATTTAATGAATATAAATCTGTTATTGGCTGAAGTGGACTTCATTGATTTCTTGTAATTCTGTAGTGAACCTCACGGAAATAGGAGAGAGGGTCAAATTTGTGACTACACTACTGTTGTGCACTTTAGAATTGGCAGAAAACATAAAATAGGGAAGTTGCCTTGGAAACACTATTTTTTAAGAAATGAGTCTTACGTAATAAATGAGGACTAGAGTGTGAGCATAGATCCTCGTGTTGCTCCAGAGCCCCCTCCTTCCTTTCTCTGTGTTTTCACTTCAGGCAACTTTGCGAAATAAGTGCTTGACTTGCTTATGGCTTTGCATATTAAGTCAAACAAAAATTACACAACAGAAGGATTCATGTAATAATGTTTGAGACAAGTTTTTGAATAAACAGAAACTTTTAACTGGCTCACTTTAAATGGTTGTTGACCTTATTTTCTTCTTTTTCTTCTTTGCCTTTTGCTTACATTTCTTAATTTCTGACTTGAGCCCCTGGAGCCAGCTCAGTCCTCTTCTGTGCCAGCTCCTCTTTGTCAAGCTTCCAGGCTCCTGCCCTCCTTGAGCCTGTGGCATGGTCCTGAGCCAACCTCTTTCTCAGTCATCTGTAGCTGTGTGTTTGGCCCTAGGATGACCTAACTGACCCCAAGGGTCCTGCGGAGACTAGTAGGAGCCTTTAACAAAGCACTTTCTGGCTGGGAGCTATGTGAACCAGTATCAACGTAGCATTTGTCTTTCATTTTCTCTTTGATTCCTGATTTTCTCTTTTGTCTTCACTGAAAGCCTCTCCCTTTGTTAAGATTTCCCCCGTCTTTTCTAGTCTTTTCTATCTTTTCGGTTAAGCCCTTCTCGCATGGGATTTCCTGGGGAAGTTGGTTGGAAATACAGAAATTCCCTTAAGCAGTCTGTGTAAGAGACAGGGACAAAGCCAGGGTTTGGATGCTGTGCCAGCAATGTGGGATTGTGTTGCTTTAGCTTCCTCATCAGCTACAGTCTGAAGTCTTGGACATCTAGAATCTCAACATTCATTATATTTCTAACTTTTGTGCTTTTATTTGATTCTCTCATTTATTTTGTTTTATCAAGAAAATACTGTTTTTAAGGACTTAAGAAAAATCTTTCTGCGGGGCCCCTGGGAGGCTCAGTTGGTTAAGCATCTGCCTTGGGCTCAGGTCATGATCCTGGGTCCTGGGATGGAGCCTCGCATGGGGCTCTCTGCTTAGCCTGGAGCCTGCTTCTCCCTCCCCCTCTGCCCTTCCCTCCTGCTGTGCTCTCTCACAAATAAATAAATAAAATCTTTAAGGAAAAGAAAAAAAAAACAAAAACCTTTTTTGCTTTTGATATTCTGTTCAGCATATGAACATTTTACAACTCTAGGTGGTCACTGTTACTTCTGTGTGGCTTTTAGACTATGTATAAATGTAATATTTTACACATACACGCACACATTCATTTCTTTCCATTTGGATAATCTTTTGTGGATAACTCTTGGGTCCATTTCCTACTCAGTCTTGGCCCAAATCTTTTTTGAAAATGTTTAAAGCAACCAAAACAGGACACATTCATTTTCAGTTTATGGACTAGGGCCCCTCTCCAGTTCTAGAGAATGGGCCTGTGATGTTGATTATTTTGTTCGTTTGTGTTTGACAGCTTTCAGAAAGCGTGCTTGAGGGCTGACTCTGTTTCTGTAGGGTTCCTATGCATCTTACTGCCTAAGATGTTCGTGCATACAGGCGCCTCTCTGCTTGGCGAGGGGGGATGCATTTACAGGCAGAGTGCTGATCTTTATCCTCACTGGGAAAAAGAAGTTAGCACGTGGTGTGCATTGCTTGCTGCTTATCTGGGCAAGCACTTTATTAGCATGTGCTTGGTGTGCCTGAACTAGGATGTACTTTCTGATAGGGAGGTATATAAAACATTCGATATATCATGGATTGGAATAATAAAGGATTTACTTTGTTGAAATGTGTCTAATTCAAAGCTGCCCAGAAATCTTGACGTTTACAGTTAGAACTGGGCTGCTGGTTGGGAAGGTGCTTTTGTGCTCACTTCTTTCATTTTGTGGGGGACTTGCTGCCAAGTTCCATGATTATAGTAGACTTCTTTTGAGATCTGACACCCATATTTTGTAAAATTCACATACCCTTCTCCTTGTAAGTCATTGAATTTGTATGCGGGTGGACCTTGAGGCCTGGTCTTCTGAATGGTGCAGTTGTGCCTTCTGTGGGTTTGAAAAAGTGTCATGACTCAAAATAGGTGAGGTGTGGTTTTCCATGCATAGCTACAAGGTAGGTGACTACACAGTTGAAGTGTAAGGAGCTTCGTGCTACTTTTGGACCTGCACATGCTTAAGGAAGGGGCTCAGAGGTGTAGCACAGGCTATAGGCGGTCAGAGGGGCACGGAATGCCTTTTGCTACATCTTGCTAGGGAGCACCTGTCCCCTGGACTGCAGAATTGCTCTTCTAAAAATGATCTTTCATCTACAGTACATGCATTCCCCCCACCCCTGCTCATTTAAATGAATGAAGATTGTGGAGAGAGCAAAGGGAATTTCCACACAAGACGCCAGAGGATAGGAGAGTTTGTAAAAGTGAAGAGACCCGCAGCTCCTTCCACGCTGGAGTGATAAGTCCATCTGGGTGGGTTTTAGTTATGTGAAATTCAGAGAGAAGCTAGGTGGTGGGACAGGAAGAGGAGTTTGAGTGCTCTGTTTGGAGAACTCAGAGGCCAGGAAGTGTGCTCTTGTTCTGGAATAACTTTGTGGGGGTTGCCGAGAGGCCCCTCAGCCTTTCTCAGTGGGTGCCTATTTCTTGTTTTGAAGTCCACAGTGTGTGGGGAAGGTCTCCAAGGGCGTGATTCAAGCTGCGGAGTCGCCTTGCTTCTGGGCGGGAGGAGGCGGAGGTGGTGAGCCCCCAGGGCTGTTTGAGACCCGGTTTCCAGTCAAGGCCTTCCTCAGCGAGCAGCCAGGGGTCCGCGTGGGCTGGGTCAGCGGCCAGGCCGGCGAACTTTGAGCCGCTTTGAGCTGGCCCGGCCGCAGGGAGCTCCTGCAGGTCACGGGTGGGTTCCAGCCCATCTTTCCGGGCAGTGCTTTCATTTTCTCCAGGTGGACGCCCGGAGGGGGACCATCGGGGGGTCCATGTCTCACCTATTTTCTCTCTGTTTGATGTTTTGAGGTCCCGGAGCCATGTGGGTCCCCTCCCCCGGGGCACCCCGGCCGGCGGGGGCGTGAGCGCGGCGGGAGCCCACGGAGCCTCGCTTGCGGCCCGGGTGATGGGCTGAGCGCCTCTCGCGTGGCGGGCCTGGTGGCCGCTGGAGGCCTTCCTCGGAAAAACGTCCCTTTACTCCCTCAGCCAGGTTTTAGGACTGAACTGTCTGCTTTGCGACTCAGTTGCATGACTTCTTTATGTGTTTTGCATATTGACCCCAACCAGGTCTGTGATGTGCAGGATCGTCTCCCATTCTGTTGGTTGCCTTTTCACTTTGGGGATGGTTTCCTTTACTGTCAGAAGCTCTTTGTTTTTTGTTTTTTTTGTTTTTTTCTTTTTAATTTATTTATGATAGTCACACACACACACACACAGAGAGAGAGAGAGAGAGAGAGAGAGAGGCAGAGACACAGGAGGAGGGAGAAGCAGGCTCCATGCAGGGAGCCCGATGTGGGACTCGACCCCGGGTCTCCAGGATCAGGCCCTGGGCAGAAGGCAGGCGCCACACCGCTGCGCCACCCAGGGATCCCCGGAGCTCTTTGGTTTGACCCAGCGCCACTTCTTTAGTTTTGCCTTTGTTGCCTGTGCTTTCGGTGTCAAATCCAAAAAAATCATCGCTAAGACCGGTGCCAGGTAGCTTACCCTCGATGTTTTTTTTCCAGAAGTATTATGGTTTCAGGTCTTATATTTAAATCTTTAAAACATTTTGAGTTTGTTTTGGAACATGGTATAAGATAATGGTTCCCTCCCTCCTTTCCTTCTTTCTTTTCCTTCCCTTGCATACGGCTGTCCAGTTTTACCTACATCATTTACTGAAAAGACTGTCCTTTCCCTGTGTGTATGCTTGGCTCCTTTGTTGAAAATTAACTGACATGGGTTTATTTCTGGGCTCTCTATTGATCTACAAGTCTGTTTTTAGTGCCAACAAGTTTTCAGTACCAATACCATACTCTTGAATAATATACCTTTGAAATGTAGTTTGAAATGGGGACTTGTGATGCTTCCAGCCTTGTTCTTCTTTCTTAAGATTGCTGTTCAGGGTCTTTTGCCTATCAGAGTATTAACACTCAATATAGCACATCTAGTTATAATATAGAGTTGTAAAACATTGATATTTAATTCACCAAATTGATTGTAAGCACCTTGAGTGCAATTGACAAACTCACAGATGTATTTATTTAGTTTAGTACCTTTTTGTTCAGGGTTGTTTAGTTGGGCTGGTGTTCCCCTGCCAATAATTGGAGGACTGGTGCTTATCTGTGCAAGTGTGGGAGCTGGTCCTGAGTCCATGTACATACAACTTAAGTCATGGGGGCAGCCCGGGTGGCTCAGTGGTTTAGCACTGGGAGACCAGGGATCGAGTCCCACATCAGGCTCCCTGCATGGAGCCTGCTTCTCCCTCTGCTCGTGTCTCTGCCTCTCTCTCTCTCTCTCATGAATAAATACATAAAATCTTAAAAAACAAAAACAACTTAAGTCATGGGCCCTTAGACATGGACATCAGCTGTAAGAACTAAGCTAATTGTGGGGTATGTGGGTGGCTCAGTTGGTTAAGTGTCCCACTCTTGGTTTCAGCACAGGTCATGATCTCAGGGGCTTGAGATTGAGCCCCTCATTGGGCTCTGGGCTCAGCAGGGAGTCTGCTTGCGATTGTCTCTCCTCCCTGTCCCTGCTCATTCTCTCTCTTTCTCTCTCTCTAAAAATAAATAAGTAAATAAATAAAATCTTAAAAAAAATAACTAAGCTAATTTTATTTCTGGATGATTTTTCTACCTCTAGTTTCTCACACTTTTAGTTACAAAAGGTAAAGATTTATCCATATTCCCAGTTGCAGTTTTGCTTAGTTGGAAGCAACGTTTCCTCTTTGTAATCATTATGAAAACTTTTCTCCTTATGATGGGATTTAAGTGGATACAAATAGTTCACAGCATATGGTTTATATTTATCTGGTTTTAAATTTCTGTTGTTCAGCCGTAAAACAGTGTTGTTACATTACCATAGATATTTTGTTAGAGGTTTCTTCACTGACTTAGGGAAACCCTAAAGCCAAGGACTGTACACATGAGGGGAGTGTTTGAGAACAGGACCCTCTTTTAGGAATAACAGGGAAACATGGCATGGCCTTTGGGGAGAAGTTACTATTTTGAGAGCAAAAGGCAGGGTAGAACCAATCGGTGGTTAGGAGTATAGACTAAGTTGTGGTTTTCTCACTTACTAGTCAGTGACTTTGGGCAAATCCCTTACCCGTTCTGAACCCACAACTGCCTCTTTTATGAAATTAGAGTGATGTGAGGGTGATATGAGCTGATGTATGTAGAATCGAAAGCACAGTGCCTATTACCTAGCAAATAATAAATGTTGACTATCAGTATTTTAACATTGATGATGATGATGATCATCATCATCATCTTAGCAGAGACAGTTGAAATTGATTTTGTGCTTTTGTTTTTGAATTACTTGTTTTTTAAATTTATTTTTATTTTTTTATTGGAGTTCCATTTGCCAACATATGCACCCAGTGCTCATCCCGTCAAGCGCCCCCCTCAGTGCCCGTCACCCAGTCACCTCCACCCCCCGCCAACCTCCCCTTCCACCACCTCTTGTTCGTTCCTCAGAGTTAGGAGTCTCTCATGTTCTGTCTCCCTCACTGATATTTTCACTCATTTTCTCTCCTTCCCCCTTTATTCCCTTTCACTATTTTTTTATATTCCCTGAATGAATGAGACCATATAATGTTTGTCCTTCTCTGATTGACTTACTTCACTCAGCATAATACCCTCTAGTTCCATCCACATCGAAGCAAATGGTGCGTATTTGTCATTTCTAATGGCTGAGTAATATTCCATTGTATGTTTTTGAATTACTTGTAAGAGTGATTTATTCATTACAACTAGCTGGGTGGTCTTACGGTGGGTTTGATCTCAATAGAAATAACGATCCCCTAAGCATGGGCTATTTTATGAAAGTACTGGGAAAGAGAAACTCTTTATTGATTATTGTTAATATGATTGCTAACTCCGCAAAATAATGTATTAATGCAGTTTTTTATTAGTATTAATGGCTCATTGAGAAAACCCATGAAAATATCTCCCTTAGTGAGGTTTGGTTTCAGAAATGAAATTGAAGCACTATAATAAGTTGAGCAAAGAATGCAGGAACCTACACAATTGGAAAAACTAACCCCAAACTGAAATGGCTGAGTGAACGCCTCTGTTGAGATGCTTTCCTTGACTGTATTATATAACATTCCTCAGCTGGCTTTGTTGACGTGTGGTATTCTTTGTGAGGTCATCAATGACATTATCAACAATTCAGAAGCAATGATACTGAGTTAAAGTCAATCAGCTACAAAATTCACATCCAGGACACCACCTGGCTGCTGTCTATATGGGGTGGGCACAAGCATTGTTTAGGTAAATAAAACTAGGTCTCTATTTTCTGTCCCTCATTGTCAGGGGAACCCAGTTAGCCTGGAGATGCTGTCTCTGGACTGCTAGGGTTTCCACTGTTGTGTGATAGGCAACCCATATGAACATATATGCAAAAGTACGAGGGAGGGTGATGGTGGGGTATGACAAATGAGTGCCTTGCAAGTTGGCTTAGTTGAGATTTTCAGTATCAGAACAATCTTAGATGTAAAGTTTTGCTTAGGGTAGACTGAATGATGCATGGACGCCCCTAGCCATCATATTGGCATACTAATTATTGTGCATCACTTGGGAAAGAGGGCACTTTCTCTACCTCCAGCAGTAGAGAAACATGCATGTGAAATATTTTCCTGGTGAGAATCTTTTTTTAAAAAAATATTTTATTTATTTACTCATGAGAGACACACACATACAGAGAGGCAGAGACACAGGCAGAGGGAGAAGCAGGCTCCTGCAGGGAGCCTGATGTGGACTCGATCCCGGGACTCAGGGATCGTGACCTGAGCTGTAGGTAGGCGCTAAACCGCTGAGCCACCCAGGTGCCCCTCTGGTGAGAATCTTAATAGAAAAGATGAGTCTTAGAATTTATTAGTCTGTCAGATGGAGTATGGTCAGAGGAAAAAATAAATTTTTCAGAAATGCCAACTTTTAGTATATAATTTATAGGATTCCAAAATGAATTTTCTATGAAATCACAGTTACCAACTACACTGAAATTCTTTGATTTAGTGTAGTTATGCTAATGGATTCCATTCATCCTATATGGACCTAAACATTTTGAATGTATCCTAATTTACATTGAGATACTAGATGTTCTTTAGTATCCTAGGTTAAAACTGACTTCATATTAAATACTTTCCTGAGTCATGAGATACTTGTAGAGTATAAGGCATGTTGTCTAGACAGGTCTGACTCCACCCATTCAGGAAAATAGGGTAGTGGCTTCCCTGTAAGATGTGGCTGTGCCAGCTGCTACGGTGAATGAAAAGTCTCAGGCAGGTCACATTGCTCAATATCAACTCTAAGTTAGAACTCTTTTTTTTTTTTTTTAAGATGATCACATGGTTTTATCTTTTTTTGTTTAGCAAAATAAAAGCTGGCAAGGGTTCTTTTGGTGGAATTTTCATCTTGATGCACTTTGGTTGTGTGGTGTTTCTAAAAAATTAAAGGATATTGAAGCCATCAAAAAAACTTCTATTTCAAGATGAGAAGAAAGTCAAGAGCTAACACAATGCAAGATTTTATTTAGAAATATATAGCAAGGGGCTCCTGTGTGTCTCAGTTAAGCATCTGACTTCCTCTTGGGTCATGATCTCGGGGTTGCCCTCCACCTGCTTATGATTCTCTTTCTCCCTCTCCTTTTGCACCGCCCTTCCTCACCCCCCCCCCTTTCTTTTAAGATTTTATTTGACAGTTGACAGAGAGTGAAGGCGTGCCCGCATGTGGGAGCAGGCCCGGGAGGGGCCACTGCTGGGCTCCCGGAGCCTGGCTCCTGACCTGAGCCACCCAGGTGCCCCCCTCACCTTGTCTGACTGAAAAAAAACTGAGAACAGAAACCAGAGTGCTGGATATGGAGAGTTGCCCCTTGAAATTGCCGTGCTGTGCAACCCTGGCTAGAATAAAACTTTTTTTTTTTTTAATTAAGTTCCCTTAATGACAGGAATTCTAGCTGTCACTAGGAATTATCTTTTGTCGCTTTGTGAAAGGATCAAGGCACTGTCTGCTTGACTTCTTATCTGTCAAGTGTAGACTGTTCTGAGGAATGCACCTGTGTTGGCTCCCTCCTGAGAGCTTCGGTGGGAGGGGAGAGGCCGGGCAGGGAGTTGAGCCACGGTGTGAATTGCACCTGTGCCAGAGCACCTGCAGGAACCATGAGGCCCCCTGTCTCCACTAGTGGCAGCTCCCCCTCGCCCCCATTTCCTTGTGGAGGGGATTAGCAGTTGAACAGATTTGCAAGTACAGCCTGCAGTTTCGTGAGATACACAATACCATTTCTTTTCATGGCTCTCTTGACTTTATGCTGTGTCAATATCTTCAGTTGTCTCTTCATTTGCTTTTCTTTCTGTAATTCCTGTTGGAAGGTCACTTTTATGTGGTCAGTTCCCTTGTCTCTGTTTTTTTTTTTTTCTTATGTTTTTTGGCCCATGATAACTTCCTTGTTTTATGTTTTGTTTTCTAGCTTAATACTGGTTCAGAATCTTGCAAGGTCTCTTTTTATGATGGGGATTGTTATCTGATCAAAATCCTAATTCACTTCTTTCTATTTCCTTTTTGTTTTTCTTTGTAGGCTAAGAAATGGCATTTCAGAAGGCAGTGAAAGGGACTATTCTTGTTGGAGGAGGTGCTCTTGCAAGTGTTCTAGGCCTCTCTCAATTTGCTCATTACAGAAGGAAGCAAGTAAGTAATTATGCATGTTTTGATTATAATATGAAACTTCTATCTGTTAAAGAACTGCATATGGGGCGTGTGTACGTTTGTTTAGAAATTACTGTCTCCACTTGATCTGAAAGACAGTAATTTGGAGTACTACCTTAATGATCCTTGAGAACTGTGTGTATATCATTTTTTAAAAAGTAAATTTCTTTACCAGAAAGCATTACATTATTTAGCTTCTGTTTTGGCTCTCTGGTTTTAAAAGAGTGCCTCATTTCCAAAGGCCAGGGTTTGTTCATTTAGACTTTCTTTCTCTAATTCATCCAAATGTCTGGGTACCTTCTGTGTTCCTGCCAAGAGTTTGTCTTATTAGAAGGCAGGCAGGCATCTGAGAAAGGAAATGGAACAGAGCCTATACAAAAGGCCCAACTTTGATCTTGGGTTTATTTCTTAAAGATTTACTTGTGTATGTAGTATTACTTTATAGTGGATAACATTTTTAGTGGGAGAAAGCCATGAAATGAGATTGGTATGAAGTTTCCAGATCATTTAAAGTGCTCAGTTTATTTTTATCCCCCCCCCCCACCTTTGCACTACAACTATACCGAATTGATGCCAGAAAATAATTTTGGTGACTGGTTTTGTTCTTTTTAGGCTTGAAATGCTGGCAGGCACCTCTGATGTTAGTATTATAGTCTCCTGGTCTCCCTTACTCATGTCACTAGGGCATTTTATGATACCAGCTCCGTGGTGTATTCCTGAATCAAAGACGGAGGTAAAAGAATTTGGGAAGCTGTATGCAGCTGGACTATCTATTAACTACTTATTTTTTCCATTTTTGTGAGAGCCTTTAGGCCATGGCTTGCCTTGCACATGTTTTTTTTTTCTTTGTGCTCCAAGGCAGTGGGGCTAGCCACATTGCTTGGAGTTCTAGATCCAAGTGAGTGAGAAATACCAGTTTCTTTTTTTTTTTTTTTTAAAGGTTTTATTTATTTATTCACGAGAGACACAGAAAGAGAGACAGGCAGAGACATAGGCAGAGGGAGAAGCAGGCTCCCTGCAGGGATCACAACCTGAGCCAAAGGCAGATGCTCACCCACTGAGCCACCCAGGTGCCCCAAGAAATACTACTTTAAAAACACATATTGGGAAGAATCAATTTGCTGGCTTATCGTTAAAAAAAGAAAAAAGACAGAAAGAAAAGTGGCTCATTTTTAATGCTTCTTCCTAAAGATGGAGGGATTTGAATAGGTCGTGTTAGTCTTTTTCATCTTTCCCTCTGAGCACATGGCGCTTAAAGTTTCCCCAGGTGTATATCATACTTTCAGGTATTATTAATTGACTGCCTTGCTATGAAGCTCATCCTCGCTCATGTACTGTTCCTTTAAAAATAGTGCCTCGGTTGCTTAAAAGTAAATGTGAAAAGGTGCTGCTCCTGCTGAGGCTATTTCAGAAGGTGCAGGCCTGTCTGGGACATGGCTTCAGTGGATTGGGTTACTTCTGCCCTCTTCACCAGGGCTGTCTGAAATGACACTGGCAAGTGCCGGCGCCAGAGGTCATAATATCTAATCTGATGAGTTGTTGCTAAACTGGCACATGGTTTAGGTCTGTTAACCGTAGCAAGCATTTTCTACTTCAGAGTTTATAACTTTGTACTGAGGTCATACTGTTTCATATGGTTGGTTTGATTTTTCCTTAATTTCACATGATAAGCAGCTGATAACAGTCTCTAATAATCATGTCAGGGGTGAATTTTAGTAAAATCCAGGCAAAACAAGGATCTTTTGCTTTCTGGGTCATTTTGCCATTTTCTCCTTCCTAGGTTAGATATCCTGACGACCCTAATAGTCACGTGAAACAGATACCAGCAGTTTCAAGTCATTTATAATTTTAATCTGACAAGTTCTTTTGAGAAAAATCACCATAGGCATATTCAATCAATGACTTGCATAAGACATTCATCCGAGAGTGTGCGTTCTTTTGGGGTTGGTGATTCCTGTCCCTTGAAGCTGCTGCTGTGAGCATATTTTGGGTAGCACATTGGGATGTAGCCCTGGGGATTAGCAAAAAAGAGAGAAGGGAAGTGAGAGGGAAGAGAGGACAACTCATTTGAGCCATGGACGTAAAATGACCAGAGGCCTCAGCTGTCCTCTCTCAGAAAATATCTGCCAATCAGGGCCATTCCAGGGGACTTTTCAATGGTCAAGAAAAATCTGCCCTTTGATACCCATTATTTGGCTATGTTTTATAGAAGCTGGGTCCTAAATGTGGCCAGGCGTGCTCCATTTTTCTGCAGAGTGATGCTTAGAGTATTGACCTGCGTTTTTATGTTTTTTTTTTTTTTTCCAGTTTTCTAAGAAGATTCTAACTAATAAACTGTCCTCCTTTAAGAGTAGGTTGGTGTTGAAAGTCCAAGATACTGACGTAGTAGAAAGCCATCTGTCGAGTTCAAGTTCAGGCACATTTTGCTGGCATTCCTGCACTGGTCCCTAGAGCTTGTGCTCATTTGATATTCTGAGCACGAAGCTTCCTTCCTAAAATACAGGCAGGGATTGTATTCTAAATACAAACGAGTTGACTCTGAAAGTCGGTCAATTGTTAAAGCATATTTGACTGAAGAGACATTGCGATGTGAAAGCATTTAGGTGCCACATCAGCCCACACAAAACCTTTAAAATCAATTCTACAGTTAAACTAGCTTATATTTACAAGGAGGATAATAGAAGAAGAGGTATTATGTATACGTTTTTTTCTTTTATTAAACAGGAAGCTCTATGAAATTAAATAAGATGTTCACTTACCTTTTACCAAGTTGCTTGAATAAAAGACATCTGTGGAGAGAGAGTCTAGCATTTCTGGAGACTGGTTAGGGGTTACAGGTAATAGCAATGATTGTTTGGTCTCATGTCATAGTATGGCTTTCCTGCATGCAAGCATATTATTAAATTTACATTTTGTTTTTCAGTGATCAGTAGTGTCCATTGTTGATTCAAGGGAAGCACAGAGATTTTTTTCTTTTCAGATAAATCAGAGTTAGAAGAGCTGGCCTAAGGAGATACTGTTGGTATTATTATTGTTATTATTTTCTTTCGGAGCTGGAGCAACCTAAATTTTCCTATTCCACTGAGGACACTGATGAGGGAGAAGAGATGAATGTTGGCTGACTTTTTTTTCACTGTGTCCACCTGCAGGAAAGGAGATTTGAGGCCACAAATGTCATCCACTTTCTAGGCTCCCTTTGGTTACACGTGTAGGGTTTTTTTGCATAGCCTTGGAGAGGCCTCCTATTCATTTCATTTTCCTCCTCCTTTTATTTTCTCACCTACAGTAGGTGATTAAGTTTCCACAGTCTTCTTGATTTTCCTCTCCCCAGGCTATATGCCACGGACCAAGGGGCTGAGTAGTGGATATAAGCACAGTGGGTATATACCACCTTCTTAAATCCCACCAGGCATGTGGCAAGCAAACATCTCTGTGGTGGTGTGCAGATTTTTGAGAGCAAGTTATTTGTCATTCACTATTTAGTATAGGTTGGTTTAATAATAATTTTAATTGGGGGCATCTGGGTGAGTCAGCGGTTGAGCATCTGCCTTCAGCCCAGGGCGTGACTCCAGGGTCCTGGGATCAAGTCCCACATCGGGCTCCCCGCAGGGAGCCGCAGGGAGACACAACCTCTGCCTGTGTCTCGGCCTCTCTCTGTGTGTCTCATGAATAAATAAATAAAATCTAAAAAAAAAAAAATTAATTGGAAGGGACTTGGAGGACATCCGGCCTTCCTCTTGGGACGGGATGCTCTTTGAGTGATTCCCTCATATCTAGTGAAAGGGAAGTGTCATTTCATGGAGGAGTCTTCCTTTTCTAATTTCAAGCTGGTGAGAGAACAGAGTGGATGGAGAGGAAAGTTAAAATGAAGAGAGAGGGCCTTGGGTGCTTTCAGAGCCAGTAAACTTTAGTGAGGAGCGGAAGTGGAGAGTGTTAAAGCTAGGGCTGTGTGAAGGTTCCTCAGGTAGGTGGGAGGAATGCAGGTGGTGGTGGAATGGGGACACAAACAGTGTGGGTGTGCAAAGATTTCACTGAGGGTTGCCCCAGGCTTTTGTCTTCCATTATAGACCAAAGGCACTTTTTGAAACTTTTTTTTTTTTTAACTCAACGTTTATTTCATACCTTCTAGGTCTAACTGGAAACACTGGTGTGATAGTGTGGGCTTCTTTTTTAACCCCAGTGGTGTGGCTGATGTAACAAAGATCTATTTAGGTCTGAGAGTGGGCCCTCTCACGTAACACATGCTTGGTTTGTTTCTTCCATTACCCACTCTGAAGGTATGGTGGGCTTTGTGAGCCAACTCTGAGGTGAGGCCTGAAAACCACTGAGAGCTTTCTCAAAGCCCGGATGTGAAAGTTCTCTTCCTTTTTTTTTTTTTTTTTTCTGTACCCTGCAAAGGCAGGGAATGAGCTTCAGGGTAGGGAATCAAGATCTCTTTTCAGTTTGAGGAGTGATTGTATTAGAATTAGGTAATTCAGAGATTCTCATTGATCCAATTCCCTTCCACTCATCAGTGATATAACATAAAGGATGAGAGTATGATCTTGGCAAAGATTGCCTGCATCTAACACATAGCTCTACTGAAGAGCTAAGAGGCCAAGGACAATTTTCTTAAACCCTTTGGACCTCATTTTCCTCTGTCTGTAAGCTAGGGAGAGTAGTGGTACTTCCCTCATAGGAATGCTGAAGAGCAATAAAGCCTGCAAAAGTTTCTGAAACATAGTAAGGTCTCAAGAAGTGTGAGTTAGTATTAGATTCCCAGGTGATAAGAATATAAAGTGTGGTTATGAGTTGCAGGAAAGTTGCTCTTGTCACTGGTGATCCTTGCATTCAGGGTTACGTTGTTAAGACTTTGAGATCAGCAGCACTGGTAGGTCCATCCTCTGCAGTTGCAGGAGAATGGCCAGAAACCAGGTATACAAACACCTGCTGTTTTCTCTTTGCCTTGCTTCCTAATCTGATGATGAGCCAATACTCAGGTGGACAATGCTGGTTATTAAACTCCTTTTCTGTAGCAAGTAATAAATTACTTGAAGTTCCAATTGTTTCTCTTTTTCTACTTAGGTTTTTACGAGTTATGGCAGACTAGAATTATATGGCTGATATGTTTCTAAAAAGTTACGTGAATATGTGTTTTTGATAAATTAATTTTATATAGTACAATGCTATTTGTTGGAATTGCATGGTGAAGCATTTTAAAAAACAAACCGTATTTTTAAAAGGGTGATTTTTAAAAAATTCTCTTGTATCATTTTAGCTTGAAGTGGAATGTAGTTAGGCTTATTATTTTCCAAAGCCAATGATGTAGTAATAGTAATTATTGACAGGATCTTCATGCTTTGCAAAATAGCTTCTCACTTTTGTAAGAGACAGCAATTTACTACACTTGTGAGTGGCTTACTAAGTACTAGAATTCACTCTGTTTTGTGTATGAATTAAGGAAACATGAAAAAAATGATAGTGGTGATGTGTTAGGTGAGTTGAATTACAGGTAAAACTATATTACCTTTGTTGCTAGTATCATCAAAACTCAGAAGGAAAAATGCATATGCTAATGAGAGGCAAAGTGATGCATGAATAATTAAAATCCATAGGAATTTTGAGAACATTGTTTTAACTTGTAATTTCAGCCTCTTCTCAATACATTATTTGTAAGAGATTCTAATAAAGCAGAGCTTTTTCATTGATAATACTAATGACTCAAAGTACAAAAGATAAGATTGGAGAAGGAATAAAAATAGAATAATCATCTCTAGTGAATCTAAGATCTTCTTTGGGATTTATTTCAGTGGACCCCCACCCCCCAAATGAACAGATATTTAGCTTCCTGAATTCATCTGTCACACAGGTATGTGTGGGGGGGGGTTTGGTGGGCCTGTTAATGTGCACAGGTTATGAAAGTTTTCAAAACTCCAGTTCCTTTACGAAGTAAGTTTACTGTCGTTGACTCTCAAGCTTTTTCCCGCTGCCAAGCACTAAGTCAATATATACAAGCCAGTGATCACAGTGCCTGACATAAGGCAGGTCTTCAGTATTTTCCCTTCCCCTGATATAGGATGGGGACATTTGAAAGAGACCTAGCCCTGTTAGGCATAATAAGGATGCCATTACACTAGATTTCTCTCCATAGCTGAGCTTTCGGTTGGCAAAATGTGGCTTATGTTAACTGCCAGACAGAGAAACTGGTAGAGGATAGGGAAGCATGAATTTCAGATGAATATCTGTTGAAGAGAACTAACAGTCATAAGCAAATGCTGGTGAAGGATGTAGAGCAACAGGTACCCTCATTCACTGCTGGGGAAAACCCAAAATGGTATAGCTACTTTGAAAGACAGTTGGGCATTTTTTTTTTTTTTTACAAAACTACACATATTCTTACCATATGATCCAGCAATCGCTCTCATTGGTGTTTATCCAAAAGACTTGAAAACTATGTTCACACGAAAATCTGCACAGGGATGTTTATAATAGTTTTATGCATAATTGCTAAAACTTGGAGGCAACCAAGATGTCCTTCAGTAGGTGAGTGGATAAATAAATAGTGATGCATCCAGACAACGGACTATTATTATTCAGCACCAAAAGGAAATGAGCTATCATGCCATGAAGAGACATGGAAAAAAAAAATGATAATGGAAGAACTCCACTAGGGAGTTCTCCAGAACTGCTGGAGACACTGAAACAATCAGTGGTTGCCTGGGGTGTGGGGGAGATGATGAGGGGGTGTAGAGGGTTCTTAGGGCAAAGAAACCACCCTGTATGCTAGTATAGTGGTGGCTCTGTGTCATTATGCATTTGTCCAACCCCGTAAAACATACAACAGCAAGAGAGGAACTCTTAAGTAAGTTATTGACTTTGGGTGATTGTATGTGTCAGTGTAGGTTCATTCGTGGTATAAAATGTGCTATTCTGGTGAACGATGTTGGTGAAGGACATGTATGTCTGGGGGCAGGAGGTATGTGGAAAACCCCTGGATCTTCGTCTCAATTTTGTAGTAAACTCAAAACTGCTAAGAAAAAAAAAAAAAAAAAAGCCTTTAAAATACACAAATACATAAATACAACCTGTAGAGCACATAGGAGGACATGATGTCAATTAGGAAATTTTAAATTCTAAAAATTCCACTCACATTGTTTTTCAGTCATATCTTTGATTGGATGTAACTAATGCTTAGTATCTCTAAGAATTTTACCTCAGTTATAAATATTCTACTGGTTCCTAAGCTAAAGAGTATATGTGGGTTTGAAATCAATATAAATCTTCCTGAGCACTGATGGAGCTGAAATTATTACATGCCACGTCTGCTTTATGCTTACCAGATTGCTTTTAACTTTGTGAGTCAATTCCAGCCAGCAGACTTGTTTGTTCTAAGTAAATAATCTTCCATCTCCAGAGGCATTTTTCATAAGTTCATAAACAGCCTTTTTCTTAAAAAAAATATTATGAAGTTCTGGAATAGCAACTGTTCTTAGACAGTTTTTGTTACTGTTGTTGTTGGTGTTTAGGTGGGGAACTATCGTGTTAGATACCATATGAAGAATGCAAATTAAGGAGAAGGGACTCTTGATTAAGTAACAGGTTTCTTAGTCCTACCTACCTGCTTGAAGAGCTGCTGACTTCAGCATTGTGTCAGATAGAAAGGTAGAAATGTCTCTGCGCTGAGGTTTCGTGGAGCTTGTGTTTAGGGATCTGTCCTTTTGGAGCTTTAGATGTATGACTTTATTTTTCTGTAAATGATGGGTCCTAAAAACTCTGCATGGACTATATGCAGGGTAGGTGAGCTGTGAGTCTTGGGTTGTAATGCTAAACATATCCCATAATCTTGTATTAATTTGAGCATACTAATTGATGTAATAACTCCCAAAGCTCATGGGGTTCTCACCATGAAGGTTTATTTATTTATTTACTTATTTAATTTGTTTAAGATTTTATTTATTTATTCAAGAGAGACACAGAGGGAAAGAGGCAGAGGCACAGGCAGAGGGAGAAGCAGGCTCCATGCAGGGAGCCTGATGCGGAACTTGATCCCAGGCCCTGGGGGTCACCACCTGAATCAAAGGCAGACATCAACTACTGAGCCGCCCAGGTGTCCTAAAGTTCTGTTTCTTGCTCACAGTACAGTTCAATGAAGATAGGTGGGGGACCTGTTTTTGCAATCATTGGGGGGTCTGTGTCTCTTTATTCTGGTGGCTTTGGCATATTATAGGGCTTTTTGACCCCCTGGATCATTTTTAGCTAACTCTAAGGGAGGGTGGGAAATGCAATCCAGTGGTGTTCTTTGGAGGAAGAGAAAAAGTTTAAGCATCCAGCCATTACATCTGCGTCCTGACTTTAGTTTCTTTTTTTTTTTTTTTCTGACTTTAGTTTCTAATCCAGTTGACGAATGAGCTGCATTTCTTTTGATAAGAGTTTTATTGTTAGAGTTTATGCCAAAGACTATACCATTCGCTTGCTACTTTTATGTAGAACCCTTGCATAGATTCCTGGAAAAACTATTTTTCTCCTAGAAACACAACTAAATATGTTGGGGCTGTGTCTGATATCTAAAGCTTGATGAGGATTCTGAACACACTATATTTTCCATAAGACCAGTTTGAACTATTCTTAACTACTCTATATGGTTAACCGTTTCTTCAGAGGCATGTTTCATCAAGAGCACTAAAATTATGCAGACAGAGCTGGAAATGTTCTTTGAAGAGCATCCTATCATCTTCCTTATAATTTTGGTTTTTATTTAACACTTAGCTCCCAAAGTGGGGCCATGGCAATATCTTTGAGTTATAACTCACATCAGGCCTTCGAGGAGTTTGTGATGCTATTTTATTGCTGGCATACAAAATCAGCGAGGTTAACTGTACTGCTAGAGGTCACACAGTGAGTCAACGACTGAGCTATGATTAGCGTTGACAGCTGGTGAGCTTCTAGGCTGTTGCTAACTGAGCAACATTGACATTCATTCTGATTTGACTTTGCATTTCATTTTCAACTATTTATTCATTTTGAGGCCTCTTTAAGAAACTTTTTAGGGATATTGTAGGACCGAACAAACTTTCTCTAAATGCTTTGGGGAGAGTCCTTTAGCTCTCTTTCTTCCAGCTTAATAGTTAAATTATGTTTATGTGCAGAAGGCTTCCTGTAGGTAGAGTTTTGGCAAATTAAGAAGAAAATAGATGCTTTAAGTTGAGTTAGGCAGTGCTAATTTTACTCACTTCCTTTATTTTGTAAATTGTGGTCTTTCAACAAAGAAGTTCTGAGATCTAATTATATGCTTGTGAGTACAAATAGGAATGTTAAAAAAAGTATATTTTTGAAGAAATAATTCACAGAGAAATGGAAAGTGTGCATCCTAAATTTGACCTATAACTATTTTTGAACATCAAGTTGAACTGTAGCCGAGGGCCATCTGGATTGTCAAGTTTGGAAATTTTTATTTACCTGCAAGCAATGGGAGGATGAACCCCCTATATCTGCTTCCAGGTGTATGTGTTAGGGAAGTTTCTAAGGAAGAGTGCTATTTCATAGACTTGACTGCACAGTGTGGCTGGCCACAGTCTCTAGGACTTCTGAGTTCACTGATGGTCACTATAACAGCTCCCTGCACTGCTGGTGCCGGAGAGGCTGACGGATCGAGGGGCCCAGGTAACCTACATAAATAGGCAAAGAGAGCCTGGCACAGCTGAAGTCATGGGATGTGGAGTCAAACCTGGGATCAGATTCTGATTCTCTCAGTTACTTGCATTAGGAATAACTGAACTCACTTTCCTTGGTGGCCAAAGGAAGCCTCCATTCTGTGGTAATGATGAAACCTATAGGAGCTAGCTCATTAGAGTGTGGGGACTAGTAGCAGCCCATCAAGCCCCAGTGCCGCCTCTTCCCCCTCTGGCCTCCCTGAGCTCAGGCGTCTTCTCCAGAGTGATACCAAGTTGAGATACCTCCAAATATATCATTTCTGAAATATTTATTTGCAAACCAATGAAACACATCCCCCAAACCTCAGATCATTAGTCAATTATGATGTGAGTTTATCTGAAGTAGATTTACACAGATCCAAGGCGCTTTCCCTCTTTTTCAGCTATAAAAAAGGTTTACAGTTTAATAGTTTGGATATATCACGATTGCTATTCTCAAAGAGCTTCTGTGTGATTTCTCAAATGAATCGCAGCCACTTAAAGGCCAGACAGCATCTTCAGGGTGAACTGGAGCTCTCTGCTGTCACCCCAGAAGGAAGGACTTGTTTTCTCTTCTCTGGCCCCCAGTGGAGGTGACAGTCCAGCCATTAGCAACTGTTCCTACAGAGGAATCGTAGGTCCTCACCAAGGATGTTCACAAGTGAGAAATGTTGCTTACTGTCATGTAAGTACAAGAAAAAAAACATCATTGTTTAGAATCACAAAGTGATTCGGGAGGTGAAGGCCATTAGAACACGCTAAGATTCACCGTAAGGAGTTGCAGGTCACACCTTCTTTTTTTTTTTTTTTTTAGGTCACACCTTCTTTCCAGGGAAATAAAAATATTGTTGATCTTTTTCAGTGACAACAGAACATGAAGCGATTTCCCTTAAATCTAGCAGTTACATTACTAGTATGTGATTGAATCACATGAGATGGGAGACAGTGAGAGTGATAGTTGCAGGATGAAGTGATTTGCATGAAAGCCTACTTTGTACTCCAATTATTACTATACATGATTACAGGACAACCTGGTTGTTAATTGCCTGTGGTCTTTAAATATGCACTTCTTTCAGAAATAGACACTAATTATTAGATCTTGTTTTCGGTCTCACCTGAAGTTGCAAATGTCTAGGATTTTTTTTTTAATTTGCAAGTCTAATGAGGTACAGACATAGTAAAAACTGATCACCTTCTGAATCCTGTTCTCTGAGATATAAGCTCTCAAAGATTATGAACTTGGCTTTCGGTTCTCCGTAGGTGTTCATAGGTACCAATCTCTTGACAAGAACTACAGGTTTACTCTCAGAATCCTGGAAGAATTTGGGGCCCCTGGGTGGCTCAGTGGATAAGCGTCTGCCTTCGGCTTAGGTCGTGATCCTGGAGTCCTGGGATCCAGCCCTATGTTGGGCTCCCTGCTCAGTGGGGAGTCTGCTTCTCCCTCTCTCTGTGCTATTACTCCTGCTTGTGCTCTCTCTCTCTGTGTCTCACTCACTCTGTCTCAAATAAATACAATTAAAAAAAAAAGAGTTCTGAAGGAATTTTATCTTTTTAAAATGTAGATGAACATTTGCTTACAAGTTTTTGAAAAATGCCTACTTCCTCATAGACCATCATAATTAAATATGAGAAATAATAACATCAAAGTGATATTAAATATTCTCCTAATTCCACCAGGATAAGAATTTTTTCTTCGGCAGTAGGGGTTGGAATTCTTAGTCTCTCCTTTCTTTTGGCTTCAATAGCTGAATTATTCAATTGGGCTTGTCCTGTCTTTATGCAAACTTCTATGCCTGCAGCGGCCAGACTGGGTGAGATAAAACCTGTGAAACCAGTGAGCGGGAGCCCCCGACTAACAAGAACATACAGTCCCTGCCTAGGGCAGAAGCTGCTGTGCAGTTGCAGCAGATTTATCTCAGAAATCCTCATTTTTATATAAAATATAGCAACTTTTAAGTATTGGATGTGTAACTCCTGTTTTTAAGAAAGTAGTGTGCAGAGCAAAGAAATACAGTAGCATGACTTCTGGTTTTAGCACATGCTATTCCCACTTCCTTTCCTGTCATTGTTATGCATCTAATGCCTCTTGGTCTTTTTTGACTTGCTGCAGCTATAATTTCCAGGAAACCCTCTCAGGTCTGGATTAAGCATGCTTTTTGTGACTCTTGTAGCCTCTTTATCTTAATTTTGCCTGTTAAGCAATATTATGATTGACTCTTCATCTTTTCGTTTTGTCCTCCAGTCTGTAGACTTCCCGAGGACCTCTAATACCTACTGATTGGACGAGTTAGTGATTGTGGGTCAGGTGTCTTGTCGGGACACTGGACACTGGAGTTTTGGTCTCTCAGGTGATTTGGGGTATGTTGCCATTCCAAGGTTTCTCCCAGAATCTCTGGGTCAGTCTTTTAACGGGACCTACCTCCCAGATTCCTGCTTAATCAAACTGCCTTCGGAAGAGCTGGCCTGGGGAAGTTTGGAGCACAAATACCTCTGCTCTTAAAGCACGTTATTACCTTGCTGCCACAGTTGTTTCTGGCTGCTTTCCCTTCTGTATTTGCTGTCAGCCAGTATATTCTAAGGAAGGTAGAGTGCAGAAGTGTTTTTGAGACTCAAAGCCATATGAAGCCATATGAGTCTTTCTCTTGTCATAATTGTAAGTAGGGCCTTAGGCTGTGTTTACTGCCTCTAAAATAAACTTGGTGCTTAGCTTCTCAGTTGCAACACTTCCCAGCTTTTATGGGAAAAATATACACAAAAATAAAATGTGGTTTTAAATGTAGTGTCAGAAATTAAATAAATTACCCTCAATAGTGCTGTATCTTTAAAAAAAATTTTTTTTTGGAATAACTATTCAGAAAAGCATGCACAACAAAACCATACCAAAAAAACCAAAAACTTTCTGCGTTTGGTAACTGGTGATATCTCATCCTATCATAGCTGATAAGTTTGTCTCTTTATTTTTTTCTCACATTATTCATCATCTGTGTGGTGTAGCAATATAAAACTTCGTTTGTGGACAGACTGCGGAGGTGCAGTGCCCGGCTCTTCCATACAGGAGCTGCATTAATCATGGGCCGGTTACTTAGCTCTTCTTTGTGTCAGTTACTTCTTATGTTAAAGTGGAGATCACAATGCTACTTACCTTATAGGGTTATTGTGAGGATTCAATGACTAGAAAAAAGTAAAATGTTTTTAATCGGGCCTGACACATAAATACTATATACGTATTTGTTCTTTTTTAAAATAGAAAAATAAGTGACATATAGTGTTAGTTTCAGATTCACAGCATAGTGATTCAGTATTTATATACATTATAAAATGGTCACCACAGTAAGTGTGATTACCATCCATCACCATACAAAGTTGTTGCACTATTATTGACTATATTCCCTGTGCTATACATTGCATCCCTGTGTCTTATTCATTTTATAACTGGAAGATCATACCTCTTAATCCCCTTCATCCCTTTTGCCCATCTCTCCTATACTCCTTCCTTCTGGCAACCATCAGTTCGTTTTCTGTATCTAGGATTCTTTTTCTGTTTTGTTTGTTCATTTGTTTTGTTTTTTAGTTTCATATAGTATTTGTGACTTATTTCACTTAGCACAGTATCCTCAGAGTCCATCTATTTTGCCACGAATGGTAAGATTTCAGTCTTTCTATGGCTGTGTGTGTGTGTGTGTGATAGGTATACATGTCACGTTATTATTGTTATCCATTCAATTAGTGTTTTCATTTTCTTCAGGTAAATACCCAGAAATGGGATTGCTGGATCATATGATACTTGTTTCTTTTAATCATTTAAGAAACCTCCTTACTGTTTTCCATGGGGGCTGCACCAATTTATATTCCCTACAGTAGTGTATGAGGGTTCCCTTTTCTCCACATCCTTGACAACACTTGTTATTTCTTGTATTTTTTTTTTAAAGCATTTGTTTATTTTAAAGGGGTGGTGCAAAGGCAGAAGGAGAGAGAGAATCTTAAGCAGGCTCCATGCCCAGTGTGGAGCCAGACACAGGGCTTGATCTTACAACCCTGAGATCATGACCTGACCAAAATCAAGAGTCAGACACTTACCTGACTGAACCACCCAGGCTCCCCAACAAATTTATTTGTTTATTTTTTAAGTAGGCTCCCTGCCAGCAATGGAGCCCAATGTGGGGCCTGAACTCACAACCTTGAGATTAAGACCTGAGCTGAAATCAATAGTCAGATGCTTAACCGACTGAGCTACACAGGTGCCCCTTACATTTTTTGATACTAGCCATTCTGACAAGAATCACGTATCACATTGTGGTTTTGATTTACATTTCCCAGATGGTTAGTAACGTTGAGCATCTTTTCATGTGCATCTCGGCTATCTACTTGTCTACTTACTTTTTTTAAAGTCAAGTTTATTGAGGTATAATTTGGGGTATAATTTGCATTATGTGGTATAATTCATCCTTTATAATATACAGTGCTATTAGTTTTGTCAAGTACATATAGTCATATAACCACCACCATAGTAAAGAGAGAGGATATTTCTATCCTTCTTAAAATTTCTCTCATGCGCTTTGTAGCCAGTGTTTCCCTCACCCTGTCCCCAGACTCTGACGATCACTGATCTGTTTTTCAACCCCATGCTTTTGCTTTTACAGAAGATTACATAAATGGAATCATGTCATATATAGACTTCGGAGTCTGTCTTCTTTCATTTAGCCCAGGGACTGGCACACTTTTCTGTAAATGCCCAGGTAGTAAATGTTTTAGGTTTGCAGGCATAGCATTGCTGTTGCAACTTCTCCACTTTGCTATATTACAGTTTGGGACTACCCCTGAATGATTGGGTGTGTCTATGTTCTAATAAAATTTGGTTTATTAAAACAGATGGCAGCCAGATTTGGATGGAAAACCGTAATTCGCTGACCCTTAACTTAGCAGAACGTATGTGCGATCCATTAATGTTGTCAGGTCTATCAGTGCTCTGTTCTTTTTTATTGCCAATTATTGTTCCATTGCATAACTACGCCACAGTTTGTTTACTCATTTGGCAGTTATAAATAAAGCCACTGTAAACATCTGCAGTAGGTTTTTGTGTGAACACAGCTTTTGATTTCTCTTGAGTAATTACCTAGGAAAGGATTACTGGCTTGTATGGTAAGTGTCTGTTTACTTTTATAGGAAACTCAGGTCTTCCAAAATGGCTGTCTCATTTTGCATTTCCATTGGCAATATAAGAGCTTTCCAATTGTGTTGTATCTTCACCTGCACTTGGTATTGTCCTTTTTTTTTTTTGGTTAAGTTCAACCTGCTCTAAAAGACTAAAGAATCTTCGAAACTAGAGTAAAGTTGCTTCCTATAACCTAACTTACACTGGAAGCTCTTGAAAGTTTTTACACAAGGAAATGATGTTATTTGGGTTTTAAAATGACCACCCCAGCTGCAGTATGGAGACTGACTTGGAGGTAGGCGTGGTGAGTATGTAAGGACCAGTGGGAAGATATTGTCTTAGTACAGGGGAAAGGGGACATACCTTGACTGGGAAGGGGCAGTGAAGATGAAGTGACTGGGCCTGAGACTTTTTTAGGAGGTGGAGTTGTTAGTACTCAGTGATTGATCAGATATGGGACATAAGGGAGTGGCACAAGCAACTAGATGCAAAAAGGCACCTTCCCTGATGAACACTGACAGGGAAAATGTTTGAATTTTGAAATATACCAAATGGAGGTGCCAAGTAGGTAGTTTGATATCTGGGTTCTAGAATAGCGGAGCAAAACTGGAAGTCAGTATTGTATAAGGTTACATGACCATATGGAGGTAGAAGAAACTCTCTAGGGTTTCTCTAGAGAGAGGCCTAAGAGGAATCTTAGTGTTTAATGATGAGGAGTAGAGGAACCTCCAGAAGAAACTAGGAGAGAGTGGTTAAGAGAGACTAGGAAGAGAGAGAGCTCAGCTCAGACAGTTATCTCCCAGATGCCAAGGTGAGTGAACAGAAAGTTGTGTGCTGAGGTGACAGCTAACATGAGGGATAAACCATGCTGACTGGATTTCGCAGCAAAGTGGACATGAGTCAGTTGTGGTGGTGGTGGTGGTGGTGGTGGTGCTATGTATGTGAAAATGCAGATTAGAATGAATTGAGGAGTTGGTTGAGTGAGTAGGAGGTGATACAGTAGAAAAAGCAAGGGTATACAGGACTTTCCAGAATTTTTAGGATGGTAAAAACATACGTAAGAGGCATTTTTTAATTGTTGAGATGGGATAGAGTGTACTGGGAGGAGGATGAGACAGGGGACAAAGATGGAGAAAGAGTGTAGTCTGTGGAATGAGAAGCCCACAAGACATGAGGGGTGCCCATCAGCATACTTGCTGAGGAAGAAATTCAGTTTAATTTAATATTCCTAGTTATGACCTGTTAGCAGAGTAGGACAGGGGCCTTTTAGTATTACCAAGTTCTAATAACTTACATCATGATATAGTCCTTAAATTTATTTCTTGAGTATTTCCATAAAACTTACCAAGCAGAAAATGTCAGCTTTTTTTTTTTTTTTTTTTTTTTTAATGTGTGAAAATGCTCTGGCAGTTTAGTCACTTGTCAGTCTTATGTCCAAGTCCTACCCATCTGTCATGGGCCAGTTGAATGCTCAAATGAAAGACCCTCCCTCCCTCACCAGAATGGCCATAGCCTGGTGCTTCTTTGCTTTACTTTGGCACTTGTTCTTTCTACATAGTTTTATATGTTTATATACTACATGCATATATATATGTATATATAAATATATATACATATATATACACACATATATATGTATATAATTCTTCTTTTTCTTCATCTTCTTCTTCCTCCTCTGCCTCTTCTCCTCCTCCTCCTCCTTTGATAAGAGAAGGCAAACCCATGACAGAAAAATGTCACGTTTTCCAAAGCCTAGGGTTACATTTATTTAGGTACCTTAAATGTATATAAATATGAGCATGGGGAAATGGTTATTAGTAGATGATGGGAAGAGTTATAAAGGAGAATAAGATTTTTGTGGCTTGCAATTGGAATATATAGCCTGAAAATTTATGGCACCTGATTATAATCTTTTGTTTTGATGAGACTTATTAAAATGTGTTTTAAAAGTTTCCTTTTACATGCTATTAAATAAATTCTTTAATAACTAATAACAACTATGGTGGTACTTTACAGTTTACCAACTACCCTCATATCCTTCATCCATTCAGACTGAGGATGACTCAGAGATGTAGAGCTAGAGACATCACAGGGGTCTGTCTTCCATTTTACAAATGAAGAAACTAAGCCCAGGGAGATAATGTGTCAAAAATCACACTGGTAAACAAAAGTGCTGAGTCCTAAGCTAGGACCCTCTGATCCAGGTTCCTTTCAACATCCTCTGTGGCTTCTAGATTTATTTTTATAGAAATCCAGTTGGTCCAACAGTAATGTAATTTAGAGGAAGGAAAATAGAAGTTACATACCTGTGGATAACTCACTGTTAGAGCAACATTAGCCAGTACTATTCACTATAGTGATTAAACCTAGTATTAGCATTTGGCTTTTGACTCTAACTTCTGACAACTACTTTTTTTTTTAAGGCTAGCATCATTTTTTAAATTAAGGATAATAACTTACATTCTAATGAAAGAAAAAGTAGAAACAAGGAAGGTAATTATCCTTTAGAGGGGCAATAGCTGGCTTTAATTGTTTTATTGTTAAAGCTTTCAAAAATGGAAATAGTGTATATCAAAAATATAAAATCTATAATTTTATATTAAAACATTTAATGGGAAGCCTCAGACTAAACTCCTTAAAAATATAATTTCTACTGGCTATAGCTGATCATTTAAACAGGACAATAGGGGATCCCTGGGTGGCGCAGCGGTTTAGCGCCTGCCTTTGGCCCAGAGCGTGATCCTGGAGACCCGGGATCGAATCCCACGTCGGGCTCCCTGCATGGAGCCTGCTTCTCCCTCTGCCTGTGTCTCTGCCTCTCTCTCTCTCTCTATGTCTATCATAAATAAATAAATCTTAAAAAAATATTAAAAAAAATTAAACAGGACAATAACTTCTGTCAAACAGATTCTTTTTTAATTATATTGACCTAAACTCATAGACCTCCAAGCTCTAGTATCTATTTTTGCCAGAGGAATTAAGGAATGAAGAACATATACTTTTAAGAAATTACAGAAAGGCATAAAGTGCTTTTTTCCCTCCTCCTTTCAACACTTTTAAATGTTATCTGAATGAATTACTGCTATGGGGTAAAACATTTCCTTCTGTTCTCCTATAACTTGTCTTAGACTAAGTATTTGGGAATTGTTATCCCATGTAGGAAATAGTTGAACTTGGTCGTTTATGAAACCAAAACAAGCAGTTGAGATATACTGAACCTGAAACTAGGTGTTCCATGCCGAAATAGTTGTGGCTTATTAAAAACAAAACAAAATGAAACAAAACCTCTAGAATCTTAAGGACTTTTCTTTTCTACAAGATAGTTAGTCTTGTAATTCCATGTGGACAATGGAGTATGGTCTAGCTTTCGTATTGCTTGTCTCCATTACAAACTTCTTCTTTTAGTATAATGTAAAGTGTATTGCATTAGCATTCTACATGAAAACTGAAAATGGACTTTGGACTTTTACATCAGGTGAACCTGGCCTATGTTGAAGCAGCAGAGTGCGTTTCAGAACCTGTTAACAGGGAGCCTCCTTCCAGAGAAGCTCAGCTACTGACTTTGCAAAACATGTCTGAATTCGATATCCTTGTCATTGGAGGAGGAGCAACAGGATGTGGCTGTGCACTAGATGCTGTCACCAGAGGTGAGTCCCCTTGTGGATAGATGTATTCCAGATAAAGGTCTCATCTCCCCACACCTGGGTCCCCTAGTCAAACATGCAGTGTGCTTTGTATGCTAGTAAAGTCACATTTCTGTTGCATTTCCTGATTTTCCATCCTTTGTGAAGTATTTTCATATTTTTAAATATAGGCACCTGCACAATTTTAAAATTAAACACAGCTTGTATTTTACACTTAAATGAATTTCTTTAAAAAGAAAAGTTTAAGTTCCTATGAATTCATTATTTTGATGTTCCTCCTATTTCTTTCTAATCTCAGAAAGTAAATAACTTTTAATGAAATAAAAATATTTGTATATCATCTGATATCACATTTATGTTAGTGAAAGGTAAAAAAGATTTATTAAAATGAATTAATCTATTAAAATAATTGTTTTTGTTCCTCTATCTCTTAAAAGCATTTTTTTCCAGTGAAATACGGACTTCAGTTTGGGTAACTCGGGTTTATGTGAATTCATGATAGAAAAGACTGTTGCTAACCTGTAGTTTTGTCTCAGGCACCCTATCAGTCAGCATTAGGAAAGGCATGATGAAAAAGCTCTTTAAAAATGGAAACATGACATGTAAAGAAAGAAATTTTAATATGGAACACCAGTGCTTTTCCATATGATATATTTAATAAAAATAGTCTGATTTTTACTTGATTGTTATTAGTGTGGAGTTTGTGGTGAAGGGAATCTGAATACATATCCCGGCTCAGCATCTTAATCAGATATGTATATAGATGTGAACACACACACACACGCACGCACGCACACACACATGCACTCAGGCAGATAATTTCTGTAAGGTTCCTTGTCTTTCTTTTTTTTTTTTTTCCTTGTCTTTCAGATAAGGAAAAAAAATAATTCTTTGAATGTTGTGAGGATTAAATATGAAGTCATGAAGATGACTTAAAAACTATGCTTGTAATATAAAATAGAGCTAAATAAATTATAGGTAGTATTTATAGCTACCATTTTTATTATTACTATTCTTTTTCATTTGGAGTATGCTCCACGTCCAACGTGGAGCTTAAACTCATGACCCTGAGATTAAGAGTTGCAAGCTCTATGACCAAGCCAGCCAGGGGCCCCTGTAGCTATCATTATTAACATGAAGCAAAGACTTTTTTTTTAGTACTTTTTAAGAAGATTGTATTTATTTATTTTCTTAGGATGGTGTCTCTTTATTTATTTTTACTTTAATATTTTATTTAAATTCAATTTTAGAAAGAGAGTATATGTGAGAGCCGGGTTAGGGGGAGGTGGATGGGGAAGGACCCTTGAGTGTGGAGCCCACATGGGGCTCCATCCCATGCCCCTGAGATCACGATCTCAACCGAAATCAAGAGTTAGTGGCTTAACCAGATGAGCCACCCAGGCACCCCTAAGGCAAGAGACTTTTAGAACCAGTTGTCCAGGAAAAGTAATCTTTGTGGTATCCTTAGATGTACCCAGTTGGGCTGGGCACTGTTGCAAGGAATTTTGACTCTGGATTATTTTAGTTAGTGTATCAGGTTCAGTGTTTATTGCAATTTCATATTCCATGGTAATACATTACATGGAATAATTCTCAGATTAAGTTACTGCCATATCCACCATAGACTTAGTTGCCTTATATACCTGGTAGTTTACTCTTAAGAAATGAATAAATTTGGGGCGCCTGGATGGCTCAGTGGTTGAGCGTCTGCCTTGGACTCTGGTTGTGACCCTGGGGTCCTGGGATCGAGTCCCGTATCAGGCTCCCAGCATGGAGCCTGCTTCTCCCTCTGCCTGTGTCTCTGCCTCTGTGTCATTCATGAATGAATAAATAAAATCTTTTGAAAAAATTAATAAGTTTCACAAGGTCTAGACATATGTGGTCAAGAAAGTGCCCTAGATTTACTATGCCAGCATAGGGTCAGCACTGAAGTTTTGATTCACAGAGACTTCACAGCTTAGTTCCTTTCTGTCACTTCCAAATAATGGTAAATCCCAAATATAGGCATTGGAATTTATTCTCTTGTCAGACAGGCCCCAACTTTCATATAACTCCCTGTTTACATCCATGGTTCATAATTTGTGCCACGTTTCCCTTGGACAAATTAAACCAGATGGAAAGAATGGTTATAGTTATGTCAAGGTATCAGAACTCACCTCTCTCCCCTGGAGGCCTGTGGAGGAGAGTGGAAGGGGAGGACATGTTTGTGACGTAATGGGACATCTCCTTTGAGGCTACCCCTCCCAGGAGGGAGAATTGACCAGGTGGTGATTTTTCTGTTCTAGTGAATCACTCCCCCAGTAGGATTCAGAAAAATATATTTTGGTGTTTCTGGTTATGTTTATGTTATGTACTGAAATATATAGCAGCTCCCTTCCCTTCCCTTCCCTTCCCTTCCCTTCCCTTCCCTTCCCTTCCCTTCCCTTCCTTTTCTTTTTCTTTTCTTTTCTTTTCTTTTCTTTTCTTTTCTTTTCTTTTCTTTTCTTTTCTTTTCTTTTTTTTCTTTTCTTTTTTTTCTTTTCTTTTCTTTCTTTTCTTTTTTCTTTTCTTTTCTTTCTTCTTTCATTTTAGTTCCACAAATATTCACTGACTGCCTGTTGTATGCATGGCAGTATGCAAGATACTAATGAGAACACACACTGGACTGACATAGTTGACACCTGTAAGGTGATCATAGTTCTACTTGTCTGGAGAGACTGAGTTGCATGTTGGAGAGTATGTGCCTTCAAAAGATGTATGGGCATTATGGACACAATAAAGCCGAGGGTCATTATATCTGCAGAGAACTGTCAGGAGAGGGAAAGCTACTGTTTATGTTTAGCATAGGCAAACATTGCTTGGTGAAAGTATTCCCATCTGAGGGAACATGCAGGAGGAACCGCATGGAGTCAGTGTGTGTGGGAGACAGCACGTTTCCATTTGGAGCATCGAGTGTATATGAGAGAAGCTGGGGGACGGGGGGCGGGACTGGGACAAACAAAATAGGAGGTAACTTGATGGTGTAGTAGGATATAAAGAAAGGAGCCAACATGTACAATTGTTTTCTTCCTTCCTGCATCCCTCCCTCCCTCCTTTCTCTCTTTCTTCCTTTCTTTCAAGAGGAACAATTTGAATATTTCTGTGCATGTAGAGGAAAGAGCCTGTACAGGAGGAGAATCTTCATATGCAAATAATAGAAGGCAGCATGTTGAACAAGCATATCAAAGATGTATCTTAGGTTTGGCAGGGAAATAAGGGACATCTCTCAGAGACAAAAACAAAGGGTGTGTGAGTACGGCCTATTCTTATACACACAAAAACAAAGAGATGTTCTCCTTATGGATAGGGGTAGGGGACTTCCATGTAGAAAAGATTTAGAACCACCCTATGGAAAATGTGATAGGGAGTTACTTTGCTGTGGTTAGAAAATGTAAGTTTGTTTTCTATGAAGGGTGTGTGTGTGTGTGTGTGTGTGTGTGTGTGTGTGTGTTTCCCCAGTATTGCTCAGAGCGGAGGCAGAAAATACACAGTGGGTAGAATGCAGAATGGAGAACTGACTGGATATCAGTGATAGAAGGAGAAAATGAGAGAGGATTCTTTGAAGGCAGAGGGCTTTGTTTAAATGGAAACCTAGAACTGATTGGGGGAGTTGAGGGGCATTAGAGAGCCGGCTTCCTTCAAAAAACTAGGGTAGGTTGCAGGATTGAGTGCAATGATAATAAGGCAACCAATATTCTTTTGTGCCTTTTCTTCCTTTTCTCCTTTTAAAAAGTCTCACTTTCTAGATTTATATCTTTTTCAAAACGTAGGCGAGATCATACTGTAGTCATTACTTTGCAGCGTGTTACTCTCAAATAACTGTATATTTAACCATCTTTACAGGTATAAGGTATTCATTCTTTTAAATGGCTGAAGAATTCATCCCAAGGATGTTCTTGTTAATGATTCTTTAAGTTTCAAGTTTTTTGTTTGTTTGGCTTTGGTTTTGTTTTGTTTTGTTTTTCCTGTTTTAAAGCAAAACTGTTTGTGAGTCAAGCACTGATCTAGCTCTGAGAAGTAGATTAATAAGATGTCGTTTTGTCCTCCAGGAGATTGTAGTTTGTTAGTCATTGCTGAACAAGTGCATTTTTCTTTCCTTTGGGCAGTGAGCAGGACATTAACTGGTGTGTGAGCCCATGATCAAAGTCATATGAGGATAGTGATGGTGATGATGGTACGCTGGTGATGATGGCTTTGGGAAGACAGGAGTTTCCAGAGACTGGCTGTTGACCAGTTCGTAACAATTGGCTGAATGTCTTTTTATGTATATGGAGTTTTGTCTGCAGAATATGCCTTATAAAAGGGTTGGATAAACCTCAGTTTGTACTTCTTTTATTACACTGGTATCCCTTGGGGGGTAGGATTTATAATTAAAATGTATAGAGATGCTGAAGTTAATCTGTATTTATCCTTTTACTACAATTTCTGATCATATCAGTAGCCCTCTGAAGTGTGAAATAATCATGGGCATTTGGTTAATGAATTGTGCACTGTTGCTGTTCATTCATGGAATTTGCTCTTTTATTATATTTGATGCTTCACTTAACAACAAATTTTGCTTTCTCTGCGTTTGATATGTTTTTACCAAATTATTCCTGATTGTATCCATTAATCTTTAGTCACATTTGACAAAAATAAATTACTGTGATCTTTTAAAGTTACCAGTAATAATTAGATTTTTCAGGACATCAAAGTTTTGGGGGAACCACTAGATGTTAAAGGGCTTGTATAGAAATGTTTGCACAAGCTTTTTGATGAAATACTATGCCCAAATGCAATTTTGGTAATGGATAAACAAAGACTGTAGAAGGCAAGGAAAAAGTCATGAAGTCTTCCTAATGAACATTTATTTGCATTCTTACCCTCTGCATTTTCTTGGGAATCAATTTTCATTTGTTTCATTTGGGAATATGATTTTATAAACATAATATGCACAATTCTCATCACGTTCTTCTGCAGGTTTCCAGGATCAATAGAAATTGCTTCTCTGTTTAACACTGTGTCCAGTCTCTGGGCAGGAGCCCAGCCTTGACGCACAGTTCGAGGCAGTCTGCCCCCCGTGAGAGCTGGAATGAGGAAAATCTGATAAATATAATCACCCCCTCAGGGTCCTTCAAGGTGTCTTTTCAGTTCATTTTGTTTTTTTATGTGACTTTACCTCTATGTATCAGGGATCACCTAGGACCCTATTTTTTGGTTTAAAACCAGATTTATAACATTTAACCTTTATGGCGTTTAATTCAAATTCCAGAGAATACTGCCTCTTGCAGGAGGGAAATGTTAGCTGTAGTTCTCTTGTTCCAAAAGGGTATACATACTTTTAGTTTATGAATGGTTTATGTCTGGTACTTCCTCAATTCTCAGTTCCTGCACTCTAACATGGTATAGCCCAGTGATTAAGGACACGGGTTATGGAATTAAAATGAAGTGGGATCAAGTCTTGGCTTCATCATTTACTAGCTTTGTGAGCTTCTGCCAAGTGTCATAACCTTATAGAGAGCCTCCAGGTTTTCAGACATAAATGAAAGAGAACAATAAGACTTTTCTGCATAAGTAAAGGTTTATAAAAGGGCGGAGGTGTGTGGAGGAATAGTACAGAAGAGGGAGAGCCTGGGAAAATAGTGCATTCTGGGAATTAGGAGCCTACACCCTCAACCTCTTCTACTTCCACCCCTCTGTCACCACGATGGAAGAGAAAATCCTATTTTGGGACAGTGGACTTGCAACAGATGAAAGTTTGCTGTTTGCTGAACAGTACTAGTTAGACCAGATTGCAAATTCCTACTAAAATTTGTTGGAAATTTAATGTAATTTTAACTAATATACTGATTGTCTTTGACAATAGCCAGAGGCAGGACTTGGAAAATTGTGCTAAAGTTTATCTGGAAAAATAAGCCTCTGAGACCTTTTGGAATGAATTTTGAAAAAGAGTAATGATGAAAGATACAGAGATCTATCGGATATTAAAGTGTATTTTAAAGCTATTTTATTAAAATAGTTTGCTAAATGAGCATAGAGATAAATGAAACAAAAGAGCCTAGAAATCTAAGTACATAAAATTTAGAATATGATAAAGGCAGTATTTCAAATCCTTCATTATTGGTTATTTAATAAGTGGTGTTAGAATATATATATAAATATATACATATATATCTTCCATTTGTCATGTTCCAAGTGAACCAAGGATGTAACAAAAAAACACCATTAAACTATTAGAAGAAAATGTATGTGAATATTTTTTTAAAAATGGAACAAGAATGGTATTTTGGTATTAAAATGGTATTTTTAAGCAGGACACCAACACTGTCATTTTCCACTTGGAAATTTTGCTAAATCTGATTTTAAAAAATTAGAATTTATCTGTGGCAAAAATATAATAAACCTTTGAGACTGGGAAATTACTTATAACTTATCAGACTGGGTTTGTTTCATATTTTTCAACTTCTCTATATCCCTTCTTTAGTATGTCTATGATAAAGAGTGGATAGCTAGATTCTTCTGTATTTTTTTAAAGTTTATTCATTTAAGTAATCTCTGTACCCAGCATGGGGCTTGAACTCGTGACCCTAAGATTAGGAGTCCATGCTCTTCCAACTGAGCCAGCCAGGAGCCAGGGGATTTTTTTTTTTTTTTAATGCTTAATAAAGAGAATCTATCTTTATTTTTTTTATTAAGATTTTTATTTTGATTCCAATTAGAATCTGTCTTTAGGTGAATCTGATCCATTTAAAGATAGATTCTATTAAGCATAAAAAAAAGAATGGAATTTGAATTATTTCCATTTGTTTGGATGCTGTATGAATCTATTTTGTATTTTTTACCTTACATCTTTTATTTTGCTGCTTTTCCTTCCTTCCTTTCTTTCATTCATATGAAACCACGTTTAGGGGATCCCTGGGTGGCGCAGCGGTTTGGCGCCTGCCTTTGGCCCAGGGCGCGATACTGGAGACCCCAGGATCGAATCCCACATCGGGCTCCTGGTGCATGGAACCTGCTTCTCCCTCTGCCTGTGTCTCTGCCTCTCTCTCGCTCTCTGTGACTATCATAAATAAATTAAAAAAAATTAAAAAAAAAAAAAGAAACCACGTTTATATAACTCTGTTTCCATACCTTAAATTGTACACATAGAGTCCTTTCCACTCTTGAGTCCCATCAGAGACTTTTCTCAGAGCCAAATTGAGGCTCTTACCCTGTGTTGATATTGGGTATTGTACAGATTGATTGCTGAGCCAGCTGATGGTGCTTTGGCTTAGGTGATGCTCTGTCAGTCTTCCTATATCCTAGTTATGTCCCCACAGATAGTCCACAGCCCCGGACAGTGGTCAGCAGAAGCATCTCCACCAGAAATTCAGGTACTTAGTCCAGCTTTCTTACCTCTCCTTGCAAGGGAGACTTGTATTCCTCTTGCCCTTCAGGAATTGAATTTTTGGATGCTTTTGCCTATTTCAGACCCAGAGCTCAGCAAGACGGAGGCTTTTGGCCTCCCTACTCCACTCTGAATTTCTGCTGCATTTCTGATCCAAAGTGTGTTTATTTTTGAGTCAACCTTGTTCTTTAAATATACATAGAGATTATTTTCTCTGTGTTTGCAGAAGAGGAGGAGTTCAAAGTTGAACTCATAATGCCATATCGATCTAAATTTTACTTACAGCAATATATAATAGCAAAATCCTGAGGCCTGGTTTAATAAATTGGGTACATTCCATCATCGAAAAGAGGTTTATATGCATTTTCAGGAAAAAAATGGCTAAAATGTATTATAAATTGGAAAACAAGTTGTGAAGAATAATGAGCTTTTTAATCGTATTTGTGTTTAAAGCAAAATGGTACACATGTTGTATACTATCATAAGCATAAAAGTTTCTGGAAATATATATGGGACATTTCTATTGTTAATGTTGTCTACATCTGAATTTTGTAACTAGAAAGCCAGTAGTATATTAGTCTCTCCTTTCATCTGTCTCAGTTGTTTGGATAGTCTTCCTCTCTTTGAAGACCAGCAATTTTTATAATAAAAAAGTAAAAAGAGGAAGCACTAACAGCAACTCCCTTCTTCCCTCATAACTATATTATTCAAATTAATGTTATAGCTTAATACATTTTTGTGCCTCCATAGTCTGTGTGTACTTAAGGAACACACTGTGTTAAGGATACATTCTACTGTAACGTGACATCTCCTTTAATAGTTTATCTGTTTCTTAATATAAAAATAGTAATAGATATGAAATAACTAATCCAATATATAATTCTGTAAAATGCTAACCTTCATTGTTAGAAAAAAACTGGGCCAACACATACGATTGAGACTGCGAGGATTAACAAGCTGTAGAAGAGTTATTTTTTTAAGCGATTGATCCTTCATATAAAATGTTCAGCCTTTGGCTTAGTACGTTGTCTTACTAATGGCATTGGCTTTCTGATATCCAAGGGTAAGTGCCCAAAGCTTTTCTACAGAAAGATAAACTTTCCCTTCCTTAAACTGCAGCATTTTTCCTTCATGGAGCATGTGGCTTTAATACATATGCTATGGTACTAATGTACAGAGTATTTAAATTTTTTGATCTGTAGATTACCTTGGTGCCTCTGCTAGGTAATTCACAGGAGTTAATCTCTCCTTTCTGTTTAAAAATATCTAAATAATGCCATACCTGAAAATTTATTCTAATGGAATAATTAAAAGTGCAAAGATTTTAAATGAAAATATGTTACAGTACTATCTGTGATAGTGAAGGTATGAAATAACCCAAATGTTCAAAAATAGGAAATTGAATATAAATCATTGTAAATATTTAGTGTAATACTATTCATACATTAAATATGAGATTATAGAAAAATATGTATTGACATGGAGAGATGTTTACAATAAATAATGTTAAATGAAAAAAATGGAATATATCATATGATCCTATTTTTGTAAAAATGTACATATGTGATTATATCCATGCATAAAAATGTGAACGTTTAAATGTTCACAAATGTCAACTAACTATGGTTATCTCTAAGCGGTGTGATTACAGGAGAGTTTTATTTTGTTCTCTTTACTTCTCTGCATTTATTATATTGAGTATGTTTTCATGCATAATAAGATAATCAGTAAAAGGTATTAAAATATACTTCTGTTCTGTATCATGTTGTGAAAGTTAAATGTCGTATCATTCTTCCCCTTAGAAGGTAATTATGCCTCCATATTCATTCAACTGTCTTGAGCCACATATTGGTTTAGTTGGAAGTGCTTGGTACCTAGATGTCCTCACTTAGGTCCAAAAAAGGCAAAGCTATGGCCCTTGCCATACATCGCTCAGGACACAGTTTGAACTCGGTAGAAGATGGGTTGAAGATGATGGAAAGGAAGATTTCATTTGACTTGAAGGATTTTTTTTTAAATTTGTTTATTCATGAGAGACCTAGAGAGAGAGGCAGAGACACAGGCAGAGGGAGAAGCAGGCTCCCTGTGGGGGAGCCTGATGCGGGACTCGATTCCGGGACCCCAGGAACGCCCTGAGCCACCCACCTATCCCTCATTTGACTTTATTCTTCCGCTGTAGCTAACCTTGTTATTCCACCTCAGATTTTCAGAGTCATTTCACTCCAAATATTAATACTTCACCACTGTCATGAATTTCCTACTACTGTGAACACCTATTAAAAGCAATCAATAATAAAAATAAATTAATTAAATAACTAAATGTTCTGGTTCATCTCAGCAGTGACAGAGCTCATTGCTTTCCATGAAAAGCAACTGCTAAAAAGAAGAGGGGGGAAAAAGGCTATTCACCATAGAATCTTGGACTAATTTAGGTGAATTACTGTACATGCACAGAGAGGCCAGCCCCTCACTGCCAGCGCCTGGGGAGCCTGTTCTTTCTATGCTAAGGGAAGATCTTCCCGAACTCCTCAGATCCACAGCCAGCCAGGAGGAGTTGCTTGAAGCCTTGGGTACATTATTTTGACGGCCTTCAAACTGAATTATTTTATCTAAGAGCACAACATGTTAGTATTAAATGTCACTTAAAAATACTGTTTGTTCTCTTTAAGATGGTAAAGCAGTACCCTTTTTTCACTGCCTTGCTTTATACTTAAAAGTATCAGAAAATGGAGTTCTGAATTTTGATCAGTAATTTTTGAGGGGAGGAAAATTTTGGAGTTTTGAAAGGTGAAACAGAAAGGAGCACATTAGGTAATGGAACTGTGCAAGATTATAAGGCTTTTTATAATTTCATTGTCTTTGCTGTGGTCAGTTCATCAGTTAAAAAACATTTATGAGAAACAGATCTTTTTCTTTTTTAAGATTTTATTTATTTATTCATGAGAGACACGGAGAGAGGCAGAGACACAGGCAGAGGGAGAAGCAGCCTCCCTCCGGGAAGCCTGATGTGGGACTCGATCCTGGGACCCCGGGGATCACACCCTGAGCCAGATGCTCAACCACTGAGCCACCCAGTCATCCCGAGAAACAGATCTAATAATGTCTTGATTTTGCATCACTTTCCTCCTCCCTCGTTCCATTGTTCTCATTCAATAAAAGTGAGAAATTATTTAGTGTGTAATAGCAGTTGAAAATTTAAATATATGTTTTTTCAAATATCTGGGTATTTTTGTGTGTGTGTGTGTGGTTCTGAAAACTTTTGGTAGTACTTTTAGGTTACATAGTGCTTGAGTATATCAATTTAGCTATAACTTTGGAGGTTAAATTTTTATGTTTTCTTGCTCTGGAAGGAGCGTTATCATTTCACTCCAGAAATTCTGGTGGGTAGCTGATGATATGACACTAGAAATAATAGGACAAGCAAAACAGCCTGGTTTGACAGAGAAGCCCATTTTAACTTTTGTTGGTATTCACTAGGGTTTCTCACATAAATACATGTGAAGAACTTTTTTAAATGTCCAATACTTGTAAAAGCAGTTTTGAGGCTTTAAAGTGTTAGCTCTCACTTACATATCCTGAAATATCCTCCTGAGATGGCTTGCTAATTCCTAGAGTAGTTCCCTGCCTCACACTCTGTCAGTTTAGGAAAGAAAAAAAAAAAATCCTTCCTGATAACATAAGCCCATAAAATTCTCTGTTCACATCACTCTCCAGTACCATCTACTGCCTTGTGAGGCTGGACTCTTTATTGCCCTACTCCTGCCCTATGGCACATCCCCTAAATGGTGTGCCTCCAGCTCTTCTCCACCACAGCCTATCCTCCACTCCCATAGGGGTTTGTGTTTCTCAAAACAATATCTGAGAATTTCTGGAAAAATTAAAATAAAATAAAAATAAAAAGTAAAAATCTTAAAAAAATGGATAACTTGTAGCCGAGTACAGTGTTCAGGATCGTGCATCTATAGCATTGATGTCAAGTCTTGTGCTTTCTAACAAAGTATTTGCTACTCAAACCAATTCATGACTTGGAGCCACGTTCTCAGAGGCATTTTCCTTGTCAGGAGACTCTGATCCTACTTTCTTGTGAGAAACAACTGCAGGTGGGACAGAGTCCACATTCCCTAATGTGGATGTACGGCCCTTTGTGACCTGCCTCTTACTCTTCCTCCCACTAGATCTTCACATCGTCCCCAGCCCCAACGTGACAAGTGGCCCCCCAATGAGCTGGGCCATCTCGAGCATTTGCCTTTCTCGTGCTTAAGATTTTATTTACGAGAGAGAGAGAGAGAGAGAGAGAGAAAGAGAGAGAGAGAGGCAGAGACCCAGGCAGAGGGAGAAGCAGGCTCCCTGCAGGAGCCCGACTCGGGCCTCGACCCCAGGTCCCCGGGGTCACGCTCTGGGTCAGGGCGGGTGCTCAGCCGCTGGGCCCCAGGCGGCTTACGTGCTGGCTCTTGCCCGCGTTCGTCCCCCGCCAGCGGCTGCCCCCTAAACTCAGCCCTTCCTGCAGCCCCCGGCCCAGGTACCAGTGACAGCTTCAGCTGTGCCCGCGGTTCTTGTTCACGCGGGAGTCGTGCCATCAGCAAACGACGACAACTTCTTGGCGTGGACCGCGAGCCATCACCCAGCCCAGCGGGGCGGGCGGCCGTGCTCCCAGCAAGTCCCGCGCCCTGGGCACGACTCCCCTCCGCCCGGCCACGCCTCGCTCCTTGTGACCCGAAGCCTGGGGGCCGCCTCGAGTCCGCGGCCCTGAAACGCGGCAGCCTGCTGCCCCCCGGCCAACCAGCGAGGCCAGGGGAGCGGAAGTCGGCCAACCAGAGCGGGCAGGGGAGCGGAAGTCGGCCAACCAGAGCGGGCAGGGGAGCGGAAGTCGGCCAACCAGAGCAGGCAGCGGAGCGGAAGTCGGCCAACCAGAGAGGCCAGGAGAGCGGAAGTCGGCAAACCAGAGCGGGCAGGGGAGCGGAAGTCGGCCAACCAGAGAGGCCAGGGGAGCGGAAGTCGGCCAACCAGCGAGGCCAGGGGAGCGGAAGTCGGCCAACCAGAGCTGGCAGGGGAGCGGAAGTCGGCCAACCAGAGAGGCCAGGAGAGCGGAAGTCGGCAAACCAGAGCGGGCAGGGGAGCGGAAGTCGGCCAACCAGAGAGGCCAGGAGAGCGGAAGTCGGCCAACCAGAGCGGGCAGGGGAGCGGAAGTCGGCCAACCAGCGAGGCCCGGGGAGCGGAAGTCGGCCAACCAGAGCGGGCAGCGGAGCGGAAGTCGGCCAACCAGCGAGGCCAGGGGAGCGGAAGTCGGCCAACCAGAGCGGGCAGCGGAGCGGAAGTCGGCCAACCAGCGAGGCCAGGGGAGCGGAAGTCGGCCAACCAGAGCTGGCAGGGGAGCGGAAGTCGGCCAACCAGAGAGGCCAGGGGAGCGGAAGTCGGCAAACCAGAGCGGGCAGGGGAGCGGAAGTCGGCCAACCAGAGAGGCCAGGGGAGCGGAAGTCGGCCAACCAGAGCGGGCAGGGGAGCGGAAGTCGGCCAACCAGAGAGGCCAGGGGAGCGGAAGTTGGCCAACCAGAGCGGGCAGGGGAGCGGAAGTCGGCGAACCAGCGAGGCCCGGGGAGCGGAAGTCGGCCAACCAGAGCGGGCAGCGGAGCGGAAGTCGGCCAACCAGAGTGGGCAGGGGAGCGGAAGTCGGCCAACCAGAGCGGGCAGCGGAGCGGAAGTCGGCCAACCAGAGAGGCCAGGGGAGCGGAAGTCGGCCAATCAGCGAGGCCAGGGGAGCGGAAGTCGGCCAACCAGCGAGGCCAGGGGAGCGGAAGTCGGCCAACCAGAGCGGGCAGGGGAGCGGAAGTCGGCCAACCAGAGCGGGCAGGGGAGCGGAAGTCGGCCAACCAGAGCGGGCAGGGGAGCGGAAGTCGGCCAACCAGCGAGGCCAGGGGAGCGGAAGTCGGCCAACCAGAGCGGGCAGGGGAGCGGAAGTCGGCCAACCAGAGCTGGCAGCGGAGCGGAAGTCGGCCAACCAGAGAGGCCAGGAGAGCGGAAGTCGGCCAACCAGAGAGGCCAGGGGAGCGGAAGTCGGCCAACCAGAGCGGGCAGCGGAGCGGAAGTCGGCCAACCAGCGAGGCCAGGGGAGCGGAAGTCGGCCAACCAGAGCGGGCAGGGGAGCGGAAGTCGGCCAATCAGAGAGGCCAGGGGAGCGGAAGTCCAGGCTCCCGGGCCTTCAGGACAGAGGTGCCTCCCCTGCCTCCTGCCGAGAGGAGCCGGCAGGGTGGGGCCTGCGCTCAGGGAGGGGTCATGCCGGGAGGGGGCGCCATGGGCAGGGGGTGGTTGGTGGCGAGTGCTTGGCCCTGCCTCTCCTGGCCTGGTGGGCCGAGCCCCGGACTCCGCGGAGCCTGACAGGCCTCGCTGAGGCGCGGGTTCCCAGGTGCCGCGGGAGGTGGGCCCCGGGCCCGCGAGAGCCGTCTCCTCGGACGGAGGAGCCGCTGAGCAGAGCATCCCAAGAGCTCGGCCCCCCCGCCCCTGTCCGCGGTTTTAGGCGGGGCTCCCGGTTTCCCCCCAGCCCGGAGTAAGAGCGGAGTCCTCTGTATTTTCCAGTCTGGCGCCTGTAAAACTGCCGCGTCTCCCCGCGTGTCTGGGCGGGAGCGGCTCGGCGGCTCGTCCGCCCGACTCCGGCCTAATTAATGCCCGCCCGGGGCCTGCCTTGTAGGTTCCCAATATCCTTCTAAAAAAAAAAAAAAAGAAAAAAGAAAAAAAAATATATATAGATAGATATATAGATATAGATATAGATATAGATATATATATGCGACGCATTTTTCTGTTTTTTTTTTTTTTTTTTTTTTCCAAATACATTCAGTACTAAGTTTACTAAGCGTATCTGATAGAGTTTCCACAGTTGAGACTTCGACAGATCCTTGCCTGGCATAAATGCTTCCGAAGTGTGACCCGAGGCTACAGCACCTGTGATTTCTGTGTTATTTTGCTAGTTAGTTAGAGCATTAGTGGTTTTGCCCTTGAATCAAAGTTCTCTACTTTTTCCTCCGTGGTTTCCAAATATTTTGTCCTCTTGAGTCAAGGGAATTGCCCTGATTTTATGATGACATTTGGGTACGATATTTAAACTGTTAAAAGTTATAAAAACGACCCTTTGGTATTAAATGTAATAAGTGGTTCTGAATTGAATACATGCACAGATTATCTTATATGGGCTTTGTGAGCCCAGACTGTTCTAGTTGCATATTCTCATTGTAACTGACTCTGCCATTCTCTCATCCCCTGTGAGTACACCGGCTGTGACAGTGCCTCGTGGCTTGGTGTTGCTATCCACTTTGCATCTCTAACGGGTGTATGACACTTGCAGTGCTTACTGTTGGTCCCAGCCAGGCCTGAAGAAGCAGGGATGACTCTGTAAGAAAACAAAACAAAGCTGGTTTCATCCCTACGGGATTTATTGCAACCCTCAAAGAAAGGGGCAGAGATAAGACTCCTAGAACCAACGTATCTCTGCTCACCTTAATCTTTACCCAGAATATTGTCTTGTCTTTACTCATGGATACTCTGCACGGGGTCTATTGGTTCTGGCTAGTATTTTTCTTTGTAATTCTATAGTACTATGCTTGCATGTCTTAAACTATGAACCCCTCAGTGTCAGAGGTTATTCTCTTCCTTCTTCCCTTTTGGTGCTTTTGGTCTTTCCCCCCCATTTCATGGGAATGAAGGGCTGGAATGGGTGAAAGACTTGTAATGAGGGATGAATGTGAGTTCCACAAGGCTTCAAAACCACACTGAGTTAACTCTACATGGGTCAGGATGGGTGCCAGGCTCTCCTTTGACCCTCTGGGTGCCCCAGAGTATGTTACTGCCATGAAATTGTACTGTAATATTTTCTAGTTGTGATGCATTCACAGTTTAATATGCTTCTAGTTCTGGTTTGACTTTTCCCCCAGGAAGAGGCTAAAATCTCTTCATTATAATATAGACAGTGTACTGCACTTTGAATACAAATTTATCCATGTTCAGAGTAATTTTTCTTGTGATTGTCTCTACCCTGGAGAAGTGCCTTTAATGAATTACATACAAATTGTGTAATTTAAGAAGTTAATTTGGTTTTCTGGTTACACAGGACTAAAAACAGCCCTTGTAGAAAGAGATGATTTCTCATCAGGGACCAGCAGCAGAAGCACTAAATTGATCCATGGTGGTGTGAGATATCTTCAGAAGGCTATCATGAAGTTGGATATTGAGCAGGTAATTGTGTATGCTGGTTGTTAAACAAAAATTGCGACTATGCTTTTTTCTACCCAATTAAATCAGTTTTTTTTTTTATGGCTTTTAACGTTTCTTCCTGTTGGAAATACCTATTTAGTGTGTATTCTGCTGAAATATCTTTCAGGAGAGGTGTGCCTGGCTCTTTCCTGTAGCTTCGCGTTTATGGGTAATCAGGGGCTTTTTCTATGCAGGCGCATCAAGGTAGCAGATTTACAGAATCACCTTTGGATATGTTGCCTTTTATCAGTTGTGATTGTTTGTTTGTTTTGCCAATGGCTAACAAATTGCTACTTCCAGACAATTTCGGGGAGGGCGGCTCTGTTGTAATACAGAAGTGTTAAATTGATCCTCTTAACTCTAAGTGCAATCATACGCTCATATTGTCACTGACATATTCTTAAGGAAAAGATGATCTGAGTCATGCTTTTCTTATGTCACACTTTATTGTGTCCAGTCTGCCACCATTTGAAAACTGCCAAGGCAGTGTGGAAGATGACATTTCCCAGAGGGGTAAAAAAAAAAAATCAGCTGAACTCCCTATCTGCTTCTGGTACATGAAAACCACAGCAGTGCTAACTTGACATTGTCAGTTTCGAACGTGTCCTCTTTTCTTCCGTGTCTCTTCGGCATTGTGATGGATGCAAAGAAAAGAGCATTAGACTTAGAATCCGATGACTTGTGATGTGTTCCAGCTTATTTATTCAATTTCTATGCACCTCAGTTTTCTCATTTTTAAGTTAGTGTTATAATAGTAATGCTGGCTTTTCAGAGAGGCATAACGAAGGGAAAAGGAGTCAAGATGAAAGCCTTTCTGTAAACTATAAAATACTGTGCAACTCCTAAGTACCATCTCTGCTGTGTTAGTGGAGGCAAGAAGGGGACATTTAGCATGAATTGGAACAATCTGTTATTTCTTACAGGGGGAAATATTATAGAGGACTGAGAGGGCGGACAATACAGAGAATGCAAGATAAATTGTTACAATAATCTTGTAACTCCAGTCAGGAAAATATCTTACACCTGGGAACTCTGACAGCATGTTTTTCTCCTATGCAAATACAGTTAAGGTTTCTAAAAAATCTTTCAGGTTGACAGCATGATGTATTATTAGAAATTTGATTAGGAGGGAGCTATCCTCACTCAGAGGTAGAGGGTTTCTGTGTATCAATCAGTTGGCAGGGTGTCTATTTGCCATTTGAAAATATTATGATCTGTTACTGCCAAACTAATTTTCTCTGTTTTGCTTTTCAGTATAGGATGGTAAAAGAAGCCCTTCATGAACGTGCCAACCTACTAGAAATTGCTCCCCATTTATCAGCTCCGTTGCCTATAATGCTTCCAATTTACAAGTAAGCCTTTCGATATCATCTTTATGCTACTTGCTCAACTGAGGTCAATAGAACAACACAGTTTTAATGGAAATAGTCCCTCAATGTGTATTTCTTCATGTACTTTTAATTGGTCCTAATCTTTAATCCTCTTCAAATGTTTGCCTGTGTTGTGTTTAAAAGCATGGCTTTTCCAAAATTCCCCTTTTCTGACCTACCTCTTAGGACTAGATCTTGAAGGCTGAGGAGGTTGCATTCTGTGTTTATATTTAGTGGTTTCTTACCCCAGTTTACTGAGAGCCTATAGAAGAGCAACTGCATTTGCACTGGGGAACAGAAGAGGGTCATTTGCAGGCTAAAATGCACAGCCGAGAAGTATCCTGCTGCAAAATCTGAACCTAACATGTACCAATTCGAAGCTTAAACCCTTTTGGTTCATTTTAAATGTTCAAATGAACCAGAACTAAAGTTTGGTTTAGAGGTGTCAGATTATAGATTATAAAACCCAATTTTCCTGGTGTTGTTGGAGCTGTCCATGAAATTGCCTTAAGTTGGGATATAGGTAATATGAAACAGTGGTTTGTGTAACTGCTACCCACATGAGTTGTGAGTGCTTAGAAACAGGTTTTGTCATTTCTGTCCATATTTTGTTGTAGACTGCTTAGAACATCTTAAGCCAATGAATCTCTGTACCCTAGGTGCACATTAGCCTCACCCAGGCCCCCAACCTTCGTCCACTTAAAGCAGTCTCCAGACATGTGAGACCCAGGTATCTGTAATTATGGCTGATGATCCCCAGAGAATTCTCAGATGAGGCCAGGTCAAAAAGCACTGCTTTAGGGATGATTCCTGTAAAGTCTCACTGATTCATTTACTTATGTAATTCAGCTCAGTTGGTGTCAAAAACAGTCACAGTTCCTCCTGTTTCTTTTGCAGTAAGTACACATCTAGATACACTTTGCTTTTCTTAAATGTAAAGTATATTATAACTTAAAGTGGCATTCTATAATGTTCTGCTCTGTGTCTCAAGAAACCTTTCTCCCTATTTATGCTGTAGGTGGTGGCAGCTACCTTACTACTGGGTAGGAATCAAGCTATATGATCTGGTTGCAGGAAGTAATTGCCTGAAAAGCAGTTATGTCCTCAGCAAATCGAGAGCCCTTGAGCATTTCCCAATGCTCCAGAAGGACAAACTGGTAGGAGCAATTGTCTACTATGACGGTATGTGATTTTCTTTCTACAAGACACTTTTCTCTTCCTCGTGACCCTTTTAGTATGTTCTTAATGAGATAGTTTTGCATTCTTAATTTTAATGCTGATCTTCTACAGCACACAAACATGTGTGCGTGTGCACACACACTCACCATTTCGTCTAATACTAGCTGAAAAACTACCTATGGCGTTTTGCTTTTAGTATTGTTTGTTTTTGCATATTCTTTTTCTTCTTTCATTTCTACTTGTGTCTCATGGTTGGTTTGGTTCATTTTCCATCATTATGAATTTGGACCCCACCCACATGCCATTTAATTTGTTATATGTTTGCCAGTGAATACTTGCCTTATGAATATATTATAATGTTGAAAGCAGCTGAGGATCTGTTAGTTTTTCTAGATGAAACCTCTATTTTCAAGGGGTTATAAACCTAGGGAAAAATGCCCCCTGGGCTGAAATTGACATGTTTGTATTTTGCACAGGACACAATTCTTGAACATATAATTTATGTGATGAAGGTAGATGAACATTGCATCTGTTAAACCAAAGCCTCAGGTTTTATTGCTTATTTTATTGTTGTTAGATGTTTTCTAACAGTAACATTATCTAATATCCATGTGCCATGTGTTCCATGTTCATTCTTTGTGTGTGGGGGTGGGTACGGGGGTTGTGAACAATATAATTTTACACACTTTTATTTTTTTTTATTTTTTTTACACACTTTTATTTAAAGGAACTAACTGCTTAATATATCTCCAGATGGACCACAGAGTAATACAAAACAAAACAGGAAAAGCCATTTGTGAAATTTTACTGTAGTTTTAAAGGGTATATGGATTTGGAAAATAGTCCAGGGAGGGATGTCCATTTATAAAATAAATAGGTAGACACAGATAATTGAACATGTTCAGAAAGTCTTAGAAATTTTGTGACACAAAGGAGACAGCCTAGGCTCTATAGCTTTGTGGGTTTTTTTTTTTAATCCATTATGTGATCTTTTGTATTTCCTGTTAGATTTCTAAACTCTTAGCATGAAGAATTTTTTAAATTTTTTCTGTTCTTTCTGTTCTTTTTCTTTTTCTTTCTTTTCTTTTTTTTTTTTATCAGGAGACTTTAATATTTATACTTCATATTCTGGGATATCCTGAAGGCTACCCCACTTTTTTTCTTCTTCTCAGTCTTAGATTTCTGAATCAATTTAGCTGTCTGTCATGCTTTCCTATATGAATGCAGAATGTATGTGCACAGAGAGGGCAACAGGGACAAACTCAAGAAAATGTCCTAGGAGCAACAATATTGGAAAAATGTTAAGGGTCTTAGACAAACATTAAAAGCTAGAAAATTCACAATTTACAGTACCTTCCAGCATCTAAGCACCACGGGGGGGGCACTTAACTACTTTTTTGGCGCCCCTGATTGAGCCTCTGTGTTAAAGGACAACCTTCACTGTGATTTTGCTTTCTCTGCATCAGACCTTTAATGCTAATCCATTGTAGTTTTGTGGGTGATTATATTAAAGAGGTTTTTGGTCCAGGAGGAGTAAGAAGGCATTCTGCAAATGGCATCCTGCCCACCCTGACAAGGAAGTGTGTGTGCCCTTTGCCTCACATTACTCATTCCTCCTGTTATCAATCCTCTCAAATACTTGGTCATTTTCCTTCCCACATGATGCAGCAAACACTAACTAGTTTTATTTTTTAGCTTGTGCATATCTGAATCTCCTTGAGAGGGCTGTTAGTGGATGCCATATCTGAATTTGTGGCATCCGGTTTTTTGTTGGGTTGATATTGCTGTGAAGTATAGATTGTTGTTGATTCTACGTAGAGAAACCAAAGGAAATCTATGTCACATGTGCAGAAGAAATATCCGATTAGAAGCAAGGAGAAGAAGAATTTATTTTTTAAAACAGATTTTATGAATTAGAAAAAGAGCATGAGCGGGGGTAGGGGCAGAGGGAGATTTCCCATTGAGCAAGGAGCCTGATACAGGGCTTGATCCCAGGACTCTGGGATCTGACTGAGCCACCCAGGTACCCCAAGAATTTCTTTAAAATTGGTTTCCATACCTTGTTATAAGTTTGAAAATTATGAGTTTAGCAAGGATTATTGAAAAATATAGACATTGTTATTAAAAATAATTTCCAGGGCACCTGGGTGGCTCAGTGGTTGAGCGTCTGCTTTTGGCCCAGGTCATGATCCTGGGGTCCTGGGATCGGGTCTCACATCAGGCTCCCCAGAGGGAGCCTGCTTCTCCCTCTGCCTGTGTTTCTGTCTCTCTCTGTGTGTCTCTCATGAATAAATAAATAAAATTTAAAAAAAAATTCCAATTGGTATTTGAAAGTTGACTGTAAAAATCTTTAAGTCTTGAAGGGGTGAAAATAATTATATTCTAGTCATTTGAAATATATATGTATATATATGCATATATGTATATAGTTTACACTTATATTTTTATCCTTGTTCTGAAATGATACACATCCAACTATGTCATGCTTGAGGTGAGGCAAAACAAGAATATGAAACAAAGTATAGTGTTATGGTTTCACAACCATGGGGCAACTCCTGTTTTACTCAGTGGTGCAATGAGCAAATTAAATATCAATGAGGGAGTAGGTAGAAGGAGCAGATAAGTAAGGGCACTAGATGTGGTAAATGTGTGCTCAGAGAAAGGAAGGAATGCCTTACCCCTTGACCAAAATAATAACATTATCATCCTGTCACCAAAGTATTTCAGAGATGAAAAGGTACCTGAACATTTACTATTGCCACTGAGGTCTGCAAGTTGTAATTTATAAGATAAAACTTTCTTAACAATAAAAAAAAAATTCTTTATAAATGACCATTATGAGAATGTAATAAGTTATCCAAATAATTTCAAAATGCATATGGGCTGTTTGAAATACTTTTTCTTTTTTTACTTAAAAATGATTTAGAAAAATAAAAAATAATTTAGAGGTGAAATTCACATAAAATCAACCACTTTATTATTTTATTTATTTATTTTTAAAGATTTTATTTATTCATGAGAGACACAGAGAGAGAGTGAGAGAGAGTGAGAGAGGCAGAGACACAGGCAGAAGGAGAAGCAGGCTCCATGCAGGGAGCCTGACGTGAGACTCGATCCCAGGACCCCAGGATCATGACCTGTGCCAAAAGGTCCTAAACCACTGGGCCACCAGGGATCCCCAAAATCAACCACTTTAAAGTGAACAGAAATAACAATAACAATTTTTGTAACTCCCAACTTGGGAGAATCCTGATTATGGTAAAAAAGTGGCACAAGTAAGTAGCTTGTACTTCTAAATGTCACAAGAATTTTGGCTAAAAATTCTTATTAGTAATTCACTATACAGTTACTTTAGTAACTTTGAAAAGTGAGCTATAACCGTGTGAAAATACAGTCAGACGAGTAAACATTGCCATGGACTTAGACCAGTGTCTCAGGTTGTCTCAACACTGAGACAGAAACTTTAAGGTTTCTCAACACTGAGATGTTAAGGCTGTAAGATGTTCCTTCTGAAGTAGAAAAAGGACGAGGATCAAAGTATTTTTCTTAATTACTCATAAGAATAGTTCATCCTACATAAATAGTGATGGCCATTGCATTTGATTAGGGCAGAATTAATTCTTCCGCTAAAGTCAGTGAGGACAATAAAATAAATTCCACCTACTTTTAAATGTAGTAATTATAGAGGCTATTATATACCTGGCATAGGTATGATCCAGTGCCATATTTTGTTGTTAAACTGCTGAAAAACAAACTCACACATATGGAGGAATAACTACCATCTTTTTCAGCGCAAAGTAAATGTCAAATTTTTCAGTAAAATTCATATGAAGTGAAAGTTGGGCTAGGAAGTGACAGATCAGGTTATATTTCCTTCTTCTATTCTGTCAGAGAAAACATACAGTCAACTCACTGGTTTTCTGATGGAGACACAACCCTGGTGTCGCCTACCTGTTCCTTGGCATAAGCTGTCCTGCAAGCCCTCAGCTAAGCGCTGGCCATAGCCCTGCCCCTGATACGGTGGGGACTGGTGGCTAGTCCAACTCCACTAAGTCGGCAAGAAGCGTTTGAGGCATGACAGGCTTGGGTCTCTTGGCCTGCTGGGACGTATGACTAGCTCTGGAGGGGGTGCCAGTTTCCTAAGGAACTTCTTTTGTCTTCCTCTGTCAACTTGACTTTAATAGTCCTGTTCCTGGAGTATGAGCTTTGGTGCCATTCTAGTCGGGCTCCAGTTATCAGATCCAGTGCACAGAAAATGGGATATAATTAAAAATCATTAAATATTTAAAACCATTAAATACTGCCATTAAGCTTCTATAAGATGAAACTAGAGAACAAAATTACAGCTTTAAATTCTTGCTTCTGAGAGTCAAGGCACTGAGAGAGCTGTCTGTTATTTCATACCCAAGGATGTCCTAAAGTATTCCTTATGCACATATGAAAATAGCTACCTACAGGAAATTACATTAGCTTTCCTAATGTAAATAAAAGTTGGTCATATCCATGTTTCAAAGGGGGAATTAAAGCCCAGGGTTCACTAGAATATTCATTTTTATTCCAGCCTAAAACTCAACAGCATACAAATAGATGAATTCAGCTCGTGAGAGAGCAAAGCCAATTTAATCTCTGGCTCCCCTGAGGTAAATGTAGTTCACGGTCCTGCCCCCACCCCAACCTCAGCTATAATCCCTGGCTCCTGGAGGTAAAAATGCACTGAAGTGAGGAAAATTCTGCAGCAGGATATAATGATTCGAAATGACAGGGACAATAATGACAATGAATTTCATGTCTCCCAGTCATGAGCTGGAGATGCTTGACTAGGCTGACTTATACAATTAAATTGTTACAGGTACAGCAGGAGATGCAGTTAGCTGTGTGCTTTGGGGAACGGTGCCTCTGGCAAAAGGCATATTGTGGAATCCAGACTCTTTTGTTAGGAACAAACTATTACTCCTCTAGGCATGCACCCACAATTGTATACTTTAATAAGAGAAATCCTGGGTGGAAGACAAGTCTTTTATGATGTTGATTTCATCTACTTTGAAAGCAAAAAAAAATCAATTATGCAATAACACAAAGGTTATTTATTTGTTTGTTTGTTTTGGTCTTCTGCTTTTGTTTTTGTTTCTCCTTTGACTTCCTGGAACAGAAGTCAAATTCGAAGATGGTGTCTTTCATCCTCATTCATAACACTTGCAAATACAGTTGTTGAACTAATTGGGTGTTAACAACTTTAAATCTGACAGACACATTAATTTTTTCAGAGTAATAGAAATAGGTTGAAAAAATAACCAAATGATGTAGGTTTGCAAACAAAATGGAGTAATATTATGCAAGTTCGGGCCATGTGCTCCTTAATACCAATTCTTGCAGGCTTGCTCCGGTCATCTCTAAAGTGGACAGCCTTCTGGGGTGCACAGGACCAAGCCACTAGATGTAGAAGAACTTGTTAGAACTTCTACTTGGCTATGTTAGTTTTTACATATAGTTTAAATGTCTATAATATGTAAGTACAAGTGTGTGTGTGTGTATATATATATTATATGTTGATATTATATGCTGATATTTACTGTACTTTTGGGATACTAGACTTAATTTTTCTTTTTTGAACCACTGGGTTAGTAATTTGTCATCATTTTATGTCTTTGATAACTGAACTAATTTGAATGTTTTCAAGATAGATGTATTCAGCTAGAAGATAAATTCCCCTAGAGTAAACATCACCAAATCCATTCCTTCATTTCTCAAGACCCAATTTCTGTGAACTTTGATCGAGGGGTCTAAACCCCTGTCAATAAAAAGGGAGTTATCATTGTGGGGCCCTCAACATTATCAGAATTTGGCATGATACATTAAAACTTTATTGTTTTTATTTTTATTTCCATCTCAAAATAAAAATATAAATACATTAAAAATGTAAAGTAGTTGTATTTGCCAATAATTCTCAAGACTCCTAATCTTTTTTTTAGATCATTATTGTACAGACTGAGGTATAAAAGTATGTAAATATTGAAGCATATAAAAGAATACATTTAACATATATGTAAAGACCCTGGAATCCACTGGCAACCTTAAAACCCCGAGAACATTACCGATACATTGAGGCTATTTGTGACTTTAGATTGTGAATATTCCCCATTTCATTGTCTTTGCTCTTTCCTAAAAAATACTATTATGAATTTTATTATTAGAGTTCCTTCTTTCACTTTTTTATCTGATATAAGTATATTTGAAAATGACCTATTGGTTAGTTTTTTTTTAATGTTTTAAAAGTATAATATGATGTGTTATGTAAGTTGATATAAACACTTTGGAAAACAAACACTTCTAATGAAGTTAAGCATACACAAACCTTGTGATTCAGTAATTCTGCTACTAAATATTTACCCCACAGAAACTCTGACACCTGTCCACTGGGAGATATGTACAGAAAAGTGCATTGCAGCACAGGGTATAACTTCAAAAAGGGAAATGATTCAAATATCCATCGACGGACAAATAAATAAATAACCCATGTATTCACATAATGGAGTAAAACAGCGTTAAAAGTGAGTGAACTCAGCTAAAGTGAACAATGTGGATGAGTCTGGGAAAACTAATGTTGAAAATGGCATGATAGCGCATCTCACAATTGCAAAGCATTACAATCATACTTGGAAGGTGCTTTCCAGAGTGCTGTGGTGTAGTTGAAACAATCAGCAATATGGACGTAGTTAGGTTTACAAACCTTGAGTTTTGAGCCCCACATTACACAACCATGAATTTAGGCCCTTAATACCTCTCACTCACTGTGTATGTTGAGATTTAAATGATTTAATAAATGTAACATAACTTTATAAGTATAAAACATTATGTAAATATTAATCTTTTATTTGGGTCAGTTTTATGGTCCACCAAATTTCTACTTTTTGTGTCACAGAATGAAACACCAGTTCTCTCAAAGTCTCTTTACATATGTAAAATTTGCAGTTTCTTCCAGAAATAAATTGGCAAAACATTCTTAGGAGAAAGGAAAATTTTGTGCGTATAGATATGCTCAAGAATATGATCTTTGATGTTTAAGGGCTAAAAAGCACAACATTTTAAAAGAACTTACTCTGAAAATATCTACCTTTTTAGACGTTGATCTAGAACATATTTAATATTTATTCTTGTGCATATGTAGTTTATACTTATAAGTTAAATGAATAATTTTTATCTTGATTTTCTGCTGTCATCTTTTCCATTGTTTTTTTCCTCTTGTTTTCTGTGAGTTAGATAAGTGAAGCTGACATCATTGCTCATACAGCAGGCATATTTTTGTGCCTTTTTGGTAGTCAGTGTATCTGGATACCAGCTAATGCTAAATGAAGTTTGACATGTACCCCTAAGAAACAAAAGTTATAAATTGTGGCTTCAAAGGAAACCTTAAATAAATAGGACACATTTGTGTCCACCCAGGCTAACATCTAACATATGCTTTAGCTTCCTGATGATGAGACAGAGCAAAATAGCCCCTAGGAAAGTTTGCGATTGTTTATTGCTCACTTGACCAGCACATATTAAATACCAAGCTTTCATCTCATTATAATTAGTTTTTAAAATAATTAAAAGCACACAAAAGTGGATTTGATCAGGTGTAGCATACTGAGTAGTAGTAGTCATCCATATTCTACTCTATATGCAAGCTTAAAAACAGTGCTGAAACTCATCAATAGTAGGATATGTATGCTTATAAGGTGTTTGAACAGATAGTTCTGGTGGGTTCACGGTAAGCTACCTGCGTCTTACTCTGTGGCTCAGCTGATCTTCTGTCTTTTACATTGAAGTACAGTTGACACATAATGTCATTAGTTTCAGGTGTATCTCAGTTCACTTTTTTTTCTTCAAGATTTTATTTATTCATGAGAGAGAGATTGAGAGAGAGAGAGAGAGAGAGAGAGAGAGAGAGGCAGAGACACAGGCAGAGGGAGAAGCAAGCTTGCTGAGCCACCCAGGCGTCCCTCAGTTGAACTTTTTAAGAAAATGATGCGGGGTCAAAGGTAAAAGCTATTGTATCAAAAATCTCTGTGCCCTCTTCACAGTTTGTTCATACACACACACACATATATAATTTATGGGGCTTCTTCTATTTTTCAGACAATGTCCCTGGCGTTACAGTCAGATGCATTAAAGACCAAGAGTTCTGAGACTTCAGGTTTTCAGAGAATTCAGTGCATATATATGCCAGATTTTGTGCCAAACACATGGTCCCAATGACCAACAGTGTTTTACAGTTGTGTAGCAGAGTATGGTTTTCAGGAACTTCTTTTTCTCATAAATGATTTTGTTTGACCCAACTCAGTGTGTGTGCTGGAATGGGATATAATAATGCCTCCCTATTTCACAGGGGAAGGGAGAATCATAGACAAATATCTGGATCAGTATTTGGACATGTGGGGATATGAAAGTTTGTTTTATTTTGTTTGGGCTAAAGAAAAAGAACTTTACAAAATGTAGATTATAATAATATGATAATAGTACGGCTTCTTTTAGCTACCATTTGGTTTTAAGTATGTCACACAATAAATAGCCCAGTAGTTCAACAAAGTATACACATTTTTATTAAGGGGAAGTTTTAACATATGTGGAAGTAATAAAAATGATAAAATGTACTTCCAGCTTGAGCACTTAGAAACTCATGGCTAAACTTCATCTATATTTTTATATACTCTCCCCTGTCTTCTAGATAGCAAATATTTAATAAATGAATATTTTAATCTGTATCCTTTTCAAAAATATTATTGAAGTATAATTGATATACAATTCATATTACTTTCAGGTATATAACATATTGATTTGACAATTCTGTACCTTACTCAGTACTCACCAGGGTAAGGGTATCACCATCTGTCACATGCAACATTATTACAGTATTCTTGACCATATTGCTATAAGTACAGCATTGTCACCTCTACGACTTATTTTATAACCACAAGTGTCTATCTCTTAAATCTGTTGTTAAGGATTTTTTTCAACATACAGCCACATCTAAAATGTTTTAAAAATAACGTCTTAATATCATCTATCTGTTCATGTGTCCCCTGTAGTCTTATAACTTTAATTGGATCCTGATTTTAAAATCCCCCGTAAAACAAATAAAATCCTCACTGAGGTTCATGTATGGCAACAAATTCCCTTTATAACTAACAAGTTTCCCATCCTTTCTTTTGTTTCCTTCTTCGTTTACTGGTACCTCTGTATTTCCTATACAAGTGGTAGTTTGGCTTACTCCAGGCATTTGTTGCATAAGAAACAACAACTTAGTGGCTTAAAATATTAATATACTGTCCTGCAGTTCTGAGGCAAGAGCTCTAAAAAGCTTTCTTACTTACATGTCTGGCCCGTGGGCTGAGAGGATTGGACCTCTGGGAGCTGGCCCAGCATCTCTGTCTCACCATGGCTTTTCCATGTGGCTAGCTTGGACTTTCTCACGAGGTAGTGAGACTTCTTCTGGGGTGGCTGGCTGGCCACAATGAACATACCAAGGGACCAAGGCACAAATGAAAGACTTATTCAGACCCAGCCTTGAAAACCACAGTGTCACTTCCACCACATTCTCTTGTTAACGTGAATCACAGGGACAGCCCAGTTTTAAGGGCTAGGACCTTACAAAAGTAAGAAAAATAGCAGTGTAATTTATTGGTAAGAGGAGGGACATCTCTGTTTTGTCAAAAATACTTAGTAAGTAGAGGTGTGAATTTTCATTACATGTCTTTCTGCTACTGCTTTTTTTTTTTTTTTTAATCAATCATTATAATTATTGCCTGGATCAGTAACAGAATTTCATTAGAGGTTAGGGGATTACAAAATGATACTTTTCTAGTTGCTTCCCAACTTCATTTATTAGTGGGATTATTTATAATTTCCCTGCCTTACCTCTTTACCTACCTTGAGGTACATTCTGTACCAAATGTCATGATAAAATGATTGATTCTTTCCATTTATACTGGTTTTCAAAAATAATTTAGTTTTTTTGCATTCTCCAAATGTGATGAGATATTTTTGAATTATCAACTAAACTCATGATTTAAACATATTTGATATGTGTCAGGCAATGATTCCAGCCCAAATTGCCCTGTCTCTGTCCTGTGGGCCCCTCCTCAAGTTGGCTCCTGAGCCCTTTTAAGATGCTGCCAATAGTCTTTGACAACTCTGTGCCATCTGCTATGACAAGATATTTCAGGCTCATCTGGAAGCTTTTCTGCCCAAGATCTGAAAACAGATTTCTCCAATAAACCTTGTCTCCTTCCTTTGAGACATGGTAATTAGAGACCATAATCTATTTGCTATGGATGTTCATTGTTACTGATTAGTCACGATCTCTAGGCCTTTCATTAGAAGGAATTAAAAAAAATTTTTCATGTGAAAAAGAAAAACATGAATCCTTAGACATAGTTTTACTTCAAATTCAGAAGTACATGGCTTTTATTTAACCTCATCAGTGATACCTCCAAAAATATTACTACTGAAACCAGTTTAAGATTATTTGTTATTGCAGTTTTATTGTTGTTGCTGCTGTTGTTTGTAGCATACATGCCAATGGGGATGTAGAGACAAATTACTGTCTTCTAAAGCTACTTGACATAGTTCCTGTCAGTGTGATTATGCTGTCTACTGAGTACAACACATCAATTTAATTTTGTTTTAAATTAGTAAGGATTGGGGCACCTGGGTGGCTCAATCAGTTAAGCAGCCTACTCTTTTTTTTTTTTTAAGATTTTTTTTTTTCATGAGAGACACAGAAAGAGAGGCAGAGACACAGGCAGAGGGAGAAGCAGGCTCCCTGCAGGGAGCCTGAAGCAGGACTCAATCCTATAACCCTGGGATCACGCCCTGGCAGATGCTCAACTACTGAGCCACCCAGTTGCCCCAGCATCCAACTCTTGATCTCCGCTCAGGGCTTGATCTCAGGATTGTGAGTTTAAGCTCGGTGTGGAACCCAAGCTGTGTTTTTGTTTAATAATTATGTAAAAATACAGGGTTTCAAAGTAAAAAATAAAAACAAGGACTATTCAAATAAAGCTTACTTTCTTCTTTTTCTTCTACCCTATTCTCTCCTTTTTAAAGATTACTTTTTAAAAGAATTTTAGTATTTCCTTTCATGCATATGTATGTATATTTGCTCCCTTTACCATTTTTATAAGGTTTTATTTATTTAAGAGATGGAAAGAACACGAGCAGGAATGGGGGGCAATGGGAGAGGCAGAAGCAGATCCCCCACTAAGCAGGAAGCTCAGGGCTTGATCTCAGGCCCCTGAGGTCATGACCTGAGCCCAAAGCACACACTTCTTAACTGACTTATCCACCCAGGTGCGCCTCCTCTACCATTTCTTAGCTAAGAATAGTGTCTTGCATTTTTCACCTATGTAGTGGGTATTTAATTCCATTGTAGTATAATGAAACACAAAGTTTTGAAAAGGTGAATTTATTTTATTTAAAGATTTTATTTATTTATTCATAGACACAGAGAGAGAGAGGCAGAGACACAGACAGAGGGAGAAGCAGGCTCCATGCAGGGAGCCCGATGTGGGACTCGATCCTGGGACTCCAGGATCACACCCCAGGCTGCAAGCGGCACCAAACTGCTGCACCACCGGGGCTGCCCGTGAAAAGGTGAATTTAAAAAGCACCTAGGACCCACATTTCATGGAATTAAATTTTATACATGTTAGCTCTTAGATCAAAATATAGCCATCAGTACAGCCTTAGCCATCAGTAAGCCATATTTTCAAATTGTTTTTCTTTTGTGAATGAAAAGTGAAATCTTATTTCCTTCTTTGGACATGACAAAACAATAGCACATCCATTAGTTTTATCTGCATGGAGAGCTTAAAATTAGGCTGTCTCAAATGCTATCATTATCATTATGTAAAATATGCTCTATTTGTTTGAATTTGTTAAAATCTCGTTCATATCATCTGCTTGTGTTGAATGCCAATCTGTTTGGTCAGACTAAATGTTCATTTTAATTATAGTCTTTTAAGTAGATGGGTCTGTTTTATCCTAAACATGAAATTATAGATTTCTCAGTAAAATTTTACTTTTATTTTCTTTATGTTAATGGTAGACTTAAAAATACTTGGATGTGAAACTAATTAATTGTAGTTTGGAGTTAAGATTTAAAAGTTAGGGGATCCCTGGGTGGCGCAGCGGTTTGGCGCCTGCCTTTGGCCCAGGGCGCGATCCTGGAGACCCGGGATTGAATCCCACGTCGGGTTCCCGGTGCATGGAGCCTGCTTCTCCCTCTGCCTGTGTCTCTGCCTCTCTCTCTCTCTCTCTCTCTCTCTCTGTGACTATCACAAATAAATAAAAATTAAAAAAAAAGATTTAAAAGTTAGAAGAGTTTTCTGCTTTTGTTTCAGAGACATTGGGAAAACACATGCTCAAGAAATGTAAGCTGTAATTCAGTGTGCTATATATTGAAGCTTAAAGTCACTATGCGGGGCACTTTTCTCAAAGTAATTATCCTTCAGAAATACAGTCCTATAGGTTACACTTGGAAAGAAGGACAGAAGCAAATAATTGCTCTTGGCATAGAGGGAAATAAATAGGAAATGAAAAGCTATAACAATTGGTCCTCAGGAACTGATTTTCTTGCTCCTTGATTATATGACAGCGTAATGCCTCGCATATCTGTTGGCGGAGCCCCTAGATGCCCACTGATACACCCACTCTAGCATGTTGTCCAGCATTCTTTCAAGGGGATCAAGACTTTTTCCCAGATAAATGTTTAGGATAAAAGAGAGAGAAAAACAGCAGTCAAATCCATTTTGGAGTTGTTCTGTGCCCGACACGCAACAGCTTTCTTGGTGTAGTGGAAAGCCAAGCTGATGTCTAGCCTCACAAGAAATAGCAGTAATAAAAACATTTCTGCAATAAAAAAGTCCCACACTTTAGTTTCAGCTAAAAATTCTACAGCCAAGCTTGGTGACATAATATAGGAAAACTGAAAAAAAGTTAATGGCACATAGTTTTTATAAATAAAACTAACACCTTAGTAGATTATATTCTCTGGGACCAAATAGAACACTATATTAGAATGTGAATTTCAAATGGGTTTCATTATTACTATTAATACTTACTCAGATCACACTTTATATTAGTAAAACACTCCTTAGGTCATTATATCTGCCCACAGAAAACACGAACCACACAGCACCTACTTTTCTTTTTAAACTTAGCTCTGCACATTAAGTACACACACACACCCATGCACACACACACCTGACCTCTCAAGCAGTGTATATAACCACTGCTCCTTTACTATCCAAAACCAAAGAGCTGTTCTTGCATTCGATGGAAAAGTATGACCAATATGTAATTAACTATCTATTCAGAAGAAGGCTTTGAGAAGAAAATGAGGAAAAAACACAATGAGTAAATGACCAGCTATCAGATTAAGAACAAAATCAAATAACTCATACTTTATGTGTCTTTAGAGATGATTAATATATAACTCTCAGTTAACTTGGGATGGGTAACTCAGAGCCTTTCAATAAACCAGAAACTTCATATTTTCCAAGAGTTTTAAGTCCTTCCACTTTTTAACCTGTGAAATACAATAATGAACGCATTTGGTGATACATGCAGTTTAATTTTCCTTCACCAAACACAAAATTTGACTGAAGGACAACCCGGTTGTCTTTCATTCTCTCGATAATTTTCCATGTGAAAGGCACTGTGAGCTACCTCAAATCTGTTTTGATAAAAGAAAGGGTGTGAATATGTTATTGTTGAAACCAAATCTATAGATAGTCAGGAGAAATTCACTATTGCCACCTCCTTCAGGGAATAAAGTTAACCCAAATTCTCTTTTTCAATAGTAGCCTCTTCAAAGAGCATTTTAAAAACTAAACAACGGTACACACTAGTTGTAAGAAGTATATATTATGTAAAGCAAGATTAAAAAATATTTTTACCTTTACCTCCATCTTCTACATGTATTTTTCTTTTTCTCATCACACTTTTCAGTGAGACCTGTATCTTCATGATCCTTAATTATGAATAAAGAGAGAAAAACATTTCTTCCCTCAGTCATATCTGTTTTTTTAAGTAGCTAAAGACCCTATTTAAAAGAAGCTGAGCATAAAAAGTCAACAAACAGAATAAACATACAATTTAGAGTACTATTTAAAATATATAAATATATAAATGCAATTAAATACCTCACTTGCTAAGGCTGAATTATTTTCATTTGCTACATTTATTGCTTCATGTAACTAACCTTGGTTCTTCTCCTCACAGAGCCCCAAATGGAAATAGAATGGATTCACCCCCCAAATTTTAATTTAGACATCACTTACCTAAATTCCTCCCCTTCCTGCTATGAAGTATCATTGTTGAGCAAGCTTTTGGCTGCCTCAAGGTGTTCCTGGGGGCCTTCGGGTGCTGGGGGGTCTATGACTGACTTCCCCCCCAACTCCCTCATCGCCTCCAGTGTTCCCCGTCTATCAGAGTTGGAGTAGGTGCTTTTCCCTCGTTATTTGTACTTTTTGAGCTACAAGTCTCAGACTCTTCCCCCTTTTAATTCACTTTGAATTTTGGCATTTTAACCATTTTTCACAGATACTGGACTTGAAATTTTTAAGACTGCAGAAGAACTAGATTGTGTTAGCTCTTTTATGAAAATGATTCTGCTGGCTACAACAGCAGAGACTGGAGGGCAACGTTGCTCAGAAACCAGACGAAACCAAGTCACAGAACAAGTCACGGAAATTCCGAGCACAACCAAGTGTCAGGAACGCAGAAGGCTGTGGAGCAGTAGAGAGCTTGTGGGAAAAAATAATCCCTAATCTCCATCTCTACCACCTGCAGTTGGTACAGAAATTATATTTTGTCTAGAATGAGTCCCATATGAAAAGAAGTTGCCATAAAGGTCTTCCTGACTCACTAGGGGAGAGCTGTAGCCCTTGGTGTGGGGTGGGTGTTGGTATGTGCTAGAAGGGCTCTGGCCTGAGGTTGCCTCCAGACTTTCAAATCGCTCCTCCTTGGCCTCCACAAGAAGGGAGGTCTCCAAGGGCTGAAGGGTGCAGCAGGCACTGAGCATGGACTGCTTCTCTCCTGGGCAGTAGGTTTGTGACCACTCCCTTTGCTTTCATTTTTCTTTGTGGCCAGATCAAAACAGTCCTCCAGAAAATTTCGTGTTACTACAGCACCACGGAGCACGTAGACTGATCATGATGATCTCTGTGTGTACATTCAGTTAATCTATTAAAGAGAAATAAAGCGGTCTTATTTTCCTCCATCAAATCCTGAGCTGTGAGAGCTTCTGAAGGAATGTTGGAGAATGATGTGAAAGTAGCAATTGAATTTGCATCTCCTGTGTCTGCTGCTGCAGCTGCTGCTTCCGAATTACAGGGCTGCTTTGCCCAGCTGACAGCTCACCACCCAGGCTTTTCATCCATTCAAGAATCTGATTCTGTCAATAGGGCCTCAGGTCTGGATCTTTTGACTTCTACTTGGTTTTGATGCATCTGCCCTCTAGAAGTTAATGAAAAGCCTCAGAATATGAAAACATGGGTTCCACGTAAACACTGCTGAACTTCCTGAGGTATGATCCTTGGGAAGAAGTTGGGTGAATGTCGATGTGTGTCATTCGGAGGTGAAGTGCGCCTACTAGAGGCCTCGGCCCTCGCTGTATTCCTGCCGGGCCTTGTAGACTAAAAATCGGCGTGAATGCTTTCTAAGGTTTTCTTTTCTTTAATTCTGTACTCGACTCTTCCTTCAGTTTGGCCTTAACATTGTAGTCTTGGGATGTTTTGAATGACTGTATCAGAAGCAATCCTTTGCACAGCAAGTGGAAATAATGTGATTCCTTATTAAGATTTCTATCTTTCTAGACAGGTTAGTATTCTTAGTGTTTTCTTTTTTTTTTAAATAGGGCTAGCAATTTCATTTATGTCTCTATCCAGTATATCATATATCAGCACGATACAGATTAGAGATATGAGAATTACACAAAGTGTTCCCTTTCCTTGGAAAGGTCCTTGACTGTTGGAGGATGGAGAAGTTCTGGGGGAGGCACATACCTATGGTTGGGGGCGGGCGGCACCTCGAAAAGCTTCCTTAAGTAATCGTTTGCTTTCAGAACTGAACCTGAAGAGCGTGCAGCACAACCAGGTGGGGCCCGGGAGAGGATGCGGAAGGGAACATGGGCCACAGGCCTGGAGGAGCACGGACACGGGCAGTCCCGGACAGAGGAGCTTCCCCGGGCAGCCGCGCATGCCCCCCAGGGGCTTCGTGTTGGGCTCTGTTGGCAGGGGCCACGTGGTGCGTGAAAGAAGCTGGGAATTCAAGATCTAGGGCCCAGAGTGGAGTGGTCAGTGGGAGAGTCTGGGATGAGATTGTGCGGTCGTGAAAGAGAGGAACCCCGGCTGGGAGCCTGGACGCGGGGAGGAGAGGGCTCCGCCCATGGCAACGGTATCTTTCTCCTTCCCCTCGTACTTCCCGAACAACTCCAGCATCACTACCATGGTCGTCGTCGTCGTCGTCGTCGTCGTCGTCGTCTTCTTCTTCTTTTCTTTTCTTTTCTTTTCTTTCTTTTTTTTTTTTTTTTGATAGTTGTTTTTGTGGCTTGGCTTTCTTATTTATACGCATGCCCTTTTTGGTCTTTTGTTAAATCTTCCCCGATTTGAAAGTGAATTCATGAACTAATGTCAAATGTTTTCCAAATTCTGTTTTAAGAATAATCTAGATCTTTTAAAACTTGAGTAATGTGGGCTGTGAAAAATCTGTAACTGTCCAACTGGTTTATGTCAACATTTTGGAAAGAATATCAGTCTTTAAAATGGCGTTAGAGATAGAAACCCTCCGGGAGTGAAGAATGCCTGGTGCATGCTAATTCTGTACTTATCCAGGTGGAAGAGAGAGAAGAATAGCCAAAGCTATAGATAGAACAAAGGGATGTCAATTGCAACCTGGTCTCAGTTTGGGTTTAGCTCTCTGCACTAATCCCATATCAAAATGTTAGTGGTTTACTTATTTATTTCTAACCTGAGTCGTATTAAGATCTTATTTGACAAATCGCATTTTGATTTATAGTCTGTGCTGTTGGCATGTGCTTTAATGGCATTAGCCAACTCTAGACACATACTGAATTCATTATGTACCTTATGTATATAAGTAGTAATACTTCCTTTTAACGAACATACGGTCACATCAGAGTGCTGTGAGGTGGTTTTACAAAAGCGTCTTTGTGTAGCGTTCCTCAGAAGTTCGAGACGTGTGTTAAGGTGAAGACTAATATGTTGTATTTCAAGTTGTATTTTAATGGAGTGATATATTGTAATTTTGCCCTCTCCTTAAGGTGAATAGACTGTTATAGTCTGTTTGGGTCTTTGATTCTTAAACTTTTAATTAGGATTCAACATTTTTGATGTTTAAATTTTTGTGAACAGATGAATTAAAAACTCATAAAATAAAATTGACTTTGAATTTGTATCCTGGACTGGGATATTGACAAAGGGTAGATGGGTGGCTTTTTTTTTTTTTTTCTTATTTTCTATAGTGCTAAGAAATTCACAGAATCTGCTTTTATAGATAGCTGTCTATGTGGCAGTACTAAACCTGGGCTATGTCTGCTGAAATGTTTCTCATCCTTACAACGTGGACAGCCTTCAGTGGCTTTGAAGGGCAGGGCCCTCCCGAGGCGGGTTGGTAGGAGAAGTGAACCAGGAACAATCTGGCCTGGCTGTGAGCAGTCTCCCAAAGGGAGTGGCTGCCGTCTTAGCACTCCTCATCTCAGTCCCTATCAATGCACAGGAGGCTGACTGAGCAGTAAAGTATTCTCAGGGGAGTGATGATCTGTGGAGTCAGTGCATGACAACATCTTGGGGAATTCTTTAGGAGAAGTGGGGCGTGTGTATGGGGAGGTGGACTATGGAGGACACTAGGCATCTCCTTGAAATCGAGAGATAGAGGCTAGTCCTTGAGGGGACAGATGGGCAAAATGTCAGAGCTCCAGCCAAGCAAGTTGAGATGAGAGCAGAGTTCTAATCCAAGTAGGAACCCAAGAGTGCAGAACAAGATATTGGGCAGGGCTCTTATGCTTGGTGTATATGGCAGGAGACACTGCAGCCTGGGAAACACCAGGGATTCCCTTGTCTACGGGTTTGTAGGCAGATTCTAATTTTGGAGGGATGAGACTCCTTACATGTTGCCAAGTACGATCAGGATTGACTCAGGATTGACTCAGGGGGTGCTTAAGGCTGAGCCAGCGAGTTGTAGGTTGTCAGTAATTAGAAGTGGGTGAGGATACCTTGGGTGTCTCAGATAGAAAGTAAAAGGATCCTTCTTTGACAATAACCACTCCCTAGCATTTCCAGGAAGACTTTGAAAATTGCTGGGAATAAGGGCAAGAAACCCGACTCACTGAAGCATGGTATTTGACTCTTTATTTTTCATTTTAAAACAAAAGTAGAAACATTAGTAATAGTCTTGGTATGTCTCAGTCTTGTATTTAAAAGTTGTAAGTAAAACTATACTGGGTGTTATACTATATGTTGGCAAATTGAATTTAAATAAAAAATTCAAAAAAAGATAGAAGTAAAACTAATAAATATATTTTCAATTTGATGTGGCATTGTATATCTAAATTTAACATTACTATTTTTTATATTATATGAAATCATTAGAAGTGTGAGGGTGTGGTTAGTTTTTGTTGGTTGGTTTTATTTTCTCTTGGATCTTGCTATATGTTACCATTCTGTAGCATTTCAGAGACAAGGGGACAATTTTTTGACATTTATTGAGATCTCTTTGGTGAAAGAACTATTTTTGTGATACTGTTTCATTTTAATTTATGCAGTTGTTTATCAGAAATGAGTCTGTAGCCTATTTATTGAATCATTTCATTTTCTCATTTTCTTACATATTTAGAGCAGATTTGAATGAAAGTGTATAGAATATTGGAAATATCTTTTCAAGTACGGGGGCATTGATTAGATCTATATACTTTTTTTTCCCCCTTCAAGGGGAAGTTATGAATAACCTGGTATGGAAATGCTGAGAACATATGACGGGGTAAAGGCAATTTCACCTGAACCAAATTAACTATATAGTTGTCGTTGGGAGCCTCCATCAGCATGTAATGGTGGTGGTGGTGACAGCAGCAAAACTAAACCAACTTCCCTCCCCCACCTTTTTAAAGATTTTATTTATTTATTCATGAGAGTAACAGAGAAAGAGGCAGAGACACAGGCAGAGGGAGAAGCAGGCTCCCTGAGAGGAGCCCGATGTGAGACTTGATCCCAGGACTCCAGGATCACGCCCTGGGCTGAAGGCAGGTGCTCAACCACTGAGCCACCCAGTCGTCCCTCTCCCTCCCTTCCTTCTATCCTTTCTTCCTCTATTTTAAAAATGTAAATTTTTTTCCAGCTTTATTGAGGTATGAGTAACAAAATTGTAAGAAATTTGATGTGGAAAATGTAATGATTTGATATATGTATACATTGTAAAGGGCTCTCATTGAGTTACAAAATTTTAACTATTTATTATCAAAATCTGCAAAGATCTATAAAAGTAGAATAGGATTTTGAACCCATATGTAGTGTCTCCAGCTATAACAATTGGCAGCTCATGGGTAATTTTAATCAATTTCTTTCCTTTTCCCTTCTCTGTCACTGTCTCTGTCTCTGTCTATCTCTCATTCCAGAGAATGAGAGAGCAGAAGTCAAATACCTACCTCTTATTTTGTATGCTGAGAATGATTTTTACATTTTTCGGTGGTTAGATTTCGTGGCATAAAATTATATGAAATTTAAATTTCAGCATCCATACTCATTTGTTTAGTATTGTCAGTGGCAGAGTTGAGTACATCAGTAAAGATCTTAGGGCCTTTAGAGAAGAGTGCATCATCCCCATATCTAGAACATCTTAACATATATTTACCTTACAAGGTCATGAGCATTATTTATTTATTTATTTATTTATTTATTTATTTATTTATTCTTAAAACAATATATAACCATTATTATGGCCAACCTGATTAAAGACAGTTTTCAAGATCATCCTTATATCTGTATTTGAATTCTATATGGGGAGAGCAGTTTGGCTAGCTGGACGTTGAAGTATACTTGAAGGACAGAATGAAACAAAACTCTGGGGCATGTGTGTGTCAGGAGATGTATTTTTTTAAACTTAGAAATGTGAATTTTCAAATGAGATAATGGAATGCTTATCGAAAGTTATTTTTCTAGCCTTTTACAAAGTGTGGATAGTCATAGTGAGTCATTGGCGACTTACAACTCAAGCTACTTTCTCAAAGTAGATTATCTCTTTTCTTACTATGGTTAGTTTATTTTTCCTCTTTTGTGTTTAACTTTCCAGAGGAACAAATCTGTTGGCTTTAAAAATATGGCTAGAGCATCTGGCGCAGTATTTGATGTTTGTGTGTGCAACATTGATAACTGCATTGTGCGTAAACTTTGCCTTTTTTTCTGGGATCTATCCAGTATTCTAGTAGCTGGTAGGAGGTAGGGAAGGGCTCCATCAAGCCGATCTCACAGCTTTGTACCTCAGTTTTCTGCCTCAGCATGTGATTGTGGCTGTAAGGGTTCAGAGAATTTTTTTCATTTCTCTCAGAGTGGTCAGTCAGCCTTTGCTACCACTGATGGTCACTAGCCAGACTCACAGACTATTGAATTATAAATTGTTTTATTTTATTTTTAAGCATTTATTTATTTTTTTATTTATTTGAGAGAGAGAGAGAAAGAGAATGAGCCTAAGTGGGAGGGAGAGGGAGAGACTCTCAAGCAGACGCCCTGCTGAGCCCGGAGCCAGAAATGAAGCTCCATTTCACAACCATGAGATCATGACCTGAACTGAAAACAAGAGTCAGATGCCTAACTGACTGAGCCCTAAATTGATTATTTTAGATAACAAACAATTTAGCACCTTCCTACATGCCAACTACCATTGTGCTTGCTGGAGATAAATTGGTGGTGTTGATAGTCGGAGTGGAAAGAGCTAAGTCCTTGCTCTTCATTTATTGATTCCTGTGAGAAACCAAACATCCCTGTAGATGAGATGAGTCATAATTGCTGTTGAAGAAAAGAAGTTCCAGTAGGGCAAACTTATTTGATTATCCAAACTCAGATCAGAATTAGTAAATATCAAACGCAAGTAGAAGTGATTGGATATTCTTACTGTAGTTTGAAACAATATCTGTTAAATTTGTATTTGCCAAGTGAGTCTGAAGGTTTTGTTTATATAGGTAAAACGAATTAAATTCTTATTTGTTTTCCTTTTTTTTTTTTTTTTAAGTTTCAAGCTTCAGTTTGATTCAGTGTTTTTCAATAAACATTAAATCTGGATCACTCAGATATTCTGATAACTGAGGAATCTTTATGATTTTGATAATGAATAATAGACATCTCAAACAAAAGGAAAGGGAAGGTAAATTTAGTAGAAGGAAATGTTTGTTAACAATAATAGCTTCATTCTTATGCAGCTTCCCAGTTTACAAAGGCCTCCACATAGGGATTAATCGGATCCTTGCAGTTGTTCGAGATCGGCACAGAATTTGGTGTTAACCCTGTCTTGTAGATGAAACAACAGGTTCTGAGGGGCGAGGGGACCATGTGCAGAATCCAATCGATCTGTGGCACGGAGGTCCTGACCTCAGGCCTCGAGTCTCCAGGCCAGCGCACGCTCTCCTCGCACCAGGAGTCAGCCGGCTTTTCATGTTAATGTGACAGTACAATTCTTCTTGGACAATCAGGACATCCGGCTCTGGTCAGACTGATTTGATAACAATTTGATAAGGTGTGGAATCTTCCTGTGATTAGAGAGAGAAATCTGATAAGATACAAGACTCAACCATGCAGCAGATAAAGGTTCTCAAAAGGCTGCTTGCCGTTAGAATTCCCCAGCTGGCCCTCGGCTCGGTCCGTGTATTTATTATGTCGATCACACTCAGAGTCGCCCTTGGGGCAGCCCGAGCCCTTCCAGCGGGTTTGTAAAGTCGTGGGCATGAACTCACACGCAGATGGGGAGAGGGCACTGGAGGTGGCCGCGTGCGCAAGGGACCGACTCCCTGGCCAGTTCTTTCCCCGGGGCTGGATCCCATTCTCATGAAAGGGCTGCTTCTCCTTTGTTTCAGAATCTGATTCTCAAGCTTTCAGTTCGTTTACCTGAAATCTAATGATCACCGTGTATAAAACCAGCAGCGCCAGCAGGAACTTGCGACATGACACAGTTCCTCCACCCTGTGGCTCAAGTGACGAGGAAACTGAGGCAGCATCAGGACTCGCCCAGATCTTCAGGCGCAGGCAAAAGATCAATAAATCTGGCTGAGTTATGCTGGAAAGAACTTTCTAGGCGGACGTCAAGCAACCGGCAGAAATGCCGGGAAAGCTGAAGACACAGCTCGAAAACCAAGGGAGCCAGGGTGGTTCAAGGCGTCCGGAGCCCTGGGCGCCCTCCGCGCCGGGAGGACTGAGTGCCGGTGGCTGCGTGTCGCCTCCCGTCGTGGCGCCCGGCAGACCTCGGTGCCGCTGCTGCCTGCCTCTACCTTCAGGGGGATCCCCGCCCCGCTTTCGGGGTCACCCTCTCCAGGCTGAAGTCGTCTCGGATCTGCGCCATGTCAGAGGCCCGTGTCCCGGTGACTGTCCTCATCCTGGTGTGGGGCTAGCCTTGGCCACCCTGTGACCCGTGCGGGGCTTAGAGGCCGCATCAGAGGCCTGTGTCCCAGTGACTGTCCTCGTCCCTGGTGAGGGGCTAGCCTTGGCCGTCCAGTGACCCATGCAGGGCTTAGAGGCCGTGGGTGGACACGGGGACACCCAGCCGGCCGTGACACAGGGACACCCCCAGGGAGTGGTTGCTTGTGGACTTACACCTTGGCCCTTTGGACTTTTCTCGATTCATGGCAGGCATTAATCTCCTTTGGAAAACCTGGCAGAAACATCCCATTTTTAAGAGAAAATGAATGTGAAGAGAGAGAAAAGGGGAAAAGAGCCAGCGATAGTCCCCGCTAGGGGGGGCTAGGGGGGCTTGCCCCAGGGGCAACTGAGTGTGAGGGACATGAAAAATACACGGAACCGCGTACTGAGGGCCAGCTGGGGAATTCTAACAGCAAGCAGCCTTTGGAGAACCTTTATCTGCTGCATGGTTGAGTCTTGTATCTTATTGTAAGGGCCGAGATGAGAGATTGGCAGCTGTGTCATTTCTGGAAAAGTTTGCCCCCTTGATGAGCAGTAAACCATCTAAAACTCGAAGATAAACAGTTTTTGTTTGTTTATTTTTAAGGTATTTTCAGTAGCAGCCATGTCTTTCAATTCAGTTGTAAAGTGGTCTTGACTTTGCAGTAACTTTTTTTAACGTTTGATGATAAGAGTCAGTGTTTCCGGAGCCAAGTGCCCTGGGACGACTAGGCCTCGCAGCCTGCTCACAGCACCTGCTCGCCCGTCAGGCCCACCCGGCCCGTGTGCGGAGGAGGGAGCAGGGGGGCGGCCGGAGCTTTCTCCGTGGCAGGGACAGGCCTTGCGACTCCTCCCATAACCCAGGGCAGAGAGAAGATGTGAAACCCACAGAGGGAAAGAGGAAGGCGGTGCGGGGAGGATTGAAGAGCCTTTCTGGAACTTGTGATCTTTGCACGTTCGCCTGTAGATGCGCTCTTGAATCTCCGAGTCCTGGGAGGCCGGGCCCTCGGGGGCAGTTCTGCTGCCGCAGGGACACCAAGCAGCAGGCCTGGCACCCAGGAGCCGTTTATGCGGTATTGGGAAGAGCAGCAACTCCCACACGTCCTCAGGACCCCTCTCTTGGTCTTAGCTGCCACCCGCCCAGACCACCCTGCTCAGTAACCGAAGGGCCTCACCCTCAAAGCTGCAAGATCTAAGAGCTTATCGAGGCCTCCGTGCACGTCGGAGACAGCCAAGGAACGTTCCCGGTGGCGTTGGGACCCGGACGGTGGTCTCGAAAGGGTCTCTACAGTGTCTTGCCAACTGACTTGACAACTTCATTTCAACTAATTTTTGTCTCATTACTTCTTTTCTCTTTTTCTCCCTTAGAAGTACAAACAGCGACATTGGGCCTGTGGCCACCTTGAGACTGGGTTGCCCCCCGGGAGGTGCGGGAGGGAGCGGTCCTCGCTGTAGACAGAGGGGCAGCGTGGGTGCAGATAGGGCTAGTGAGAGCCAGAGCGTTCCGGTCACGGTTGAAATGTGGTTTTATTTCTGTGCAGCTCTAGCTAGACCCCGAAGTGTCTGAAAAGGAGAAAACTTACTCTTCATTAGATTCATTTAAAACTTTTCTCGAGAAAGAAAAGTCCTGAGGGTATAGAAACTTTCCGCGCTTAAATATGTCACGTTAAGGTGCCTCACAATGTTTCGTTTACAGGGGGCCAAAGACCACAGATCCACGCTGATTGCTAATTATTCAGATTGTAAATAGCTCGTTCAAGAACTTAGGGTGAGACAAAAGAAACAGGAAGGAACAAAAGGCCCACAATAATGAAAAGGATATTGTGAAGAGAAAGGCTGGGTGGAATTATGATGCAGGTCACATCCTGTGCCTGTATTTAATTGTACCTTTGTATTTAATAATAAAAATGATTACATGCTCAGTGCTAACAGGTGTCCCTTCCCGAGAACGGTAGTATGGGTAAGTGACAGCAAATTATTCCAATTCATAAACTTTGAATATGATGCTTTTCTTTTGAGTTTCTCCGGTCTATACTAGAAGACATTTTCTGCAGAAATATACATCAAACCAGGAAGAGTTTTAAATTTAATCCCTGATGTGTGTGTGTATAAAATACAGGTGAACGCTTGAAAGTGCGAATGAAAAGAAATCACTTTACAGGCCCTATTTAATGAAATGGGGCTGTGCTAATGCCATGTTGCATTTCTGGTAGTTTATGCTTCATATAAGCTTTGGATATAATTGCAAATTAGCAGTGATTAAAGTTTATAGTTGGTGGTCTTGCTGTTAGGGCTTAATTGCCTTCTCCGCATTTTCTCTACTTCTTGCTAATCTGGGCTGCCTTTCCTAACTGCCCTATCTAAAATATAACCCCCGCCCCAGGGAATTCCTCTCCCTGCCCCTGATTTTTCTGTCCATTGCTGTTATTGCAATTTCTAATTGTTTTATTAGTTGATTTCAGTTGATTTTATCTGTCTTCTCATTAGAGTGTGGTTCCATAGGGCAAAGACTCGGGTAGCAGTCTCTCTACTCAGTGTAGGCCACTACACTTAGCATCATGCCCGGCTCACGGTATGTATTCAGTATTTGTTAAAAGAGATCTGCCACCTGCCATCCTAACCATATATCAAACCCTTGGTTGCTTAACTTTATCACTGCCCTTCTTTTGCTTGGGTTTTCACCAAAGAATGTGTGATAGAAGACATCCTGTTTCCATTGTGTGCTGGGTAGCTAGTTAGACAGTAGTTCCCTGGTTCAGTGGAGACCACACCTATAATGAGGGTAGAGTCGAGTGGTTGGCAACTGAGCCTAGAATCTCTCATCCTTGAGCATATTTCCCTTATTTTGAGCAATCTCTCACCTGTGATTATGTTTCATGATCATGTACATTTACTCACTTATTCATTCAACAAGTTTTTGCATACCTACCAGGTAGCAAATGGAAAAAGCAAAATTGGCTAAGATGCCCTTCTGTCCTTTTAGGAACATATTACTAGAATCAAGGTTTCCTAGACCTGGAACGATGTCTCTTTAGATGTCTGTTGTAAACCTGGTTTCTAGCACAATTTTGGACACATTAAAACATCTAGTACAGATTTGCTCAATAAATAAGCAAGTGTTGAATGCAAGTATTTAGAAAACAGTTTGTGGTATACTCAGTATATTCAGAGTATCATGGAAGCACAGGAGGGAGAAGACCATTGTGTCTGAGAGGAGTCAGGGATGGTTTCATGAAGGAAAGATGAGAAGTTGAATAGTATACCAGGTAGGATAGGATATTTCATGGAGTAAAGACAACATGAGCAGAAGTCAGACCTATGAAGCAGAGTTTTATTTGAAGATGGCACTGTGGTCAGCCTGGAGATTTAGTGTGAGGGAGTTTTGGGCATTGGGGCTTCAGAATTATTTCCTTATTTACATTCCTTATACCCTGTGCTTGAAATACCTGTGTGGCACAGACTAATCATCTCACTACCATTTATTTTACACCATTTCTATAGGAAAATGAATTGTCTTCTAGATCGTCATCTTAGAAGGCAGTTTTGAAGGCAGAATCTATTTTAAGTCAGGACTAACTTCATTAGAAAATTGGCTACATTACCTGTGTGATTTATCTATTGCTAAAATTCCACATAACAATCAGAACCCCAGGAGCATAAAAACAATTAGAAGTTATCACTCATGGCATTGGAGTGGTCATCTAGGTAGTTCTTGTATTCTTGTCTGGGCTCAGTTCAGGGATTCTTCTGGTTTCCCCGAACTTGCACTCGTGTTTGGAGGTGTTGACTGTCAGCTGATGCAGAATGGTCTTGGCTGGGATGACTGGGGCAACTTGCCACATGCCTCTCATCGCCCTCCTGGTACCAGGAGGCCAGCCCGGGTATGTCCTTTCCGTGGCATTGGCAGAGCGTCCTTTTAAAAATCACATCTACTAATAGTCCATTAACCAAAACAGTTTTACCTGGCTGAGTCCAGAGTCAGAGCAGGAGAGGACACTGAAGATTCATGGCAAAGGGCATGGCTACAGGGAGGTATGAACAATTAGACCTCTTTTGCGATATACTGCATATAACCATAAAAGCCAATCAAATCAAGATTTCAGTAGAATTCTAGAACGAATGGAAGAACATGATTTCTGATTTTATTTTTATGCTTTACTTTATAAAGCATCTGTCTTGGTTTGTGTTAAGGCTCATTCACTTCAGCTGAGCCAAAGTGAGAAACCAGAAATGAAGAATAGGTAGAAATGGAATCTTGAAAGGGATGGGTAGCTACTGAGGATTCGCCATTACATGCATTGTGCCACCCAGCTCTTCTCCTTGTATGGGACCCTGAAGCCTAGAGGGGTACCCCATTCAGGGGGCCCCGTCGTTCCAGGCCCAGAGCCCTTCTTCCATTATCTAGTAAGCTGTGTCCTCCCTACACCGCTTCATGAGGCTCCCTGATCCCTGCCACTCTCCACACAAATCAGCACTTTTATAAATAATTCACTTTTGGAAAACACTTGTCCAATTTACTGTGAAAAGTCTGTTCTCATTTTGAGTTTTCGCATTCAATTGTATTCATCATATGAACTTAAACTAGATTTTGTAAGACCCTTGTACACACACACACACACACACACACCTTTTCTGTTCTGCTTCTCTTGCACTCTTCCGATCAGAAAGGGAAATTTTAAGCATAATGATTATGAAATCAGCTCGAGTTGAGTAGGTTAGCCTTTGAATTATCTTTGCCAGACTGCTAAGGAGAAGCTGCCCAAGAGGTCATTGTGACACTGTCAGTCTGAGACAATGAAGCATGCCCTGTGGATTTTGTTAGGAATGGGATTAGAGCTTTAGGGAAGTGTTCTTTCTTTCAGGCACCCCTCCACCCAGCAGGAGTCATGTGATTGCAGGAGACCCAGGTCAGGCATAGGGAGATAGGAGGGTATATTTTCGACATTTCAAGTACGCTGTATGAAAAGAAGATTGTATGTAGGGTTTCAGGGCATTGTACGATGTTAGATCTGAAAGACCAGGAAGATGCCAGGTAATTTGTTCCCTAGGGTCTTTTCGTATTTACTCGTTCTTCACGTTCTTTCCACGTTCAAGGATTATATTTCTTTTTCCAGCTATTTTGCATGTTAACCTAGTTGCCAAACTTTGCAACTCTCTCAGGAGAGCAATACTGCTCTGTCTCCAAAATATTTACATCTGAGGCCTATCTTTTAGACGGTTACATTCTAAAATATTTTTCACTTAAAGTACCTCTCACGATCCTATGTGCCAGGGGCATTGAGAACTAAGACAAAATCCTCCCCTACCACCACTGACCTTCATTCTTTTTGGTAGGTTGATTTAATATTGTGTTTTTCTAAACAAGGGAAAACAGTTACAGTTCCACCTCTTATGAGCTTCCTCTCATACGAGTTGCAACTTCGGTATATGCACATATGTGAGATTTCAAGTGCAAAAGGAGAATAGAGTAGGAAACAGATTTTCACCATCCCCGTCTGGGGCCTTGTGTAAGTGCCAATGTAAAGCTATGCTATTCACTGATCAGTGAGTAGTATCATGTTGCCTGGCTCTCAGGAAGCGGATTGGAAAATCCAAACTTAATAAGCAGATCAATTGGGTGGGGGAGTTGAGATTATTGTATCACATTCCAATGACATGCAGTGTTGTCAAAAACTTTTTTCTCCAGACATAAAATTACAGGAGGCATATAGATACCTTTCAAAATGTCAGTAAAGGGGGTTGGAGGGGAATTTAGTTACGAATAGTGAAAATTTACCATCTCTCCCAGGAGGCATACACTGAGAGCATCTGGGTATCTCAGGGTAAAGGGTGAATTTAGTGCGGGTAGGGGAGGAGGTCTACCAGGAATCTGAGGAGATAAATGAATTAAGCTGAATGTCTGCAAAGAAGGGGACTTTCCTGGGCCCAGAGGAAAGTCAAATTGCTTACTCTTCAGTTTTTAAGACCTTACAATAACCGTGTTTGCACTCCACTGCGGAGCACGGGGACATAGGTAGGATGAGTCTTGAGGGAATCATTTGTAACCATTTCTCCTCCTGCCCCACTTACTCAAATATAAGGACAGGCTTAGGTTTAAGGTCAGATTTTCCACATTTCTGGGGTTTTTCTGCTTCCCTCAATTTCTTGCCACCAACTGAAATCTCTTTAACAGAAAAAACATCCCGCAGTTAGAGGTAAGACTATAGATCTATAAAAACTATAAAAATGTATAAATTTATGTAAAATTCATATAAACCTATGAGACTATAAATGAACCTATGTATTTCACTCACTGAGTGGATTTTGGTTAAACTTAACACTTACTCGATACCTGTCTGTGCTTGATACTGACAAGGGAAAAAAAAAAAAGATGAGCAAGAAAGGCTTCCTGGCTTCCTATGGCTGGGATGAGGAGGTGGGAAATCATACAGCGATTCCACTGGCAGGTGAGTGAGTTCCAGAACAGAGATCATTCTGTATCTCTCTCACCAGTGTGTTCCCTGCATTTGTCGCAGTGTGCAGTGCGTGAGTTATAATCAAGGCTCATTATTTTTTTAAGTTGAGGGATACGTGAGTGAATATAATATTATAAAGCCAATAAAAAAGGCATACATGAGCTAGAATATAGACTCAGAAGAAGGGATGAACAACTTTGCCTTGGAGAGACTCAGGTAAGGCAAGACTTTAAGGGGAGATATTTAAACCAGATCCTGAGAGGTGGATAGGAGTTATCCAGAGCTTCCAGAATAATACTTCAGCCAGAAGAATTGGTGTGTACAAAGGCAAGAAGGTGTGAAATGGCAGGAATGTTGAGGGAGTTGCAAAAATCTGATGCTCTTGGATAGTAAGAATAATGGGAGCGGAAGGATTGTGACAGGTGAGGATCATACCATGAAGGCCTCCATTCATATGTAAGTGACAGGCTGATTCGAGTCAAGGCGGGGCTGCTGAGTAGCAGGGCGGGCATGGAAAATAAGGACCAGAGCAGTTGCTTTCCGTGTCACACTTTTAACTGAGGTTGATCTTGTTTACCTTAAAAAGTATTGGGATTTGGAAGTTAGTTAGGGGGGCGTTTCTTAGTATAGAAGAAGCAACAGAGCTTGATGCACTAAACCAGTGCTGCTCCAATGAGATTGTATATTTTGAAAAGGCACTAAGAGAGCGGTTTTATATTTTCAAAGCTTAGAGTTTTATTACTAGATGACTGTATCATAGGTAAAGTAATCTGTCGGTTAACAAATAGGATTCCTGCCTGGTTCCTTTGAACGGTGACTTCATATAGGTTTTAAAATAGTTTACACGTGGCTTTCCAGAAATCTGTCCTGTGTGTAAATCAAGGCACACCTGACGGGGTGTGGATTTTTCCTACCGCACAACTGTGACTTGGTGGATGGCTTGTACTACCCGTATGTCATGTCCATAGAAGGATCTGATGGGATGGCCACTCTTTAGTTCAGATGTGTAATCTCTGTAGTTTAGAGAAAAGATCTGTCATGGAATCCTTACTTAGTTTCTTTGGTTCGTTTGCATGCACCTAACGTGGTGGCTCATATTCCAATGTTAAATGAGCCCTCCGTTAATAGAAGTTGGTTTCTCAGACTTAACTTTAAATGTATCTACTGACGATTTTAATGGTGACTTCAGGGTCTTGCTGAGTTGAAACTGATCCAACTGCTGCCAGTCTTTCTTTCCACTTTCGTTCAGCTACTCCTGCTGTTTGCTTTCCTTTCTCCCCCGACTTCCATTCTTAGTTTCTGGATAAAATAACCCCTTGTTCTGCATGTTGAGGTTCAATGTATGTTCTTCACTGATAGAGGATTTAATGTAGGGGGTTAGGTTCTTGGCTGATCGTATTAGTGTGGCAGCTTTAGAATAAGATGTTTCGCTGGGGCGGGGTGGACAGAATTTTCGGTCATTGATTCTCTCTTTATAACTCTGCCCTTTTAGCTGGAACAGATTACCTGTGCAGGGCTTCTGGCTTCTGGCCCTGCACAGACGGAATCACAAGGAAGAAACTTTACATAAACCATTTATACTAAGTGTTTGGTATGCTGGCAACATAAATCAACAACAATATCCATTACAAATTCATCCCTTTATCGGTATTATCTTGATGGAACGGATCCCAGTGTGTGGGAATTTGAACCCTGATTCAATACATCTAGCCCCGGGTAATTAATTATTCAGGGCACAGAGAACCTGGCCCCCGCAAAGTAGAGTAATTCTCCTGGTCAGCGTGCACTCCACTGGCAATAATAAATAGGAAACGTCTCTAGTGATGCCAGTATTTTAAAGTGATTAATCATCTTCCCCCCCCTTCACCTCCCCCTTAGTTTTCTTTAACTAGGATTTTTCAGCAATAAATCTTTAACAATACAGGTAGGAATTGTTCTGTAATTAAATTTTGCCCTGCTTTAATTTCTTACCTTTTATGTGTGATTAAAAAAAAGTGTTACATTTTAAGAAGCTCTGATCAAAAGTCAAACCAAGAGAAATCCTTTTATAGAATACTGAGAGATCGTCTATGGAAGATTAAGCTCTTGATTTTGAATATTAGATAGAGCACATACTCATCAAAATTGTTAATCAACACCAGTTGGGGTGTCAGATATTCTGAGGTTTTGAGTTGCTTCACTTTCGTGCATACGGGTTGTCGGTATTAGGAAAAGTCTGACATATACATATGTTCCCAAACTGTGAGAATAATTACTTATTTCTTAACTTTCAGATAATTGACGTGAGCCCTTGTAGGAAAGGGATATGTGTGTGTGTATACACATATATGTGTGTGTGTGTGTATATATATTTTTCCCCCCTTTTTGCAGTACACAAAGTACACTCTGTGAAGTGGCAGGTAAATGCCTGACCCGGAATGACCACGTATCTTTAAAGCATGCCCCGTAGAGCTGCCCAGCCATCACGTATATTCCGGGTGACAGGGACCGACGTGACATATCTGTTGTGACACATTTCTGTACCACCAGAGTGTGGCTCGAGGTGACTCCTGTCCCTCCTCTGCTGCTTTCCCCCGCTGCAGGACAACACAACGACGCACGGATGAACCTTGCCATTGCCCTCACTGCTGCCAGGTATGGGGCTGCCACCGCCAATTACATGGAGGTCGTGAGCTTGCTCAAGGAGGCAGAGCCGCACACGGGGAGGCAGCGGGTGTGTGGCGCGCGGTGCAGGGACGTGCTCACAGGTACGCGGGCTCGCGGGTCTGAGCATCCTGCCTGGCTGCCTAGGGACTGCATTATAATTTTTCTGTCACTTCTTTTATTGAAGCCAGATTTCAGAGTCCTATTAATTAAATTCCTCATTGTCAGCAATGACTGGCTTAACGTGAAAATTTTCCCTCGTGGTGCTTGGCAATTTTTTCCCCTTTGTGTTATATAATACTGATGATAATGATAATGAAAGCCCCTCCAAATTCCCACAGCCATGAATGTGCTATTCCATTTTCTTTACAAAAAACATGTTATTAATAAAATTAAATAAACGTGACAAGTTTCAAAGTAAGTGACATAGGCGGTGCACTTAGACATCGTTGGAGTCAATCACTTCCACTTGGGTTCGATTTTCCTCCATGTCCCGCTCCTATGGCCCTGGAGCCGGAGCTTCAATCACCTCGCGCCCTCGCGGCCCTTCTGGCCCTCGCAGCCCTCGTGCACTCGCTTTCCCGCGGCTCCCGCGGCCCCCGCCGCACCCCCCCGCCCCCGCATCATCCCCCGCCGCCCTCTTGCCCCGCCCCCCCGTACACCCCGCGTCCCCCGCACCCTCCGCCGCCCTCCCGTGCCCCCCGCACCCCCACATCCCCCGCGGCCCCCTGCGCCCCCATGGCCCTCTACGCCCCCCGCACCCCTCGCGCCCCTGCCCCCCCCCCCGCACCCCTCGCGTCCCCGCATCCCCCGCCCCCCTTCCCGCCCCCGCAGCAGCAGCACTGAGGAGTGTGTTCTCTCCCGGGGACGCTGCGCCCGCAGCTGAGTCTCAAGGACACGGCGGCCTCGTCCCCCGTCCCACTTTCCCTCGGTGTTTGGCACCCGGGGGCCGGCACTTCGCAGAACGGAGCGGAGGTGAAAGCGTGGCGCGCTCCTCTGCGAGCCGGCCCCCCCCCCTCCCCCCGGGCCTGAGCCGTCGGGCGCCCGGGCCGCCGCTGCCTCCGACAGGCGGAGCCCGGGGTTGACGCCGCTTCCTCCCGCAGGGCAGGAGTTCGACGTGAGGGCCAAGTGTGTCATCAACGCCACGGGCCCCTTCACAGACACGGTGCGCAGGATGGACAACCAGGACGCGGCGGCCATCTGCCAGCCGAGCGCCGGCGTGCACATCGTGATGCCCGGCTACTACAGGTGGGCGCGGCGGGGCGGGGCCTGGCGGGGGCGGGGCCTGGCGGGGGCGGGGCCTGGCGGGGGCGGGGCCTGGCGGGGGCGGGGCCTGGCGGGGGCGGGGCTCGCCGGGGGCGGGGGGCGGGGGGCGGTTCTGCGGGATTTTAATTCAAGTCCGAAAGGTGGATTCCGCAAGTTTCCACGAAGGGCGATTTTAAATTAAGACGCTGACACACTGATTTCGTAAAATACATTTGCTTACGAAGAATTTGAAAACGAGGACGGCGCATGTATTCTTATGTTCATCACTTTTAAAATCTGTTTTGAAAACTATCACCGCAAGTAGACATCAGATATGATTTCTAATCTACCGTGTTAACGGAGATAATTTGTCACTGGGGAAATGGGTACGGACAGAGCTATTAATTGAAAATCGTTTAAGCCGAGTGATGGGCTCATTAAATTGTTCAATTTTATGTATTTTGAAAAATTTTGGCAAATCAAAAAAATGTAGATGGATTTAGTTAAGAAATTAATAATGATCAGCTCTAGTGAACGTTTCAAGACTTCTGTAGGAAAAGATTCATGTGTCCATGCCAGGAGTATGGAACACAGACACCGTTTTTATCTGCAGAGGCCCACCCGATAGGCAGACTAGCAATTCTGAATGGAGCGATGATCTGTGCTCCAGCTCTTATGATATTATCTATAATTGAGAAATATTAGAAACTGCTTCAGTTCCTGACCTTAATAGAATGGATAAGTAAATTACGGCATCATATCTGCATAGAGGAATATTATACGGTCATTAAAAATTGTGATTACAAATAACTTTTACTTTTTAGCAAAACACTAATGATACAATGTTAGCATAGATACAAGATTATATGTGCAGTACGATCTAAACACTATCAGGCATATAGAAATACTAGAGGTGATTGATTATTGCTAGGTGGCATGATTATGGGTAACAGTTAAAGATGATAATTTCTAGGTAATGGGTTAAGATAAGAGTTTTCTTTTCCATATTTTAATAGTCTTCCATAAAGGTTACAGACATCTTTTAATATTTGATAATAAGGAGACCATCACTATTATCTTCACTTAGGACTGAAGAAATCAAGGTGTTTTCAGGCTTAATAATAAAAATGTTCAGAGCGGTACTTAATAGAGTTTTAAAAACTGCTAACCAGAGTTCAGTTAAATGGAAAGGAGAGAAGTATATGTAAATATGCAGCTGTTTCTCATATATAGGGAAGTTTTCAACAATAGTTCCATTCATAATTATATTCATTTATTTTGTATTGGATTAAACATATGCAAGGCCAACTAGTTCGTATGGTTTTTGGGAGGAGTTTGCCTTTTTAAATATCTTTTAGACAATAGATATGATACTTAAACAACGGACACACACATTATCCTATTTGTTTAGATCTTAGTAGATTCAACATAATCTCTTGTGTGTTATGTTTCATGTTTTCTTCACTATCGTCCCGTGATATCAGAAGACTCTATGTTAATTTTTCCACTTAGTAATGACATCATTTGGGACAGGCCATTTTATTCTGGAAACCTTAGTTTACCCTTCATGAAGATGGGGAGATGGAGGGTAAATGAAAGTGATACCTTGGTGTGGAACTTGGTGTTCATCACTTACCTCTTGCTGACTGTGTGACCTTGACAAGTTACTTCTCTCAGCTTCTGGTCCCTTATCTCATGATAGTACCTAATTTGTATACAATTTGACAATGATCAGTTGATTACTTTGTATCCATTTTGTTGGCTACTCTTCATGAAGTGTCTGTCACATATAGTGGCCAGTTAAGTATTTTTTGAATGAATTCTACTAACTTTTTTGTGTTAACTTGCCCAAATTGAGATCGTTCCTTTTTTTTTTAAGTCAAAATTTAATGTAACGCCTCTAAGGCATTAATATAGAGAAGTTAAAATATGAAAACAAAATATGATTCTTCATTTTATTGCTCAGATAACCCATGTATACAAAAATAAAAGTAATCGCTATAGAAAATAGAAAGCTACAATATGAAAAGTGAGAGTCTCTCTCTTCTTATCTTTATCCTTCCTCATGCCACCCATTTTATCCCCTCACTTCAGTTCTTCTCTGGTAATCAAAACTAGTTCTTTATGATTCCTTCCATAATTGTGTTTATACTTGCACAATTGCCTATCCTTTTACAAATTTTACATGAAAGAGGTCATGCTACACATATAGTTCTGTATTATATAATATGCTAATAACACTTGGGTGTCTTTAAAGAAATATAAACATACGTTACCTGGATGTAATATTTTCGAAACAGAATACCTTTCTTAATCCCCCAATTTGTCATTAGCTTCAGAGCCCCTCCCATAAATCTTGAAAATGTTCATTACAGCTGGGTTTGCTGGAGATCCAGTATGTGATCTCATGCTACTTTGGGAGAAAGTGCTCCATTTTTAGCACCCTGAACTATAACCACTTTACATCCTGTCAGAAACCTTAGAGGAGTGGTTTGCAGCCCAGTTCCTATTCAGGGTCTGTTGGAGATGAGCCCCTCGGTTTGGAACTGTGGCCTGGATTAAGGGTTGATTCCCTCTTTTAACACTGACCTTAAGGCATCTTAGAGGATGGTTTTGCTCTCCCTATCAATGCACTGTCTTGGGTGGGGTCAGATTGACATGGCTCTCTGGGTTCATCAGTTACTCACTCTCAGTTATGGCTCAAGGGTTGGACTGGGTTGTCGGGGATGGGTCAGACCTTCTGGGGACTTCCCTATGAACTGGCTGATGATACCTTAGGGCCTAACATTTCCACCAGAACCTGATCACTTTAGAGATGCAGTGAGTTCAGGAGGCACTGATTTGTTGATTGTAGGCTGCTAAAATGTAGAGCAAGGACCATGTGTATATCTTGTAGTGTTACTTTTGGAGTATCCTCATGTCATTTATTAAGCTTGTATGACCCTAATTTACATGTGCCACGGTAGCAACTTTCCCGCTAGGATAATTTTAATTTCAGAAAACCCAGCACATAGAAATCATTCATTTTTAAAGGTACTCTTTAGTTGATATTAAGAATAAATCTGCAATTTTCATCAGAGTTGGGCCTAGATGCTTTAGAAAGAAGCAACAATGCGACAAATGACTAAAAGACGTGAAAATAATCATCTCCTCCTTCAACCTATGGAAGCTTTTTACCACTGGCAAGAGGTCATTTTTTTTTTTTTGGTATTACTGTGTGCATATTGTTAGCTCTAACCCTGATTGCTAAGTAGTTAACAGTAAATTGATTTCAGTTTAAATAAGAGTACTTCAGTAAGGCAGTGGTCTGCATGAGAAAAAAGTCCAGTATGTTTAATCCTAGACACACACATAAATTAGCAGCAAGCTTTGCTTTCTGATGTCAAGTGACTCGTACATATTGAAAAAAGACCCAAACCTCCCTGTACTGTTATACCATCACTGTAGTTGATACCCACTTTCAAACTTTAGTGTGTGACCTTGCAGAATTAATCCTTCATAAGAAAACAAACTTTTCCCTAGGGGAGAGTATGAATTAGGTAATTTAGAACTGATGAAAGGTATTTCCAAGTGGATTCTTAAATTTTTATACCATTCATTAGTAGCTTTGTCTTCCCTCTGTGCTTGTTAATTTTATGTTTGACACATATGTCTTCGCTTAAGCAGTTGATTCTCTACAGGTTCCAGTTATGTGTGTGTTGGTAACCATCACCTTCACCCTTTAAACTGCTTTTATTGCATTGAACGGTTAAAGGATTCAGTAGTTGTGCTTTTCTAATAGCATTTCATGTTTAGGTGGTTGAATATTATAATCTTATGCTAAAGTTTATCAGGTTTATTGAGTTATTTAAACAAATCATAGGATATCTGGCCCATAAAATGATCATATATAAAATACACCAATATATAGTGGGTTCCTTAAATATTAGGATATATATGGAATTTCTCCTTTTGTTTCAAAATGCTACTATTTATCATATTCAAAGCTTGAACTCTGAATGAGTTAATTCCCAGTCCCAAGATGACTGATGTCACGTAAGGGCATATTAACCCAGGATCAAATCAGTTGCTTACAAAATACATAATTAACTAGTTTCTTTTAAGATTTTTCTTTTGAGAGTCTTAGGACGAACACAAAGAAGAAATATAAAATATTCTATACTTACAGTTTTCAGTATATAAAGATGAAAGTAAAATTACTTTCCTTAAGTAACCCTGAGAGAAGACGAGATCTTCGCTGAAGGCTTAAATGGTTGACACACTTCTGTAGTGCTTTTTGCATATGCTAAATGGAGCTGTGGCCCACTTTCTCTGTGTCTCTCAAGTGTGCTGTAGACAGTGATTTCTTTATACGAAGGATGTGTAGAAATGGCAGCATTTCATGGGACTGATGGATCTTTGCGAAGAAAGACTCATATTCCTTGTGGTTTACATAAAGAAGATACATTAGCTAAGCTGGCTGTTGGTTTCTTTTTTTATTTCTTTTTTTAACAAGTTATTTTGTAGATTTTTGTTTTTTAAAAAATTTTATTGTTTTAAGTAAGCTGTATGCCCAACGTGAGGTTTGACTCACGACCCCAAGGTCAAGAAGTCATATATGCTCTACTGACTGAGCCAACCAGGGTCCCATAGATTTCTCTTTCATAAAATATTTATTTTGGTTTAGTTTTAAGCAACTATTAGTCTCTCATCCTTACATATTTGAATCAATAGAGTTCTTTTTAAAACATTTTTTCAAGGGAATGATAAACAAGGCAGTTGACTGCCCTTTAAAATTTGTGAGTATGGGAGAGACTTGTTGAAATTTATTCAAACCAAGTGGAATTGTGTTTTTTACTTAAGAAATGTCATTAGCAGAAGCTGAAAATACCTTTAACATTGGCTTACTATGAGATGTCAGTCAATGAGGATTAGTAGGGACTATTTGAACATAACACTTCAAGATTCCTCCCACTCCTTATCAATTTCTCCAAATTTCTTTGAATGGTTAATGGATGCATTAAGACAATAGCTTCTTCTGATTTAATAATACAATAGGACAGATTTTGTTAATATGTATATGTAGTTGCCTATTATTTCAAATGTTTTTTAAACTTTGGTTTTAGAATATTAAGCATGTGTTTAGTGAAAAATATTGACTGATATTTTTAAAGGTTTTATGTAATTGGTCCAAAGAGGCATCCTTGAACCTTGACTTAATAGGAATCTTGACTTAGCCTCTTATATCTGTTTAAAGATTGTCATTGCTAGGATATCCCTCTCCTTTTTTACCTTGTCCTGATACATTGTTGTTTAGGTAATTGGAGAAAACTGAGCCCTTTTCTCATTGATGCATTTCTTGAGGTTTCTATAAAATTGAAATAAAGTAAGAAATCTCATAATTGGTGAAGTGCTATAAGTCCATCTAGGTTACAAAGGAGCAAAGAACTTTTTGATTACATTTTAGTTTCTAGAAACTTAGACCCTTTGCTTTTCTCATGTACTTTTGAGACCTTACGCTGAAAGATGTGACAAATGTCAAATGTCCCAGGAAAATACTTTTCATAGACTTGAAAAATGGTTGAAGAGCCTTCCTTAATTGACCATCATAAAAGGAATTAGAGACATTTAGCCCACTGACATTATCTGATGTAAATGGTCCAAGGAATATAAAACTCCAAACAATTGGAAGGTGAAGTCCACTTTCTTAATTAACCTGGCATTGTTGAGATGGAGAGGACTGGTTATTCTGTCAATTTTATATTATCACACTTGCTCCATTCTTTTTCATTACCAAAATTATTTTTTTTCTTTTAGGAATTTCTAGGGTAGAGTATTGGCAACTAAAAGGAAAAGTTCATGTGTTTCTCGTGTGCTTATATGAGAATTAGTGAATAAAGTAGTTTTTAGAATGCAGATTAAGGATTAAACTTCTGCTAATTTCAGAAATATATAACCCTTCTTTTTACATCAGCCCAGAGAGCATGGGACTTCTCGACCCAGCAACCAGTGATGGGCGAGTTATTTTCTTCTTACCCTGGCAAAAGATGACAATAGCTGGCACTACCGACACTCCAACTGATGTGACACACCATCCCATTCCTTCGGAAGAAGATATCAATTTCATTTTGAATGAAGTGCGTAACTACCTGAGTTGTGATGTTGAAGGTAACTTATGCATTCCCTTGAGTTTGTTTCCCTTCTTTTATACCCTCCAGCCCATCCCAGCTCTTACTGGTAACTGCCACATTGCCAGTCTGACTCTTCTTCACACCTGACCTGCTCAAACTCTTCTCTGCTGACCACTTCTTTTGGAAGATTTATGGGGACCAAATTAGCACACGATGGGAAGAAGTCGCTTTTCTCCCCCCCACCCTTTCTGTGTTTACATGAAACTCATTCAGTTCTTTTCTGATAGTTTCTAATGGCTGTACATGAGCCGTACGTGAGCTCCAAACACGCATGCTCTCTGAGAAGAGAATGAAATGTCTGCATCACAATTTTGTTTCTAGAGTTTAGGAACCTGTATCCTGGCTTACAGATACAGGATATCCACAGGAAACAATTAATCAAAGAAATGAGAGGATGGAGATCTATAATCTAAGAAGCTTAGTGAGCTCTACTATATGAAAAGTAGAGTGTTAGAGCATAGATTTATCTAAGAAGGATAAGTATGCTTTTTTAAATCGAAAAAGCTAAAGTTTAAGTCTTTTCCTTGCTAACTGGGCCATACTTTACTTTTAGTTGAGATCTCATAGTATTTTCTCCCCTGTGCATATATAACGAATATTTTTTACCCTGGCTAGTTTCAGAAGTTTCCCAACATTATCCTTCTGTATCTCCTACTGTGTCACCATCCACTCACCCAGGCTAGAAATGACATGCTCATCCTTGGTGATCCTTCTCTTGCCACATCCAGTCCACTTGCTACCTATGCTCACTCTGAAGTATCATGGAAATCCCCTTTCATTTCATTGTCATGGTCACACCTGTGTTCCTTCTTGCTTGAGCAGTTACACTGGCCTTCTTACTGGCTTCTGGCAGTCAAGCCCCTGTACCCTTCATCCCAGTATAATGCTTCTATCAGGACCGTCTTTCTAAAACACAATTCTCATGATCACTTCCTTGCTCAAGAATATCCCTTGGATGTCTGTCTCCTCATTGACTTTAAGAGAAATTCTAAACTATCTCGCATGCACCCCAAGGCTCATCCCAACTTGTCTTTACTGGTTTATATTCCACTTCTCCACCTCTGTGCATTTTATAGTTTTGCATTTCCAAATCAGTTCATTCATTTTAAACCTCATGTATTGTTTAGGATGAAGCCTTGCTCTGGGTTGCCCTTTCCCCCCAAGTTCTCATTTTGACAAAGCGCCATTTCCACTTCAGAAACCACCCATCCTTTGTACTTCCATTGAATGTTGTTTAGTATATCACGTTGTATTGTAGGTAAGAGTCTAAGCTATAGTCTCACTTGGCGCTCCCTGAGGGTAAGGATTCTGTATTTAGCTACCAAGCTTGTTGTCTATCTGGTATGCCACTCATTATTGTTTTGAATTAAAAAGAATTAGTAATAGGTACTTTTGGGGTTTTGGATGCTGGTAGCAGTTTGAAAATCTTTCTATATTAAGATAGAAATTTTAAGATTTTTGAAAAATAGTCTTCATCTATTTATATCAGGAATCTTCTATAATTTTGGCTTGAGTGGAGGACATGCAGAGACACAATTTTCTTCTTGATGTGACTCACTAAAATCTATGAATCCTTCTTCCCTAAAGGATTTTTTTGTCATCTTGTGATCACACATTTGCAAACAAACAAAACAAACTGCATTTAAAAAAAATGGTTCAGGAGACTCTCCTAGTTTAGTTGAATGATCCATATTATATAGTTTTAGCTTCTTCTGATTTCAAGTAATGGATGTAATTTCATTTTGAGTAAAGTCTCTTTGGGTGTGTACATTAATGGTACAAATGTATTGACTACATGTGACCTGAGTTCTGTGTAGCTAATGTTTATACTGTCTCTCACATGCATACACTCATGGTTATTTGGGAAATGGTCATGCCTTATTTAATATCCATATTTAAATACTCAAAATGCAATGCAATTTTAGCTAGATACTTTTTTTTTTCCTTTCAATATCTAGGAGGAGTTTCATCTGGATATGATTGTATTTTAGTGTATTGATTATTGTTAATAAATCCTGCCTCATTTCACATTTGCCTGCGTGTGATATTTGTTAAAAGTGGGTTTATATCAGGCCCTGCGAGCAGGAAGTTTAGATTGTTGGAGCAAGAAATAAAATTAATTTGAGAGCAGAGAGCTCTATGTTGACAGTTTCCAAAATCTTAAAGTTCAAATGCAGTAAGATGAGAAATCTGATTCTTATATGTGCCGAGAGGCTGGATGTGCTGGAAACAGGTGTAGGTTCCAAAAGGCCGCTGTGCCCATGTCGTAGGTGGGGATTTCCACCGGTGAACTGAGCCTTGGCTGCTGTAGAGACTGAAGCCCACACGCCTTCCTCACTTTTATTCTGCCTGTGAAAGCAGAGAAGACCTAGCAATACCTATGGGGACTCGGTTGGTCTATAAAAGTCTTGTCAATTAACATCCCTTTTGGTAGTTAGGTTGGTTGGTAAAACTGACAGTTTTTTGGCCAGTTTGGGGTAAAAGTGGCTGAAATTGATATCTAAACACTGTAAGTCAGGCCTTTCTCCTAGTAGTGCGAGGACTCTTGAGATTAAGAATTCTCTGGGTAGTAGGGTGCCTGGGTGGCTCAGTCGATTGGGTGCCTGCCTTCTGCTCAGATTATGATCCCAGGGTCCTGGTGGTGGAGCACCACGTTGGGCTCCCTGGAGCCTGCTTCTCCCTCTCCCTCTGTCCTGCCCCCCCCCCCCCCGCTTGTGTGCTCTCTCTCTCTCTCTAACAAATAATAAATAAAATCTTAAAAAAATAAGAGTTCTCTGCGTAGCAAATATCTGGGGTAAAAGCAGAGATGACAGCTCTTTCATATACTTCATTAATTTCCCTGTGCACACCATCTATCACATGTTTTCTACTTACTAACTTGTTCTTTTTAAAGCAATTAACTAACAATGATTCCTTATAGGTTGGTTTTTGTGCGTGTGTGTGTCATTTGTTTTTCTGATTGACCAAAGGCCTCATATTTGAAGGGAGTTACCCTTAGCCTTGGAAGAGGATGCAGTTTGCTACTCTATGTCTATATCTTAAAGTGGAGACGTTTAAATTAATATTTTTTCCCAAGGAATTTTGGCGTAACTCGATTTCTTTTCCACTATGGTGGTGAGGTGTAGAGAGAAACTCAGCCCAGGCCCTCCTCAGTTCTTTGACTGTAGGCTGGTGCTGCACACCTTTTAATCTTTCCATTTGTCTCTGATGGGTAATACATGCTTTTTTTTTTAAGTCTACAATTAACTGAGCACTTTTTAGGCTAGACACTCTACTGAGCATATTGCCTATATTATCTCTTTGGATTCTCGTGATAAACTTACCAGGTATATTTTGAAGTTCCCACTTTATAGACACTGAAACCCCATGACTTTAAGCTTCTTGGCCATATTTTGTTGGTGTTGAAGCCATGATGATGAGCCATGATGAGGATGAGTCAGTCTAGCTGCAATACTTGTGCTTCTAAGTACCACACAGTACTCTGACTGGTAGTTCCAGGTTTTATGGTGTGATATTATATCCACCAGGGAGTGGATTAAGTCTCTCAATTCATTTCCTGGAAGCTGCTAGACACTTGCAGAATGATAATGACCTTTGCTCTCTCTGGACTGGCCTTATTGGATTTGAATGTTAAACTAGAGGAGGTTTCATATCTGATAACTAATCCCTGGGGCCTAGCAGTCTTCTGTACAGGTTTTAAAAAATAAAGTTTGTTTAGGTCCTAGAGCAAGAGTTTGGAAATGTTTTACATTCACCAGGGTTGACATAATCATTTTAAAAGGATTTATTAAGTGGATGAATAAGTAAAATTCTGACAACAGTTTTTGAACCTCCTCAAATGGCTATATCCTTAAGGAAGAAAAAAAAAGTGTCAAATCTTAACACTCCACGCTGTTCTCAGCAGCTGCCACACTTCTGCAAAATGCACCGGAACAATTCTGAAAAGCATTTTGCCTGTTGGGAATAAGACCATGTCTTCTTTTACGATTTAGAAAGCTTTCCATTCACAGGCTGAATTTTCTAGATTACTTGTTTGTTCTTTTCTGAAATGGGTAATTGATAGTTGTGTCATGTGTATCAGGTTAGGAAGAAAAATGATCTTTTGAAAAATGTATCATTAAGTCTGCTGTATAGAGGTTAATCAGAAGGATGCAGTGGTGAAACTAAGCTAGGACTTAAAGGGATTGAGAGAGACAGAAGATTTGCCGAGTGCTTTATCCATGTAGTTTTTCTGGAGTGCTTCTCTAGGCAGCGTCTTGAGTTGTACACAGGTTTTCACATATGCAATTAGTAGTGTTTATAGATTGCCTGTTATTCAATTAACAACCGAGCTGGCCATATCAACTCACTGCAGACCTGCCTTTTCACTGCCAGAGATTGTACCAGGGTTATCAACTTACACAGGCTTGGATGTCTTCCAGCTGTTTAATTATAGTGTCACACGCTTTGCTTTTTCTAGTTTCATTAGTTTATAAATGTAATATGGTATCTTATTTCTGTGATTAACACTTCATTTCAGCAGGTTAAACATGCTGGTAGAGAAGTATTGATTTCTGACACTATTTCCCCTGTGTTCATTTAGATATTTTCACATGCTTTTTATTGATTTTTTTTGAAAGTGGCAAACATGAGAAAGAACACCCCAAAACGTATGGCTAAATAACTCATGTGAAGCAAAACTGCACATTTAGCTCTTAATTGTCACTTCCTGTGGGCTTCATTTTCTATTAATTTTTAAAACAAACACTTGTCTTGCCAAGGTTTTAAGAATAAAATATTCAATATAATTTGAAACAATTACCCAGCACTTAGTCTTTTCAACCAGCTGTAAAAAATGTCCATTCAACTTTATTATTTATATTTTACTCTTTATATATTACATACACTAAAACCTGAATGAGTTATTTATTGTGATCACAATAAAAATAGTCCTTAAACATAATGGTAAAAGGACCATCTTTTTGAAAATATTGCCAAGTACTTTTACACACTGTGGAGGTGCTCACTTGGGTTTTTTAACATCTGGGCATTTGGCACTTGAACAGTCAACCGGGTGCCATCTGGGTGAGTCGTTCTAATAAATGGTGTTTATTGAGGACTTTTCTCAGCTCCCAAAGTAGTGTTGTTTCTTGTCCTCTTGTTTTATTAAAGCAATTATTTATGTTAAAAGAGAATATCCAATTGTTTAAATATATCGTCATTAGATAATTTATATAAAGCCTGGGATATTGGCTCAGAGGCCTAAATATTATTGCTCTTGATTTTATAATGCCAACTGTTCTTCTTGTTTGATACAAAAAAGTTTAGAGAATGTTTTAATATGCTACTTAATATTAATTGATCACTATACATGACCCCTCCTTAATGTAGTATTTGGGGTGTTGAGAGGTATTAGAGCTGACATTGCTAAACACTTCGAACATGATGAGAGAAATGAAACAGTAATGAAATCTGGTTTAGCTATCTCAGCAGTAAGAGAACCAGAAAGATCAAGATGAATTTTTGAGCTCTGAAGCATAAAAGCCTTGACTTGAGTGATTTTCTTCACACATGTTATACTTTGGAGAATTTAAAGTAGATGATGTCCACTACCTACTCTTGGCTACAACCTGAATGACAGAAATGATTTCTGGATAAGAACTTGAGGGTAGTACTTAGTTTAGTAAAGACTTTAGTATTAAGTTAGTAAAAGTTAGTATTTAATTTAGTGTTTCTGAGTACTGAATTTAGTAAAAATATCTTTGTTTCTTTGAACTCATGAGATTAGTGGGAGAGGAAGACACTTCAAAGTGATAAATATGGAACATGTTAGGACAGTTGGTATCTGGGGGGAAAGCATGCTATTATAGCAGATTGTACTCTCATGAGCAAAGGAAATACAGTGAAGTTTCACTAGAAGGATGCTTAGAGATGTGGGGAAGGGGGCCATGGTGGGAGTACCCAGCTTCATGATCTACCAGGACAAGTGTAAGATCTATTACTTGGGGATTTTTATTCTAAAGCTGACTTGGGTAATATTGTAGCCTGTGCATGTGCATATCGTGTGGCTATTTAATTTTTAATTAGTTAAAATTAAAATAAAATTTGAAATTCAGTTCCTCAGTCACATGAACCACATTTCAAGTGCTTAATAGGCACGTGCCACTCGTGGCAAGTGAATCAGAGAGTGTGGAGACAGTGTTTGCAGCACTGCAGAAAAGTCTAGGCAACAGTGCTGCTCTAGGAAATCTAGGTGCTTTTATGGACACTTTTACAGAAGGAAATACTCTTTTAGAGAGTCATTGAATTTGTATTTTTTGTTATGTAAAATAAGTGTATTATCTTGTAAAAAAAAAAAAAACACCCTCCAGATTTAAGGACACTCAACAAGTGATAAATTCAGTGATTCTACAATGTCTAAGGTACACGGTCCTTATTTCTCTTCACTCTTTCACCCTCCAAGTTGGCTTCATCGTCGGGTTATTACCAGCCCATGTGGCTGCAGCAGTTTCAGGCAGAATTAAAAGATAATTTAACGATTCTCTCTTCTGTCTACTGCTTTTGAATCTCTTTCTTCAAAGAACTTTAATTAGGGTTTGTTTAACAGTGTGCAAGGTTTCCACTGTGGGTGAATAGGTGATAAGGAGGGAAACATGTTAGTTCAGTTAGTTGCTGTCTTTTATACAAGAGGTTAGAATTCATGTTTTATGTGTTTAGCTCTGCTCTGCCCTATGGACATAGATTATGCCTATGGCCCTGACCCGTCATTACTTAATTCCAGTGGTGGAGAGGTACAAGCACTTCATCCCTCAGTAGGAAATAGCATTTTGAAGAATCCACAAAAATCTTTAAATCTTAAGGTTGTGAGAAAACTGATAGGTAACCTGATCCAACCCCCTCTGGTTTAATAATACAAAACTCCTGCAGCCCATAAAGACTGATTCAAATTTTAAATATGATTTAGAATTTGATTATCCTGACATGTATCTTTTTAAATAAATTTAATTCCAGCATTAATCTGACACCATTCTGGGGTTGACGAGCTGAATGCTAAAATATAAAATAAATTAAGGTTTCTAACACATTATAAACTCTTCTCGGTAGGGTTTTCTTTTTTTGAGTTCAATTTCAAGAGTAAGGAGCGAAAATGATATCAGTATACATAATGTTTTATTTGAATATTCTTCTATGAATGGAAACCTCAAATATTTTAGTTTGGTCTTTTTGTTTTAGACAGCACAGTTTTGCAGATGTGTTTTTCTGCCTGTTATACCAGAAAAGGTAAAGCATTTGCCACAGAAACTATTTGCATATGCTTCAGATTTCCTCTAGAGAGTCTAATTTTCCATCAAATAATTTTAAAATCAGTCAGCGGGCTTTAAGAGTTGAAGCCAAATTCCTGATCAATGTGGCTACCTAAGGAATTTCACAGACACACTCTGCAGACTTTGTGGTGACCACAATGACGTTCTATGTGGTTGGCTAAGTTTTATTTTTGACTCAGAGGGCTATTTGAACTCTAATGGAAAATAGTGGTAATTTCCTAGTTAGGTTTTTTGTGAAGATTAAAACATTGCATGATTTGTGTTGACGTTTCACAAGACTTTTGTGGAATTGCATGAAACTAGAAGTAACCCTCATCCCATGGAAACTATCAGGATTAAACCTAATTAAGAGAATACACATATCAGAGGAGCAGGTTTAGAAATGGAAACTCAGCATTGAAACTCCCTTAGGTCTCTAGTTAACAAGACTGGAAGCCTTCGGCTATCTGCACCAGCTTATGGTGTTTCCTTTCCCTTTGTTTCTGAGGCAGTGTTTAGATCTGGATTTGATTGAACACCACTGTACACGTGTATTCTGGCTAAGATTGTGGCCCTCAAGGAGCTATATTAAAATATGCTGAATTTACCTTAGATAAAATTATCTTTATCAGAAATCTTTTTATTTTTCATTTGAGATCAAGATGGAGGCATTATCTGTCATTCAGTATAATTTGTTTTGAGGGTCTCTCCCCTGTGCTTGGTTAGGCACCTAAAAAAAATTTTTTTTGGACTATTCCAGTCATTTCAAGGAGTCTCTGTGACTCTTTCCATAGAGTCTGCCAGATATTTTCTAGATACTTTTCAGGTGGTTCTGTGTGGAAATATAGGGGATTCACTGTACAAGGGCACACTACCAAAGATTGAGGGGATCTGAAACCCACACTCTCCTCTACTCACAAAACTGCTCCCCTGAATGAGATCTTTTAATTTGAACTAAGTCTAGGCATGGTACGGGCTGGTAAGGGTCCTGATATTTATGTATGATATGTAAAATATTTCCTTAATTTTCTGAGACTTGAAATATGTTAATTTTTCCTTTTGTCTTGATTCTTTTAAAATTAGAATTTTTATCATTTTGTCATTTTAACCATGTTTAAGTGTACAGCTCTGTAGCATTACATATATTCATATTTTTGTGCAACAATAACCACTATCCATCTCCAGATCTTTTTTATCCTCCCCAACTCTGCACCCATTAAACACTAACCTCCCATACCCAACCCCCCTACACCCTGGCAATCACTATGCTTACTGTCTCTATGAATGTATCTACTCTAGGTATACATATAAGTGGAACCATACAAAATTTGTCCTTTTGTGAATGAATTAATGTCTTCAAGGTAGCATGTGTCAAAATTTCCTTATTTTTCAAAGCTGAATGATATTCCATTTTATGTATATGCCACGTGTTGTTTATCCATTCACCTATTGGTGGTCACTTGGGTTACTTCCATATTTTGATTGTTATGAGTGATGCTGCTATGAACATGGGGATGTACAAATTTTCCATGCTTTCAATTCTTTGGGGCTTGTGTGTGTACCCAGAATTGTCATTGCTAGATAATATGGTAATCCTGCATTGAATTTTTTTGGAGAACTGCCATACACTTATCCATAGTGGCTGCATCATTTTACTTTCCCATTAGCAGCACACAAGGCTATCCCAATTTTTCCATATCCTCACCAACATTTGCTATTTTCTGCTTTTTAACTTTTTTTAATAGTCATCCTAATGGATATGAAGGTGTATCTCATTGTGGTTTTCATTTGCATTTTTTTAATGGTTAATGATATTGAACATTATTTTATTTGCTTATAGGCCATTTGCATATCTTCTTTGGAGAGTATCTTTTAAAATCCTTTGCCCATTTTTCAATCAGGTTGTCTTTTTTAGTTATTGCGTTTCAAGAGTTCTTAGTATTCTGGGTTCTAACTCCTTGTCAGAGATATAATTTACAAATATTTTTTCCTATTACATGGGTTGCCTTTTCATTCTGCTGGTAATGTGTTTTGATGCACAAAAGTTTTTAATTTTGAGAAGTGCATTTCATCTTTTTTTCTTTTGTAGTCTGTGCCTTTGATATCATATACAAGGAATCACTGCCAGACCCAATGTCATGTAGATTTTCCCCTATATTTTTTTCTAAATGTTTTCTAGTTTTAGCTTTTATGTATAAATCTTTAATCCACTTTGAGCTTATCCTTCTGCAATCCAGCTTTCCCATTGTCTTGATGTTTTAAAGACAGTCAACTTTTCATCCGTGAGGGTCCTGGCTGGGAATAAGATGCAGGAGGTAACACCTGATCCCATGTCATGGTCAAAGCAAACTTGCACTTACTTCTCTCTTATCCAGGGAGAGATTAACTGGTCTATGAAAGTAAGTGCAGGAGGACCAGGTAAGCATCCACCTCCTCATTGTCTACATCATTTGGCAGTTCTTGGGTTGGTATGTGTAGTCAGATTTTTGTTGTGGAGAGTGGAGAAGGGAAGGGCTAAGCCATTCCTGAATCTGACCTAGATAAAAAATAGATTCTGGGTGTGTGTGAGTGGCTCGGTTGGTTTAACGTCTGCCTTCAGCTTGGGTCATGGCAGGGTCCTGGGATCGAGCCCCAAATCGGGCTCCCTGCTCAGTGGGGAGTCTACTTCTCCCTCGCCTCCCTGCTTGTGCTCTTTCTCACTAGCTTTGTTGCTATCTCTTTCTCTCTCTCAAATAAATAAATAAAATCTTTAAAAAAAAAAAAAAGAAGAAGAGTAGATTCTTAAAACTGCCCTTGGGTCTTGCCCTTGCCCCTTTTGGTACACCCTGAACTAGTCTATTCTCCTTAGCCATTTTTAGGTCAGTAATGAGTGCTATGCAAAACTGTCTAATTCTATTATAAACTCCATAAAATCTTGGTATAGAGAGGTAATTGTATTCTGACAGAGGGTATAAGAGGAATTTCATGGGATCTTGAATATTCAAAGACCTTCCATACACTATAATAGAAATGTGGTGTGCCTAAACTGGGAGGAGCCAGTATGCCTACTTTCCTGGCAGCTACAAAGATAATGGGGTGAGAGAAAAAAAAAGATATTGTCAATAGTTGAAAGAGCATACATTTAGTGGTTAAGAATATGATCTTTATAACGAGAAAGAATTGGTTCTGATGCTCTTCTACCATTTATAAGATGTTTGCTTTGGGCTAGTTGATTAAACTTTCTTGGGTTTTTTTTTTATTTTTCCTCATTTCTGTGGTGAGAATAGTAGTAACTGATGCTGTACATCATTGTGAGATTAAATGAGTTGAAATGTGTATGTCAAGTGCTTTGACAAGCTTAGGCCTACAATAAATGCTCAAAAAGAAGGTAGCATTGATGAGGGGAGAAAATATCCTGTTTCAGGCTTGTTTGCGTAGTAAGAACCTTTGTCTTACCTGAGATGAGCTAGCTAGATATATTTTAGGAGGAAATATAACAAGTCACACATCTATTGGTTTGTCTTTGTTTTGTTTCTACTTTGTTGTTGTTCCTTTCAGCTATTCCAGATCCTTCCAGCTGAAGGCTGCTAACTTGTGTTTCTTTTGTTTCCTCTTTTGGTAGGAATCAGTGTCTGTGATTTTCAGGTTATTTGCTTTTTTTTTGGTGGAGATTATCTTTGCAATAGAATACGTTTTTGTGGTACTTACCCACTCCCTTCATTGTTATATTTAAGGGCTTCGTCTCTCTTTCAAAGTGCATATTGATGTGTTCCTTTTATTGAATTCTCTCCTGCTTATTAGCTGTTTCATAGTTTTGTTGAGATATCTTTGGTAATCTCTTAACCCTTACCATTGACTCTGGGCAGTGAGAAGAGGGGACGTCCTGGCAGCATGGAGTGGTATTCGTCCCCTTGTTACAGATCCTAAGTCTGCAGACACTCAGTCCATCTCCCGAAATCATGTTGTGGATATCAGTGAGAGTGGCCTCATCACTATAGCAGGTATGGGATATTACCTTGTGTTTTGGGTGTGCTTTAGACAGGACTTGAGATAAACTGTCACACCAGAATCGCTCTTGGTGCTAATGAACGGGGAGGTTTTTTATGATTCCAAGTTAAGTCTTACACATTGCTTCACCATACTTATTGTAAGCAACAGGTGAATTTTGTTATGAATAAGTTGGCAAGTGGGTAATTATAAGGAAAATAAGGGGTAGTTACCTAGTGAATTATTTATCAATTATTTGTAGGTGGAAAGTGGACAACGTATCGATCTATGGCAGAAGACACCATAAATGCTGCCATCAAGACTCACAATCTGAAAGCAGGACCAAGCAGAACAGTTGGGCTCTTCCTGCAAGGGGGGAAGGATTGGAGCCCCACCCTCTACATTAGGCTTGTCCAGGATTATGGGCTTGAAAGTGAGGTGGGTGTGCGTCATCCTACTCTTCACCTCATCTCACTATTGCCACTAACAGAGTTGGCAACCAGGAGGCCTCCCTGGTTTAGAATTTCCTTTTTGCTGGGTTCCTTTCTGTCTGCATGCTGTGGAAATGAACTCAGGAAAAAAAGCTGATCATACTTTTCTTCAGTTGCCTAAAAAGCAATGCACACACTAGTTTCTATTTTAAAGTCTGGGGTTGGTTTGGTTTGTTCTCCGCAGACAGAGCATCATCCCACATTCTTTCTGTCGCGAGTGTAAGGAGGGCTGTTCTTCAGAAATGATATTGGGAGCAGAGTGAAGCCGAAGCTTCATCAGTCACGGATACAGTGATACATGCGTGGCAGAGTTAGTGCTGGCCTAAGCATTCAGAGCCCAAGTGGTTTCCTCCCACAAAATCAAAATCTAATACCCTCCTGGAACTATTAGTTACGGGCTGTGAAAAACTGACAGGACAAGCATGTGCATTTTTTGCTTCCTGCCTAAAAGGTATTGATATTCAAAGTACCTGCCTAATACAATTTTGTTTTCCTAGGTGGCGCAGCATCTTGCCGCCACCTATGGTGACAAGGCTTTTGAGGTGGCCAAAATGGCAAGTGTAACTGGCAAAAGGTGGCCCATCGTTGGAGTGCGTCTTGTGTCAGAATTCCCATACATTGAAGCAGAGGTATGTGAATGGCTACGTGGGAATTTCCTGTCTGCCATGGGATGCTGTTCACCTACCTGTTCACTTATCCCACCTTCTTTAAAAATTACATGTAGCTATGTTTTAATGCCCATTTGCCAGCCAAAATGTTTAGCAAAGTGTCTGCCCAACCGACCTCCCTTCATTTACAAGTTTAAATGTTAATTCTGAAGTGATACTGACAATGGTAATGATATTAATAGAAAATATGTATTTCTTCCTCCTCCACAGAGCTGTCCCAAGTCTTGTGACTTCACAGTTGTTTGCCTCTTTTGTGAATTTGTAACTTTTCTATTTGCTAGCACTCACGTGCTGGCTGATGACATATCTTGATTTGGCACTTAACTTCCCAAAGATTGAAGCTTGGTTTCTCAGTGTGAAGCCAGAGACCATGCTTTATATTTATTTATGATTCATTGTACTTTAAAGCACGAGTGTCCAATAAGCATTTGCTTGTTGATTGACTGCAAGCCTTCTGTCATCTGGGCACTCTGAGACAGAAAACTCTGGACAGCTTAAAGAGATGAGATCATACTTTTTCATACTTGTTCTTTGCCTACTTGGCTATGTAAATTAACATCCATATTATATATAAGCAAAGAGGTAAGTGATTACTGTGGATGGTAAATGAGATGCGGTTTGCATGTTTGTGCCAGGGTCAACGGAGGAAGAAGACATCAGCTCTTTTCCATCTTGTCCCAATTTATAAACCTCCTTTGGCAGGCAGACAGGGAACTTGTATGATGTCATTATTTGTCTCATGCCTACTAGAGAACCAGAGTGTATAAAGAACAATGTCGCTTTTCCTAAAGTGTGAATTTTTTAAGTGAAATTTTATTTCTTCTTTTTTTTTTTTTTTTTTATTATTTCTTCTTTATAAGAAAAGGCCTACACTAATGATTTTGTTTTAATTTAAACTCAGGTGAAATATGGGATTAAGGAGTATGCCTGCACAGCAGTGGATATGATTTCACGGCGTACTCGCCTGGCCTTCCTAAACGTCCAGGCAGCAGAGGAAGCCCTACCCAGGATTGTTGAACTGATGGCCAAAGAGCTGAATTGGGATGATTATAAAAAAGAGGTATTGTGGGGCACCTGGGTGGCTCAGTTGGTTAAGCATCTGCCTTTGGCTCAGGTCATGACCTCAGGGTCCTGGGATGCAACCCTGCATCAGGCTCCCTCATGACCAGGGGACCCTACTTCTCCCTCTCTCTCTTGTACTCTCTCTCTTTCAAATAAAATATTTAAAAAAAAAAAAAAAGAGGTATCGTAAAGAAGTCTTTAAAACCACAGTTTCTATTATAAACAGGCCATGTCTTGGTCTGGTAGTAAAGGCTAGCATAGTTTTTCAGTGGGAACTTTAGATTTCTTGCCAGTTTCTGTGTTGGGGGGTGTGTTTAATCTTACTAGGTCTTAGGAAACGGAAAAGATATTCTGGCTTCAAAATTTTTTGGTTGTTTCTGGAAAATCCCTTATAGAAAAATACTCTTAAATTTGTGGTCATAATTCCTGAAAAAGTAGGATAATAATGATTGTGGGTAGAACCTTTTCTGGTTTTCACTTTTAGGACGTATTCAGTAGTGAAATTCACACTTCCGCAAATTTGCCTTTGGTAGGAAATAGTGGTTTTATTGCCTGACCGCTAAATGCTTATTGATTTGTGTCATTTGGAATTTTATATTTATATCCAAATTGAAAAAAGAAAGCCAATGATGCTCAGATGCCTACATGTACAGCCCTGGGCTTGTAAGAAATAGAAGGTTATTGTGATTTTTAATTAAACCAAACCATAATATGCAGAGACATTTTCCTGTGTTTATACAAAAAAATACTTTCTGTGCTCATTGGTTCAGTTCCTACTCCCCTTCCCTCACCCCTCCTTGTCTTTCCTGAACCCATTCCATTTAAGCTCATTTTTACCACTTCGCTGTAGTATCTCCAATCACGCTCACCATTGACTTCCCCGTTGCTCAATATACTTGTCAGTTCTTGGTCCTCCTTGGAGTTAGGAGTTAGTGGCATTGACACAGTTGATTCCTCCCTCCTTCTCGAACTACTTTCTGGAACACTATTTGCCTTAATCTACTCAGGCTGCTATTAGAGAATACCACAGATTAGGTGACTTAAACAACAGGCATTTATTTCTCTCAATTCCAGAGGCTAGAAGCTTGAGATTAGAGTGCCAGAATGGTTGGTTTCTGGCAAGAGTGCTCTTCCTGGCTTTCAGAGAGCTGTCTTCTTGCTGTGTCCTCACATGGAATAGAGAGAGGGGGAAAGGGGACCCCATTCTCAAAACATGCCTAAACCTAATTACCTCCCCAAAGCCTCATCTCCAAATACCATCACATTGGTGGTTAGGGACTTCAACATATGGATTTTGGGTGGAAAAGTCCAGTCCACAACACCATCTCTTTTGGGTCTCCCCCCACCTCCCCCAAACCACCACCACCACCACCACCACCACCACCACCACCACCACCACTACTAACCAATCCATATAAAAAATAGCAATTCCACCTTTTGGTTCTTTAGACCTAAATCTTAGTATCATACTTGATCTGATCCATCAGCAAACTGTATCATATTTCTCTCCAAATAATAGCTTGAGTTCAGCCCCCTTCTTAACACGTACAGCTGCTATCACCCTGTTTCCAGCTACCAGCATTTCTTTCATGGTTTATTATAAAAGCTTCCCTCCCACGAAACAGGGTTCTTACTTTAACAACTTAAATGATTCTATTAAAACCTCAGCCAGATCATTGTATATGTCAGTCCACATGAAGTTCAGAGGGGAGGTCTGAACTAAAGATATACATTTGAGTTGGTATTTAAGCCATCACGCTGGATGAGCTCATCTAGGGAGTTTGTGTAGTTAGATAACAGCAAGTTGTTCAGACACAGCCCTGGATCTCTCCAGAGTCTAAAAGTTGGGTAGGTAAGGAAGCCTCCCTGAAAAAAGGAAAGTAATAGCTAGTGAGGTTCGAGAAAGTGTAAAAACACTAAAGAGAGAGTTGTGGCCTAGAAGGAAAGGAAGAAAATATTTCAAGAAAAGAAAAGCAATCTACTGCATCAAATGATAATAGACCAGTAGGATGAGGACTGAGAATTAACAGTTTCTTTGCTGAAGCACGCTCTCTTTTACTCCATGTAAAGCCAAACTCATTACAGTGATTTACAAGGTCTTCCTGATATGGCCACCACCTCTCTGATCTCTCTGGACTTCCCATTCATTCACTCCCCATGAGTTGAGTTGCTTTTCCTTATTTAAGCCCTGCGGATTTCTCTGCCTGGAACGTTCTTTCCTAGATATCCTTGTGGCCAACCCTTCTCTTCCTACTGGTCTCTACTATAAAGAGGCCTTCCTTGAGGCACCTGGGTGGCTCAGTTGGCTGAGCATTTGCCTTCAGCTCAGGTCATGATGCTGGGGTCCTGGGACAGAGTCCCACATTGGGTTTCCCTGCTTCTCCTGCTCCTTCTGCTGCTTCCCCTGCTTGTAGCTTTCTCTCTTTCTCTGTGTCAAATAAATAAATAAAATCGTAAAAAAAAAAAAAAGGCCTTCCTTACCTGGTTTGAATGAAAGAGCACCACCTACCCATCTTGATGTCATTTTCTATCCTTCTCCCTACTTCATTTTTCTTTTTGGTATCTATTCCCATTTGATATACCATGTTTTTGGTGGTTTGTTTGTTTGTTATCTGCCTCTCATCCAGGAAATAAGCTTTCCAAAGGAGAGGACATGATCTGCTTTGTTTCTATAACCTCACTGTCAGCCATGGTAGGCCCTGAATAAATAACTGTTGATGAGTGTAACTGAACATCTGTGTCATATGTGGAAGGTGTAAGGAAGAATTGGACCTAGATGCTGTCCTTAAAGCATTCTCATTCTGGTGTAGGTTCCCAAAGGTGGTTAGGTATCAGAGTCACCTGGAAATGTAGGGAAAGGAACAGATTTTTGAGGCTTGACTTTAGACTATCAGAGTCAGGGTCTTCAGGGGTAAAACCATAGCCCTACATTTAAAAAATTTTCCTATAGTAATTTTAATGCAATGTTTATAGTGTACTGATAGCAGAAGTCACTGGCTAAAGAGCTCCTTAACCTGACCACAGGTCTGTCAGGGATAACCTTCACTCCCAATTTATAGTTGAGAACACAAGCTCAGGGATTAAGTCCAGTCAGAGTTCATACATCCAGTAAATTGTGGAACTGGGACTAAAACCAGGAACTCTGATCTCAGGGCATATGCTTTCCCCACCTTGCACTGTGCCTCTGCATTGGGAGGACTGGTCGTGGCTCTTCGAGTGTTGAGTTTTGATTTGATTGACTAAAGCTCCATACAAAGGTGACATAAGAATGAAACTTGCTCCTTTGCTGATGCCAATCATTTTTTTTTTTTTTACCATATAGAAAGATTGAAGATAATGTGTTCCTGTAAAAATTATGTTTGGAAAGATTTGAATATGCAGGAAGATAGTTTGTGCCAGGAATTCAGGCTGTAGGAGGTAGGAAGGAGGGAGAAAATTTCTGTAAACTGGCTGTGTTTGGCCCTCCTGAGGAAACTAGATTTAACTTCATTCAGTTCAAGTTTTATGAGTAGAGACGTGTGCTCAGAAATATTCCCCCTTCCCCCTCAACAAAGTAAGAGAAATAAAAGACCTAAAGTTATTACCTAGTATCTGAGCCATAGTATTAATGAGACCTGTGGAGAGTCTAGAGAGAACAAAGGAGAAGGAAAAAAAAAAGAATTAAAGGTTAGAAAGCTGGACTTCTGAGAAAAGGTTAAAAGCATTGGGATTATTTAACCTGCAAAAGTGAAAGCAGAACAAGGTGATAAATAACTCTCTGTAGATGAATTGTGGTTGTTTTTACCAGTCAATACTTAATGAGTGACTTGTATACTGAGCATTATACCAAACATTTCAGGGGAATAATAAATAGCTCATAGTTTCAAGGATCTTGAAATCTAATTGAGTGGTTACAACCAATATATACCTCTGAAATGTGTGTCTTATTTTCAAAATTTAGAGGAAGACTTAGAGTCTAACAGCCACCCAAGATCAAATCCAACCACATTGGAAGGACTGATTAGGGAAGACGACATTGGCTAGGGGGACTGGGGATTGATAGAGGAGTTGATGGGGACATTTAGAAGATGGGACATTGCCAAATTGTGCTCTGCAGGGTGTAAATCAAAAGATCACTACACAGACAGAAGAGTTCGGGAAATTCTGAGTTAAGCGAAAGAAACCATTTTCTTTAGCACAGATGATTTGGCGCCTTTTGAATGTCCATGTCAGCTTCCAGAAGGGAACTTATTCAGAGACAGACCAAGTCTCTCTCTTTGGAAGGGCTGGTGGGAGGGAGACCTCTCAGGATGCGTGTTGGGAAATGCTGCCGTAGCATTTGGTGAGGCAGGTTTTGTACCTTCAGATAAAGCATACGTTTCCTTGAGAGACTTGGAAGAGAAGACCCCTTAAGTCGATTGAGAGAAGCCCACAAAGAGAAATTCCTTCCAAACTGATTCTTTTCACTTATTCTTACAAGCAAGCGGAGAAAGGGGACTGTGACTCAAAACAAAGCCAGCCAATAGACACCACATTGAAAACAGAGGGGAGACAAGTGCTCCACAGTGAAAGGGTATCCAGGACTAACGTGGATGTACGAATAAAATTATGTCAGGAGTTTGCTAAAGATTGGGAAAAATTGCGAAGAGCACCAAAAAGAAATTTTAAAAATCGCAAAGAATGCATGTCAAGCCTAACCTAGATCATTGCTTAAAGTGACTGGCACCATATTCTTGAATGCTGGAGAAAAGGGAGAACAATTCACCCCAGAGTTTAATACCAAATTTCTTTCTTTGTTGGCAAGGAGGATGATTTTCAGTGTGAAAAGAGCAAAATAAATATTGGTAAGAGGAAATAGATATTCAAATAGGAGGCTGCTCTAAATGAGTTTATATGCCAGCCCAGAAAAATTATATCTCTGGGTACTCAGAGAATTTGCAGATGGGATTATTTAACTACTGTTGAGCTTTAAAATATTGTGGCAAATAAGAACAGAACCAGAAGACAGAAGGTGGGCAAATGTAGTACAAAATTCCAAAAAGGGAAAGGAAAGAAAAAGACAGTTTGTAAGCTGTAAGCCAGCAGGAGAGTAACATGAAAAACTAAGAAAGACGGTGCTCTCAACAATAGCTACTCTCTGCTGAGGCTGGGGACAGTGGGAAAGTGTCCGAGTAACCTTTCCGAGAGCTCGTTTCTTCTCGTGGCTCTGCACCTTCCACCCAACTCTCAGCATCCCTGTGACAAATCTTCAGAGTGGCTAATCCCATGATGTCGTGCCAGTGACTGTGCGCGCTGCAGTATAGTAATTGTTCACTGCCTTTCATTGCTTTGTCACCGAACCACAAGGATTTGATTGTGGAGATTTGGTTAGAAGATACTGGGTGAGAATATTCTGTAGGAAAAAGAAACGAAACATTAAAACATGCAACAACGTGAATGAATCTCAGAATTATTATGCTACACAAAAGCAAACACAAAAAATACTACATACTCTGTGGACCCTTTTATGTGAAACATGAGAAAAGGCAGAAATACTCAGGAGACAGAAAGTGGATCAGTGATGGCCTGAGGCTAGCAGATCGACTGCAAAAGGGTCCGAGAAAGCTGCTTAGGCTGATGGAGATGTTCTCTATCCTGGTCGTGGTGGAGTATACCTCAAACTGCATTATCTAAAATAGGTACATTTTATTGAATATAAAGCATACTTTAGTGAAACTGGAAGAAATAAAAAAAAAAGTGTTGGTCAGAAAAGTGAGAAAGAAAAAAAATCAGTAATTCTTTCCATAAATCTTTGAACTTTGTGTGTGCCTGTGTTTTAGGAGGAACTTGAAACAGCCAGGAAGTTTCTGTATTATGAAATGGGCTATAAATCTCGATCAGAACAGTTAACAGATCGCTCTGAAATTAGCCTCCTGCCTTCAGACATCGACAGGTACTTCTCATAAGTTTCCATGTTTCTCTGTTTTGACTTGACCTACTTAGGTATATTTTTCCAATGTTCAATGTTGTGTTTCAGGTACAAGAAGAGATTTCATAAGTTTGATGCAGACCAAAAGGGCTTTATTACTATCGTTGATGTTCAGCGTGTATTAGAGGTAATATTTTTTTGGTTCAGTATCTTTGCCAGCAGAAAAATGTAAAAGCTCGATTAGATCATTTTTTTCATTGGTGCTTTCTATAAGCAATCTTCTCTTGTAATTTTTGAAACGTTGGTACCATTAATAAAAGGGTATGCATCATGTTTAATTAAGCCTCATGATTTTGTGCTTTCCTTTTATTTAGAGTATCGGCGTCCAAATGGATGAGAATACACTACACGAAATTCTGAATGAAGTAGATCTGAACAAAAATGGACAGGTCGAACTCAATGAGTTTTTGCAGGTGAGCTGTGTGAGAGGAAATAAGTATATTTGCTTTTTATCTTTTGGCTCTGAATGGCTGTTCGAGAATGGATTCTTAAGTCCACAGGGTCGTCATTTCATTCTGGAAAAAAAAAAAAAAAAGAAAGCTTGAAGCCGACAAAGGTTGCCTATGTCCACTCCCAAGAATCAGGCTCTACATGGTGCATGTTCTTCTTTTCTTTCTTTCCTTCTTTTTTTTTTCCTAAGAGACTGTCTTGTGTTGGGCAATTTAGATTAAATCCAAGTTAATTATACCTTAAAGGGCTGAATAAGAAGTATGCATTTTAGAGAAATATGCCATGGAATACCACTGGCAGACCATTCTTTACCTGCTTCCAAAGAGGCAAATACCATATTTATAAAGTGGAAAGTAATTTTTTATGGAGTTAAAAAAAAACCTAATAGTATTGATTTGAAGATATTCACTAGAAACCCTGAAATGTAGTCATTATATTCTTACATTATAAACAAACTGAACAGCAAAAGAAAGAAAACCTGTATTTTGGGGTCAAGATCTCATAATTCAAGCATTTCTATTTCCAGGGTTCCACTTTCCCAAGCCTCAATTGTTTAATCGTAACTGTGCAGGAAATAAATTTTGTTATTCCAACTTCAAACTGGATGCTACACATCATTCCTTAAAAGTTCCTTAAAAGAAAGAAATTTAATAAACCCATACGTTATTTGTGGCTGTCTATAGGACTCTGATCATGTGAAGAATGCATTGGTTTTCAAGCAGCCAGGTTTTTTCTGCAGTGCTTCTTGGGCAGGTATTTCAAATGAATGCCAGGTCTTGCTTGCACCCTGGCAATGATGAATGCTGAACATGAAATAAATTAATGCTGGGGATTTTGGTCAATGTCAGCCCTTTCTTCACTGTGTCAAGTTAAACAAACAATATCAAGGCAAAGGAAATGGTAATTGTCTCTCTGGAGATGAGCTGCAGATAAGAGCATTGTTGAATCTAAATGCAGAAAATTTTCACAGGTTGTGTCCAGCATTACAAAAAAGAATGTTTAGTTCTTTAGCTTACTGTTCAACTAAGTGCACATTTGAAATGGAGTTTAAAATATATGCTGGGGAACTGGAAACCATTTAATACATGTTTCTAATTTTTTTGACTAGTTCTTTCTCAAGAATATTTTATTGTTTGTCTCAGAATTTTAGAAAACTTCAAAGAAATAGCTTATGCTTCATTTCATGTGTGTTGTAAATAAACAACAGCATTTAGGGTAGAAAGATCTGGAGTTTTAGAAACAATAAGAATCTAATTTTATGGATATGCTATGTGGTTTGGTTTTTAAGTAATTTTCTTGAGTGCAATAGAATTAAACACATAGAAAATAATTTAAACCATCTGCAGGCTTTCCTTGTAGAGTTTTTAAATAATTATTTCTTGTCCACTTCTAAATGAAAGAGGCTATTCATGCTTCTACTAAGTACAAATATACAGTGTAATTTTCAACTTAAAAAATGCTGACCGTATTTCTCACGAAATATATTCACACCCAAATGTTTTTTTTCCTCTCCTAATATGGTTTCAAGATACTTGTAATGTTTAAAGAAAACTGAATTTTTAAAGGCTAGTCCATCACATAATGTTTATGGATCAAGAAAAAACTCTAGGTCTATCAGTTTTGTTAGCTCCAATAAACTTAGAAGGTCTTCATGGAACCATAGACAAAACAATAAATTGTTCTGTCTTTAGATGTCAGCATTCTTTATGTTACGCCATTTGTCAGAGGTAAAGTATGTTTTTCAGGTTTTTTTTTTAATAAAATCTTTTTCTTTTCTGAACTTAAAGACCCCATGTTTATCCCATTTAAACACCTTTTCGAATATTGATAGGTTTTTTTTTTCAATAATCATCATGGAAGGTTCACTACAGATATTGCATGATTACATGACTTTATTTTTAGGTTTGGGCTCTAATGACGCTCTGCATGTAGAAGTCCATCTCTAATAAGCGGTGGCTTGTGAAACAGCTTTTAATAAGGTCATGAAATTCTGATCCGGCCCCTTGGCAGATGCCTCTGACTCTTATTCAGAGCCATTTTTAAGAAATGTATCTCTGCAGGCTAAAAGAGTATAACCTAAAAATGTTTTGAGAATTATGTATACATGTTTTTCCTGACAAACGACTAAGTCAGTTTTTTTCAAATAAATAAATAAAAAAGATTGGGGAAGTGAGATAAAGAAAAGCAAATAGTTAAAACCACATCAACTTGAGAAGGAAAAAAAAAGAAATCCCCGTGCTCATAATTGCAAAGTGCCTTCCAGATTAAAGGCCTTTGCCCGCTGACTGCATGTAATTTCAAGACTAATTCTGATTTTATCCATTGGATAAAAATGAATTAACTAAAATCTGGGCTGTGGAGTGCTTTTAATTCTTAAGGTAGATCTCTGGGTCCATTTCAAGGACTTAAATGTAAATTACTTTAAAAAGTCTTTAAGGAATTTGGATTTAAGGGACTTGAAGTTGTCAAGTACAGTAACACTAAAAAAAGAGTAGTTAAATATAGGTCATGGTTTGTCTTTGTTCAATCTCTGAGATTCCTTTTTAAGATTTTAAAATGAAATTAAAGATCCAATATTTGAGTTGCTCAAAAAAAAAAAAAAAGATGTGCCCTAAGCACATGAAAGGGGCAAAAAGTGGTACATTCGATTTGCATTTTAAAAGCAGGCTGATTTGCTAGAGATAGGTAGACGTAATTTTTGCAGCTGTGAAATACCTGCCCCTTCCCTCCTTTTTTGAAATGTTTAAAAATTGTACTCTTCTCGTTGGAGCTGTAATGCCTGCGATGGGTTTTGATGGAGCACTTAATCGCATCTGCCTGCTGCAGAGGTAACCATTAAAATGCTGTGAGGAAAGGCGAGGACGCATGCCTGCCTTCTGACTCTGTTGCCTCTTTTCTCTTGAAGCTGATGAGTGCTATTCAGAAAGGAAGGGTGTCTGGAAGCCGGCTTGCGATACTAATGAAAACTGCAGAAGAGAACCTCGACAGAAGAGTCCCCATTCCAGTGGACCGAAGTTGTGGAGGATTGTGAGTCTGGGCAGTAAATCCACAGCCAACAGACGTAGGAACAACAAATCATCATGTAACAACCCAGATGACTTACACCACTCCAAAATAGTGGCTATGGATAGATAGCTGCCTTTGTTAACACTGGGAAACATTCCAAAGCTTTAGGACGTTGATGTATACCCTTTATTTGTATTTGCCATTCAATCTAGCTTCTAAAGAGTGTATTTTATCTTTTTTCTCACTTTCAATGCACACTGATTTAATGCTTTGCATCCATTTTGTAACCCGTTAGCCTGGACATACTCCCTTTTTGTTTGTCTCTTCCTTTATTTTGAATCACTCCTGGAGACAACATTTTGGCTGAAATTGAAAAGAAACTGGAAAAAATTTTGGATGTGCACAAAACTCTGGACATTAAGATCATAGACTGGATTGGTTCCTAACAGAAATAGAGCAGGGAGTGACCTCTAGAAGGCCTGGAGCCCACCCAGCATCTTCTTCCTGAGATGGTCTGTCTTCCTCATCCAAACAGTATCGTGTGGATTTATATCCAGAGTATGACTGGCAAAACTGGAGAGGGAAGACAAAGTTTAGATCGAGTTACAGGAGCGAGTCTCAAAGAGAAACTCTGAAAGCTTCCAGAATCACAGGCGTAAGATAAGGATAGCATTGACATTTGCTGGGAGTTACAGTGATAGTTTCATCTCAGCAATTTGGTTTTTTTCCCCAGTCACTGCTGGTTTTTCTTTGACTATTACAGTTGCCAGGAAGATCCTTGCTTTTCTTATTTTAAAACCAGCATTTAAGTGGCAAGCTGGATGTAATGGGATGAGACTAAATTTCTCAAATCTTTACAGTAGTAATAAAGTTAAGGATTAAAAATCTGTGTTTGTATATCCACATGCGATAGCAGAATTTTCAATCCCCAAATCCTAAACTGTGGAGCATGTGCTGTTGTCAAACATGGCCTATTTTGCTTAGTTTATTGCATCATTTTGGGAGAGTAATCTGAAACTGAGGGTAAAAGAGGATAGAAATAAACTTCAGTTAACTTTAATTATAATTATTTGTAAAAAGACACCACACTGCAGTATTCAAGGTCATTTGGGTTGCTTAAAGCCTTTCTCTTTGGTACCCCGTGGAAAAGTTCTCGACCACAAAGAAAAAGAAAAGAAACAGGACCACACAGAGCCCACACCCACACAATACCCCTCCCCCAGTACACACGGTAGAGACACAAAACACAAAACAAAAATAAATCTACGCTGAATTTAACAAATAGTGCATTGAATTTAAAGGGCCAGCTTGGTGTGCTTTGGCAGTACTTCACTAGCATCTTAACCAATCGTCTGAATATTTATCCACTGCACTTCCCCTTGTGAAGTTAGCTACCTGCTTTTTTATTTTCTAAGGTCAGATCGTGTATGTAATAGGAAATATAACTCTTTATTTAGTGGCAGGTTTTAATTACAGACTTGAGATCTTAGCTTTTGTGAACTGGAACATAAAACACTTTTGTGCTGTTATTTCTATTTATGTGAACATTGTAAGATATCTTTATGCCTCATTCAAGTGGGGTATGAGCCTGGTTGTCATAATATAAACACTGGAGATTCACTCACCTAAGCCCCCGCCCCACTTCAAAACATTCATTTGCTCTTAAATGAAGTTTAGACTTGCCACACCCTAAAGGAAAACCTAAAATGGAGCAAAGGATGCTCCCAGGTATCACTGTGAACATTTTCCTTTCAACGCGTGAGCATTTTACACTGCCTTTTCAAAAAAGAAATAATAGAAGCATGTGGCTTTGTAGTTTAGTGTTTTCCTATCAAGACAATAAGTTTTACTGCTTAGAACTTGGTGACACTTGATAGAACAGCTGTCCTTTAACCCACCGCAGATGATGTGCCATGACACAGTAGTACATTTGTGCTCTCTCTCTTTCTCTCCTTCTAGTTAGAGCAACATAGCGAGGACTTGTGCCCTCCCTGAACCTATTACAGTAGGGACCGGCTTTACAGCCTGACTGGCCTGGGCAGAGCTGTATTTGTAAAACAGGCCTGGTTTGTGCATGCTTTGCTATGAATGAAGTTCCCTTAAGGACAAAGAAAAGCGCACTTCGCTTCCCTTGAGTGTATCTGCTTTTGCTGAAAATCTGCTAATTCTAAAACATACGCTCCTTCACCAATCCCAGAGACTCGCCTTGGAAGTGAGCTGGTTCCAAGTCTTTACTGTGAATAAAGCACCCCCACATTTGTGTGTCAGTTCTTAATTAAACCTGTACAGCTTCTTTACCTGATTTCAGAAACGAGGAAAAGAAACGGAGGGATAAGCCCCTTCAAAACCTGTTCCAAGCACAAAAGAATTTTTCTTTTCTTTTTTGTACAAATGTGATACCAGATGATTCTGTTGGAGTTGGGATGGGGTGTGCAGAGTCTGTCTTTATCATCGAGGGATTTCTCTCGAGAGCCTTTAAGGGGATTCAGGTGAAGGAAGCCCCACCTGCGGTGAAGAGCTGGACGCTCCTTTAAATAGCCCCGCACCGTAGTCCTAATGCTAGTGATGATGCTGGACTATTTGTTAAGCCAAGGTTGTCTGCCTCATACCCGTCATGCTGTTTGAATATTCTTGCTTTCTATCAATTCAGACTAAGTGTAACTTTGGGATTTCTACTATTGTATGCATGCTTCCTATTCTGTTTTTGTTTCTAGCTTTGTCTCTTCCAAAATATGTAGCTTAGTCTTTTGTACGACAACAAAAATTTCATTGTGACTTTTACTAAACATACTGTAAGGATGGTGATTGATCTTATTTCCTTTTTTATGTATTCGTAAAGATTTTTGGCATATGAATGTAATAATATTGAAGTCAGTGATGCTCTAACTTGCACTGTTTTGCATTATGTCAACCCTTTTCGGGGAATAAAAAAGCCCTACTGTGTTTTTAAAGACTATCAAGTACAGCCCAGTGCTGGAGCGGATGTGCGCACTGCATGTTTTCATATGTGGCACTTTCATGTATCGTGTCGGGTTATTGTTCTAGATGGGACTGTTAAATACTATGTTTGAGGCTGGGTTGTCATTTTTATAACTGTCTTGGTGTTTTATCGCCATTATTTATTACTTTTGATATACAGAATGAGCTGCATGCATTTATAGAGCAATAAGAGGATGTATTTAATGTGCCTTGTTTTTAACTGAATAAGAACTGAAAGCATGAATCAATAAAACTGATTAAAATGGTCCATTTGCTGGCATTTTGATGTTACTTACAGTCAGAGAAATAAGTTTGATTACTGCTGAAGTTCAAAAAAAGTTTGAAAATATTTCCACAAACTATTTTCTTAATGGCACTTTCACATGAATTCTTCTAGTGTGGAATTTTGTGATTTCATCTCAAAAGGGAATCTCTGCAGAGACAGTTGTAATTTTATGAGACTGCCAGAATTATTTGTATTAATTTGTTGCTGGAGCCTTTAGGGCACGACTTTTGTATTTGTGCAATCCTATTCTAAAATTATATTCATCCCGTTACAACTCTGTTGAATTCTTTTTTCCTTTCCTTTCCTTTTTTTTTTCCCTCTTGGGTCAACCAGAGCTTTTCAGCCTGAGCGTTCCCAGGCACACTGATGAATTTTATCATAACTAAAATCAATAGAAATGAATGGGAAAGATTACATAATCCATTTTGATCATCTTACATGTCAAGTTAGTGCAGGGTTGCCAAGTGTTGATAAATGCTCTGACAGAAAAAATGCTATATATTTTCATTGTCAGTAAATCAGTAAAGCTGTTATCCGTTTTAACACAAATTTTATAATGTCCATGTTATTTTATAGGTTTTAATTTACCCGTGGGGGGTGGGGGGGGCGTACTTGGCGTCCGCGGCCTGGCTGCGCGGCCCCTGGCCCCTGCTCGGGGCGTCCGGGGCCCGAGAGCCCGCGGCGACCCCACGGCGACCCCACGGCTGCGGGGACTGGGAGCGGGGAACGGCCCCCGGCGGCCCCCAACCTCGTGCAGCGGTGGCTTGTCGGGCCCAGTAGCCTCAAGATTTGCAAACGTAAAATCTGTCCGAATACGTTGCTCCCGGTTTTCAGAATGTCTGAGATCCGTGGTGACCCAGGGCAGGGCCACCGAGGCGGGCGCGGGCCGGGGCCGGGGTGGGCCCTGCAGCGAGGCTCAGGCTCCGGCCCCGGGCGCCGCCAGGCCGCGGGGTCGCGGGGTCGCGGGGTCCCCCGGCGGTTAGGCGAGGGCCGCCTTTGCGCGTGGCGGCCGCGTGCCCCGGAGCCCCGGAGCCCCGGGCCTCGCCGTCCGCCCCGCGGGTCCCGCGTGCTCGCTCGCAGGCTGCGGCCGGGCCGGGCCGGGCCGGGCCGGGGCTCCGCGGGCAGGAGGGAGGGTCGGGCCGCCGCCGGCCGCGGTGCAGCGCAGCGAGGCCCGACCGCCAGCCCCCTGCTCCGGGTGCGCGGGGCCGCGGGCAGTCGCTCCCCTGCTCCGGGCGCGGCGGCTCCGCAGTCCGGGCCTCCGTCCTCGGCCGCCGGGCGGCCCCGCGTCCCCCGTCCCCCGGGAGCCCGAGACCCGCCGCCAGGCCCCGGCCCAGGCCGCGCCGGGGGCGCTCTTGGCTTGGGCAGCCGCCTGTTCATCGTCACAGGATGGCTTCACCTGCGCCAGCCTTCTAAAACCGGGTCTGACTTTTTCATGATCTTTAAAAAACTCAGCTCCGGCGTATCCGACTCGGCTCCAGAGGCTGCCCTCCTCCGCCCGTGTGGGGGATCCGGCTGTAAGAGCTGAGGACCCGACCTTTCCCCACCCTGCTTGCTTCCTGATGCCCTCCTTTTTTTTTTTTTTTTTAATTTTATGTAGCATAGGATTTATTTATTTATTTATTTTTAAATTTTTATTTATTTATGATAGAGAGAGAGAGAGAGAGGGCAGAGACATAGGCAGAGGGAGAAGCAGGCTCCATGCACCGGGAGCCCGAGGTGGGATTCGATCCCGGGTCTCCAGGATCGCGCCCTGGGCCAAAGGCAGGCGCCACACCGCTGCGCCACCCAGGGATCCCCCCTGATGCCCTCCTTAGAGCAGCAGCACCTCCTGCCCTCCCGGGCCTTCCCCTAGACAGCTGCCGCTGCATCCTTTCCGGTTGTCGCCTGGTCGATTTGCCCTTCTTTGCTTAAAATTATTTTTTCTTGTTTTTCATCCTCACCATTAATGGATTTACAATTCATTTTTATGCATCTTGAGTTTTTCCTATCCAAGTTAAGAAGCTGTAAATCTTAGATCCATTGAAATGACAGTGAGAAATATTTCATTTTATCCCATGAATCATTTGCCATCCTCATTGCAGAAAAATGGCAAAATTATGGTGTACCATGTTTTCATAAATTACTCTGCCTCCCCCCTCCCCCCCAATTCATTTCATTATTTGTTTGGAAAGACTGTAAGAGTCAGAATCCAGACACTTGTGGTAAACAATTCTGATTTTACAGCGGGCTAATCAAAATTTCATAACATCACAAATTAATTCCTCTGGCATCGTGAAGAAT